>NC_091472.1:16177165-16905917 GCF_036971445.1 Narcine bancroftii
AATATTCATCTTGATACAATTTACTCCATCGGCAAGGTGACCTATTTTTTACAATCCTCTCCAATTTTTTAAAGCAATGGTAGGTAGTTCAATTTATACAAATTATTTAAATCATTATCTATCAGTATACCCAAATATTTAATTGCCTCTTTTTGCCATTTAAGTTGAGTATTCCTTTGGCAGAGAGTGTAATCACCTTGAGTAATAGGCATGACTTCACTTTTGTCCCAATTTACCTTATAACCTGAGATCTTACCATATTCTTCCAAGTTTAAATGCAATTTACATAAAGGGGTCTCCGGCTTAGTCAGGTCAATCAAGACATCAGCAAATAAACATACTTTGTGGTTCTCTTGACTTCTGTCCTAATAGTCTCAGCCAATGGCTAAAATAAATAAAACTGGAGATAAGGGACAACCTTGTCAACTGGACCTCTCCAGAAAAAAAGGATGAGACATTTGTCCATTAGTTACCCCTTTTGCTTTAGGATTATTTTTAATGCCCTTATCCATTTATTATTATCTTTTAAAAACTTTATTTGTTCATTCAAAATACAGATAATAAGTAACGTATATAACAATAAACAAAGCATGAATGTTATATATATATATAAATATATAAAAAAAAGAAAAAAAAAGGAATACCCCCTTTCAGCCAACTCTCCTAAGGAGAGACATCAAGAAAAAAAATAAAGAAAAGTGAAACATACATATTAAGATCTAATCCATGTAAATCAAAATGTAAATATTCTGAGTATAACAACCACTTATTAATAAAAAAATTATAATTATCATGTGAAACATATGTAATTTTTTCATTATTAAACAATATTTCATCTCATTATGCCATCTATTAATATCAATCATATTCGTATCTTTCCACGTACTAGCAATACATTTTTTTCGCTACGGATAGCGCTAAATGTACAAAAGCACGTTGAAATTTATCTAATCCCAGACCTTTCAGAGGTTGCAAACTACCCAATAAAAATACTGTCGGATCTAAAGGTATTTTAACCTTATACAGGTATTCCAGAAAAAATTGTACTTTCTTCCAAAAAGATTGTATATATATACACATGACCAAACCGCATGAAAAAAAGTTCCAACAGCATTACCACATCTAAAACACAAATCTGATTCCTGAAAATCATATTTTTTCAATTTTTCAGGTGTTAAATATAATTGATGTAAAAATTATAATTAATCATTGCATAACGTGCATTTATCAGTCTAGTTACACCATCATAACAAATATCTGACCAATTATCCTCAGAAAAAATAAAACCAATTTCCACTTCCCATTTACTTTTAAATTTATCCCAACCCTTTTTATCCATACCATCCTGCAATATTTGATACATAAATGAAATATAACCCTTCTCTGGTACCTTCATAAGGAAAGTCTCAAATTTAGTCATTTCAGGTAAAATCATATCTCTACCAAACACATGTTTTACCAAAGATCAAACTTAATAATAAAGAAACAAAGAATTCTTATCAATACCATAAATGTCTCTCATCTGATCAAAAGATAAAAATTTACCTTCTTTAAAACAATCTCCCAAATTTTTCACACCTTTAAATCTCCAATGTAATAAACTTCGATTATGTATTGAAAAAGAAATACGTTGATTATTATACAACGGAGTCAAGACCGACAATTCACCACTAGAACCTATCATTTTCTTTTTCTTTGTCCATAACTTCATTAAATGTTTTAGTATAGGCACATTATGTTGCTGTAAGAAATTTACATTCCATCTAAACAAAAATTGATGTATTTCAAATTCAAAAATATTTGCCATCTCAATTTTGGCCTAACTAGGGGGCCATTCCAAATCCATCAATGAACTAATAAATTTAAGTTGGGCCGCTTCATAATAATTTTGAAAATGTGGTAAACGTAGTCCCCCAGTTCATATTTCCAAGTTAATTTATTCAAAGCTACTCTTGAAAATTTACCTCTCCATAAAAACTCCCTAACCATTTTATTCAAATCTCGAAAAAAAATATTATCAAGTAAATACGGAATAGATTGAAATAAATATTGTATACGTGGAAAAATATTCATCTTAATTGTATTTATTCTACCCAATAAATTAATAGGTAAATCTTTCCATTTAATCAAATCAGTTTTAATTTTTTTTATTAACGGAACATAATTTAATTTATATCTTTTCTTTGGCTTGGCTTCGCGGACGAAGATTTATGGAGGGGTAATGTCCACGTCAGCTGCAGGCTCGTTTGTGGCTGACAAGTCCGATGCGGGACAGGCAGACATGGTTGCAGCGGTTGCAGGGGAAAATTGGTTGGTTGGGGTTGGATTTTTCCTCCTTTGTCTTTTGTCAGTGAGGTGGGCTCTGCGGTCTTCTTCAAAGGAGGTTGCTGCCCGCCAAACTGTGAGGCGCCAAGATGCACAGTTTGAGGTGATATCAGCCCACTGCCGATGGTCAATGTGGCAGGCACCAAGAGCTTTCTTTAGGTAGTCCTTGTACCTCTTCTTTGGTGCACCTCTGTCTCAGTGGCCAGTGGAGAGCTCGCCATATAACACGATCTTGGGAAGGCGATGCTGTCAGTATTAATATGCAATTAAACATGCTAAATTCAATAAAAGTTAATTTAATGTTTCTCCAACTTGCTACGTGATTCAGTAAATTTGAACTTATATTTGGGTACAGCTTGAAGTTGTCTATCATAATCCCCAATTTTCTTTCAAGAAAGACACCTTTTGAAAATTTTGTTGTCCAATGTTAGGGCCCAGGTCCAATGCATTGATTATTATCCTTTACTTCCCATGGATGTTTGTTGACCTGTTGAGTTACTCCAGCAGTTTTGTGTACTGTACTCAAGCCCAGTGACTGCAGACTTTCTTATTTAACCCCACTATCGAGAACATCTACATGGAACACTGCCATCAGGGAGCAGGAGCAATCATCAAGGATTCACAGCACCCAGCAAACGCTGCCATCAGGAAAGAGGTTTAGGTGCCACAAGACTCGCACCACCAGGTTCAGGAACAGCTCCTACCCCTTCACCATCAGACTCCTGAACAACAAACTCAATCAGGGACCCATTTAAGGACTCTTACTTGTGCACTTCATTGATTTTAAATTCTCTCTGTATTTCAGAGTTTATTTACATTCATTATCTGTTTAAAGTTCTTTATTTGTTTACTTGTATACGCTATGTAGTTTATTTTTCCACTGCTCATAAGTGGTAATTCTACCTGGTCCGCATAAAAAAATCTCAGGGTTTTATGTGATGTCATGTATGTACTATGACAATAAATCTGAAATCTGAATTAACCACCGTAGTAAAACACAAAAGACTGTAAACACCAAGACTGAAGTGAAAACACAATACTGGAGAAACTCAGCAGGTCAAACAGCGTCCTTTATATAGCAATGATAACGGTGCCAACATTTCAGGACCAAGTCCTTTATCAAGGTAAGTGATTACTGAGCTCTCCATGAACATTTCAATAAAATTTCCTTTACAGGATGGTTTAAAAATATAACTTTTACTTAGTCCTATTGTAACATTCTTCACAATCTTCTTCTTTGGCAACCTTATTCTTTTTATAAATCTCCAGGAAGTCTTTCACCTTGTTCTTGTCTTTAAAAATCCTGAATGCTGATTGTGGGGTGTTGGCAAAGGTGCTAGCTAATAGATTGGGACAATATCTACCAAAATTAATACATACAGATCAGGTGGGATTTGTGAAAGGAAGACATTCTTCAAATAGACTAGGTTGACTATTTAATACCTATGGCAAAATCAAAGTTGATTCCAAGTGTAACAGTCTCCTTAGATGTGGAAAAAGCATTCGACCATTTTGAATGGTCTTTTTTATTTAAAACATTGAACAAATTTGAATATAGTTAGAAAATTTATAAATTGGATTAAAAACTCTGTATCATGAACCACAAGCTAAAATCATAACTAATAATCAGATGTCAGCAGATTTTTCCTTGAGTAGATCGAGTAGACAGGGGTGTCCTCTGTCTCCAGTGCTTTTTATCCTAGCGATTGAACCACTGGCGGAGATTATAAGAAGAGTTCTAGATATTAAGGGCATCAAAGTTGGACAGGAAAAACATAAAATTAGCTTATTTGCTGATGTTGTGCTATTATATATGTCTGAATCCTTGGTAAAATTACAAACAATGTTAGAAAATTATGGAAGAGTATCAGAGGATTTAGGCACCTGGATTTTAAGAAGTATTATTTATCAACACAAGAAAGATTTTTTTATCATTCTTCTTTGAAGGAGACAGAACCCCTTCTTGGATCTGAATGGGAATGGGTTCAATAAAGAAGGGGACAGTTGGGGAGGGGTGGTGGGTCACATGATGGAGTAGTGGCTGGTTAAGGAAAAACCAGCCCTCTTCAGAGAAAGTTAAAAAAAAAGATAGAAAAACAAAACTGAGAAGTAAAATATTAAAAAGTTGCAAAAGAAACAGTATAAGAAGAAATTGAAGATGGCTCAGAAGAAAGAAAAGTCTACAAAGGAAAGAAGTGAAGAAATCACTGGAAAAAAAAAGGCCTTACCGGAGTTCGTGAGCAGGGAACTCTCCCAAAGAAGTTGGCCCAAGCTGCAGTCAGTCAGTGGGCAGCTCAGGGGCAGCATCCCACAGGGGCGACTTGGATGCTGGCTTATGAAGCCAGAAGAAATGCTAGCACGCGTGTGCAAGGAGTTGCACATGCGTGGTACGCACACTACAGAAGATGCTGAATGGAATGGACACTGACAGCAGGATGCTGATACTATATGGGAGAAGCTGTGGGGAAGGGAATGATGGAAGCAGGCTCAATCGGAGGGTTAGTGGCGATGAGCAGGAGGTTTGAGCTAGTGGAGTTGTTCTAGTGAACCGGTGCGGACTCGAAAGGCCGACATGGCCTGTTTCTGCTCCGTAAATGGTTATATGGTTATAACCTTCATACAAATTAAGGCCCCTGTAAGACCGCATTTAACCGCTTCACTTACCTGTGTGAACACGACAAAATCGGGAAGGGGGGGGGGGGGGTCCTTTTACCCTCCAAGGCAGGCAGTATCAGAGGCGACACATTTCACATTGGCTCCTGTGTAAAAGGCTCAACCGCCTTCCAGGGACGACGACGCTGTAATGCGACAGGTCCCACCTCCTTTTGCGTGGGATGCCGGGTTCTTAGGTGAAAGGTTTTCTTGGTTCAGTGTGAACACTCCGATCCGACCCGGCTTCAAACATGGGTCGTTGACACGGTTATGAGGTATTAGACCTGGATAAAGGGCTCAAGCCCAAAACATTGGTTATGTATCATTATCTTTGCTACATCACGTACAGAGTATCCCCAGCATCTTTCCCTTCGATCTATCTCACCCAGTGTGTCCTCAAACATTATTGAAGTTTGAGAGGAGTGACCTGATCCACACAACCTGCCTCACCTGAGCTTCCTCCCTCGTGCCATGCACAAAGATGGCGGCGCCCACGTGGCTCTCAAGGAGAACCGGAACTGCCGCGTGAGTTACGTAAATGCATTCCCACCAGCGCGCTCGGTCGCTCGCCGCAAGTTCCGGAGGCGCTTGGCCCGCCTCCGCCGCCATTTTGGGACAGCCGCTGACCGAGGAGCGCAGGGCGGAAGGTCGGGAAGACAGAACTTTCTCTGTTTCGCTGATGAGTTCTGGGTCTTTGGGGGAGCTCAGTATGAACCCCGTACCGATGTTGGGGGCGGGGCGGGGCGGGGGGGGGGAGGGAGGGTTGTATGGAGATGGGCAGCCTCATGCACCCCGGAGTGGCAGATGTGCCGCTGGTTAAGTGTCCGGCATCACTGGGATGGGGAGGTCCAGAGAGGTTCGGGGGGAAGGGGGGTGGGGTGGGGGGTGGGGGGAGGGGGGAGGGGGGAGGGGGGTGGGGGGAGGGGGGGAGGGTGAGGGAGGGTGGGGGGGTGGGGGGAGGGGGGAGGGGGGAGGGGGGTGGGGGGGAGGGTGAGGGAGGGTGGGGGGGTGGGGGGAGGGGGAGGGGGGGGAGGGGTGGGGGGAGGGGGAGGGGGGGGAGGGGTGGGGGGAGGGAGGGGGGGGAGGGGTGGGGGGAGGGAGGGTGGGGGGGTGGGGGGAGGGTGGGGGGGTGGGGGGAGGGTGGGGGGTGGGGGGAGGGGGGGGGGGTGGGGGGAGGGGGGGGGGTGGGGGGAGGGAGGGGGGGGTTGGGGGATGGTATTCTGAATGATGGAAGATAGTTGATGACTGGAACTGGAATGTACTCTCTTTTGAGGATAAAACTAGATCCAAGACAAGAATTAGATGACTTGCTATAGTTTCTTCTCTTCCCCCCCCCTGCTCCCCTATCTTTGTGAGCCCACCAGTCTTAACAAGCTCTTGGACCTGGCGAAGCAACCTTGTGTCTCCCTGTCTTCGCCACACTGCTGGCCGAGATGAATGGATGGGACTGGTGACCCTTCCTCCTTGGTCAGGTCTTTAGGATTGTGGATGGCCTGCGCTCTTCAGGCTTCCTTCCACTCGGGTTCTGAGATGCCCACTGAGGCCAATGTGGGGGGCTGCAGATCCCTCCCAGGCAGGGCGGTGGAAGAGGTGGGCAGGTGGTCTCAGTTTATGAGATGGTGTCTTCCCTCCTCTATTTTGTGCAAGTTCTCGAGATTGTTAATGCCTTTCAAATGCTCCTCCTCTCCTGGAACATCTACGAGACGAGAGATTCTCTGGAGTCTCGAGTCGCTGCACATCTTCAAGGAAGTTTTAAGCAGAATCTTGTTGTCTGACCACCCAGTAATCTCCTCCCATGTCAAGCTCACAAGTGGGAGTTTCAAGAGTCTTGCGTGGGTCATGTGAGCAACTGAGTGTAACCATGACAAAAAAAAGTATGTTGGAAGAACAGACTTGGAACATGTTGAAAGCTTCTGTTTGTTCCCCCCCCACCCCACTTTCTCAATAGCTTTGGCTCCTCACCCCTTTCCTCCAGTTCTGCATTCACAGAGCCACCCACCCCTTCCCCTTATCAATTCTCACCTTTTCTCCCCTGTCCTCCTATCCATGTCCAAGCCTGTGCTCCTCCTCCTCTCCCAGCCTTTTCATTCAGGTTGGCCTGCATTTTGCTCATACCTTGAAGAAGGGCTCAGGCCAGAAATATTATCTTTACATCCTAATGGATGCTGCAAGACCTGCTGAGTTCCTCCAGCAATTCTGTGTTTTTAACTGCAATCACAGCATCTGCAGAGTTTTGTGCTTCACTCTGTCTGTGCATTAAGCAGCATCTGTGAAGGCAAAGGGTGTATATTAACATCTCAGACTGTGTAGCTCCCTTGATAGTTGTGAGGGAGGAGGGGAAGAGATGTGTTACACCTCTATGATCTTATGTAGGAAAACTAACGGGTCTCTGTCCATTCTTTTAGACTCTTGCTGAGACAGCCTTTATTGAATATAAATTATAATTTCCCAGGCAAAATGACTGCTCCAACGGCAACGGAGAGAAAGGTGTGTTGGGGAGCAAGGGACAAATACTGGCAGTGCCTGGATGAGACCAATGAAGATTTTTCACTGTGTCAGAAATTCAGAACGTTGTTTGAAGGCAGCTGCCCACCGCAGTGGGTGAGTATAAAAACCACTGGGAAAGAAAAGGAAGGTTATATGACCCACCTTTGTACATCCACCCCGACAACCTCACAGTCTCTTCACTCCAACATTTCTACATCTTCGCTGCCAGCAGTCTGCTGCAAAGGCTATTCTGGACATTGGGGTCTTACTGGGGGATGAATATCAAATCAAAACACTGTGGGCTGGAATGCCTTCCCGAATTCCCGCCATCTTTCTTCCCTCATGGTCCTTTATGATGTTTGCTTGATCATCTGACCTTGTGTGACCTTATCTACATTTGGCCCCTGAATCCTGTGCCACTGTTCAATGAGATCAGAGTTGATCCCAATGACCTTGTCCATTTTATCACCCTTGTCTCCAATGTGTTTAAAAATCTATTTCAGCCATATGAATATGAGAAAAATAGAATTATGGATGTGAGAGTGAAAAATTAGATTGTTGTGGAGTCAGCCAACATTGTGGGCTGAAAGGCCTGTACTGTGTGCCATGTTTATGAATTTATGAATTTACTCAATGATTCAATTTCCCCAGCGTTCTATAGCAAGTCACTCCACCCTTTGAGAGACAGATTTCTTCCCATCTTATTCATTTTTTTCTGAGACAATATCCTTTAGTCCTGGTAACTCCCATGAAGGGAAACATTCTCCCACCATTTACTCTACCTCCTCATGAATGTTCCAGTAAGTCCAGCCTCTTCACCCTTCTAAGACAAAGCCAGCTTCACCCTAAAGAACTTGCTCTGAAGTGCTTCAAACGCAAAAACTTTTCTTTAAATAAGCTGTTACCAGCAGCCATTCACAGCACTTGGGGGGGGGGGGGGGGGGTGGATGGACTGAAATCACAAAATATTTATTTTTATATAGTTTGTAGGAGAGAAGTATGGAAGAAAATGACTGTTTCACAGGGAAGGGGGGCCATAAACTTTGAGCGGAGTCCAAGGGGGTCATTGCCAAAAAAAAGGCTGATCATATCCTTCATAATTTTGTACACCTCTCTCAAATCGCCCCTCATTCTTCTTCGCTGCAGAGAATAAAGTCCTAACCTGTTTAACCTTTCCCTATAACTCATTTCCTCAAGTCCTGGCAACATCCTAGTAAATCTTCCCTGCACTCTTTCCATTTTACTAATATCCTCCATCAGCCAGCTCCCCACCATGACTACCAGCCCCCCCCACATCTTCATCGGGCACACAAAACTCAAAACGGTCAACCAGTTTACCTATCTCGGCTGCACCATTTCATCAGATGCAAGGATCGACAATGAGATAGACAACAGACTCGCCAAGGCAAATAGCGCCTTTGGAAGACTACACAAAAGAGTCTGGAAAAACAACCAACTGAAAAACCTCACAAAGATAAGCGTATACAGAGCCGTTGTCATACCCACACTCCTGTTCGGCTCCGAATCATGGGTCCTCTACCGGCACCACCTACGGCTCCTAGAACGCTTCCACCAGCGTTGTCTCCGCTCCATCCTCAACATCCATTGGAGCGCTTACACCCCTAACGTCGAAGTACTCGAGATGGCAGAGGTCGACAGCATCGAGTCCACGCTGCTGAAGATCCAGCTGCGCTGGATGGGTCACGTCTCCAGAATGGAGGACCATCGCCTTCCCAAGATCGTATTATATGGCGAGCTCTCCACTGGCCACCGTGACAGAGGTGCACCAAAGAAAAGGTACAAGGACTGCCTAAAGAAATCTCTTGGTGCCTGCCACATTGACCACCGCCAGTGGGCTGATAACGCCTCAAACCGTGCATCTTGGCGCCTCACAGTTTGGCGGGCAGCAACCTCCTTTGAAGAAGATCGCAGAGCCCACCTCACTGACAAAAGGCAAAGGAGGAAAAACCCAACACCCAACCCCAACCAACCAATTTTCCCTTGCAACCGCTGCAATCGTGTCTGCCTGTCCCGCATCGGACTTGTCAGCCACAAACGAGCCTGCAGCTGACGTGGACTTTTTTACCCCCTCCATAAATCTTCGTCCGCGAAGCCAAGCCAAAGAAAGAATATCCTTCCTGTAGTTTGATGAGTACTGCACTCTAATACTCCAAATTTGGCCTCACCAATGTCTTATACAATGTTACTATAATATCCCAACTTCTATACTCAATACTTTGATGTACAAAGGTTAATATGCCTATCATTACAACCCCTCCCAGCTTCTTCCCTGCCCCCGTCCCCTTTCTTCTCCCTTGATATCATCCCTTTATTGGTCTTGATAAAGGGACCTGACCTATAAAGTTGACTGACCGTTTCTATCCATTTCTATCCTGTTGAGTGCCTCCAGTAGCTCATTGTTTCGTGCCAAAAAAAAATTGAGTGGAAAGAAACAAAAAAGTTGGTAATATTTTAGAAGGAGTCACTTTGTCAGAATTGCCTGCAATATTTTCTGTTTTATTTCTAGATTTTCCATTTTCTCCATTGAATATTTGCAGGTGCATGTTGTAATTTTACAACCTCCTGGCACAAGCAGATTATAGGTCTGCTGTAATCGTTTTGCTCATACCTTGATGAAGGGCTCTAACCCGAAACATTGGTTATGTATCTTTATGAAGTACACTGTTGGACCTGAGTTCCACCAGCATTGTGTTTTTTCTCACTACTGGGTTAGAGGGTTGACTTCCCCATAATAAATTCCATGCCCATTAAATGCAGGCCTTTGTTGTGACAGCTACCTCTACATCTTCCTTATTGTCATTGAATGATTTGTAACTGACTGCCCTTCACTCACCAGATCAAATATTTTGACAAAAGAAGAGACTATCTGAAATACAAAGCCAAAATGCAAAGCGGAGGATATCAGTCGCAGGAGAGCACCAGCAAGCTATAACCACCAGCCCTGGTGGCTATCAGTTGGTTGCTGCCAAGCAATCGGAATTGGCAGCTGAACTCACATCTGGAAGTTCTTTGAGGTTGGGGTTGAAGGAGTTGACTTATGATCTTTGACTTTGATAATGACGCTCCATTTTAGAAATGCACGTGGAGGAGTTTTGACCTTTTAAGAAACTCTCGTCATATGTACCTGCGCTTTGGAGAAGGATGGTTGTGTGTTACTGTTGGTATTTACAGCAAGGTCGTAACTCTTCAACTGGATCTAGTCTTGGATCTAGTTTCGCTGCAGGTGGAGATCAAAATAGACTGAGGTCCAAGAAATTCACCAGTTTGCTGCAATGGAGATGCTGAAAGGGACGGGCAGCATCTGTGAAGGCAGAGATAGTTAATGTTCTTGGTTCGATGCCATTTCAGATTTTCAGTCTCCATAACCCTTTGCTTTTGTACCTCTGCATCATAGAGAGAAAGATATTTTGAGCATTTACTACAGGAAAACCACACTGCAATGAAGATTTTTCTTCCTGAACACTTTTGTGTGTATTTAATGGATTTTGGGCTGCAGATCATGGAAATCACCTTTAAAATTTTCCTATCACTTTGTTTTTTTAGAGGTCACATAATTTTGAGATTTTTCTGTCATATATATTGTCTACTTCAAGTGTGTAAAACCATGCAACTTGTCATTGAAAATTAATTATCTGCATTTGCTCTTGGACGTCTTCCCTGCTGATCTTGGTGCGGTCAGTAAAGAACATGATGAAAGGTTTCACCAGGACATTGCGACCACGAAAAAGCCGTATCACAGGAACTGGAATCCATCAGTGCTGGGCAAATATTAAAAGAGGCATCAGATACTGAGTTCAGATGAAAATGAGTGGCAAAACATTTTTAGGTTATTTAAACTAACAAAATGTGTCGAGCATCATTTTGCGATTAAACATGATTAATTTACTGTGTGCCAATTTCCTACCAATACAGAAAATCTGAAATTACCTTTGTGTTCAGCTTCAAGTTGTCTATCATAATCCCCAATTTCTTTTTCAGGACACAAATCTTTTGAAATAATTGGTTGTCCGGATGCAGATGGGATGTTTCCACTGATGGGAAAATCCAGAACCCGGGGCCATGGTTTGAGGATAATAGGCAAACCATTTAGGACCGAGATGAGGAGGAATTTCTATACCCAGAGGGTGGTGAATCTGTGGAATTCATTGCCACAGAGGGCAGTAGAGGCAGGTTCATTAAATCTATTTAAGAGGGAATTAGATCTATTTCTTCAGTATAAGGGTATTAAAGATTACGGAGAGAAGGCGGGGACGGGATACTGAACTTTAAGATCAGCCATGATCTCGTTGAATGGCAGAGCAGGCTCGAAGGGTCGAATGACCTACTCCTGCTCCTATCTTCTATGTTTCTATGTTATTGCTCCTGTTCGATTTAACACTGTGAAGCAAGGAAAATTGCAGGACATTATAATGCTGTCTGATTCACTCATTTAATTCATATCTAAATTCCAGTGGTTGAGCTGTGACCATCCTGGGGTTATGCACTTGAGATGTGGACCAAGTTTGCAAGGGTTGTACCTTCGGCTAGCCATTTTGTAATTTGCCCACTCGCCACATTGAATTTACTGGGCTAAATTTTTTTTAAATTCAGCCTTTTGACTTGCTTTTTTTTAAATTCCCCAAATCCTAGTCACATTGTTACTATCAGTATTTTACAAATCATACTCCACACAGATTAAATTTTGTTTAAAATAGAGCAGTGCGAATGAATTGTCAATGGTAGGTGCCCCACACCATGAGAACTACGCTCCCTCTACTGGTGAGCCAGTATAATGTAAACTCGGTATCTCCAACATTTGTAGCTAAACCATTTATTAATTTTAAATGGATATTATTTCTTCTTTAGCACTGT
Organism: Narcine bancroftii; assembly: GCF_036971445.1. NCBI lineage: Eukaryota > Metazoa > Chordata > Chondrichthyes > Torpediniformes > Narcinidae > Narcine > Narcine bancroftii. Next base: position 16,189,502 of record NC_091472.1, read on the forward strand.
ATTGTTTGAAAACAAACCTGAACCTGAAGATTGTAACACTTTTGAGAAGCTCAATATCACAGGTTATCACTTCAAATAGATGACTGTAAATAGTAAATAAAATGTACAGCTGGTGCACACATATGGAAAAATGCATATTTATAAACATTTAACGTGTTTAACTTCATAAGTCATTTCTACATCCCCAGCAAATGGTGGTGGTGAAGAGAGTTGTGGGGCTCAAGGGCAGATTTTTAAAATATTTTCAATTTATTGTCATTATAATAAAACAGTGCCATATTACATGAATTTGCTTCTGCCTGCTGTAAGGGCAGACAGATTTGCCATTGGCAGAAATTGCCCGAAGCGCCTCTTACAGTCAGAGAAAGAGAAACAAAAGAGAATCCCCCCCCCAGAGTCATCCAGTGTCTGTAGATTTGCTTCCAGTGCTTCCACACCCACACACTGTCCAGTCCAAACCATTGGCAACCCAAGCTCCAGATCTGAATTCCTGACATGGCACCTCCTCGTATCTCAGTTCAGATACCTGGTACCCCTTTATCCAGTTTCGAACCACTCTCCAGCACACCACAGCCCGGCGCGAGTCTCCCGACAGCAGTCTCCGGGTGCCCACGGCCTTGCAGGTTCCTTGCCTCGAGTTGCCAACGGCTCGCTGCATGCATTGGTCTTTGAGCCCCCTCACTGGTCCGCTGCTGTCACCATCCCCATGGGTTGTCTCTCTTTCCCCTTCTCAGATGGGGGGGGGAATGGTCTCCCTGTTTTCTGGTGCCCTGCACCAGTCCTCCACTCCTCGTGGCTGCTGCCGATCGGTTGTTGCCATCTTGGGTGCAGACCCTGCAGTTGTGGGATTGCAAATAAAACGACTGTCAGCTCCTGTAACAGGCCATTCGAAGCCTGTGCGGAGCTGACAGCAGTTGACAGGCCGGTTGGACTCTGCGGGAGCGCTGCATCTCCGCTCCTTGCTCCCCGCGGGTCCATACCACCACTGCCATTACAGTGGCTCCGGCAGTACCGCCATTGTAAACATATGGTATCTCTAAATATATGAATAAATCATTGATGCACAAAATAATCCCTTTGGAAGAACAGAACCACAATTTTTCTGCAGAATCTTGAAAAACTTGTGAGAGAACTAAACCATAGCCATGATACAAGTTGTACTCTACTTTTATAGAGATCTAAAAATACCACTGCATAATTAAACTGAAATGTGTTTGCCTGTGCTGTACTGAAAGACTGTCAACAATGACCATATGTTGAGTGCTTATGTTTATGTTGTCCTTGAAACAATTTCTACAAGAACATTTTTACCATTTTAATGGGGTGTGTGTATGTATAAGGGTCACAAGTGCACAGTGGTCATAGGGAATGGTTTAAACACCCCTGGACTTCAGCCTCCGTGAGAATAGCGGTGCAGAGAGCTTCCACTGCAATGCATCTGATGTAGTTCAGTTGATTCACTGGTTTACTGGTAGAATTATGAGCAAAACCATACTTCCACATCTTACTTATTGCGTGAAAAAGATCCGAATAGTCACTTCATTGGATCAATTGCTGGATGAATTCTTTTAACATTATCTAAGAAAATTTAGTAGCCATGTATAAATAAATGTTGTTTTGTTCTCGGTGTTGATCTGGATTGATACTTCAGTATTTTCTTTTCAAATCTAAGGGGGAGTACTAACCTTAATTATGACCCCGATTTGCTTGTTTAAACAGAGCATTAACATGGTTCAGATGTCAAGTACCATAGTTGCTTCCACTATTCTAAATACTGAAAGTACATCCTAATTCACCCCTTAAATGCAACCATGGCATAACACTAGAACATAAGAAATAAGACCATGAGTAGGCCATCTGGCCCATCGAGCCAACTCTGCCATTCAGTGAGATCATGGCTGATCTCCACCTACCTGTCATTGGCCCATTTCCTTTGGAGTTATGAAACCGTGCACATAACGAGTCCATTAGGTACGATTAAAACTGTGGTTTCTAAACTTTTTCTTTCCACCCACATCCCAACTTAAGCAATCCCTTACTAGTCACAGAGTACCTATTGGCATAGGGAATACTTAAAGTGGTATGTGAGTGGAAAGAAAAAGGTTGACAACCACTGCTCTAAACTACCCATTCTCAACAAGGTCCATACGATCCCCCAAATCACAAAATATTTCTGAAGAGTTTTTTTAATGTCAGTAGGAGAGAAGTACAGAAGAAACCAACTAAACAACTGCTTAACAGGGAAAGGGACTATTAACTGAGCAGAGTCCTAAGGAGGCCAATAGCCAAAAAGGTTGAGAATGGCTGCTCTAAACCTCCCACACTCCAGGGAAAATGATCCACGTTTATCTAACTTCCTCCTAGTTAATATTCTCTAATCCAAGCAACATCCAGGTAGACCTCTTCTGCACTCTCTCCAAAGCCTTTACATCATTCCCTTAATGCAGCAACCAGAACTGCACACTACACTCCAAATGTAGCCTAACCAAAGTATTGTACAGCTACATGACTTCTGACTTGTACTCAACTCCCTCATTGATAAAGTCAAGCATCCTTCTTTACCACCCCCTCTACTTGTTTGCCACTTACAGAAAGCTATCTTGCATACCAAGATTCCTCAGTATGTCAATGTTCCTCAGGGTCTTGCCTGTATACTCTTAACATTTGCCCATCCAATGTACTGTACCTCACATGTGCAGATCAAATGCTATCTGCCAGTTCTCTGCCCATATTTCCAACTGATTGAAATCCTGTTGTATCCTTTGACAACTGTCTAAAGTATCTCCATCTCTGCCCATTTTGTGTCAACTGCAAATGTACTAATCAGGCCATTTATTTTCATGCATAAAACAGCAAAGATACAGGATTGAACCTTGCAGAGCACTCTGGTCACAAACATCCAGTTACAATAACACCCTTCCACCACTCTGTTTTCTATGGTCAAGACAATCTTGGACCCAATCTACCAAATCTCCATTGATTTCAAGTGTTTTAGGATTCTGGATTAACCTTTCAAGAGGAAGCTTTACAAAAATCCATGCAAACAGCATTCACTATCCCTCCTTCATCAATTATCTATCACTTCCTCAAAAAAATGCACAAAGTTGAATGACTAGTTTTCCAGATGTGAGTACATCTGATCCCCATGAATCTTTCTGAATAATTTCCAAACCACTGTCAACTGTCCTATTCTCCAGTCCTCTGGGACCTCACCCATGGTTAAAGAGGATACAGAGAACTGTCGAGACCCCAACAATCTCCTCTCTTGTCTCTCAATAATCTGGGATGGATCCCATCAGGTCCTGGAGACATCGACCTTAAAGCTCTTCAAGTGTAGAAGTAAGTGTCTGCCTTACTAAGTAAGGGTATGCCTTGTTGCTTTGCAAATGAATGCAGTGGATTGTAAATATTCAGAGAGTGACAGACAACCCCAGCCCAGCCAATAAATTTCTACCAGCATGGAGTCTCCCCAGATCAGGTGACATGCAAGGACAATGCCTGATGAAAGAGAGATCTGGTTATGCGATTGGTTCAATTTGCAGATGAACAATGTCCAGCTTGATGCTGATAAGGTAATGTTTGTCACATGGAAACTTTTTTGATTGGTCAATTCAGATTGCGGCAGGGTATACAAAGTAATGTATGCTCGGGGAGCTCCTGGATCCCCTACAGGGATGATGGACCTTCCACCATGCTTGTGTGTAAATAAAGCAGTACCGGGAAATGAAAGTGCCTAGGTCTACCATTCATTACAGTATGTTTGCTGAAGAATAGAGCATCACCCAGGACCTGGATGAAGGAGGTTGAAAAGCTACCATCCACACAAGAGATCCAATATCTTGTCCATGATATCCATTTGCCCTAGAATATCAGCATTCCCTTCCCAAATCTCACTCTCCATGTCTTTCTTGGTGAATCCCAATGTGAAGTACTAATTTTGTACCTCATCACTTTCTCTGCTCCAGGTATAAATTCCATCCTTTGCCTCTGAGAGATCCGAACCTCTGCCTGATTGCACTCTTAACGTATTTATAAAATGCCGTGGGATTCTCTTTAATCTTACTCATTTCAAGTTTATGTAGCTCAGAGGCCCTGTCCGATTAACCAAACTTTACATAAGCTTTTTTGTTCTTGTCTTGAAATTCTCATCATCTAAGATTCCCAAACCTTGCCATCCTTGTCTTTGTTCCTCGCAGGAACATGCTGGTCAACATTGCATGGTTGAATATGGTATTTGGAATACTCCAGATAAGTGGCCCAACCAGTGATATACAAGTTTTGAACAGCATTTAATGTGAGGTATGTTTATCACTGTCTATTTAATTTTTTTTTAAATATGGCGAGCTCTCCACTGGCCACCGTGACAGAGGTGCACCAAAGAAAAGGTACAAGGACTGCCTAAAGAAATCTCTTGGTGCCTGCCACATTGACCACCGCCAGTGGGCTGATAACGCCTCAAACCGTGCATCTTGGCGCCTCACAGTTCAGCGGGCAGCAACCTCCTTTGAAGAAGACCGCAGAGCCCACCTCACTGACAAAAGGCAAAGGAGGAAAAACCCAACACCCAACCCCAACCAACCAATTTTCCCCTGCAACCGCTGCAATCGTGTCTGCCTGTCCCGCATCGGACTTGTCAGCCACAAATGAGCCTGCAGCTGACGTGGACTTTTTACCCCCTCCATAAATCTTCGTCCGCGAAGCCAAGCCAAAGAAAAAAAAAATAGCAACCACAGACTCATCTATTCAAAGTGTGACACTTATTGAAGATACCGCAAAGGAGAGAAGGAAGAAAGTGGAGCCAATGACCTGCTGAACTGGGAAGAGCAACATTTTCATTCTTGGTGGTTTGTTGCTGACCTGTTAATGCCATTCCAGAAATTATTCACTTCTCTTCTTGAACTGCAGTGTTCTCTTTGATGAAAGGCATCTACTTCTTCCTGTGGTTTCCCACAGCCCATCCCAACACTGTGGCTGAGATCACAATAGATCCAACATGCATCATTTTATCTTCCCTTCTAGGGGATATGACTTTTCACTTGTACTTCCAATCGGGTGTATTCCATGTTCTTAGTGTGGCTTCCTTAACAATAGAGAAATCAAACATAGATGGCGATCACTTATGTGTTAATCTGATCTTCTGGTGGCCACTTTAATTTCCCATTCTAGAACCATAGAACAATTACAGCACAGAAATAGGCCACCTTGGTCTGTGCTGAAACTATTTTGTTTTCCTACTCCCACTGACCTGCACCCAGTTCGTTCCACAATCCCACCTCTCTCTGTGATGTTCCCCCTAAACTTTTCCCCTCTCACCCTTAACCTCTGTCCGCTGGTTTTGATCTCACCTACCCTCAGTGGAAAAAGCTTATCTCCATTTACTCTATCCAACCCCCTCATAATTTAAATACCTCGATCAAATCTCCCCTCATTCATCTATGCTCCAGGGAATAAAGTCCTAACCTGTTTAACCTTTCCCTGTAACTCAGTTCCTGAAATCCGGGCAACATCCTAGTAAATCTTCTCTGCACTTTTTCGATCTTGTTGACATCTTTCCTGTAGTTAGGTGAACAAAACTGCACACAATACTCTAAATATGGCCACACCAATGTCCTATACAACTTTAACATAACATCCCAATTCCTGAACTCAATACTTTGATTTCTGAAGGCCAATATGCCAAAACTCTCTTTACAACAGCCACACTAGTCTGGGTTCAGTCACGCTCGACCAAAGCAGCCCTCATCAGCTCACCAGGTTACTAATGAACATAGAGGTAAATGGGTGCAAGACGAGCTGCCTGTTTAATTGCGGGAGCATGGAGAGCTTTATCCACCCCAACACAGTGCAACATTACTCCCTCGCATTGAGTTAAAGTGTCTCTTTGGCCTGTAAGTCCCCCTCGGCAGAGATCTGTGGCTGCTGTGTGGTGATGCTGACCGTGCGTGGCACAGAGTAAAGAAATTTAAAACTGCTTGTGATGCCACAACACTGCGTGCCCGTACTACTGAGGTTGGACTTTCAGTGCCACCTTAAGAGCGTCCCCATGGAATATGATGGGCCTCATCCCCCCATCATGGTCTACAACCAACAATTTTAACCCGCCTGCCCTTTCCTCCAAAAGTGTCCAACCAGCAACCCATGAAACACCCACTACGTGCGACATGCAGGCTCTCCACCCTTTGGATTTCCTCCCCACCTCTGTTCGCCAACTTCGCAACTGATTGTAAGCCTGTTGCCACCAAGAGAAGGTGATACAGCACAGGGGACAGGGCCTTAATCAAATCAGAGGTGAGATAGCTCCTGACCCAGGGGATTATCGAACCCAGTACCAGCCCCTGGAGAGCCCAGGTTGTGGTGGTTAAGAGTGGGGGAAAACTCTGAATGGTTATTGAATACAGTCAAACCATCAACAGATTTACACAGCTGGACATGTACCCCCTCTCTCACTTAGCCAACAAGGTTAATCAAATCGCCCAATATCGGGTATTTTCCACTATTGACTTGTCAGCATACCACCAGCTCCCTATCCATTCGGAGGACCGTCAGTACCCCGCATTCAAGGCGGATGGCTGCCTTTACCACTTTCTGAGGGTTCCCTTCAGGGTCACCAATGGAGTCTCCATCTTCTAGAGGAAGAGCACGGGCTGCTGGTCACATTCCCACACCTCGACAATGTCTCTATATGCGGCCATGATCTGCGGCACCATGACACCAACTTCCGGAAATACCTCCTTACAGCCAAAAGCCTTAACCTTACCTACAACAAAGATAAAGGTGTATTCCGCATATCACGCCTGGCTATACTCTGCTATGTCATGGAGAATGGAGTTATTGGCCCCGATCCAGACCGCATGCAACCCCTGTTGGCGCTCCCACTTCCCACAGCCTCAAGGCCCTGAAAAGGTGCTTGGGGTTTTTCTCCTATTATGCCCAGTGGGTCCCCAACTATGTGGACAAGGCCCAACCCCCCCCCCCCCCCCCCGTAAAAGCCACCTCCTTCCCCCTGTCGGCAGAGGCCCATGAGGCCTTCAGCCACATCAAAGATGATATTGCCAAGGTTTCAATGCATACTGTGGATGAATCCACCCTGTTCCAGGTGGAGAACGATGCATCCAACTTTGCCCTGGCCACCACACTTAACCAGGCAGGCAGGCCCATAGCATTTTTCTCTCACACACTCTAAGGCCCCCCAAGATCGGGCACTCCTCCATCGAGAAAGAGGCCCAGGCCATCATTGAGGTGGTTTGACACTGGAAGTACTATCTTGGTAAATGATTTACCCTGCTGACTGACCAACGTGCAGACGCTTTCATGTTCAATAACAAGCAGCAGGGTAAAATCAAGAATGACAAGATTCTGAGGTGGAGAATCAAACTCTCCACCTACAACTATGATATTTTGTACTGGCCCAGAAAGCTCAACGAGCCTTCGCATGCCCTGTCCTGAGGGACTTGGGCCAGAACGCACATAGACCTTTTACAACCCTTCCATTTCAACTTCTGCCTCCCCGGGGTCACCAGGTTCTACTATTTTATCAAAGCTCCAACCTCCCCTATTTGGTTGAGGGCATCAGGATGATGACCAGAAACTGCCAGGTCTGTGCAGAATGCAAACCACACTTCCTCAGGAAGTCTGTATCCTGGTTGATGTCCCCAAGGTCAGTCCTGCTCCAGAAGCATGTGAGAAGCCATAAGTCCAATCCACTGGTTGAGAGGGTCCACCTCCTCCACGCCAACCCCCAATATGCCTATGTGGTGTACCCAGATGGGTACGAGGACACTTTGTGCATCCGGGATTTGGCATGTGCAGGAAACCCCAGGGGTCTGGCCTACAATCCAATACATCCAGCTCCCACGATCATCCACCACATACCATGTTACCCTACCCCAGCTCCTGCCCCAACAGTCTCAGTTCAGTCACTAGACACCTCACCCACCAACAATGATCAGACTGTCCAGGAGCCAACAGCTGACCCAACAGCTGGTGCTGCGACAGTCAGAACAGAAGACAAGACCACAGGACAGACTGAACTTGTGATTGACATGGAACTCACTTTACCCCACTGGACTTCTTTGTATTACTATTTGTATACATAAGGCTGGCCAACCCCTTGCTGATTGTACCTGTGGGTCCTCCCCCTTGATTCCCCTAATAAAGGTGGCAAAGCCATAACCCCACCCCCAGAACAAGCTCATTCAGCAACATGAGATGTGCCATCAGTTTATGGTAATAAAGGCCTATTAGTTGGGTAATAAGTTATTTGGATTATTAAGGCGCATCAGGTACCTCGATATATTGGTTTAGAAAACTTTCCTGAACACATTTGACAAAGTCCAAGCCATCCAACCCTTTTACAGTATGGGAGTCCCAGTCAATATGGGGAAAGTTAAAATCTCTCACTACCACAACTTTATGTTTCCTGCAGCTGTCTGCTATCTCTCTGCAGATCTCCTCCTCGAATTCTCTCTGACTAATAGGTGGTCTATAAATCAACCCCATTAATACCTTTCCCATTCCTTAGCTCCGCCCATTCTTTCTTCTTTCTTCTTTGGCTTGGCTTCGCGGACGAAGATTTATGGAGGGGGTAAAAAGTCCACGTCAGCTGCAGGCTCGTTTGTGGCTGACAAGTCCGATGCGGGACAGGCAGACACGGTTGCAGCGGTTGCAGGGGAAAATTGGTTGGTTGGGGTTGGGTGTTGGGTTTTTCCTCCTTTGCCTTTTGTCAGTGAGGTGGGCTCTGCGGTCTTCTTCAAAGGAGGTTGCTGCCCACCAAACTGTGAGGCGCCAAGATGCACGGTTTGAGGCGTTATCAGCCCACTGGCGGTGGTCAATGTGGCAGGCACCAAAAGATTTCTTTAGGCAGTCCTTGTACCTTTTCTTTGGTGCACCTCTGTCTTGGTGGCCAGTGGAGAGCTCGCCATATAACACGATCTTGGGAAGGCGATGGTCCTCCATTCTGGAGACGTGACCCATCCAGCGCAGCTGGATCTTCAGCAGCGTGGACTCGATGCTGTAGACCTCTGCCATCTCAAGTACTTCGACGTTAGGGATGAAAGCGGTCCAATGGATGTTGAGGATTGAGCGGAGACAACGCTGGTGGAAGCGTTCTAGGAGCCGTAGGTGGTGCCGGTAGAGGACCCATGATTCGGAGCCGAACAGGAGTGTGGGTATGACAATGGCTCTGTATACGCTTATCTTTGTGAGGTTTTTCAGTTGGTTGTTTTTCCAGACTCTTTTGTGTAGTCATCCAAAGGCGCTATTTGCCTTGGCGAGTCTTTTGTCTATCTCATTGTCGATCCTTGCATCTGATGAAATGGTGCAGCCGAGATAGGTAAACTGGTTGACCGTTTTGAGTTTTGTGTGCCCGATGGAGATGTGGGGGGGCTGGTAGTCATGGTGGGGAGCTGGCTGATGGAGGACCTCAGTTTTCTTCAGACTGACTTCCAGGCCAAACATTTTGGCAGTTTCCGCAAAGCAGGACGTCAAGCGCTGAAGAGCTGGCTCTGAATGGGCAACTAAAGCGGCATCGTCTGCAAAGAGTAGTTCACGGACAAGTTTCTCTTGTGTCTTGGTGTGAGCTTGCAGGTGCCTCAGATTCAGAAAAAACTGCCATCCGTGCGGTACCGGATGTAAACAGCATCTTCATTGTTGGGGTCTTTCATGGCTTGGTTCAGCATCATGCTGAAGAAGATTGAAAAGAGGGTTGGTGCGAGAACACAGCCTTGCTTCACGGCATTGTTAATGGGGAAGGGTTCAGAGAGCTCATTGCTGTATCTGACCCGACCTTGTTGGTTTTCGTGCAGTTGGATAATCATGTTGAGGAAATTTGGGGGACATCCGATGCGCTCTAGTATTTGCCAAAGCCCTTTCCTGCTCACGGTGTCAAAGGCTTTGGTGAGGTCAACAAAGGTGATGTAGAGTCCTTTGTTTTGTTCTCTGCACTTTTCTTGGAGCTGTCTGAGGGCAAAGACCATGTCAGTAGTTCCTCTGTTTGCGCGAAAGCCGCACTGTGATTCTGGGAGAATATTCTCGGCGACACTAGGTATTATTCTATTTAGTAGAATCCTAGCGAAGATTTTGCCTGCAATGGAGAGCAACGTGATTCCCCTGTAGTTTGAGCAGTCTGATTTCTCGCCTTTGTTTTTGTACAGGGTGATGATGGTGGCATCACGAAGATCCTGAGGCAGTTTTCCTTGGTCCCAACAAAGCTTGAAAAACTCATGCAGTTTGGCATGCAGAGTTTTGCCGCCAGCCTTCCAGACCTCTGGGGGGATTCCATCCATACCTGCTGCTTTGCCACTTTTCAGTTGTTCGATTGCCTTATATGTTTCATCCAGGGTGAGAACCTCATCCAGCTCTAGCCTTAGGGGCTGTTGAGGGAGCTGGAGCAGGGCAGAATCTTGGACTGAGCGGTTGGCACTGAAAAGAGATTGGAAGTGTTCTGACCATCGGTTGAGGATGGAGATCTTGTCGCTGAGGAGGACTTTGCCATCTGAGCTGCGCAGCGGGCTTTGGACTTGGGGTGAGGGGCCGTACACAGCCTTTAGAGCCTTGTAGAAACTCCTGAAGTCGCCAATGTCCGCGCTGAGCTGGGTTCGTTTGGCGAGGCTAGTCCACCACTCATTTTGGATCTCTCGGAGTTTGCGCTGAAGATGGCTGCATGCGCGACGGAAGGCTTGTTTCTTCTCTGGACAGGACGGCTTTGTAAGGTGAGCCTGGTGGGCAGCTCGCTTCTTTGCCAGCAGCTCCTGGATTTCCTGGCTGTTTTCGTCAAACCAGTCCTTGTTTTTCCTGGAGGAGAAGCCCAGTACCTCTTCAGTGGATTGCAGTATGGTAGTCTTCAACTGATCCCAGAGGGTTTCAGGGGACGGGTCCGTGAGGCGGGTTGCATCGTTGAGCTTTGCTTTGAGGTTTGCCTGGAAGTTTCCTCTCGCTTCGTCTGACTGCAGGTTTCCAACATTGAACCTCTTTCTGGGGGCTTTATTGTTCCTGGGCTTTGGCTTGAAGTGAAGGTTGAGCTTGCAGCGAACCAGCCGGTGGTCAGTGTGGCATTCCGCACTAGGCATGACCCTGGTGTGGAGCACATCTCGTTTGTCACTTTCTCGCACCAGGATGTAGTCCAGGAGGTGCCAGTGTTTGGATCGGGGATGCATCCAGGTGGTCTTAAGGCTGTCCCTCTGCTGAAAAAGGGTGTTTGTAATGACAAGCCGCTGTTCTGCGCAGAGCTCCAACAGGAGGCGCCCATTGTCGTTGCACTTGCCGACGCCATGCTCCGCCCATATAGCATCAGTAAATGAACCCTATAGTCTGTCCTACCTGAACACAGCTGCGACATTTTCACTGATGAGCAATGCCACTCCTCCCCCTTTCATCCTCCCACTCTAATGCTTCTGAAGCAACACTGAGTGAAAACCAAGTTTCACTCATGGTCATAATCCATATGCCAATCCACCCTCTAAACTGTCTGCCTTTCCTGCAATACTCCTTGCATTGAAATAAATGCACCTGAGAGCATTATTTCCAACGTACTTTGTATGCAGTCTTATCATCTTTTTCTCTTCCACTATCTGCTCTGGCACTCTGGTTCCCATCCTCCTGCAAATCTAGTTTAACACCCCCTCCCACCCCCCTCCCCCAGAGCAGCAGCAGCAAACCTTCCCACAAGGATATTAGTCCACCTCTAGTTCAGATGCAAATCATCCTGCTGCACAGGCCCCACCTTCCCTGGAAGAGACCCCAATGATCCAGAAACCTGAAGTCCTCCCTCCTGCACTATGTCTTTAGCCATGTGTGAAGCTGCATTCTCCTCCTCTTTCTAACCTCACTAGCACATGGCATGGGTAGCAATCCTGAGATCACAACCCTGGAAATCCTGTCCTTCCAACTTCACACCTAACTCCCTGAACTCTCTTTGCAGGACCTTATCACCCTTCCTACCCACATCAATGGTCCCTACATGGACCAAGACACCTGGCTGCTCACATCCCTCTTGAGAATCCTATGAATTTGATCGAAGATATCCCTGACCCCAGCACCTGGGAGGCAACATACCATCCAGGATTCTTGATGTCTTCCACGGAACTGCTTATCTTTTCCCCTCACTATTGAATCCCTTCTCATTGCAGTTGGCCTCTTCTCCTCCTTTCCCTTCTTAGCCAGAGGGCCAGACTCCGTGCCAGATACCTGACCGGCAAGGCTTGTCTCTGGTAGTTCATTCCCCGCAACAGTATACAAAATAAACATGTCTGAGGGGAAAGACCACAAGAACACCTTGCACTGCCTGCCTGTTCCCCCTGCACTGTCTGCCTGTTCCCCCTGCACTGCCTGCCTGTTCCCCCTCCTGTCAACCAGCTGCCTTCCTCCTAACTCCTAGAGCAATTGCATCCCTGTGACTCCTCTCCAACTCTAGCTCCAATTCCCTAATATGGTCTGCAGTTGCATGGTCACAGATGAAGTCGTCAGGGAAAGAAAAATAAGTTAGGAAAACTTATCCTTACCTGACTTCTGATCCTTGACAGGGTTTATTCCAACGCCAATGCCTCTGCTTGCCAAAGTCTCAAAATCCTACTCTTACAGTTAACACTTCAGCTTCCCTTCCCTTTATTGGCCACAGCTAATTAGCCAATGGAGAAATTTAAACAAGCACCTACCTCTCCTGGTGTTTTTTACACCCTCCTTGATCCAAGACCTGCTCTCGGTGTTCCTGATGTGAAACAAACAACCACCTTCCTTTCTCGGTGCTTTTTAAACCTTCCTCTTCTTGTTCCAAGTTTTGCTCTCACAATTCCCGACGAGAAACAAAGTCATCCCAGACTTTTCATAAGTAATTGGTTAGAATCTGGTCATGTGCATAAGTTATCAGTCGTGCAAGTTAATGCCAAACTATAAACCATTGATACTGACTGTTAAGATTAGAGTGTTATGGAGGAAAAGCAGAAATGTGGAATATATCAACTCCTTCTCGTGTTTAAGCATGTTCATCAAATGCATCATTCTGTCCAGAGATAATAACACAACCCTTTAGGCATTGTCAACACTCAGTGGAAGGATCTGAAGTTTTAAAAACAATTTTATTATCAATTGAACTGCAATCAACTAAACTGCATATGGTCTCTCCAGATAGGAAAGGCACAGTGAGTTCCTTGAGCAGAATTTGCGCTGTGGCAGACGAGTAAACTGCAAGACTCGGACTGCTCCCATTGTGTTTCATTTTGTGAGTTTACAGTTTACTGTTACCAACTGACCCAGCTGTCACTGGACAACAGGCTACTTGTGGGAATAAAAGTCATTTTCAGTCTATATATTGCAAGTTAATATTTTTGTGTTCCACAAAGGAGTGTCAGACATCACAGAAACCTGAAGCACCTGGTCAAGTATTAAGTTTAGGCAGGGCAAAAAAAAACCTATTGTGAATAAAACTATTGTTTGTAAAGTGTTTTACTTCAACAGCCTATATTTGTAACAGTGACTTAATGCCACAAGAGCTCCAAAGATCAAAATGATAGCAGAGGTAAGGAATAGGTTGGGAGGAATGATCCATTTGGGCATGGGATTGACTGGGAAGAGAGGGATGGAAGGATTCAGAGTTGGCCTTCTGATCTGTCACCCAACCAGTTAAAGTGCAGTGATTAATGGCAGAAAAGAGGAAAGTTAATCCAGGATGGGGTATCAGGTTAGGAGGAATATTTCTAAAAGGGGACACTCAAAGAGAAGTTTGGGGGTTGATAGCTTATTGAAAGTGAATGAGGTCTTACCAGAGGAGCATGTGGAGATCAAGGCAAGAGGCTTGAATTTGTAGTTCTGGAAAGCTTGATGTGGTTTTGGTAGTGACGGTCAGGTGAGCTGACTTAGGTAGCAAAACCTGAGGTTTGAAGTGCTGAGGTTCAAGGCAAGGACAGGAAAACCGACTCTGTTGCTATGGCACCTTTCACCTTCCAACCATTACAAGCAAAGTGCTTTGCGGCCAATGAATTTCATTTGAGGTTTCATGTGATGTAGGAAACAGAACTCGGACATGTCACTATTTAGATGCAATGAGGTAATGAAGTGGTCAATATGAGGCGTGGTATTCCAGTTAGAGGACAACGTAGAGTGAAGGTAGACACAATATGACAGGCAGAGGGTTGAGAGAGGTTGCATTTTGGGGGGATAAGAGTGTGAAGAGGATGTTTTCTGTTTTGTTACGTTAAGCTGGAGGAAGTTGTAACTTACTGAGACTGGCTGCCAGATTTTCTGAGAGCATTGCTAGGGTCTGGAGATGGATGAGCTGCAGAAATGGGCGGGTGCTGGATGACTTCCTGACTGCAGTTTTACAATAATCAGATTAACAATGACTGAGGGATGTTGGCCAATTAATCAGACTCTCTTCCCATGGACCCACCAACATTGACATTTAAAGTTCAGCTTCTGAAGTATTCAATGGGTTGAATAGTTCACCTCACTCAGAGCACACTAATCCAAGGCCAGTAAAGCGTAATCGCATGGCATGAAACCATTCTGCTCACTGAGTTCACACCAACTTTATGTAAAATCAAACTAACTATTCCCACTCCCTCACCCTTCTTCTGTTCATTTCAAATACTTCCCTTTTGAACGCATTTCCAACTCCATTTGGGATCTTCCTTCATCCCTACCCGTGGCTGTGTATTCCAGACCAAACCACTCACTGTGCAAATGCTTTTCCTCCTGCCATTTTTCCTGCTCGTCTTCATTCTCTGCTTCCTGGTTCTTGATCCTTAAAATTTTAAATACCTTTATCAGATTATCTCGTAAGCTCTTCTGTTCCAAGGCAAACAGTTCCAATTTCTCCTGACGATCCGTATGACTGAAGCTTATCACTCCTTGGAATTATTTTAGTACATCATCTCCAAAGCCTCTACATCTTTTTTAACTCGAGATTGTGGAGTGAGCTGCCAGTGAGAGTGTTGGATGCAGGCTCAATTTTAATTTTTAAGAAGAATCTGGACAGATTGGAAAGATATGGAGGGCTATGGTTGGGGTGCAGGTCGGTGGGACTAGGGAGAATAGTTCAGCACTGACTTGAAGGGCCAAAGGGCATTGTATAATTTGTTAAAGGCAAAAAGACCAGAGGCAAAATGTGAAAGGGGAAATTACATCCATTGTGTCCCGGTCTGTACTGAATTTGGTGAAGAGGTTAAAGGGTGTGAATCATCCATGGTTCAATGGAAAGAAATGCAAACAAGTGCTGGCTTTC
This sequence comes from Narcine bancroftii, assembly GCF_036971445.1. Classification (NCBI taxonomy): domain Eukaryota; kingdom Metazoa; phylum Chordata; class Chondrichthyes; order Torpediniformes; family Narcinidae; genus Narcine; species Narcine bancroftii. The sequence continues at coordinate 16,204,716 of NC_091472.1, forward strand.
CATAATGCACCCAATCATGTTCAAGTAACCACTGCCATTCTGATTGTCATGGACATACAACACAGAAACAGGCCTTTCAGCTGAACATGTCCATGCTAACCGAGCTGGTCCCATTTGTCTGCATTTGGCACAGATTCCTCAAGACCTTTTCTATCCACGCGCCTGTCTTTCAAGCATTGTAGTGCAGCCCCTTTACAGCTTCCTTTAACAGCTCGTTCCGTGCACCCACCCACCCTCTGTGTGAAAAGGGTGTCCCTCAGGTTCCCTTTAACTCTCTTCCCTCTCACCTTTCATCTATGCTCTCTAGTGAAACAAGGAAGTCTGCGGACACTGTGATTGAGGTCAATACACAAACCTGCTGGAGAAACTCAGCAGGTCCCACAGTGGCCACAGGAGGCAAAGATATATAACCAGTATTTTGGGGCTGAGCACAGGCCAACAGCCCATGGATAGGAGGCCAGGAGAGAAAAGCTGAGAATTGATCGGAGAAATGTGGGGGGGTGGGGGTATGTCCATGAATGCAGAGCTGGGGGAAAGGAAAGGACTATGGAAACCGAGAGATTTGGTGGGAAAGGGGTGGGAGGTGCTAAAGGAAACAGGAGTCGATGTTAATGCCATCTGGTTGGAGGGTGCCCAGACGGAAGATGAGGTGTTGAGGGAATAACCGGGTTACGTTATTTCAACAGAGGTATAACATTTGCAAATTTCCAGTCCTGAAGGAAACAGAGGAAAAATGAGTCCACTTAGCAAAAATGAGCATTTACCATGAAAAGTGCAAAATACTCCACGTGATGGTAATCTGAAATTAAAACAGAAAGTGTAGAAAATCTGTGATCAGCGAGGCTTCATCTTGCTGCCACGTGGTCCTCTCTCCAGAGATGCTGTCAGATTTGTGGCGTATTTCCAAGATTTTTGTTTCAATTTCAGATTTACAGCACCTGGTGATATCTTGCAATTATGTTCACGTTTTAGTGGCCCACCGTCTTCCTGTTTGTATTTAAACACATTATGTTGTCAACTTATGCATGTCAAATAAAACAAATGATTATTTTAAAGGCATATATAATATGCCTCCAGTGAAACATCATCCACTGGACGTGCGAAAACCACACCATTCACTCCATGGATGGTTCACACCCTTTGACCTCTTCACCAAATTCAGTACAGACCGGGACACAATGGATGTAATTTCCCCTTTCACATTTTTCCCCTGATCTTTTTGCCTTTAACAAATTATACAATGCGTTTGTGTATGAGTTGGGGGTGGGTGGTGGAACAGCTCAGAGAAGCTGTTTCATTGAGTTAGGGCAAACTAAGATGCCTTTTCCCATTAATAGTTCAAGAACCAGAGAGGGAGCTTAAATCCCAAGCTAGAAGGGGAAAACTGTTTGCGCAGCGGGTTACTGTGATAGAGGTCTATAGAATCATGAGGGGCACAGGTAGGGTAATCACAGGCTTTTCCCCAGATTAGGGGGGATCTAGAACTAGAGGGGGATAGGTTCAAGGTGAGAGGGGAAAGATCTAAAAAGGGTCCTGAGGGCACGTTCTTCACAGAAGGTGGTGGGTAGAATGGATCATTCTGCCAGAGGAAATGGTAGAAGCAGGGAAACACCAAAGATAAAAATCCATTTAGAAAGGTACGTAGGTAGGAAATGTTTACAAGGATTTGGGATAAATGTAGGCAAGTGGGATTAGCTTGGTAGGCACCAACAAGATGGTCTGAAGAGCATGGTTCTGTGCTGTAGGATTCCAGCAAGGGTAGGAAAAACAATCAGAGCTCTCAAGTGGGAATTTGATCAACACTTCAGACCCAGTAACTTGCAGGGATGTGGGCTCAGAGTGAAAGAATAATGGTGACCAGATTGCTTCACAAGCATTACCATTGGCTCATGGGCCAAATGGCCTTCTCCTGTGCCAAAAGTTCCAGCGTTCATGAGTGTTGGACATTATGTAAGATGGATCGACTGGAATTCAAACGGGCATGTGTGTTTTGGCTTTTTCACCTGGCTGAAATAAATCTGTGGCTATGGTTGTAAAACACAAAAGCCTGCAGACACCGTGGATGGAGTAAAAACACAATACTGGAGAAACTCAAACAGTGTAGTTTATACAGCAAAGATAAAGATGCATAACCAACATTTCGGGTTTCAGCCCTTCATCAGGGTATGAACAAAATGGTAGAGGAGGAGAGGGGCAGGGGGAGGAGCCCAGTCCCACAGGCAAGAGGTAATAGGTGAATAAGCAAGTGGGGGTGGGGGACGGCGGGACGGCTCTGTGAATGGAGAGGGACGGGGGTGGAGAGCTGGAGGAAGGGAGGCAGAGGGATGGGGAAGAGAGGGAGAAGGGGGAGCAGTCCTGTTGTAGCGTACTGTACATTTTGTTCAGGCACCTGCATTTTGTTCATACCTTGTTGAAGGGCTCAATCCTGAAATGTTGATTGTGCATCTTTACCTTTATGTAAAGTCTACTGTTTCACCAGCTGAGTTTCTCCAGGATTGTGTTTTTACTGTGGCTATGAATGTCCAGTATCTGTGCCTTGTATTCAACAGCAGGTGAGCCAACTGGGACCCATTGTTTTGGCACTTTCACACACTAATGGAGCCCCATTAGTGGCATTCAGGTTTACAATACACGCATCAATATCTACAGGTCAACTGCATCATTTTCAACCTTAACGATGATATTTCCAAAAACATAAGTGGACGATTGCTTCTCGCTAAATGTCTGCGATGGCAGCAGCATGGTGTCGGCCTCTGGGGGAAGCTGCGGGACTGTCAAGTAATGTTTGGGGAGAGGCTCATTCTGCGGGTCCCTGTGGTGCTCCGGCACCTTGCCACATGGCACAAACACCAGGGAACCAGCCGATGCCGGGCCAGACAGCAGCAGGTCGTCCAAGGGTTCATCTGGGCCACCACGGGGAAGGGAGCTGATGGAAAAGATGGAGCAAGAGCGGGCCTGGAAGGCCTGCTGGCGGGGGCTGAGCTGGCTGATGCCCGTCACGTTGGAGCTGGTCCTCCTCTGGCCGGCTGGTGGCTTGGCATGTAGTAGGTCAGCTGGGGCGCCGGCCTGCTGCTGGGCCCGCCCGAGGCCAGCCTTCACCTCCAACCGGCGCTGCCAGTGGTGTAGGGCCTTGCGAAACCTCTTGCTGAGCAGCGCATACAGCAGCGGGTTGATGTCCGAGTTGAGCAGGGCCAACCAGTAGGCAGCAGTCACTAGGCCTGGAGGCACGCTGGAAGCTTGCTGACTACCTGCCACAGCTGCTTCGACGGCTTGCACCAGGCCTACCACCTCATAGGGCACCCAGCAGCAGAAGAAGGCGAAGATGACCAAGAAGAGGCGGAAGGCCCCGTGGTGCTCCCGGCCAGGGCTGCTGTACTTGCAGAAGATGTCCGGTCCCTTGGCCTGTACACCTGGCTGACAGCAGCCGTGGCCTTCCTCACACCGATAGTCAGACAGGACAGATGAGTGGACGCTGGTGATGAGGTGCGAGAAGGTGGGGCGGTCGGCAGCGTGACCTCTGGCTGCCGGGCGGCGCTGCAGCTGGTTCTCAATGTCGTGGATCCTCTTGGCATGGCTGCGCGCCACGCCAACGATACGCACGTAGCAGAAGATCATGACGGAGGCGGGCAGCAGGAAGGAGAAGACAGCCACGAAACCTGTGTAGCTCAGGCTGTCGGCCCACGCCACTGAGCAGCTGCGGATAGCTGGAGAGTAGCCGAAGCGGCCCCAGCCCAGCAGCGGGGGGCAGCTGCTGAGCGCCGACTGCAGCCAGATCCAGGCCACAGTAGCGGCCGTGCGACGCACTGTGCTCCGTGAGTGGTACTGCAGGCAGTCAATGATGGCATGGTAGCGGTCCAGCGCGATGGCAGCCAGGGTCAGCACCGAGGCAGTGCAGTACACCGACGACGTGTAGCCCACGTAGAGGCACAGGTCCTGCATGGGGATAAGCAGAAAGAGGAATGGTCACAGGGCCAGAAACACAGGAGTGGTACCATGCATCACCATCAATGAAATACAGGTAACTGAACACAGCCATCAACGAGATACAGGCACACTCAACAGCATCAGTGAGGTACAGGCACACCCAACACCATCAGTGAGATACAAGCACACCCAACACCATCAGTGAGATACAGGCACATCCAACACCACCAGTGGGATATCGGCACACCCAACACAGCCATCAGTGAGATACAGGCACACCCAACACCATCAGTGAGATACAGGCACACCCAACACCATCAGTGAGATACAGGCACATCCAACACCACCAGTGGGATATCGGCACACCCAACACAGCCATCAGTGAGATACAGGCACACCCAACACCATCAGTGAGATACAGGCACACCCAACACCATCAGTGAGATACAAGCACACCCAACACCATCAGTGAGATACAGGCACACCCAACACCATCAGTGAGATACAGGCACACTCAACAGCATCAGTGAGATACAGGCACACTCAACAGCATCAGTGAGATACAGGCAAACTCAACACAGTCATCAGGGAGATACAGGCACACTCAACAGCATCAGTGAGATACAGGCAAACTCAACACAGTCATCAGGGAGATACAGGCACACCCACACCACCAGTGGGATACCGGCACACCCAACACCACCAGTGGGATACCGGCAGCCCCAACATTATCAGTGAGGTACAGGCACATCCAACACCACCAGTGGGATACAGGCAAACCCAACACAGTCATCAGGGAAATACAGGCACACCCAACACCACCACTGGGATACAGGCAGCCCCAACATTATCAGTGAGGAACAGGCACACCCAACACCATCAGCAAGATAGAGGACATTAACCTTGCATCAGGGAAAGGTCAGGAACAGAATGTCCCTGCGAGTACATAGACCTTTGTTAATGAGGAATATTGTGACTCTCCTCATGAGAAGAAAGGAGACATGGCATCGTCAATATTAAGTGTTCAAGCAATTCCCACAGTAAGTGTGGGTGTTTTAGTATACCCAAAAGGAAAATGAGAGGGGCAAACTAAAGACATGAGGTGGATCTGGCAGACAGGATAAAGGAAAATCCCAAATAATTCTATTCAGAGTAAAAGGGTCCCAAGGGAAAGAATTGTCCCATTAGTTTTTACAGTGGAGGAGATCACTGGCAGCAAATGAATTGAAGTAAACCAGTTGCAATGCCCTCCAGTATAAAATATGCCAAGGTGTTGGCAACCATTGAGTGCATTAAAGTGGGACAGATGCCTAAGGCATGACCAAGGGCATCTTGAGACTTTGTGGGTATCTCAGGAAGAATTTGTAGAGTCCCTTCCACAGGTAATCCCCATCTCCCAGCACAATTGCCACTGTTCGATAAAGATAGGCATCCTCCCCTCATCAACTCCCCATCCTAACATTCAGTCAAACAAAGGCCAACAGAATATTCCACCCCTTGTACTATCCAATAAGACATTGGAAAATAAGCAGGGGTCTATCAGATGCAGGGACACTAGGACATTCCAGCCCACAGCAAAACTGCCCAACAGTCATGATTTTAATGCAAAATCAACCTCTGGTGAGAGTTGGGATGTTTCAGTGATACAAGAAATAAGGAGGGGTGATTGGGCACTGATCCAGATTGCTCGAGTGGGAACCGACACGAACCTGACGGGTTGAATGGTCTATGTAAATTAAGTTCACCGTCTAAGTTCTCCAGAAAATCAGAGATCACTGTCATCGATTTCCACAACATTTTGCTGTTTTGCAGAATAATATCCTGAAGTCATAAATATATGAGATCTCCAGAAAACGATATTCCTTGAAAAGTATGCACTTTGTGGGCATGACATGCCATATTGCCTTGTTAATGATCTTTCTGGCCAGAAAGTTTTACATTTATCCCCATTTGGGGATCTCTCTTTTGCTTCTCTTTCTCTGACTGTAAGAGGTGCTTCAGGCAATTTCTGCCTTACGGCAGACAAAGATTATTTCTTTTTTGTGATATTTCACTCTCTTTATTACATGACAATAAATTGAATCTTGAACCTTGGTTGTTATCTTTAAATCTTTCATGTCCACAAATGTCTGGTGTCTGCAGAGGCTTAGTTCAGCGACCTAATCTGGAGTTTTTTTTTAATTCACTCACAGATTTCCTTCCCAGTAGGACGCCACTGAAGCAGGTGTTTTATTTTAAACAACAATCTAGTAATTTCCTGATTGCCATGAGAAATACCAGCCTTTTCTTTTATTTCAGATTCATCTAACTACTTGAATTTGTACTTCCCAGCTACTGCCACCAATTTCAGGTTTATTGTCAGAATACATACAACCCTGAGATTCTTTTCCACACAAGTGAGGCAGAATTACCTCTTACTGGTCGTGCCAAAAAACTGTACTCAATGTACACACGAGAACAAATCAATAAAGGTAAACAAACTGACTGTGCAATACAGTGAGAACAAAAAGAAAATCAATAAAGTGCACAAGTAAGAGTCCTTATGAATCCCTGATTGAGTTTGTTGTTCAGGAGTCTGATGGTGGAGGGATACCAACTGTTCCTGAACCTGGTGGTGTGAGTCTTGTGGCACCTAGACCTCTTTCCTGATGGTAGCAGAGAGAACAGAGTGTGTGCTGGGTGGTGTGGATCTTTGATGATGGCTGCTGCTCTCTGACGGCAGAGATCCCTGTAGATGTTCTCGATGGTGGGGAAGGTTTCTCCTGTGGTGTCCTGGGCTGTGTCCACTACGTTTTGCAGGGCTTTATGCTCAGGGATATTGGTGTTCCCATACCAGACCGTGATGCAGCTGGTCAGCACACTTTCCGCCACATACCTGTAGAGGTTTGCCAGTTTCTGATGTCATACCGAACCCCCGCAAGCTCCCGAGGGAGTAGACGCGCTGGCGTGGTTTCTTCACGATGCCATTGGTGTGTTTGGTCCAGGAAACATCCTCTGAGATAATGACTCACAAGAACTTAAGCCAAAAGAGTATTCGGCTTTCTGTATATAAACTTATGAGGGGTGCAGACAGAGTAAATGCAAGCAGGATTTCTCCTTTGAGGTTGGGTGAGACAAGAACTAGAAGTCAAGGGTTAAGAGTGAAAGGTGAGATGCCAAGAGAGAGAGAGAGAGAGAGAGAGAGAGAGAGAGAGAGGTGTGGAGAGAGGTGTGTGGAGAGAGGAGTGTGTAGAGAGGTGTGTGGATAGAGGAGTGTGTGGAGAGAGGTTTGTGGAGAGAGGAGTGTGTGGAGAGAGGTTTGTGGAGAGAGGAGTGTGTGGAGAGAGGTGTGTGGAGAGAGGTGTGTGGAGAGAGGTTTGTGGAGAGAGGAGTGTGTGGAGAGAGGAGTGTGTGGAGAGAGGTGTGTGGAGAGAGGAGTGTGTAGAGAGGTGTGTGGATAGAGGAGTGTGTGGAGAGAGGTTTGTGGAGAGAGGAGTGTGTGGAGAGAGGTTTGTGGAGAGAGGAGTGTGTGGAGAGAGGAGTGTGTGGAGAGAGGTGTGTGGAGAGAGGTGTGTGGAGAGAGGTTTGTGGAGAGAGGAGTGTGTGGAGAGAGGAGTGTGTGGAGAGAGGAGTGTGTGGAGAGAGGTGTGTGGAGAGAGGTGTGTGGAGAGAGGTGTGTGGAGAGAGGTTTGTGGAGAGATGAGTGTGTGGAGAGAGGAGTGTGTGGAGAGAGGAGTGTGTGGAGAGAGGTTTGTGTGCAGAGAGGTGTGTGGAGAGAGGAGTGTGTGGAGAGAGGAGTGTGTGGAGAGAGGAGTGTGTGGAGAGAGGTGTGTGGAGAGAGGAGTGTGTGGAGAGAGGTTTATGGAGAGAGGTTTGTGGAGAGAGGAGTGTGTGGAGAGAGGAGTGTGTGGAGAGAGGAGTGTATGGAGAGAGGTGTGTGGAGAGGTGTGTGGAGAGAGGAGTGTGTGGAGAGAGGTGTGTGGATAGAGGAGTGTGTGGAGAGAGGTTTGTGGAGAGAGGAGTGTGTGGAGAGAGGTTTGTGGAGAGAGGAGTGTGTGGAGAGAGGTTTGTGGAGAGAGGAGTGTGTGGAGAGAGGAGTGTGTGGAGAGAGGTGTGTGGAGAGAGGTTTGTGGAGAGGGGAGTGTGTGGAGAGAGGAGTGTGTGGAGAGAGAAGTGTGTGGAGAGAGGTGTGTGGAGAGAGTAGTGTGTGGAGAGAAGTGTGTGGGGAGAGAGGTGTGTGGATAGAGGAGTGTGTGGAGAGAGGTTTGTGGAGAGAGGAGTGTGTGGAGAGAGGAGTGTGTGGAGAGAGGTGTGTGGAGAGAGTAGTGTGTGGAGAGAAGTGTGTGGGGAGAGAGGTGTGTGGATAGAGGAGTGTGTGGAGAGAGGTTTATGGAGAGAGGTTTGTGGAGAGAGGAGTGTGTGGAGAGAGGAGTGTGTGGAGAGAGGAGTGTGTGGAGAGAGGTGTGTGGAGAGGTGTGTGGAGAGAGGAGTGTGTGGAGAGAGAAGTGTGTGGAGAGAGGTGTGTAGAGAGAGTAGTGTGTGGAGAGAAGTGTGTGGGGAGAGAGGTGTGTGGATAGAGGAGTGTGTGGAGAGAGGTGTGTGGAGAGAGGTGTGTGGAGAGAGGAGTGTGGAGAGAGGAGTGTGTGGAGAGAGGTTTGTGTGAAGAGAGGTTTGTTGAGAGAGGTGTGTGGAGAGAGGAGAGGTTTGTGTGGAGAGAGGTTTGTGGAGAGAGGTGTGTGGAGAGAGGTTTGTGGAGAGAGGAGTGTGTGGAGAGAGGAGTGTGTGGAGAGAGGTGTGTGTGGAGAGAGGTTTGTGTGGAGAGAGGTTTGTGGAGAGAGGAGAGGAGTGTGGAGAGAGGTTTGTGTGGAGAGAGGTTTGTGGAGAGAGGAGTGTGTGGAGAGAGGTTTGTGAAGAGAGGAGTGTGTGGAGAGAGGTTTGTGTGGAGAGAGGTTTGTGTGGAGAGAGGTTTGTGGAGAGAGGAGAGGAGTGTGGAGAGAGGTTTGTGGAGAGAGATGTGTGGAGAGAGGTTTGTGGAGAGAGGAGTGTGTGGAGAGAGGAGTGTGTGGAGAGAGTGTGTGGAGAGAGGTGTGTGGAGAGAGGTGTGTGGAGAGAGGTGTGTGGAGAGAGGTGTGTGGAGAGAGGTTTGTGGAGAGAGGAGTGTGTGGAGAGAGGAGTGTGTGGAGAGAGGAGTGTGTGGAGAGAGGTTTGTGTGCAGAGAGGTGTGTGGAGAGAAGAGTGTGGAGAGAGGAGTGTGTGGAGAGAGGAGTGTGTGGAGAGAGGTGTGTGGAGAGAGGAGTGTGTGGAGAGAGGTTTGTGGAGAGAGGAGTGTGTGGAGAGAGGAGTGTGTGGAGAGAGGAGTGTGTGGAGAGAGGTGTGTGGAGAGAGGTGTGTGGATAGAGGAGTGTGTGGAGAGAGGTTTGTGGAGAGAGGAGTGTGTGGAGAGAGGTTTGTGGAGAGAGGAGTGTGTGGAGAGAGGTATGTGGAGAGAGGTTTGTGGAGAGAGGAGTGTGTGGAGAGAGGAGTGTGTGGAGAGAGAAGTGTGTGGAGAGAGGTGTGTGGAGAGAGTAGTGTGTAGAGAGAAGTGTGTGGGGAGAGAGGTGTGTGGATAGAGGAGTGTGTAGAGAGGTATGTGGAGAGAGGTGTGTGGAGAGAGGTGTGTGGAGAGAGGAGTGTGTGGAGAGAGGTTTGTGTGAAGAGAGGTTTGTGGAGAGAGGAGAGGTTTGTGTGGAGAGAGGTTTGTGGATAGAGGTGTGTGGAGAGAGGTGTATGGAGAGAGGTTTGTGGAGAGAGGAGTGTGTGGAGAGAGGAGTGTGTGGAGAGAGGTGTGTGTGGAGAGAGGTTTGTGTGGAGAGAGGTTTGTGGAGAGAGGAGAGGAGTGTGGAGAGAGGTTTGTGTGGAGAGAGGTTTGTGGAGAGAGGAGTGTGTGGAGAGAGGTTTGTGAAAAGAGGAGTGTGTGGAGAGAGGTTTGTGTGGAGAGAGGTTTGTGTGGAGAGAGGTTTGTGGAGAGAGGAGAGGAGTGTGGAGAGAGGTTTGTGTGGATTGAGGTATGTGTGGAGAGAGGTTTGTGGAGAGAGGTGTGGAGAGAGGAGTGTTGTGAGAGGAGTGTGTGGAGAGAGGTTTGTGTGGAGAGAGGTTTGTGGAGAGAGGTTTGTGTGGAGAGAGGTTTGTGGAGAGAGTAGTGTGTGGAGAGAGGTTTGTGGAGAGAGGAATGTGTGGAGAGAGGAGTGTGTGGAGAGAGGTTTGTGGAGAGAGGTGTGTGGAGAGAGGAGTCTGTGGAGAGAGGAGTCTGTGGAGAGAGGAGTCTGTGGAGAGAGGAGTCTGTGGAGAGAGGAGTGTGTGGAGAGAAGTTTGTGGAGAGAGATGTGTGGAGAGAGGAGTGTGTGGAGAAAGGTGTGTGGAGAGTGTTGTGTGGAGAGAGGAGTGTGTGGAGAGAGGTGAGTGGAGAGAGTGCGTGGAGAGAGGTTTGTGTGGAGAGAGGTTTGTGGAGAGAGGAGTGTGTGGAGAGAGGTTTGTGGAGAGAGGAGTGTGTGGAGAGAGGAGTGTGTGGAGAGAGGTGTGTGTGGAGAGAGATTTGTGTGGAGAGAGGTGTGTAAAGAGAGAAGTGTGTGGAGAGAGGTGTGTGGAGAGATGATTGTGTGGAGAGAGGTTTGTGGAGAGAGGAGTGTGTGGAGAGAGGTTTGTGGAGAGAGGAGTGTGTGGAGTGAGGAGTGTGTGAGAGAGGAGTGTGTGGAGAGAGGTTTGTGGAGGGAGGAGTGTGTGGAGAGAGGTTTGTGGAGAGAGGAGTGTGTGGAGTGAGGAGTGTGTGAGAGAGGAGTGTGGAGAGAGGAATGTGTGGAGAGAGGTGTGTGGCGAGAAGTGTGTGGAGAGATGTGTGTGGGGAGAGGAGTGTGTGGAGAAAGGAGTGTGGAGAGAGGTGTGTGGAACGAGTTGCCAGCTGAAGTGGTGAATACTGCTCGATTTTGACATTTAAGAAAAATTTGGATAGGTACATGGATGGGAGGGGTATTGAGGGCTATGATCCAGGTGCAGTCATTGGGACGAGGCAGAATAATAGTTTGGCACAGTCTAGATGGGCCAAAGGGCCTGTTTCTCTGATGTTGTGTTCGCTGGTTTACAATCTTCAGTTTAAAACCATGAAATAAGTGATGTGACAAGGATTCCAGGAATGCTTTTTGTACCAAAGCCTAAAAATTGTTTTCGCAAGATCACAAGACCAAGGAACAGAACCAGGCCATTATTCCCATTGAGTCTGTTCCGTAAATCTACTCTAAGCTACTCTACCCTAGTTCTAATTTCTGGCATGAAATGAGTATTTAAACATATCTCATCTGTTTGCATATACTTGCACCTTAAAAATCTTAGTTTTGTGTGAATCGTCATTCTCTCAAAAGTTGCAACTTTTTGCATTAGAAATATTAGTCTGCTACATTTCACATTTATTCATGTTCCAGCTCCTACCTGAACGCTCTATGAAAATTTTAATTATTAATTCACACTAATGTAAAACTCTTATATGATTATTAACATTTTGCCCTTTACTTCATGGTTTGCTGAGTGTGAATATTCCGCAATCTTATTGGTTGCTCTGGTGTTTACATAGGACCACAGAAATAGGCCATTCAGGACAACCAGTTGGTGTTTAAGCTCCACTGAATCTCTCCATTTCTCTCTAGGCTCCCTTCAAAAGCAGATACAATAAAACCCCTGGTATCCAGCACCTATAGTTAAAAAGGCAAATGGTATGTTGGCCTTCATATCAAGAGGGTTTGAGTCCAGGAACAAGGATACCTTACTGCAGCTGTACAGGGCCTTGGTGAGACCCCACCTGGAGTATTGTGTGCAGTTTTGGTCACCTTATCGAAGGAAGGATGTTCTTGCAATGGAGGGAGTGCAGAGGCGATTCACCAGGCTGATACCTGGAATGGCAGGAATGACTTAGGAGGAAAGATTGCGCAAATTGGGATTGTACTCCCTGGAGTTTAGAAGATTGAGAGGGGATCTCATAGAGACCTATAAAATTCTGGCAGGACTGGACAGATTGGATGCAGTTGGGATGTTTCAAAGGATGGGAAAATCCAGAACCTGGGACCATGGTTTGAGGATAATAGGCAAACCATTTAGGACCGAGATGAGGAGGAATTTCTTGACCCAGAGGATGGTGAATCTGTGGAATTCATTGCCACAGAGGGCAGTAGAGGGAGGTTCATTAAATATATTTAAGAGGGAATTAGATCTATTTCTTCAGTATAAGGGTATTAAAGGTTATGGAGAGAAGGCAGGGACGGGGTACTGAACTTTAAGATCAGCCATGATGTCGTTGAATGGCGGAGCAGGTTCGAAGGGTCGAATGACCTACTCCTGCTCCTATCTTCTATGTTTTTCTATGTTTCTAAGCTGGATAAGTGCTGTTTGCTCGAGTCTGCGTGATTAGTGAATTCGCAGCGAGGCATGCCAATTTTAAACTTGCCTATTTTTTACCCATTTCTTTTCCACAATTTATTTTTTGCCAGTTGCTTGAGGGTGCTGGTTGCTGGAATTCTGGGCAACTGGGCTTTTACTGTATGTTTGCTTGCCTCAACCACTCTCTCCGGAAGCAAATTCCACAGTCTCACCATTTTGGCCAAAAAAAGCCTATTTGAATTTAGTATTGTATTTCTGAGAGACTATTTTATATTGTTGACTCGTAATGCTGTTTCCCATAAGTGAAAGCATTTCATATAATGATTATAACAACACTGATTCACCACAGCCAACAAACAAATAAAGAATACCCTCACTCGTTTCACACCCCCATGAAGTTGACTTTCTTTATTATTCACCAGACACAACATTGCGTTCTTTAACTCCCCAAACACCACCCAGCTAAACCCCTCTGACCTTCTCATTGGTTCACCGCTACACGGGTGAGTAATCCTGACCCTCTCACTCTCCTCCTCCTCCTGCGTCCGAGATCCATCACTCGCACAGTGGCACTTTACACGCCCACGTTTGTGCAGTATTACTCCTGTGCATTGCTTTGCTGACAGCATCAGCGGCGGCTGGCATCGCTCCCGATGAAGGTAAGTACACAACCGCAACAAAACGTCCTATTAGGTCACCTCTCAAACTCAAGAGCAAAGAGACTATTTCCTTCCAACTGGCTAAAAGGTCAGCAGACCCTGCATTGCCTGTAGGGTTGAATGGTGCAAAAACATTAAACCATGACAGGTAACCAACATCAACCTTCTGCTCCACTTACCAACATTCGCTGTTCTTTCTTACAGAAAAACTATTCACATTTTATTGAATAAGCAAGCACAGCAGTTATTTAGACATAATGGTCAAACAACAAATATTTTAAACAGTGCTTTAAGATTATTTATTAACTGATTCAGCATTGGGGGGTGGGAAATTGTTTGTAAAACAGACTGGTTGATGCCTCATAGGATATACATGCAATTAGTGCATCCATTACCCAAAGCTCTTCATAATGAACAACAACGGCAGTTAGTGCAAAGCCTTTACAGCACCAGTGATCAGGACTGGAGTTCGAATCTCTCGCTGTCTGTAACGAGTTTGTATGTTCTCCCCATGTCTGCGTGGGATTTCCCCGGGGGCTCCGGTTTCCTTCCATTGTAGGTTCATTGGATGTAATTGGGCAGCATGCACTCGTGGGTCAAAAGGGCCTGTTACTGTGTTGTATGTCTAAATTAAAAACTTGACTTTTTTATAAATTAATTAAAAATACTGGAGTATTATCAAACAAAAATGACCCCCGCAGCCACCCATAAAGCGATCCTGCAAAGATCGTGACAAGGTGCAGCACAAGAGGACATGAAACAGTGTACGTAACATGAGGCGAGAACAGACCTGAGAGGGTGTGGGCCCAGCGGACCATGTAGGGTGAACTGTAACTAGAGTGGACAGAGCACAGGGGGAACAAAATGGAGTCCGCACCGTCTCACCCTTCCAAGTCCGTTCGAGACTCATGCAACCTTTACCTTTACACGTCTGCTTACACTATATGTGGTCATGTTCCTTCCAGGTCTGGGTTAGAACCTCATGGAACTGAAAGGGCAAAGACAGTGGGAATTATTTTCAAGCGGACCTGGAAGGAACGTGGCACCTTGGTGCTCGGCCAGACCTGATCGGGTGAAGACAGCATGGGGCTCCCGTAGATGTGGTGTGGGATGAACCTGTAACATGGATGGTAGAGATAGCTAATAGAAGAATGTGTGGCAATAATAGGTCTCTGGGTGGGAAAGCTGCTTGTGAGCAACCCAGGCAGTAGGAAGACCTGCAGGGGGATGAGAGAGCACAGTTGGTATAGTTCCTCAGGAGTAAGCTGATGAGGCCTTGAATGAAAGAGCAGGCACCAGGAAGGAATTAGTTACAGGCCACCAAAGTGTGTTAAAGAATTGCTGGAGGGACTCAGCAGGTCAGACAACATCCTGCATCAGCAGCTTTTTTGATTCTGCACCAAATTGTCAAATTGGATCTAGCATAATTTAGAAAATGAAAGTTGTGGTGTGGGGGGGTGGGGTGACTGAAGTAATTTCACAAACAATCAAACTTTAATTGATAATTTTTGGTTCAAAGCTCGATGATGATTTTGTGGAATGTATACAAGAAGCTTTTCTACATGCAGATTAATAGGCTTATGGAACATGTCCTTAGTGTTTATGTAACATAAAAAGTTCATAATAAATGTCTAGTTATTTAAATAAATCCATTTTGGCATTACAGTAAATCTATGTCAAGCCAAATCAGTTTACTGTGCCTTGGGATATTGTGGTCACAGCAATAACCATTTAAGCCATTGGAGGGTGCTCATGTCATGTTTCTGCAGCCAGTCATGTCATTGAGTGATGGCTTTATTGTGGTACATAAGACTATGAGGGGGTTAGATAGGGGGACAGCAAACACCTTTTTCCTAGGGTGAGACAACTGTTTAAGATGAGTGGAGGGGAGATGTCAGAGGAAAGGTTTTTACACAGAGTGGTGGGTGCCTGGAATGCACTGCCGAGGTGGTGATGGAGGCTGGTACAAAAGCCACATTTAAAAGACTTTTAGACAGGCACATAATGCAAGGAAACTAGAGGGTGATGGGTACAAGGTTGGGAAGGAGTAGATTGTTGTGGGGTAGGTTTACATGGTTGGTGTAGTGGCAAGTACAACACTGTTACAGCACCAGCGACTGGGACTTGGATTCAAATCCCGTACTGTCTATAAGGAGTTGGTATGTTCTTCCCCTTGTCTGCGTGGGTTTTCCACAGAGGCTCTGGTTTCCTCCCACCGTTCAAAACGTACCGGGGTTGTAGGTTAATTGGGTGTAAATTGGGCAACACAGGCTCGTGGGCCGAAATGGCCTGTTACCATGCTGTATGTCTAAATTTAACGTAAAAATTCACATAAGGGGGCACAACATTTGTGGGGAGAAGGGTCTGTACTGTACTGTCATGTTCTATGAGGTTGTACTATCCATTCCTATTCCTCCACAATGCTTCTATGTCACCTCTGAGGTTCGTGTTACTGGGCTGTAAAGAACAAGGTTTAAGCCATCCATGAGGAAAGGAGCAGACATGACCCTAGGGGAACTCTCTCCTGAGGTTTGTCTATACAATTACACCGTCATCCCTGAGACAATCAATCTTGCTCAGTAGTGTGGAACTGACACGGTAAGTGTTCCTCCCTACGCTGCCATTGAGGAGGTGTTATAGTTTAGAACAACTGTTCTCCTTCCTGTCTTCCTTTGGTGGATCAATCAGTTCCCCTCCAAGCTAACCAGCACTCAGAAGGAGAATCAAGCATTGAGGGAACAAAATGAAGAAATTAACTATTCATCTCCAGGTGAGGCCTGGTGTCACTCCCATTAGGTTGGACAAGTAATGAACAAACCTGTTACTTGACCTTGGCTTCATGAACTATCCATTTGTCCATGACATTACTGCAAGGAGAAACCATGACATAATTCTCATGGATGTGAAGTCTTTAAACCGCAGGCACTCTCCACTATGTTATGTGGCACTGCTACTTGCTAAATGAGATTCTGAGTAGATCAGGCAGTTAAATCAATTAATAAGGCAGTGTTGACAAGCAGCCCAAGGACAATTATATTCTACACCAGCCATTCTCAACTTTTTTTGGCTATGGCCCCTTTAGGACTCTATTCAATGTTTATGGGCCCCCTTTCCCCATGAAGTTGTCAAATTCCGTCCTTCTCTCCCTCCAACTCAGGGTTGGCATATGGGGGGGGGACTTTCACGGGCCATTCCCCCCCCAAATGAGTCATTGACCCCCCCCCCACCTGAACACGAGCGGCACACGAAACTGCCACACGAGTGGCAGTTTGTGCCCCCCTCCTGTAGTTAATGCCCTCGATTAGATTTGATCTGTCGCCGACTCTGCTCTGACTACATAAAGAACAATAAAATATTTTATGATTTCAGTCCATGGCCCCCCGTCATGTGCTGCGGTCCCCAGAGAGGGCAGATGAGACACTCCCCCCCTTTGAGAATGGCTCTTCTACAATAATTAGTGATGACATTCCACGGAATTTCCCTCACCCCATCTCCACCCACCAGGTCATGAAGAATATGCTGATTGAAGTTCTAGGCTGATGTAAAAATAAGTAGCAGATTTCCAATGTGATTACATGCGTAATATTTTTTTAAAAATATTCGGCAAAGTGATCAGATTCATTGATCGGATCAAGGTTCTGCTGTATTCTCACAGTCACCCGTAACTGTGGGATAGCTCATAGTAGAAGGTCCACTGAACCACACCGAAGTCCCATGCACGAGTTAGTCAAGACTGAAGGGGCTGCAAACGTCCTCGAACCAAAGTGCCAAAAGGACGATTCACCACGGAGGCACCAGAGACTGGAATTTGGACCAAAGGTAAACGACCTGCTGGAGGAGCTGCAGGAACTCAGCAGGTCGGGCAGCATCAACAGAACCCTGACGAAAGGGTTTCAGCCCATTACGGTGACTACTTATTGCTATCCACGGATGCTGCCTGACCTGATGAACTCCTCCAGCAGCTCATGTTATTGGTGGATGTGATTTATCACTTCGACTTGCTCGGATCCCAGGAATGACACACCACAGTAACCAGTATTGAACACAATCAGTTAACACCATGGCATGCCAAGAACTTGCTGAGAACACTATCCATAGCTCAGGAGTTTGAACCTGACAATATCCCAGATGTAGAACTGAAGGTCTGAATTCCTGAACTAGCTGTGGCCACTAGCGAGGCTGCTCCAGTACCACACACACACTGGCACTACCTGACAATGCCCAGGCCTGTCCCATCCACACAAAACAGGTACATTCCAATTTGTTCATAGTTCGTACCTCAAGCCCTAAACATCGGTTATGTATCCTTATCTCTACTATATAAAGGACACGGTTTGACCTGGGGAGTTTCTCCAACTTTGTGTTTTTACTTCAACCGCGAGGATCCTGCAGATGTTTGAGTTTTACCACATTCCTTCTTTTTAAAATATTTTTATTGAGTTTAACATATAAGCATAAATACAGAATTCACAATTACATAAAAACCATGAATAAAACTAGATAAAACTACATCAATAATTGCTTATAAATACCTCAAAAACACTTAATTGGAATGATCTATGTCCCTTGGAAAATGAAACTGATTTGAGTTGAGATCCTGTATATCATTGGAAAAATAACGTATCATTTACGTGATAATTATCTTTTTATCAGTAAGTTTGGGGCCTTTATTTGGATTATTTGGGTTTAGAATTTTGAATTCTTTGCCCACATTGATGTTGCTCCAGTCCATGGTAATTAATTATGTTTTATTGTAGTTTATATCTCCTTTTTCCTTTATTATTTCCTCCTCATTTTTTCTTTTTTTTGGGGGTGGGGTAGATTAGATGTTTAGGCAAGGTTTGGGGGAGTGGATATGGGGAGGAAGGTGTATAGGGGAGGGTTGAATTGATAGTG
Source organism: Narcine bancroftii (assembly GCF_036971445.1). Lineage (NCBI taxonomy): Eukaryota > Metazoa > Chordata > Chondrichthyes > Torpediniformes > Narcinidae > Narcine > Narcine bancroftii. Next base: position 16,222,574 of record NC_091472.1, read on the forward strand.
GTGGGGGGGGGTTGGGTTCTATATCATGTATTCATTATTGACAATATGTATTATTGGCTTTTTTTCATGGTTTTAAAATGTTAAATAAAATATTTTTTTTAATGATTTATGTGACCATGTTAAACCCATTTGTTGAAATAACTTGTACAAAATAAGGGGGGAAAAAAACCAAAGACTAACTCTAATCTATCCCCTCCCTCTAATCAAGGTTACCTTATAAATTAATTTTAAAAATCAATAAAGTGGAACCACTGGTGACCCCTGGAAAACAGGCAATGAACCACCAGAATATACAATAATTGTTAATTCTTCCAATTAATAAAAAAATTCTAAGAATGGGCCACACAATTTCATAAATGGAAACTTTCTATCTTTAATATTATATCTAATTTTCTCTAAACTTCTTCTTCTTTGGCTTGGCTTCACGGACGAAGATTTATGGAGGGGTAAATGTCCACGTCAGCTGCAGGCTAAATAGGACATTACTTCTAACCACTGTGTATGAGTAGGGGATGAATCTCCTTTCCATTTCAATAAAATTGCTCATCTGGCTATCAACATGATAAAAGCTAAAACTTTTTCCTGAGATAATTTAAATTATCTTGTTTTTATGCAGATATTGATCCACTATGTGAGAAAAGCAAGATTTTTGAAGCTTCTCTGATCCACGATTTTGGAGTGCCCAAATTTAGAGAGATCGTGGAAAGATATTTTCAAAACTTTATCAACGATTCTTAAGATTAATTTGGAACTTTGCCCATTAATTGCTTTGTTTAGTTTTTCTCGTGATTCAGATAAGCTTATATCAGCATCACAGGAAAAATTTTTACTACATTCCAATTTGGTCAGTTACTTCCCGTCAGTCATCACAGAAGTTTTGAAAGGGCTCATTAATAAAGCTGTCAAGTGGCCCTTATTCAGATCAGATACCATTTATTGTTATGCAATAAAACAGAAATGTATGTGGCATGAAATTACCTTTAGTCTGCCATAAGACAGTCAAAGATTTGCTATTAGTATTGCCCAACGCCTCTTATAGTCATATAAGCATATAACCATATAACCACTTACAGCACAGAACAGGTCAGTTCGGCCCTACTAGTCCATGCCGTAGCAAATCCCCACCCTCCTAGTCCCACTGACCAGCACCCGGTCCATACCCCTCTAGTCCCCTCCTATCCATGTAACGATCCAGTCTTTCCTTAAATGTAACCAATGATCCTGCCTCGACCACGTCTGCCGGAAGCTCATTCCACATCCACACCACCCTCTGCGTAAAGAAATTTCCCCTCATGTTCCCCTTATAATTTTCCCCCTTCAATCTTAAACCATGTCCTCTAGTTTGAATCTCCCCCTTTCTTAATTGAAAAAGCCTATCCACATTTACTCTGTCTGTCCCTTTTAAAATCTTAAACACCTCTATCAAGTTCCCTCTCAATCTTCTACGCTCCAGGGAAAAAAGCCCCAGTCTGCACAACCTTTCCCTGTAACTCAGACCCTGAAATCCTGTCAACATTCTCGTGAAAGAGAAAGAGAAAGAGAAGCAAAAGAGAGTCGGCCAGAGTCACTAAGTGTCCATGGATTTTCCTCCAGTGCTCCCCCTAGCCTCTGCAGCCACACAAGACTCCAGTTCAGTTCAAACCATTGGCAACCTGAGCCCAGATCCAAGCCTTCAATACGACGAAGAAGCCTCTGGAGCCCTCCTTGCCCTCGAATCCCAGCCCCGACTGCTGGCTCCCACCAGCCCGCAGTCTGGCCCAAGTCCCACAACCTCAAGACGCCTGCAGCCCACAGGTGTGTCCTACAACTATAACCTATTCACCCATGCTCACTCTAGGATCTGCCAGGGGCACTCGGTTCTGGACCTCATTGAAGCCTTGATCCAAACATGTACCAATGAGCTGAATTCATTGGTAACATGGGAGTGACTCCCCTGGAGAACACGGGTGCATGGAGTCTCAAGGAGCCTTGTAAAATTGTGACCTTGCACAAAAAGGGATGCTTGTAGTTATTAGAGTTCAAGAGCACAGAAAAAGGCCCTTTGGCCCAGCATGTCCATGCCACCTGTTCTTCCTATCTACACCAATCGCATTTACCTGCATTAGGTCCATACCCTTCAAAGCTTGGCATTTCAAGTACTTTTTTAGATACTCCTTAAACATTGTACCAGCCTCCCCCACTGCTTCAGGAAGCCATTTCTAGACTCCAACCACCCTTCATGTGGAATTCCCCTCAGATCCCTTCTAAATGTTCTACTTGTCAACTAAACCTAAGCCCTCTTGTGCTAGATGCCCCCATCTTGGGGAGTTTCTTTTTACAATGTCTCCTCTCTATCCCAATTAGCTCTAGAACATCATAGCAAGTGATCCTGCAACATTCATCTTCGGCTCCTTATTGATAACCTTCCTCCCTCTGTACAGACAAAAGTCAGGATGCTTGCAAATCCACTGAAAATTAAACAGCAGATTATTGCATATATAATGAGTTCATATATGTACACGGACATGCACGTGTATCAGAATTTATATATATATATATTTATATATATATATATAAGTAGTTGCCGAGTTACGACCTATGTGACTTAGAATCATCCATACTACAACTGAAAAAAAAACTTCTGCTTGTGTATGTGCGTGTGTGATGTAAACACAGTAAACTCGTCAAAGAAGGTGACAAGCAAAAGAAAAAGCCCATCCTCTGACCATGGGTCCCCTGCTGATGCTTGATTTGGAATTGAAAATGAAGGTAGTCATCCAATTTATGACTTGTCAAAAGGACACTACAGTACAGTACAAGCCCTTTGGCCCTCATTGATGTGCCGACCTATATATTCGTCCCAAAAACAAACTCCTCCCTACCTCATAACCCTCCATTTTTCTTCCATCCATGTATCTGTCTAGGAATCTCTTAAATGCCCCTCATGTTTCAGCCTCCACCACTACCCCTGGCAAGGCATCCCAGGCACCCAAAACTGCGTGTAAAATACGTACCCCTGCTGTCTCCCCTAAACTTCCCTCCCTTCACTTTCTCTGGTGTTGCTACTCTCGCCCTGGGAAAAAGGTGCTGGCTGTCTGCCTCTCAGAATCTGATTTTGTACATCTCTACAAGATCATTCCTCTTCATTCTGGGCTCCAAGGAATAGAGCCCCAGCCTGCTCAACCTCTTCCTATAGCTCAGGACCCCGAGACCTGGCAACATCCTCATAAATCCATGTTGGGCTTTTGCCATCCTTCTCCCAGCATCTGCATTGTGTGCCTGAATAGCTTCCCATTAATTGTATCAATACTTTAACCACCTCCCATTGGTGGCAAGTGGGACATCACTACTCACTTACTTCTGAGTTTCCTCCTGGATCTCTCGTTATTGAATGGAGGAAAACAAAACTGTCAGCCAGGATATGAGGGAAAACCACATTCCTTAAAACGTGAAAGGGCAGGTAGTTCTCACCTTTCAAATCAAGTCTGATAATGTTTAAAATTGAAAATTAATGAATTGGTTGGGATGAATGGATTGACTGTATAAAACAGTGGTTCTCAACCTTTTTCTTTCCACTCACATACCACCTTAAGTAATCCCATACTAACTACAGATTATTTTATGGCCTAGGTAGCCATAGGTGCACTGTGCTTTAGTATGGGATTACTTAAGGTGGTGTGTGAGTAAAACAAATGGTTGAGAACCACTGGTATAAACAATGGAAAAAAACAAGCCGGCCCTTATGGAGTACCTGGCAAATTTCTGCAGAGGTGTGGTGGAAAGTGTGCTGACCAGTTAGATCTTAGTCTGGTATGGGGACACCAATACCCCTGAGTGTAAAGCCCTCCAAAAGATAATGGACACAGCCCAGGACATCACACCTCCCCACTATTGAGTATATTTACAGGGAACACTGCCATTGGAGAGCAGCGGCAATCATCAAAGACCTACATCACCCAGAACACGCTCTGTTCTCGCTGCTGCCATCAAGAAAGAGGTATGGGTGCCACAAGACCCACACCACCAGGTTCAGGAACAGCTGCTATCCCTCCACCATCAGACTCCTCAATGACACACTCAATCAGGGACTCATTTAAGAACTCTTACTTGTGCACTTTCTTGATTTTCTTTTGTTCTCTCTGTATTGTTCAGTCAGTTTGTTTACATTCGTCATCTGTCCACAGTTCTTAATTTGTTTACATGTGCACATTGTGTACAGTTTATTTTTTGCATTACCGATTAGTGGTAATTCTGCCGTGCCCGCAGGAAAAGGAATCTCAGGTTTGTACATGAAGTCATATATGTACTCTGACAATAAATATATCTGAATCTGAATCAGAATACAGTTTTGAATTTAACTTTTAAAATTAGACATAACAGCCCCTTCCATCCACAAGGCCATGCCTCCCAAACCAATTAACCTTTTAGCCCTGCACATTTTTGGAATAATGATTGTGGTTTTATGAACACTGCAGTCTCAACACCCTACAACTTTGCTCTCTGGGGGGCACGAAAGTGAGCTGAAGATTACAATGTTCTGTGGATCAAGATAAATCAGTTTGTGGGCTGCTCCTTGCAAATTCTCTCTTTGCATTAGTTTGGATGGTTAACCTCAGATCCATGAAGCAGTGGTTGGCAAAACCAATTCTTGGTTTGAATTGAGTGGGACTTGAGTCATGCGGTTTAATCCGTCAGGTCAGGATCTTGGCACATTTGTGGACCTCTTAAGATCTCATTTCAATGAGGTGTACTTCTAGTGAGTGAGCCGCTTCCACTGACTACGCTCCCAGTGAATGGAGGAGTTTCAGTGTGACTTTATGCACTCTGTGTGATCCTGTGTTTCTGGACAGTGGCAAGGTTCATGGACAGTGGCTTCCTGATTGCTTAGTCCTCCTGACCCTTCCCCACTCCCGCAGGCCCTCAATGGTTCATTCCTCATGCTCCCCCTTGCACATGCTGGGCTCCCAGTGACCTATTCTTCCCCCAAGCCCATCCCTAGTCCTCCATCCCTATTCCCCCTTCTCCAGTCCCGCAGTCCTCCCCTCAGTCCCCCAGTGACCCAGTCCTCCCCCTACCCTAGTCCCGCAGTCTTGTACCTGCTCCAGACCCCAGTCACACAGTTCTCCCCTCTCTGCTCCAGTCCCCAGTTCCCCCATTCTTTCCCTCCCCATTCCAGTTCTCAGTGACCTAGTCCTCCCCATCCCCCAGACCCAGTTTCCCCCCACCCTTGTCCCGTCCTCCCCTTGCTCCAGTCCCCAATATCCCCCACCCTGCTCCAGTCCCTAGTCACCCAGTCCTCCCACCTCCCTGCTCCAGTCCTCAGTCCTCCCCTCCCTGCTCCAGTCTCCAGTGCCCCCCCACCCTGCTCTAGTCCCCAGTCACCCAGTCCTCTCCTCTCTGCTCCAGTTCCCAGTGCCCCCCACCCTGCTCCAGTCCCTAGTCACCCAGTCCTTCCACTTCCCTGCTCCAGTCCTCAGTGCCCTCCCCACCCTGTTCCAATCCCCAGTGCCCTTCCCACCCCGCTCCAGTTTCCAGTCACCCAGTCCTTCTACTTCTCTGCTCCAGTCCCTAGTGCCCTCCACCCTGCTCCAGTCCCCAGTGCCCCCACCCTGTTCCAATTCCCAGACACCCATTCCTCCCACCTCCCTGCACCAGTCTCAGTCCCTAACTGACTCCTTGTGATTACTACTGTTCCCTATCCAGATGTAACCCACCTAAAATGAGATTAAGTCCTGGAGTTCCCTCTTTCAACAGCATTTTGGGTGATTCAAGAAAGCAACCATTACCATTGCATATATAATGAGTTCATATATGTACACGGACATGCACGTGTATCAGATTTTATATATATATAAGTAGTTGCCAAATTACAACCTATGCGACTTACAACCATCCGTAGATACAACTGAAAAAAAATAACCATTACCATTAACTACTAGTAATACCCATAGGTGATGAATTCATAAACATGAAGTAATATCGGTCCTTTTTTCTCCTGCCTCGAGCTCCCTGCATCCAAGCTGTCAATTTGTCCCCAACTCTTGGCCTCTCACTGTCTCGAGATTTGAGAAGAGACTTGCCTTTCAAATCTAGTTGAGAGGTGATGTCTAACTGGGTTCAGGGCACCATATAAATACAGGTTACTGTTGTTTCGACCCTGAGATCATGTAGGGAGCTATTGCTGCGGTTTTATCTGGAATAGAGAAGGGGATTTACAGTTCTGTACGACTCTGCATGTACAGGAAATCCCTATCCACCCCCGCAGGTATCTATTCATCGATCTTGGTAAATTAAAATTCCAGCTCCTCCACTTCTGATTGTGTGCAAGGTCCCTGAGAACCTAATCCTTCCTCACAGACATTCAATACATTCTCAACAACAGAGTTGCTTCATTTTCCCTAAAGGCACACAGCCACCTTACATTCCTTCAACGTGCCACAGCAATTGCGAAACAGTAAAGACTTCAGCTGGCATGATTTTTTTTAAATTATAGAGATGTCATAAAATAAAAGTTTGTATATGATATAAACATTGCATTTACATATAATCATTTATAATATATGCTGGTAGGTAGCAGAATGTCGAGCACCGTCATGCTGAACAGCGTGTGCTCAGCCCGCTCCTGTTCACGCTACTGACCCACGAATGCATTGTCAGATCCAGCTCCAACAGTGTCATCAAGCTTGCAGATGACACAACAGTCGTCGGCCCCATCAGCAACAACAACATCAAAAAGAGGTAGAAAATCTCGTGAAATGGTGTGAGAGTAGCAACCTGAGTTTCAATGTAGACAGGACAAAGGAGATGATTTTGGACTTCAGGAAGATCAGGGACGATCTCCCTCCACCACATATTAATAGCTCAGTAGTGGAGAGAGTGGAGAGCACAAGTTCCTCGGAGTCGATTAAAGTAGTGACCTATCCTGAGCACACAATTGGGGAGGGAAGGCAACAGATCAGAACCATAGAATGCTATACAGAAACAGGCCTCTGTGGCCCACCTCGTCCATGCCAAGCAAGGTGTGTCTCAATGCTAGTCCCATTTGCCTGCATTTGGCCGACATCCCTCTATACCTTTCCTATCCATGTTCACACCTAAATGTCTTTTAAATGTTGCGATTGCCGCCGGTTCTACCACTTCCAATGGCAGTTCGGTCCTCTTACCCTCCACTTACATATGTGTTCCCCCTCCCCCCCCCACCAAGGTTCCTTTAAATATTTCCCATCTCACCTCAGATCTAAACCCTCAACCTGATACGTGGATATTGAGAGGGTGTAGACCACCAAGACATCATGTTCAAAGATCCCGAGGATAGAAGAGCCTCCTGTGATACAGTTCTTTACTACCTCACAAGCAAGCAGACTGACTTTCATTGCCATTACATCTTAATTGTGACCCCTGTAATTAAGTTTGAGAAGCAGGAGGTAGATGACTGAACTCTGGCAAACATTTACCTTCTGATTTCCCCTTCACCCCCAAGCCAAACTTTAATCCATCTTTCCCTGCAGATCTCCCTAAATATTTCACCCTTCACCATTTCAAGTCTCTCTTGTTTACCCTCCAGTATTTGATAGTTTTACCCTGAGTAAAACATTCAAACTCTCCACCTTCCCCACGATTCTCATAATTTTATAAACTTCTTGAAGGCCTCTCCTCAGCCGCCAGAGAAAACAGCACGGTTGGCGTAGCGGTTAGCGCAACGCCTTTACACTGCCAACGATTGGGGCCGGGGATTGAATCTCTGCGCTGTCTGTAAGGAGTCTATATGTTCTCACTGAGTCTGTGTGGATTTTCCCCAGGGGCTCTGGTTTCCTTCCTCCATTCGAAATGTACCGGGGTCATAGATTAATTGGGTGTAAATTGGACGGCATAGGCTTGTGAGCCAAAATGCCTAAATTTTAAATTTAAAAATTAAAAAAAATTTTAAGCAAGTTTGTCGAACATCTCCCCACAGTTCGTACCCTCTAAGCCAGGCAGCATCCTGGTAAATCTCTTCTGCAGCCTTTCCAAAGCCTCCACATCCATCCTGTTAAAACATATTAGGTCATTTAGTATGATTTGAATGATGCCAGATCAAAGAATCCTTTCATTTTCTCAATACTTCAGAAAAACTTTGATTTAAGAAGGGAATAAAAAAAATCTTCAGGTTACCTTATCCTAGTGTAGTTTATATCATATAGTATATGTCAATGAAAAGAGATCTCTTTTCAGTACCAACCGCTCAGTCCAAGATTCCGCCCTGCTCCAGCTCCCTCAACAGCCCCTAAGGCTAGAGCTGGATGAGGTTCCCACCCTGGATGAGACATATAAGGCAATCGAACAACTGAAAAGTGGCAAAGCAGCAGGTATGGATGGAATCCCCCCAGAAGTCTGGAAGGCTGGCGGCAAAACTCTGCATGCCAAACTGCATGAGTTTTTCAAGCTTTGTTGGGACCAAGGTAAACTGCCTCAGGATCTTCGTGATGCCACCATCATCACCCTGTACAAAAACAAAGGCGAGAAATCAGACTGCTCAAACTACAGGGGAATCACGTTGCTCTCCATTGCAGGCAAAATCTTCGCTAGGATTCTACTAAATAGAATAATACCTAGTGTCGCTGAGAATATTCTCCCAGAATCACAGTGCGGCTTTCGCGCAAACAGAGGAACCACTGACATGGTCTTTGCCCTCAGACAGCTCCAAGAAAAGTGCAGAGAACAAAACAAAGGACTCTACATCACCTTTGTTGACCTCACCAAAGCCTTTGACACCGTGAGCAGGAAAGGGCTTTGGCAAATACTAGAGCGCATCGGATGTCCCCCAAAGTTCCTCAACATGATTATCCAACTGCACGAAAACCAACAAGGTCGGGTCAGATACAGCAATGAGCTCTCTGAACCCTTCTCCATTAACAATGGCGTGAAGCAAGGCTGTGTTCTCGCACCAACCCTCTTTTCAATCTTCTTCAGCATGATGCTGAACCAAGCCATGAAAGACCCCAACAATGAAGACGCTGTTTACATCCGGTACCGCACGGATGGCAGTCTCTTCAATCTGAGGCGCCTGCAAGCTCACACCAAGACACAAGAGAAACTTGTCCGTGAACTACTCTTTGCAGATGATGCCGCTTTAGTTGCCCATTCAGAGCCAGCTCTTCAGCGCTTGACGTCCTGCTTTGCGGAAACTGCCAAAATGTTTGGCCTGGAAGTCAGCCTGAAGAAAACTGAGGGCCTCCATCAGCCAGCTCCCCACCATGACTACCAGCCCCCCCACATCTCCATCGGGCACACAAAACTCAAAACGGTCAACCAGTTTACCTATCTCGGCTGCACCATTTCATCAGATGCAAGGATCGACAATGAGATAGACAACAGACTCGCCAAGGCAAATAGCGCCTTTGGAAGACTACACAAAAGAGTCTGGAAAAACAACCAACTGAAAAACCTCACAAAGATAAGCATATACAGAGCCGTTGTCATACCCACACTCCTGTTCGGCTCCGAATCATGGGTCCTCTACCGGCACCACCTACGGCTCCTAGAACGCTTCCACCAGCGTTGTCTCCGCTCAATCCTCAACATCCATTGGACCGCTTTCATCCCTAACGTCGAAGTACTTGAGATGGCAGAGGTCTACAGCATCGAGTCCACGCTGCTGAAGATCCAGCTGCGCTGGATGGGTCACGTCTCCAGAATGGAGGACCATCGCCTTCCCAAGATCGTGTTATATGGCGAGCTCTCCACTGGCCACCAAGACAGAGGTGCACCAAAGAAAAGGTACAAGGACTGCCTAAAGAAATCTTTTGGTGCCTGCCACATTGACCACCGCCAGTGGGCTGATAACGCCTCAAACCGTGCATCTTGGCGCCTCACAGTTTGGTGGGCAGCAACCTCCTTTGAAGAAGACCGCAGAGCCCACCTCACTGACAAAAGGCAAAGGAGGAAAAACCCAACACCCAACCCCAACCAACCAATTTTCCCCTGCAACCGCTGCAACCGTGTCTGCCTGTCCCGCATCGGACTTGTCAGCCACAAACGAGCCTGCAGCTGACGTGGACTTTTTACCCCCTCCATAAATCTTCGTCCGCGAAGCCAAGCCAAAGATATGTCAATATAGTTTATTACAAAATACGTGAATATATAGGTTGGCACAACATCAAGGGCCAAAGGGCCTTACAGTGCTGTAGTTTTCTTTGTTCTATGTGTATAGTATTACGAAAATTTATTTTCTTCTGTTTGACGAAACATTCCTGTTTTCTCACTTTTCCTCTTTCCACTGGAAGTTCAGGACAAAATAAAGTCAACCAGTGATACAGCAATGAACAAGCCCTTCCGCCCAACTTCTCCATGGCATTCTGAGCCTGACCTATTTGCCTGATTTGGTCCATATTTTTTGGAACCCTTCCTATCCATATATCTGTCCAAATGTCTTTCGAATGTTGTAACTCAAAATTGCATCTCTCTCATCTTAAATCTATGCCCTCTATTCTAGAACCATTCACCCTAGGAAAATATTAACTTTATTTCTGTCTCCACAGATCCAACCTCACCTGCTGTATGTTTCAGAGAATATAGAACATTACAGCACTGTACAGGCCCTTCACCTCACAATGTTGTGCCAACCTATAAATGCCTCCCAAGGAAACTAAACCTTTCCTACCTCATGACCCTCTATTTTTCTTTCATCCATGTGCCTTTCTAAGAGTCTCTTAAATACTCCGATTGATCCAGCCTCCACCACCACTCCTGCCAATGCATTCCAGGCACCCACACCTCTCTGTGTAAAAAAACATGTCTCTCCTAAACTTCCCTCCCTTCCCTCAGATGTCCTCTGGTGTTTGCTACTCCTGCCCTGGGATAAAGGTGTTGCCTGTCTACCTTATCTAAACCTCTAATAATCTTGCAGTCCTCTATTAAGTCACCACTCATCCTTCTTTGCTCCAAAGAGAAAAGCCCTAACTCTGTTAAACTTGCCCCATAAGACACGCTCTACAATCAGGCAACATCCTGGTGAATCTCCTCTGTACCCTCTCCATCCTTCCTGTAATGAGGTGACCAGAACTGAACACAATATTCTAAGTGTGGTCTCACCAAAGATTTATAGAGATGCACGACTCCTGAACTCAATCCCCCAACTAATGAAGCCCAGAATACTATAGGCCTTCTTAACTATTCTATCAACCCACACAGCAACCTTGAGAGATGTTTGGATTTGAACCGAAGGTTCCTCTGTTCTTCCACACTGATGAGTATCCGACCATTAACCAGGTTTGACCTTCCAAAATTTATTCCCTCACACTCATCCAGATTGAACTCCATCTGCCTCTTTTCTGCCCAACTCTGCATCCTGTCTATATCCTGTTGTAACCTACGATAACCTTCAATACTATCCACAACTCTCCAACCTTTGCATCACCTGCAAACTTACTGACCCACTCCTCTACTCCTTTGTCCAGGTCATTTATAAAAATGACAAAAAGCAGTTCTCCCAAAATAAATCCCTGTGGAACTCCATTTGTCACGAATCTCCAGGCAGAATAGTTTCCATCCACTACTACTCTCTGCTTTCAATAGGAAAACCACATCAATTTATTTTGTTAACTCCTCAAAAAACTCATTTAGGCTCATGAGGCATAACCTGCCCCTCAAATATGCTTGTGAGGCATGGTCTTCCCCTCACAAAACAATGCTGACTATCCTTGAGAAGAGTGTACTTCTCTAAAAGCTCATAAATCCTCTCCAATAGTTCACTCACCACTGATGTAAGACTCACTTGTCCAGAATTCTCTCTATCACATTTTTATACACGGACCATATTTGCCATACTCCAATGCCCCCAGTACCTCCCCTGTGGCCAAGGAGGATCCAAAGATCATTGCTAATGCCCCAGTGATCTCTTCCCTCCCTTCCCATCTTAACCTGGGATAGATCTCATCCAGACCCGGGGACTTATCAATCCTAATGTTTTTAAGAAGACCCCGCACTTCCTAATCTCAATGTGTGTGGTCCAGCACATAAGCTTGTTCTAGTCTGACCTCACCTTGACAAAGGCCCTCTTCTCTGGTGAATACTGAAGCAAGGTACAGGTGTCTGACCTTTTATATGGGATCGTTGAAACTGGATACTTGCCATTGTTCGGAATCTTCCAGATTTTGGAATCGTTTTGATTTCGGTCCCTTTATGCCCGTCCGAGTCATGCTGCCGAATCTCCAACCCTCCCAGTCTCCCCACACACGTTGCGCTGCCATCTCTCCCCACTCGCCCACCCAAGTTGCACTGCCATCTCTCCCTCCCCTCGCCCACCTGCCCAAGTTACACTGCTGTCTCTCCCTCCCCTCGCCCACCCAAGTCATGCTGCCGTCTCTCTCTCCCCCCCCCCCTCAATGATGTACCAGCACCAGAGGAACAGCTCCCTTCTCAGATCCCCTTCACTGATGCTGGTACAATGGTTTCAGCTGTGTGAGGAATTATGGGTAGCTACGATAGCCATTGAGGCACCACTGCTGGGCTGACTGAAAGCTCTGCAATGCTGGAGGCATTTATAAAGTAGCAGAACAACATGGGATATTCCAATGTGAGTTGAACAAAGATCATGTTCAACGGGTAGGGTTCTTGTCAAGTAATGATACCACTAATTAGCAATGCGAAATGTGATGGGATACACAGAATTTGAGCGAAGGATGCATCAGATCATGTTTGGCGCCAAACTTCATCTTTAAAAAGTGCCGGTTTTTGGAATCCAGGACATTCCCAGTTCCACCGCCTCTCTGCACATGTTGCCTCTTTAAGTCCTTTAGTGGTGCTACCTTCACTCTTGACATCCTTCTGTTCATGTATACATAGAATGCCTTAGGGTTTTCCTTAATCCTAATTGCCATGACCTTCCCTTACCCCCTTCTAACTCTCCTCAGTCCTTTCTTCCTGCCTACCAAATAATTCTCACAAGCCCTTCCTGGTTTTTTCCTGTGTATGCTTCCTTCTCCTTAACTTGCTACCTCAACTGTTTTATCAACCACATTCCCTTTTCCGACAATCAGTGTGGACAACTGTATTGGGAAGGGTTGTGACTGTCACGTGACAGCTCTACCCCCTACCTAGTCGGAGGACACACCAGCTGACAATCAAGGTTTGGTTCCGCCCCACCCATTAGTGCATATCATGCTGTTGGATCCATGTAAATTACCTGGACTGCACTCTCCAGCCTGCCTGTACTTGGCCTTGGGCCATTGGCTGTTTAATTGGCTTAACCCTCCTGGCACAGAGCCATTGGATTCCAGTAAATGATGGGGGATTGTCCCTCCAGCACTATAAAGGTGCCATGTGCTCTTTGTTCTTTCTCTTTCCCAGCTTGGGATCACTCTGTTTCACTCCAGGCCTAGAAATGTGGAAGGGAGCTGGAGAAACTGTTGGTAAGATGTGCACTGTTAAAAGGGTTGGGAGCATTTAATTAGTGTCCCTTGTAGAATAGACCTGTGCCTGCACGGAGTGGTGAGACATTGTAGTGATTTTTCCCTGATCATTGTATCTACCATTTCATTGTGTGTGTGTCAATTACCATTTCCCACACTTGTCTTCTGTAAATTAAATATTTCCCCTTCAAAACTGTGTTCACTGTCCTCACCTTTGAGACCAACCAAACCTTTTTTCTTGCTCACAACAACCTAGCCAGAACCCCAATGTCCCTAAATGTCCTCAACATTATTTCTGTGCTTTCTCCCGAGAACATCTGTTCCCAATTTACCCTCCCTAATTCCTACCTCATCCCATCATAATTAGCTCTTCCCCAATTAAACACTTTCCCACTTTCCCATTTATTCTGCTTTTATCCTTGTCCATAGCCATGCTAACACTCAAGGAGTTGTGGTCACTGTCACCTGACCAGGTTCATTACCCAGCAGTAGATCCAGCTAGATCCAGTGTGGCCTCTCCTCTAGTCGGCTGGTCCACATACTGTGCCAGTAATCCTTCTAGGGCACACCTGATGAATTCTGCCCCATCTAACCCTCTTGCTGTAAAGAGGTGCCAGGCAATATTTGGGAAGTTGAAATCTCCCATAACAACAACCCTGTTATTTCTGCACCATTCCAAAACCTCTCCTGAGGGCTATTTGGGGGCCTTTAGACTAATCCCAATATAGGGATTGTTCCCTTCCTTCCCATTTCTGACTTCCACCCACACCAACTCAGTGGAACCTCCCTCAGCAGTGTCCTCTCTTTCTATAGCCATAATACGATCCCTGACCAGTAATGCTATTTACACCAACTCCTCATCTCTTACCTCCCATCCTATTTCTTTTAAAACCCCAAAACCCCAGTACTTGCATCAGCCAATCCTGTCCTGTGTCAGCCAAGTCTCTGTAATGGCCACAATCCTAATTCCATGCACTGATCCATGCCCTTAAGTACATCTTTATTACTTACACACCTTGCATTGAAATAGACATGTTTCAAACCCTCAAACTGGCAACATTTATGTCCTTCCTCACAAAACTCACAAACACATTGCACCATTCTTTCCATCGTCTTCTCTATTCTCGGCCCTCTCCTTCTGGTCTCCACCCCACTGCCAAAAATAGTTTAAACTTTCCCCAACAGGTCGAGTAAACCTGCCTTCCAGGATATTGGTCCCTCTCCTGTCCAGGTGCAGCCCATCCTTTTTGTGCAGGGTCAGAGACCTTCCCCAGAAGAGATCCCAAAGATCCACAAATCAGAATCCCTGCACCAACTCTTCAGCCGCGGATCCATTTGCCGCAACTTCCTATTCCTACCCTCACTGGTGGGTGGCACCACACTCCATCACTCTGCTTACCTTTTAAATGCTCTAGACGCAAAGCCCAACTCCTGACACTCACCATTTGCCGAGTCCTGACACTTTCTGGTTTCTGCTGTCTTTTAGCAGGGTGCCGTGTTCCACTTAAGTCACATGACCATTGTTAGCAAGGCCAGAATTTACCAGGCAACTCTAATTGCTCTTGGAAAGACAATACCGGTGAGCCACCTTCTTGAACTATTGTCATTTTGTGCATTATTCATTTTCAAGATATGTGCATCACTCAGAGGCTTGTCACCCTTTATTGGTCATCCCTCACTGCCCTTCAATGGATTGGCTTGCTTGACGATTTTAGAGACAGATCATAGTGATCCACATTGGTTTGAGTCTGGAGTCACATAGAGGCCAGGGGAGGTCAAAGGAGGAGAAGTAGATATTGAGCAGTGTGGAGGGAGTTGGACTGGCATATCCATAGATTCCTGATGATTTTTAAGGCTTTAAGACCATGAAACATAAAAGAAGCTATTCAGCTCATCGAGTCTGCCTCACCATTTAATTAGGAGCTAATCCATTTCCCACCATGCCCCACTGCCCAGTCTTCTCCCCATTACCTTTATTGCCCTGGCTAATCAAGAACCTATGAATCTCTTAATAAATGCACCCGATGACCTGGCATACACAACTACCCGCGGCAACAAATTCCACACATTTACCACCCTCTGAAGAAATTCCTCCCCATCTCTGTTCTAAGCGGACGTCCTTTAATCCTGAGGCTGTGCCCTCTTGTCCTAAACTCCCCTACCATGGTAAACAACCTTGTTGCATCTAGTCTCACCATGCCTTTCAATATTCAAAACGCTTCAATGAGATCTCCCCCCATTCTCCTGAATTCCAACTAATACAGAGCAAGAGCTGTAAAATCCTCCTCAAATGATAACCCTTTTATTTCCAGAATCATCCTTGTAAACTTCCTCTGAATCATTTCCAACATCAGAACATCTTTTCTTCAATGAGGATCCCAAAACTTCTTACAAAAGTCCAGGTGAGGTCTTGCTAACGTTGTATAAAGCTTCAATATCACATCCCTTCTCTTACTTTTGCCAGAACTTGTAGCTTTGTAGTTAGAAATGTGACCATTAATGAAATTATTCCAGATTTTATTTAACACTCTAAGTTCCAGTATCTGAGCTTGGTATCAGGGCTGGCAGCATGGTACAATTGCTAGATCCCTTACCTCATAGCTACCAAAACCTAGTTCAATCTTGAGCTTCATCATTCGCCAAGTGGAGTTTGCACATTCTCTCAACCAATCACTGTGGGTAACTCCTAGTGCATAGCTGATATGTTGACGGGAATATAGGGAGAATAGACCACAGGAAACATAGAAACATAGAAAATAGATGAAGGGCCATTTGGCCTTTCAAGCCTAAGCTGCCATTCATTTTGATCATGGCTGATCATCTACTCAGTACCCAGTACCTGCCTCCTCCCCATTACACCCCGATCCCCTTAGCCATGAGGGCCAAATCCAATTTCCTCAAATATGGATAAGGAACTGGCTTCAACCACTTCCTGTGGCAAAGAATTCCACAGATTCACCACTCTTGAGAGAATTTTTTTTTTCTCATCTCAGTCCTAGAAGACATCCCCCTTATCCTTAAACTGTGACCCCTGGTTCTGATTTTCCCCAACATCAGGAATAACCTTCCTGTATCTAGCCTGTACAATCCCTTAAGAATTTTATATGCTTCTATAAGATCCCCTCTCTATCTTCTAAATTCCAGCACGTATAAGCCTAGTCGATCCAGCCTTTCTTCATATGTAAGTCCTGTCATCCCTGATAACAATCGAGTGAATCTTCTCTGCACTCCCTCCATGGCAAGGATGTCTTTCTTCAGATAATGAGACCAAAACTGTATTCAATATTCTAGGTGTGGTCTCACCAAGGCCCTGTACAACTGTAGTAGAACCTCTTTGCTCCTGTACTTGCTATGAATGCCAACATACCATTTACTTTCCTCACTGCCTGCTGTACCTGCATGCCCACTTTCAATGAATGGTGTACAGCAACACCCAGGTCTCGTTGCATCTCTCCTTTTCCTAATCAGAAACTATTTAGGTAATAATCTTATTTCCTGTTGTTGCCTCCAAAGTGGAAAACCTCACATTTATCCACATTATATTGCATCTGCCATGTATTAGCCCACTCACCTAACTTGTGTAAGTCACCCTGCACCCTCTTAGCATTCTCTACACAGCTAACCCTGCCACCCAGCTTTGTGTTGTCTGCAAACCTGGAGATGTTGTTTTCTATTCCCTCATCTAAGTCATTGATATATACTGTAAATAACTGTGGTCCCAGCACTGAGCCTTGCGGTCCCCCACTAGTCACTGCCTGCCATTTTGAAAAGAACCTGTTTATTCCTACTCTTTGCTTTCTGTCTGTCAAGTAATTCTCTATTCACCTCAATCCCATCCCTCCTATACCATGTGCTATTAAGTTTAATCTCCTGTGTGGGACCTTATCAAAAGCCTTCTGAAAGTCCAGATATCCCACATCCACTGGTTCTCCCTCACCCTCTCTACTAGTCACATCCTCACAGAAATCTATAAGATTCATCAGACATGATTTTCCCTTCATAAAACCATGCTGAATGTCCGACGATATCACAACTTTCCAAATGCTGCAATCGCATCTTTAATAACTGACTCTAGCATTTTCCCCACAACCGATGTCAGGCTAACTGGTCTATAATTTCCCGTTTTCTCTCTCTCTCTCCCTTCTTAATAAGTGGGATTACCTTAGCCACCCTCTAATCCTCTGGAACTAATCCAGAATCTAAAGAGTTTTGAAAAATTATCGCTGATGCATCCATTATTTCTTGGGCTACTTCCTTAAGGAATAGTAGCACTCTGGGATGCAGACTATCCGGCCCTTGGGATTTATCTGCCTTTAATCCCTTCAATTTACCTGACACAACCTCTTGACTTGCATTTATTTCCTTCAACTCTGCAAGTCCTGGCAGCATCCTTGTAAATCTTCTGTATACTTTTTAAATTTTATTTATATTTTTCCTGTAGTTAGGTGACCAAAACTGCACTCAATACTCCAAATTTGGCCTCACCAATGTCTTCTATAACTTTACCATAACATCCAAACTCCTGTACTCAATACTTTGATTTATGAGGGCCAATCTGCCAATCCTATTTACCTGTGACACCACTTACAGGAATTATGTATCTGTATTCCCAGATCCCTCTGTCCTACTGCACTCCTCAGTTCACTACCATTTACTGTGTATGTCCTTTCTTGGTTTGTCTTTCCAAAATGCTACACCTCACACTTGTCTGTATCAAATTCCAATCTTTATTCCCTTTAAGATAGCAGGGACTTACTCCTCTGTAGGTTCCACTGAGCAAATTCCTCAATCCTCTACTATTTTCTGAAAATTATTTACATTTTCCTTAGTGAAGACAGAACTAAAGTAGTTATTCAATTGGTTTGCCATGTCCTTGTTCCCCATGATCATTTCACCTGTTTCTGACTGTAATGAACCCACATTTGTCTTACCTAACCTCTTTCACTTTACATCGTTTCTGCTATACACTAAATCGTTTATAATCATTTTTTATGTTCCCTGCCAGCTCTCTCTCATAATCCCTTTTACCTTTCCTAATTAATCCTTTTTTCCTCCTCTGTTGAACTCTGAATTTCTTCCAATCACCAGGAATACTGTTTTTTCTGGCTAATTTATATGCTGCTTCTTTGGATTTGATCCTCTCCCTGATTTCTCTTGTTAGCCATGGATGCGTGACCCTCCTTGTTTTATTCTTTTTACAAACTGGGATGTACATTCGTTGTATTTCATCCAAGTGATCTTTAAATGATTGCCATTGCACTTCCACTGTTAGCCCTTGAAGTATCATTTGCCAATCTCTCTTAGCCAATTCACATCTTGTGTCATCAAAGTTACCCTTTAAGTTCAGAATCTTTGTATTTGAATCAACATTAGTGGTGGAATAAAATTGCTGTGCAAGCCAGTTGGGTCCAGATGGGCCAAATAGTCTCACCCTAGTTTGTACAGTTTGTCTCTGCCTGCAGGTTGTTGGTTGGGTAACTACTCTACACCAGCAAATTCCTGTCTCTAATAGTAGCATTCAAGCTTGAACCCAAAAGCTGTGTAACTGTCACTCTGTATGCATTTGTAACAGTGCATTGAAATCAATATAGATGCTATTTCTCAACTAAGGTATCTTATGTGAAGTCTTGTGAAAATCAATAAAGGGTCAGTACCATCTTTATTAAATGTCATACATTTATGACAGTGAAATTATTTACATTTTATATTTTGGAAGTTCTGCAATAGCACTGAAGGAACAATAAAGTGGGTTATTGGTACATTGGGGATCAACATAAACAATATTGGAAAAAAAATGGAAATGAGAAATGTGAAAGTTTGCTAAATTGCTTTATCTTGGTACAAACTAGAGGGAGTGCAATACTGGATCTCCTATTAAGGAATGAATCGGGTCAAGAAATATGTGTAGGGGAACATTTTAGACCCAGTGATCATAATACCATTAGTTTCAAGATACAGTAATTATGGATAAGGAGAGATCAGGTTCTCGTTGAGATTTTAAATTGGAAAAAAGGCCAATTTTGAGAAAATGAGAAAGGATCTAAGAAGCGTGGATTGGGACAGGTTGTTTTCTGACAATGACGTGCTCAGTAAATGGAAGGCCTTCGAAGGTGAAATTTTGAAAGTACAGAGTTTGCATGTTCCTGTTGGGATTAAAGGCAAAGCAACCAGGCACCAGGAACAGTGGTTTTCGAGGGATGTTGGGGATCCAGTAACAAAGATGAAGAGAGAAGTGTATAGCAGAAATAGGCAACAAGGAGCAAATGAGGTTCTTGAGGAGAATTTAAAAAATGTAGGAAAACACTTAAAGAGGGAAATCAGGAGAGGTAAGAGAAGACATGAGTTTGTTTTGGCAGGCAAGGTGAATCCAGAAGGCTTCTACAGATATTAAAACCGAAATGTTAGTAAGGGACAAAATTGGTTCACTTGAACATATATATGTATGAAGCCAGAAGACATGGGGAATATCTTAAATGGGTTTTTGCATCTGTATTTACTCAGGAAAATGGCACAGAGTTCATGGAAGTGAGGCAAACAAACAGTAAGGTCATGGAACCTACAGAGGAGTAAGTCCCTGCTATCTTAAAGGGAATAAAGATTGGAATTTGATACAGACAAGTGTGAGGTGTAGCATTTTGGAAAGACAAACCAAGAAAGGACATACACAGTAAATGGTAGTGAACTGAGGAGTGCAGTAGGACAGAGGGATCTGGGAATACAGATACATAATTCCTGTAAGTGGTGTCACAGGTAAATAGGATTGGCAGATTGGCCTTCATAAATCAAAGTATTGAGTACAGGAGTTTGGACATTATGGTAAAGTTATAGAAGACATTGGTGAGGCCAAATTTGGAGCATTGAGTGCAGTTTTGGTCACCTAACTACAGGAAAAATATAAATAACATTTAAAAAGTATACAGAAGATTTACAAGGATGCTGCCAGGACTTGCAGAACTGAGTTACAGGGAAAAGTTAAACATTATTTCCTGGAGTGTAGAAGAATGACAGGAGATATGTCAGTGGTATGCAAATTTATGATGGATTTAGATGGAGAAAATCCAAGTAGGCTTTTCCCACTGAGGTTAGATGAGATACAAACAAGAGGACATGAGTAAAGGGTGAAAGGGAGAAGTTTAGGGAGAACACTGGGGGGAATTTCTTCACAGGGAAGGTGGTTGGAGTATAAAGTGAGCTACCTGATGAAGTGGTGAATGTGGGCTCAATTTTAATGTTTAAGGAAAATTTAGACAGGTACATGGATGGAAGGGGTATGGACAGATGTTGAATAGATGTAGGTCAGTGGGACAAGGCAGAATAATAGTTCGTCACAGATGAGAAGGGCTAAAAGGGCCAGTTTTCTGTGATGTAATGTTCTAGATGTGAATGGCGGACTAAATCAAAGGCACGCATCTAACACTTAAAGTTAAAAGGATTCCAAGATGTTGCAGGAAGAGTAAGATCTTGGCTGCTCATGAGATTGATTCCTGGGATGAAGGAATTGACCTGTGAGTTGTCTGTCCTAGACTTGCCTGTGTTAAGAAGAGAAGAAGGAGCCCCAGTTATAGGACACATCCAGAAGCTGTTTCTTCAGTCTAGGACCATTGTCTTGGATTAACAGCTCACCAACAATTATAATTGAAACACAGAAAGGAACCACTTGGCCTATCGAGTCAATGGAGAAATCGAGTCAGTAAAGTTCCCTTTAGTTCTCCAGCACCTACTCAATCCCCTCTTGATAGCATCTGGATGAGCACTTCAATCACCAACGTGTAGAATATTATCAAGTGCTGGTAAATTTGGAGCAGCATGGTTAGCGTAGCTGTTCGTGCAATGCTATTACGGTGCAAATGACCCGGGTTCAAATCCAGTGCCATCTGTAAGGAATTTGTATGTACTCCCTGTGACCTGCATGGGTTTTTGTTGGGTGTACCAGTTTCCTCCCGTGTTCCAAAAATGACCAGGGTTAGTAGGTTGAAAGTAAATCACAAAAATCTGTAGACACCGTGGTTGAAGTAAAAACGCAAAATGCTCGAGAAACTCAGCAGGTCAAACCATGTCCTTTATGTAGCGAAGGTAAAAATACATCACCGACGTTTTGGGCTTGAGCCCTTCATCAAGGTATGAGAAAATGCTGGCTGGGGACTGAACAAAAGAATGGGGTGGGAAGGGAGGGGGCAAGGAAGGAGATAATAGGTGGAGAAAGGAGGGAGGGGACAGCAGCAATGAGGGGGAGAAGGGTTGGCTGGGTGGGTGGAAGATGTGGAAAGACTGGAAGGGGGAGGGGAAAGAAAGGATGAGAAGGTTTAGTGGAAAGCAGAAAAATCAATGTTAGTGCCATCTGTCTGGAGAGGGCACAGATGGAAAATCAGGTGTTGTTCCTTCGATTTGCAGGTGGTCTGGGTAGGACAGTACACAAGACCATGGACAGACATGTGAGCGCGGGAGTGTGACTCAGAATTGAAATGGTTGGCCACTGGTCGGTCACTGCGGTTGTGAACGGAGATGGGGTTCTGAGCGAAGTGATCTCCCAGTCTGCAACCGGTCTCTCTGATGTAGAGAAGGCCACAAAGGGAGTACCAGATGAAGAAAATGAGTCCTCTGGATGTACAGCTGAAGTGTTGCTTCATTTGAAAGAACTGTTTGGGGCCCAGACCATGGTGAGGGAGGAGGTGTTGCACCTCCTGCGGGCACAGGGGAAGGTGGCGGGGGTGCAATCGGTGGGGAGGGATGAATGCACAAAGGAATCACAGAGGGAGCAAACACTGAGGAAGGCAGAGAGGGGAGAAGGAGAAAGTGGTTGGATCCTGTAGTAAGTGCTGGAAATTCTGGCAGATAATTCGGAGGCTGGTGGGGTGGTAGGGGAGGATGAGGGGAATTCTATGTTTGTTGTGTCTGGGGGAAGAGTGGGCCAGGGCAGATGAGTGGAAACTGGAGGAGATGTGGGTGAGGGCTGAGTTAATAGTGGTGGAGGAGAAGCCTTGTTTGTGGAAGAAGGCAGACATTTTGGAACAGATGTGGTGTAGATGGAGAAAAATTGAGAGAAGGAGACGGAATCCTTGCAAGGGACAGGGTGTAAGGATGAGAAGTCCAAGTAGTTGTGCGGGCTGGTGGGTAGGTAGTATATGTTGGTGGAAAGGTTGTCTACTGAGATGGAGACAGAGGGATCCAGGAAGGCGAGAGGGTTAGTAGGTTAGTTGGTCACATGGCACAGGCTTGTGGACCAGAAGGGCCTGTTACCATGCTGTATCTCTCTTTTAAAAAAAATGTTAAAAATATCTGGATGGGTTCTCGATAGCTGGTATGGGCATGAAGAGTTGAAGAGTCTGTTTCTCTGTTGTGTCATTCTGTGACCAAATTGTCCCCACTGTCTCTACCTCCCTCCCTTCCTGCTCTATCAGTCTCAGTATTTATTCAATAAAACAACAGGAGGAAAAATAATAGTACAGTTATTTTGGGGCTGATATTTTCCTTCACCCAAGAAAGACCAGACTTTGAGACAAAGCAGTGAGGACAAAATTAATGGCCATGGAATTGAAGGTAAATTATTGACTGGTTAGACACTTTTTTTAGACATACAGCACAGTAACAGGCCCACGAGCCCGTGCCACCCAGTTACATCCATTTGACCTACAGCCCTGGTACATTTTTGAAGGGTGGGAGGAACCTGGAACACCCGGAGGAAACCAACGCAGACACGGGAAAACATGCAAACGTCTTACAGACAAGGCCTGACTTAAACACCAGTCGCTGGCGCTGGAGCATCATTGCACCAACCACCACACGAACTGTGCCACTCCCAATTGTAAGAATCTTTGCTGGGGCCTCAACTGTTCATTGATCAGTAATATAACAGAATCACAGATCTCACTTGTAAGTGACACTCTGCTCAATGGAATGGTGGACAGAAGTGTAAAGTTATAAAGTTGGTGAATTAAAGTGAATGGTTCAATTGAAGACAAGCACGAGATCACCTTTTTGGATAAAAGGAGGGTAAATGATGATCGTCTGGTTCACTAACATCCTTCAGGAAACATTGTGATTGCTGAATCCAGTTACCAGCCTGGAGAAACATCATCCCTCTATCTTTTTTTAACAGTATTTACAGCACAGTAGAAGCTGATTCCAGTCAGTGATACCTTGTGCTGCCCAATGGCACCCAATTTAACCTACAATGCTGTACATTTTGAAGGGTGATGGAAAACCGGAGCACCTGGGAAAACCCCATGAAGACATGGGGAGAACGTACATACAGGCAGTGCAGGATTCGAACCTGGATCATTGAAGCTGCACAGCATTGCTCTAACCATGCCAGCCAGACTGCTCTAAGTCCATGCCACCCAGTCCATGCCACCAAGTCTAACCATGCCACCCAGTCTGCTCTAAGTCCATGCCACCAAGTCCATGCCACCCAGTCTAACCATGCCACCCAGACTGCTCTGTCCATGCCTCCCAGTCCATGCCACCCAGTCTAACCATGCCACCCAGTCAGCTCTAAGCATCCCATCCAGTCCATGCCACCAGGTCTAACCATGCCACCCAGTCTGTTCTGTCCATGTCACCAAGTCCATGCCACCCGGTCTAACCATGCCACTGAGTCTGCACTGTCCATGCTACCAAGTCCATGCCACCCAGTCTAACCATGCCACCCAGACTGCTCTGTCCATGCCTCCCAGTCCATGCCACCAGGTCTAACCATGCCACCCAGTCTGTTCTGTCCATGTCACCAAGTCCATGCCACCCGGTCTAACCATGCCACTGAGTCTGCACTGTCCATGCTACCAAGTCCATGCCACCCAGTCTAACCATGCCACCCAGACTGCTCTGTCCATGCCACCATCCTTGCCACCCAGTCTAACCATGTCAACCAGTCTGCTCTGACTGCCACCCAGTCCATGCCACCCTGTATAACCATGATACCCAGCCTGCTCTGACCATGCCACCCAGTCCATGCCACCCAATCTGACCATGCCACCTAGTCTGCTCTGTCCATGCCACCTAGTCTGACCATTGCCACCCAGTCTGCTCTGTCTATGCCACGCAGTCCGTGCCACCTAGTCTGACCATTGCCACACAGTCTGCTCTGTCTATGCCACGCAGTCCGTGCCACCCAGTCTGACCATGCCACACAGTCTGCTCTAGGTCCAAGCAACCCAGTCCGTGCCACTATCTGACCATGCCACCCAGTCTGCTGTCCATGCTGCTCAGTCTATGCCACGCAGTCTAACCATACCACCCAGGCTGCTCTAAGCCCATGACATCCCATCCATGCCACCCAGTCTGCTCTGTCCATGCCACCCAGTCTAACCATGCCACCCAGTCTGCTCTGTCCATGCCATCCAGACTGCTCTGTCCATGCCACCAAGTCTGCCACCCAATCCATGCCACCCAGTCTAACCATGCTTCCCAGTCTGTTCTGTCCATGCCAACCAGTCTGCTCTAATTCATGCCATCCAGTCCATGCCACCCAGTCTAACCATGACACACAGGCCATGCCACCCAATCTGGCCATGCCACCCAGTCTGCTCTGTCCACGCCACCCAGTCCATGCCACCCAGTCTGCTCTGTCCATGCCACCCAGTCTGCTCTGTCCATGCTACCCAGTCCATGCCAACCAATCTGACCATACCACCCAGACTCCTCTAAGTCCATGCCACCCAGTCCATGCCACCCAGTCTAACCATGCCACCCAGTCTGCTCTGTCAATGCCACCCAGTCCATGCCACCCAGTCCATGCCACCCAGTCCATGCCACCCAGTCCATGCCACCCAGTCCATGCCACCCAGTCTGCTCTGTCAATGCCACCCAGTCCATGCCACCCAGTCCATGCCACCCAGTCCATGCCACCCAGTCCATGCCACCCAGTCCATGCCACCCAGTCCATGCCTCCCAGTCTTCTCTGTCCATTCCACCCAGTCTGATCACCTCTCATTCTTCAAAATAATTGGATGTTGTCGAGTGATCTGCTTAATTTCTCCTTGTTGGACAATCTGTCCAATGCTGTAATCAATCTGCTGCTAGTAAATCCTTCCTTAGAAGAGACCTGGAATGCAGAATAATTCAGATTTTGTCTTTCCAGGGCCTTGTATATAATTTTCATATAGATAGTTACATACATACACACATACTGTGTGTATACTACATATATATTTCAATCAATCACCAGTTGGCGTAGAGGTTGGCCCAATGGCTTTACAGTGTCAGCGATCAGGACTGAACGGAGGTTCAAATCCTGCATTGTATGTAAGGGGTTTGTACGTTCTCCCTGTGTCTGCATGGGTTTTCTCCAGGGGATCAAGTTTCCTCCCACCATTCAAAACTTACCAGGGTTGTAGGATAATTGGTTGTAAATTGAGTGGCACGGACTTGTGGGCTGAAATGGCCTGTTACTGTGCTGTATGTCTAAATATTCTTAATATTAAATTTAATGTACAAAGATGCTGAACTCAATCTCTGCCTTTCAATTTGTTCTGGCAAAGTGGGTGGCATTGGTCATATTTATCCCCACTCTACATTGTCTGCCATGTCCTGGCTTGGTCACTGAACTTGCCTATACAGTATTCCCTGAAGGCTCTCTGTATCTTCCTCGTAACTCACATTGACGCCTAATGTTGTGCCATCAGCAAACAGGTACATATTACACTTTATCCCTTCATCAATAATATGATAGGTGGAGAACAGATGGGGTTCAGGATCAGACCCAGCATCAACCTACTGGTCACATCCTGAAAATCAGCTGCTTATTTCTAATCTCTGTTTTGTTGTCCATTCACCAATCCTCACAGCATGTTGGCATTTTACCCCCAGTACACTTTCTCTAACTTTGATCAGTAACTGTTTACATGATAACTTACTGAAAGTCTTCTGGAGATTCAACTCCACCACCTTCACTGATTTATTGTTATTTATTCTGCTAGCTACCTTCCAAAATACAGAGGAAGTGTCTGACCGCTAGGTACAACGCCAGAAGTTCCCTATCAAATGTGCTGTACTTTGTTTCTGGAGGGCAGAGGTGCCTACTAAAATAAATCCTGGAGACTTCCATTGTCTATTGGGGTACTGTTCCAAGACACCACCCACTGCCGCGTTGGACACGTTGGCGGTTGGTGCATCGGGATCACCAATGTAGCAACTGTGTCACAGTGTGAAATGAAGAACGAGAAAATGATCAGACGTAGTTGAGTTGACGCTCAGTAAAAGTCGTTTTCTCAAACAGTCACAGGCAGCTTTTGAAAACCCCGTGTATTCCAAATGACGTCATCGCATTGCGACATCATGTCGTCTCTCGGAACCTCCCGAGGCAGTTCGATTAGGCCTCCGGTGAGCCGCTGCACCTCCGTGAATTTATAAACAAAAGCCAGAATTTATCACCTGGAGCCAGTGGCCCTCAAGATGGTGGGGGAGCAGCGTTGGGGCTACAAGATTCTGAGAGACATAGATAGAGTGGACAGTCAGCACCTGTTTCCCGGGGTGGGAGTAGCAAATATCAGAGGTGGTGGGAGTAGCAAATATCAGAGGTGTACAAAGTGAAGGGAGAGAAGTTTAGGGGAGACATCAGGGGTAAGGGTTTTTACACTGAGTAGGGAGTGGATGCCTGGAATGCCTTGCCAGGGATGGTTGTGGAGGCTGGAACATTGTGGGCATTTAAGAGTCTCTGAGACAGGCTCATGGATAGAAGAAAGATAGAGAATTACAGGGTAGGGAGGGCTTAGTACTTTTTTAAGGAATATATGGGTCAGCACTGCATTTTGGGCTGAAGGGCTTGTTCTGTCTATGTTTATGATCTATCTATCAGGTCCTTCCTTAGCCTTCTACACTCCAGGGGCAAATGTCACAGCCAAACCAGCTTCTCCTTATAATTAAAGCCTGCCACTTCCAGTAACATTCTCACAAATCTTTTCTGCACCCTTTCATAGCCTTCATATAGCCTGGGTGACCAGACCACTGCTCAATACTCCATCACTTTGTATGGTGGTATCATGATATCCGTACCTGATGAAGGCAAGTGTGTCAAATACCCTCTTCACCACCCTATCTACCTGCGCCATCAAGTCTCTACAACAGATCTGGCAAGCATAACTTCCTTCTGTGTGCTGCCCAATCCTGTAACTTCCTTAATAACCTGGTATTTTACCTGAAAATGAGGTCACTGGACCAGTAGTACATCCATGGTTGTCTTGTGGACTTTGGTAAACAATGCCACCTCAGTCATATGATTTCTTATTGCATAATGGCACACATATTGAAATATAGGTGATTGTTTGTGTATATTCTTTGCTCTGCTGCACCCACCAAATGCATTACTGTTCACCTCTCCAATTTAAGTTCAGTTTGTCATCCTTCCTGATCACCCTCCTGCAGTCTGAATACTTTCCTCCTTGCTGTCATCGCACTTGTATCAGATTTCAGATTTGTTGTTGGGGAACATGCATAACATCACATAAAACCCTGAGATTCTTTTTCCTGCGGGCCAGGCAGAATGACCACTTATTGGTAATGTAGTGAGGTGTTGCACACAGAGCTACAACTGGTGGCCCCCGTCGTGATGTATGCGTACGTTGAACTGGGCTTCAAACCAGAACCGGGGTCTGAGAGGCCAGAAGGCTGGCAATTTTAATGACGCAGCATCCATATCTGGTCCAAAGTCATTTGGACCTTCGGGGTCACCAATGTGGCGGATGATGCTTGTGCTCATGTTGAACAAGACCCCACCCAAAGTTGTCAACCAGAGAAGAGTAGAAGAGTAGAAGCATTTATTGACATGCTGCCAGGCTTAATATAGACACACAACATGTGACCTGGCGTCATGACATCTGAAGTGCGAACAACCTCATGGTGTAGCTACATTGAGTAGGGATAGGCTTCTCAGTAGACCTGCAGGATCTGCTGAGCCACGATGCCTCATGGTTTTAATGACTAATTGCCATAGATAGAAGGCTGTTGTGTCTAGCTGTCACAAGACCGGAGCTGTTAATGCTGGTTCTACGCACTCTCTCCAAGTGTACAACTTCAGTAATGCAAAAAAAACTGTACACATGTACATATGTAAACAAATAAAGAAATGTAAACAAACTAATTTTTAAAAATCAATAAAGTGCTAAATTAGAAGTTCTTAAATGAGTCCCTGATTGAGTTTGTCGTTGAGGAGTCTGATGATGGAGGGATAGCAGCTGTTCCTCAACCTGGTGGTGTGAGTCTTATGGCACCTATACCCCTTTCCTGATGGTAGCAGTGGGAACAGAGGGAGTGTGAGGTGGTGTGGATCCTTGACGGTTGCCGCTTCTCTCCTACGGCAGCGTTCCCTGTAGATGTTCTCTGCGGTGGGGTGGGTTTTGCCTGTGATGACCTCGGCTGTCTCCACTGCCTTTAGATATTCTTGACGTTGGGTCAAGGAGCACGAGTGGGAGCAAAATAACGGTCAATGTTTCAGGCCTGAACTTTTCATCAAATCTGAGTGAGCAAATAGTCTGAATGAGTTGTTCCTGCTTGTTTCCGTTTTTCTTTCACCGGTCATTCTGAAGCACTTTCATCTAGGCCTGATAATGGGTTTATTTTCAAAGATGATATTTTCTCTCTAATGATGCATATCCATTAATTCTTTACACTTATTAATTATAAAGCCAGAAAGTATTATCCCCATATTTTATCCCCAGCTTAGACCTCACCAGGGCGGCACGGTTAACCTAGCGGTTAGCGCCACACCATTACAGCATCAGTAATCCCGACCGGGGTTCAATTCCCATGCTGTCTGTAAAGAGTTTATACCTTTTCCCCGAGACTGCGTGGGTTTTCCCCAGGGCCTACGGTTTCCTCCCATTCCTCAAAATATACTGGGGCTGTTGGACAATTGAGTGCAATTGGCAGCATGTGGACAGGACAGGCCTGTACGTCTGAAGTTTTACATTTAAATTTAAAATGGAATTGGCACGGTAAAAAGAAGCTTGGGTTGGATGCAAAAATTAGCTGTGCGATGACAGCAAGGAGGAAAGCTTAAGACCGCAGGAGGGTGATCAGGAAGAATGACAAACTGACCTTAAATTGGAGAAGTGAATGGTAGTGCATTTGGAGGGTGAAGTAGAACAAGGAATGGCCTTTATATTTCTGTACATATGCCATTTTAAATTTAGACGGTAACAGGCCTTTTGGCCCTCGAGCTCGTGCTGCCCAATTAAGCTACAACTTAGTATGTTTTGAAGGTCTCTGTTATTCTGTTATCTAACAAGGATTACCCTTCTGGTCTCAAATAGGTCCTCCAATTCTATACGTGATAATTATGTACGTGTGTGCACCATGGTTCAGAGAAACACTATTGCGCCTGGCTGTATATTTGCAGTCAGACGATAACACATTTTTCTCTCTCTTCTCTTTGCCTTCCTTAGAATTACACCCTTACACTTGGTAGTTCTCTCGCCTTCCAATAATATTTGGATTTGTGTATCTGACGCAACCTCCTCCCTTGTTCCCACCGCAGCGTTCGGACTCCACGCCAACACACGCCGAAGACCCAGCCCCCTTCCCCATGGAAACACCCCACCCCCGCCACTGTCGAGAATCTCTCCCCCAAATGTCACCCGTTGCTCTGAGACCAAGTTAACTTTGGGAAAAAGTTTGCAGTTTATTTTCCCGGCTGTATCAACAGCCCCTGTCTTTGTTCTTCCCGCCACTCTATAACCTCGTTCGATGTTCCTTCCGACATTATCTCACTGCTCATAGCTCTGAACATTTATTTAGCATGTGTTATCACGTTCTCTCTCCTCTTTTCTCTTCCTTGTCTAGACACTGGGTAACCATGAAGCTGTCAGCCCTGCCCCTGAGTAAACCATTTCCCAGTAGTGGCCTAAATATCACATTTCACATGTTTATTTGTACCCAGATCTGTTGTTGATGGCTTTGAACAAGCTTTTATAAGATCCTGTAACCATGGAGATCTGTGCTCAAGATCGTGGCGGCGGCGTACCGCACCAGGAGACCAGCGCAGGGCACCATTAGCAGTGGAACATTCCGCCTTGAGACAGAGAAGCCTGGGAGATGGCCCTACAGGGCGATCACCATGGCAGAGGACTGGCGGAGGGGCTCAGCGACTGAAGGGCCCACACAGGCCACGGGGTGTTGGCGACACAATCGAAGGACTCACACCAGGCTGTTGGAGACTGGCCCATGGGGAATCAGGTGGTCTCCGCAAGAGGGTGCTGAGGGCAAGAAGGGCTCCCCAAGAGCCTCGTGTGGCTAATAATGTCCTGATGTTATCGGAGGCGCGGGCTTGGAGCTCGGGTCGTCAGTCGTTTGAACAGGAGTCTCTGCGGCTGCAGAGGCTCTGACGATGCTGGAGACGAATTCATGGACACTCAGTGTCTCTGAAGGGAATCTCTTTTGCTTCTCTTATTATTGGGGGCGCTGGACTATGCTAATGGGCAACTCTTTACTTGCCTTCACGACAGACAAAAGTTGAAATAGATCTTCTATATTTCATTGTTTGCATTTATTCTTTGGCTTGGCTTCGCGGACGAAGATTTATGGAGGGGGTAAAAAGTCCACGTCAGCTGCAGGCTCGTTTGTGGCTGACCAGTCCGATGCGGGACAGGCAGACACGATTGCAGCGGTTGCAAGGGAAAATTGGTTGGTTGGGGTTGGGAGTTGGGTTTTTCCTCCTTTGCCTTTTGTCAGTGAGGTGGGCTCTGCGGTCTTCTTCAAAGGAGGCTGCTGCCCGCCAAACTGTGAGGCGCCAAGATGCACGGTTTGAGGCGTTATCAGCCCACTGGCGGTGGTCAATGTGGCAGGCACCAAGAGATTTCTTTAGGCAGTCCTTGTACCTTTTCTTTGGTGCACCTCTGTCACGGTGGCCAGTGGAGAGCTCGCCATATAATACGATCTTGGGAAGGCGATGGTCCTCCATTCTGGAGACGTGACCCATCCAGCGCAGCTGGATTTATTACATGACAATAAAAGGAACCTTGATCATTATTGAAGCATCACTCTTTTTGCACTATTGCAATTATTTTTAATATTTATTGTATTGTTTTCTGTCTCATGGCATTTAGTGGTAATTTAATTTATACTGTCGATGTAGGAAGACCTTGTGAAGCTGTAGCAAGGAAGAACTTTGGTGTATCGAGATTATACTTGTGTATCATTTAATAAACACTCACGCGTAATTGTAATCATTTCTGGTTTCCTCTGTCAGCTCACTCATATACAAAAAGTAAGTTCCCATAGACATATTTAAATGTGTACCATTCGGCACAGCCAGGCTTATTTGTTTTCTCTGATTTTCAACCTCTTCCTTCCATTCTCCACTTCCAGTCCTGCCTTTCCCACCTTTGAATCTGTGCTCGGCTCCACTCCACGGTCGTTCACACCTCCCCCAACAACACCTGCAAACGTGCCCGCGGGCGATATTACATCCCCGCCGAGGTGGAGTCTGTCTGGCCTGTGCATGCTCCCCCTTCTTCCACAGAAATGGCCCCCGTGCCCCGTAATCGAAAGCCTCCTCCTTCCTGCACCCTCTCGCCTGCTCGCATTCATCTGCATTTTCCTATTCCTGCGTCCACTGGCAGAGGGTCCTGGGAACAATCTGGAATCACCACATTTCCAGTCTTGCTTGTTTTCTAAACAATGTTATCGGTATGATCCACAGCTTCTGGCTGTTTAGCAGAAGGGGGAAGCTATTATTAAACTGGAAGGGGAGCAGAAGATTCAGAAGAATGTTGCCGAGATAGGAGGGTTTGAATTGTAAGGAGAGGCTTGGACATTTCTCTCTGGAGTGTGGGGAGCGAGGGGGAACCATATCAAGATTTATAAAAGCATGAGGGGTATAGATAAGATACAAAGTCATAGTCCTTCTCCCTGGGTAGGGGAGATTAAAAACTGGTAGGCATCGATAAAGATGAGAGGGCAAAGATTTAAAAGGGGCCTGAGGGGCAACTTTTACCACACAGAGGGTAGTGGGTGTGTGGAAGGAGCTGTCATATGAAGTAGTGGAGGTGGGTACAGTTACAACCTTTGAAGACATTTAGATAGGTACCTAGACTCAGGAGGCCGTAGGTTCTGTCTGCAGTTCCCAATGATCACTGGCATTGCTAGGGGCATGCGGACCGCACCGGGTGACACCATCAGAGGGGGCGAAACCAAAATCATTGCCTATTAAATTTTTGTGCCATGTTTCAGCAGAAATTTATTATTTTTTATAAAAATATCCTTGTCATTAGTTATAGCATCAAAAACATTTCTCGTAAGCCCAGCTTACGTGTATCAATATACCCTATGATGCTAATTTGCTATTTGAACCTTCTAATGTGCTCTGGTCAGAGCCGTCATTATTACCCAATTGCAATGATGCATTGAATCACGTGGTTTCGTCTCCACGCGCCACGAGCACGCGCTATTCTTTTCATTGCTGCTGGTGTTTGTATAGTCACTATTTTTGTCAAATTTTCTGGTGTTTTACTACAATATTGTGGTCATTAGTATTTGTGATTTACGATTAACATTAGTACAAAAAAAATTACTAAGGATTCTGTATGGTCTGGTACGGGAGGATGCCCATGGGCTGGGGTGGAGGGGGTGACGCCAGGAGTTACTTCATCAGGTGACACCAACCCTAGTGACACCATTGTCAATGACATAGGATGTTCATTCCGTACCATACCTGAACATGGGTGTCATAAGTTCGGAATCAGCTGACCCTAACTTCCATGAGCCATTTCTAACTGGGTCATCAAACAGTTCTACTGAGGGAGCTCAGTGGGTCGAACAGCATCAGTGGTAGAAAAAGAACGGTTGATGTTTCTAGATGAAACCTTGCATTCAAGACTTTCTAACTGGAGGTCTAATTGTGAACTACATTTTATCACTTGCTATTCCAACTGAAAATGACAAAGTTAAGAAAATCTAACAATGGAACTAAATTAAACGTATATGTAACTGAGAAAATTGACAGTCAGAGAAGAAGGCCTGGTTCGCAAGGACTTCAGTCACGCTTTTGGCAACTCCTGTGTCGCTGGTCCAGAAAATAGGGCATGTGAGATCGAGGCACGTTGGCATACTGGATCCCAATATTATCTTGGAGATAGAGGGTAGTGGTGGATGGGAAGTTTCTGACTGGAAGTCTGTAAAAAGTAGTGCGATGCTGGGATCGGTGCTGGGAGCATTACTGTTTGTGGCATACGAATGCCTGGATGACAATGTAGGGTATAGGATGAGTAAGTATGAAGATGACATGAACATTGGTGGAGTCATAAGTACCAAAGAAGGTTCTCTAAGTGGTATATAGATCAACTGGAACATAGCTCACAGCAATGGTCGATGGAATTTAATCCAGACATGCAGATAATGCAGGAGAAGTCCAATTCTGGTGGGACATGGAGTAACTGTGCTGAGCAGAATGCAATCTGCCGAAGGAGCTCAACAGCAGGAGCAGCATTAGCGAGAGAAAAAGGATGGTTGACGTTTTGGGCTGGAACCCTTCATCAAGTCTCGAGGGAGGACCCCTACCCGAGACGCCGACCATTCTATTTCTCTCACTGCTGCTGTTCGACCCGCTGAGCTCCTCCTGCAGACGTGGTTTTTTGTATTGCTCCAGATTCTCCTGTTTTTCCATCTTTGCAGTGTTGTGCAGGCACGCCTTCGGCTGCAAGTAAAAAGCTCACTGAAAATGACCACACAATGGTAGTGAAGAGAACATTTGGTACGCCCGTCTTCATGGGTCAAACATCGATGACAAGTGTTGGGGTGTTGAAAGGTTGTTTCCCATGGTGGGAGAGTCTAAGACAAGAGGGCACTCTTTCAGGATTGAAGGGCTTCTAGCAAGAGGGTGGTAAATCTGTGGAATTTGTTGCGGAAGCCAAGGCATTGGGTGTATTTAAGGGAGAGATTGATGGGTTCTTAATTAACAAAGGCACAAAGGTTATGTGGAGAAGTTCGGGCAATGGGGCTGAGTGGGAAAATAGATCAGCTGATGATTGAAGGGAGGGTGGACTCGATGGGCTGAATAGTCTATTTCTGCTCCTGTCTTGTGGTCATGTTGCAGCTGCTCAAAGCCTCACCTGGAGAATTGTTCTGGTTACCACATTACAGGATGGATGTGGTTACAATAAACAAATACAGAAGAGACTTACAAGGATGTTGCCTGAATTGAGCTGTAGATATGAGGAGAGATTGAATAGGCTGGGTTTATTCTCTCTGGGATGCAGGGAGCTAAGGGGTGACGTTATTGAGGTTTATAAAATTGTGAGGGGGCCCTGATAGGACAGAGTGTGATTCTTCTTCCCAGGAAAGGGAAGGCTAGAATAAGAGTCCACAAGGGGAGAAATTTAAAGAAGATGTAAGGGGTACATTTTTCCGCACAAAGTGTGGATGTTATCTGGAACAAGCCACCAGGAGGTGGTAGAGACGGATACAATTATCATATGTAAAAGGCTCTTGGACAGGTACTTAGATAGGGAAGGAGTAGCGAGATGTGGACTAAGGCAGGTAAGTGGGATTTTATGATTAGCCTGGACAAGAAGGGCTGAAAGGGCTAATTTCTCTCAAAATGACTTGACAATGGAGACACACAGTGCTGAACAGGCCCTTCAGCTCAACTCTTCCATGCTAATCCAAGTTGCTTGCATATGGTCTGTATTCTTCCGAGCCCTTCTTATCCAAACTACATACTTGGGTCTGCACTTGGTAAGCAAAACCACCTCTTTATTCCAC
This sequence comes from Narcine bancroftii, assembly GCF_036971445.1. Taxonomy (NCBI): domain Eukaryota; kingdom Metazoa; phylum Chordata; class Chondrichthyes; order Torpediniformes; family Narcinidae; genus Narcine; species Narcine bancroftii. The sequence continues at coordinate 16,257,631 of NC_091472.1, forward strand.
AAAATCCACATTCTACAGACACTGCCCCATTGGGAACAGTGTCAAATCACCGCAGATAGAGCTGCGGCTTCAGCCCTCCATTTCATAATCACAGGAGGGGGTACTGAGCAAGCGTACCTAGCTGTATTGCAAATCTTGGGGGGGGGGAGGGGGGAGGAAATTAAGCTTGCAGAGGTGGTTTCAGAAATGGTCTGCTCAGTCCTTTCCCATTAGGACTGAATATTTCACATGCAGTGGGAATGAAATAGATAACCAACAATAAGGTTGTATATCCCATTACATTGTGCCATTCACATGGCAGAGGATGCTATAGGTGCTCTGTGGTTAGTCAAGGATTTCTCATGGTGATATGTGAGTGGAAAAAAAAGGTTGAGACCTACTGCCATAGACAATGGGTTTTGGAGAAACCAAATATTTATGTGTCCTTTATAAATAACTCTGGGTGAGAAAAAAAAGTCTTTTTTTTAAACTGAAGAAAGTTGCATCTACTTCCTTCACTGACAACACCTCCAGCTGTAAAGCACTTTTACAACAGCCTGAAAGCAAGGAAAGATGCTACGTAAATGCAAGTCTTTCTTGAAACCGTCAGTGAGTTGGTAGCAGAAAAAGACCCATCCGGTCAGCACCTGCACTTCATGCTTCACTGTAGAACAGCTAGAGGGATAAAATGCTAATTCAATTCTCTCACATTCTTTATTTAGCAAACACATCGGGGAGTTTAAAATAAGTGCCTTTGGATTTGCAAATCAGGAACGATTTATTTCACAGATAAATGCAAGGTTACACTAAAAAAGGCAACCATTTAAATTCCACTGATTTAATATTTTGTGCTTGCTTGGAGAGAATAGATCAAAGGAAGACTGGCTTACGGTGATCGAAAGAGTTAATTTCCATTTTTATTATTTGGGACTACAATATTCAAGAGGTTTTTTTTTTGCTAACATTCCAGTCATGTTTAAAATCCGGTGCATTCGTTTAAGGTGATTGAGCAAAATGTTATTTTTTATTACATGGAATCTTGTATCCTCTGCATCTTAAAATCTTTCATGCCGCCCATCTTTTTGGAAGTGCAGGTTTCTATTATTACCCAGTAACCTGAATACTGCGGGCACAAAGGCATAATGTCTTGGCTAATCAGAAGGCTTTAACGACAGCCAGGTTCAAGCCCTGTTGTGGCATCTGGGGAATTTAAATTCAGTTAATTAAATAATCTGAAATTAACTCACCGCCAATAGCAATAATCGTGAAACTGACATTATTGTAAAATAAACCATCTGGTTTCCAAATGCCCTACAGGGAAAGACATCTGTTGTACTTACCTGGTTTGGCCTGCGTGAGACTCCTAATTGCCCTCTCGATTGACCTAATTAGCCTTCGGTTCAAGGACAACCAAGGACATGCCACAAACATTTGTACTTGTCCAATGATGCCCACGTCTTGTACATCACTAACAAAAGAATCCCCAATTCCTGCATTATTCTAAAAGTGCAGCTGATAAAGAGATCAAACAAACTTGTATATTTTCACAAAACAAACTTTCTTTAAAATTAAATGTTAATTTACAGGTGCATAGGAGACACAGGTGCTTCCCTGATGTTCAAGCATCAGTTGTGTTCATCTTGTTCAAAACTGTGGATAATCGGCACTTTGAATATTGACTCTCCATGAGCATATTGGGAATTTTAGCAGCTGTTTGGAAATATTCTCAGAATAAACTGAAAAAATTCACAATACAACCCTGCCTTCCAAATGATTCAGTATGTTAAGCGCTTTGAGATGTAATTCTCACTTCCAAGAGCCGGGCGCAGGTCTTTCGTTCAGAAATGATCAATTTAACCCTTTTCTCCAGGCCCACATCAGCCTGGTCCCAGAAATCCTCCCATCCTGGCGTCCTTCTGATTTCTGATTTAAGCCAGTCTTGCCAGCTCCTAAGGTCGAGCTAGAGTAAATGCAAGTAGGTGAGATACAAACCAGAGGACATGGGTTAAGGGTGAAAGGGGAGAAGTCTAAGGGGAACTTCTTCACAGAGAGTGGTGGGAGTGTAGAATGAGCTGCCAGATGAAGTAAAAACACAAAATGCTGGAGAAACTCAGCAGGTCAAACTGTCCTTTATGTAGCAAATGCAAAGATACAGAACCAACGTTTGGGCTTGAGCCCTTCATCAGAGTTATGAGAAAATGCCTCCTTCCTTTGCCACCCCACCCCCCCCTTACCCCTCTACTCTTTGTTCGGATGCCTGTCGGCATTTTCTCATACTTTGATGAAGGATCAAGCCCCGAAATGGCAGTAATGTATCTCTGCCTTTGTTACATAAAGGACACGGTTTGACCTGCTGAGTTTCTCCAGCATTTTGAGTTTTTACTTCAACCGCGGTGTCTACAGAATTTTGTGATTTACTTCTGTCAGCTGAAGTGGTGAATGCGGGCCCAATTTTAACACAAGAAAAATTTGGACGGGTGCTTGGATGGGAGGGGTATGGAGGAATATGGAATGGGTACAGGACTAGGCAGAATAGTTTGGCATGGACACCAAGAGCTGAAGGGCCTGTTTTCTGTGCTATGATGTTCTACAGTTCTCAATGCTGAAATTCTCCTCCTATCCTTTCATTCACCATCTCTGCCTTAAAATACTGCTTAAAATGTAACTTGATCAGTGGAAGCAGAGAATTCTGGAGGCTGAGATGTGTAAAATGCCACTAGAGAACAACACATGTGACTGATGAGGTTCTGGCATCTGTCTTTGATCAAGCTTTTTGCCAAATATTTCTTTGTGCAACTGGGTATTAAAACTTCTCTGATAAAACTACTAGGAATTATCTTGCGATTGTAGTTAATGAACAAAAGTGCTGGAGAAACTCAGCAGGTTCCACAGGAGGCAAAGATATAACTAATGTTTCAGGTCTGAGTCCTTTGACAAGGTATCTCCTTGGAGCAGGTTAACATTAAAGGTACCATGCAAATACTGGTTTGTGTTCTTGTTTTTGCTTGTATTTTTGTAGAAAGATTAGCTCTTTTATAATTAGCATGAATTGTCAAAAGAGGGGGTTTCCATGTAAATCCGGTCAAAGATTATTTCTGAGCTTCCACTGCCTTACGCAACCTTGGGGAACTGATGGTCTTTTAATCTCTGCAAGCCCTTTCCATTAGTTACAGACAGATTTTCTTAAAATGCAGGATGAATTATTCTGCTCAAGCATAGATTGTTTTCATTCTAGATCGTGATATCTCTATGCAATCTGGTTTTAATCAATCAGAATCAAAATATCTAGCTGAAAATTCAAAGAAACACTCACGTTGTATCTGTTCCAGTCCTGGTAAAACACCGACATGGCCACAAACGGCATGACCCCAAGTCCCACCAGACAGTCACTGACAGCCAGATTAACGAGAAACACTGAAGTCACCGAGTGAAAGTGCTTGGTCACAGCAATGATCGCAACCACCAGAACGTTACCTGAAACAAAGCAGATCAATTCAGTAACTTCTTGGCAGTGTTGGTAATGAATCTCTGTACAACTGAGGGCTAAAGATGAATTATTACTCTTCAGAGTGATAAAAGTAAAAGCGCAATTCTGGAGACACTTAGCAGGTCAAACACTATGCTTTATATAGCAAGGGCTTGAGCTTCATCAAGGTATGGACAAAATGTGGGCAGATGCCCAAACCCCTTAGAGTGGGCCATGCTGTCTTCAAAGAAAACAACACTAGGATCCCCATCTGAAGTGATAATGGGAACGGTTCAAATGAATCCTACACAAGGGTTGGCTGGTAGAATGGGTGTGGGAGACTAGATCTGTGTGTGTACGCAATGGCCTGGATAAAACATCAAGTCTCTGGTCTAGATTGGAGGGAGAGTCTATTAGAACCTACACTCTCTAACAATAGGGCATCTGTGGCAAGAGAGGATATGAATTCAGGGCTAGAGGGCAGGACATGTAGAACGGAATGGGATGTTGGATTAAACCTGCATAAATTGGGAATAGGTCTGGAGAGAGAGGTTTCTTAGAGTCTACACCTGGACTGAACAACTCAAGTGAACGTTCTGAGATGGTAAGAAAAAGATAAATGAGGACAGTATCTTTGATATAGTCTATGTGAATTTTTATGAAGGCTTTTAAGGAGGTCAAACCCATGACTTTAAGAGAAGCTAAAGCAGTCTTAGTGACAGAAAGCAAAGAAGAACGGACGATGAGTGTTCTTGCATTCGAAAGCCTGGTACACGTGGAGTTCCACAGGGCTCAGTATTCATTCTTCTGCATTTAAAATATCAATGATTTGTCCCCATAAAGAAGTTTGCAATGCACAAGTAATTGGCTGCATGATCTTGGCAGGAGGAAAGCTCTAGTACGGAAGATAAAGATGGTCTAGTCGGCTGGACAGATAAGGGCCAAACCGAATTTCACCTGGAGAAGTGCAAGGTGATTCCCTTGAGGATGTACAGAAAAGCCAGGGAACAAAAATAGAAAGATATTGAAAAGTGTGGAGAGACAGAAGGACTGGGAAATTTATATTCACGGGACATCGATTGGGTCAAAAAAAGCGGTTAAGATGTCACAGGGGCTGTTTTTCTTCATTAGAAAGTAAGAACCATGGGCTGATGCTGGAACTGCAACACTAATTAGGCCACAACTCCAGTACTGCAGGCAGCACTGGTCACAGTTTTCGGGAACGAGGTGACCACACTGAAAAGGAGTCCACGGGCGATCTACAACGTCGTCGGGAATTGAACATTTCAGCTTTGAGGAAAAGAGTAGAAATGCTGGGGTTTTTGTTTTTGCATTGCAAAGAGAAGGTTGTGGGGAGGGGTTGGATTCAAGTGTATGAGGAAGGGCCTGGACAGTTTAAAGAAGGAAACACTCCCCTTCTCAGGTAGAGAATAGGGAGCAGAGATTTGATGCAAACCTGAAAAGGGATGGGGGAGGAAAAATGAGGGAAACATTCTCCTGGCAATGAGTGGTGGGGATGTGGAAATGGCATCCTGAAGGGGGTGGGGGAGAGGGAGGGGCAGAAACTCCTGCTCTTTTTAGCCTTCTGCTGAAGAGCCATGACCCAGGAACTCGGTGCTGGAGGGCGGGACTAGATTGGAGAACCGCTTTGACAAGCAGCAGGGAAGGACGACGTTCGGCCCTTTGCGTCCTTACTGGAAATCGCCGGGGCGTTTCATCTATGAATGAGCGCGGGGGGATTCTTGCGCCAAAGGAGAGCGGCGGCAGAGGGGCTTAGCTTTGTTCCCGAAATGAAATGTAACGCACTGGTACATTTCGGGGAGGGGGGAGACGGTAAAGAAAATAACTCGTTTGAAACCTCGAGGGGGGAAACGCCACCAAGCTGCCCGCTCACCCATTCCCCAGCCCGCTCACCCATTCCCCAGCCCGCTCACCCATGAGCCCAATCCCCAGACACTTGTGTTGAAAGGATTTACAAAACGAGGCTCTTGGAGGTTCTGCGAATGAGCCCAATTCTTTGCCAAGGGCGTCTCATTTTCATCCATCCCATGCCCATTGCAGGTTGAATTTGCACTGGAAGGATGTCTTGATTTGCGCAGTTTTGGCTCCATCCTCCTGTGCCCAGAAACACCAGCGCAGAGAGAAACCTGTGCACATTAAAGGTGTTGCAGCGGGAGTTTGGGGGGGTATTTTATTGTTGCGAACCTCTCCTTCCAAACTATTGCACAAGGTTAACCTGCTGGAGTGTGAACGAACGCCAACGTGGAGCCGGGCTCGGTTTAAAGGGGGGGGGTTCAGCGAGGCTCCGACAAGCGAACCGCACACACGGCGGCGAGTGACTCGGGCCAGACCTGTGATCGCAGCCACGCACATCAGGACCATGATGGTTTCCAGCAGGATCTTGACCGGGACGGACGAGGAGAAGCGGCTGCCCGGCGTGTGCGCTGCGGTGCCGCCGGCGGACAGGTTCGTGAGCAGCGAGGAGGAGGAGGCAGCCGAATCCATCCCGCGGAATCAGCGACTGCGGCCGCCGGGGTTCGAGCCCCGCTCCGTCTCCATGACCGGACCGTCGGACCGGGTCCCGAACAGCCGAGGCAGGTGGCAGCCGGCGCCAGGAGCAAATCCACGCCGCCCAGACTCAACACCTCCAGGGTCGCGTCTCCTGGTCCAAACGCCTTGCTTTAGAACAACTGGAGGAGTTGGCAGCAGGAAATCGCCTGTGGTCCAGAACCTGCGGCTCGTCGCTTCATGCACCGCCGGGATCCCCGTAGCCCACAACTCTCTGATCCCCCCCCCCCACTCTTTTCTCTCTCTCTCTCACACACTCACTCCTTCTACATCCTCGATATTGCAGCGTCTGAGATGGAGCAAGCCCCGCCTTTCTCTCTCCCTCCTCTTTAACCCCCCCCCCTTCTCTCTACCCCACCCCTTTCCTCTCTTCCTTCCTCTCCCCTCAACTCTCTCTCCTCCCTTTCCCACCGTCTCTCCCTCCCGTCCCTCTTCCTTTTTTCCTCTCTCACCTCCTCTCTCCCCCTCCCTTTCTCTCTCTCTCCCCCCCTCCTTTTCTCTCTCTCCCCCCTCTCTCTCTCCCACTCTCTCTTTCCCCTCTCTCCTTTCCGTCCCTTTTTTCCTCTCTCACCTCCTCTCTCCCCTCCCTTTCTCTCTCTCTCTCTTCCCTCCCTTTCTCTCTCTCTCCCCCTCTCTCTCTCCCCCCTCTCTCTCTCGCACTCTCTCCCCCCCTCTCTCCCACTCTCTCTTTCCCCTCTCTCCTTTCCGTCCCCTTTTTTCCTCTCTCACCTCCTCTCTCCCCCTCCCTTTCTCTCTCTCTCTCTTCCCTCCCTTTCTCTCTCACCCCCTCTCTCTCTCCCCCGTCTCTCTCTCCCCCTCTCTCTCTCTCTCTCGCACTCTCTCCCCCCTCTCTCTCCCACTCTCTCTTTCCCCTCTCTCCTTTCCGTCCCTTTTTCTTCCTCTCTCACCTCCTCTCCCCCCTCCCTTTTTCTCTCTCTCCCCCTCCCTTTCTCTCTCTCTCTCTTCCCTCCCTTTCTCTCTCACCCCCTCTCTCTCTCCCCCGTCTCTCTCTCCCCCTCTCTCTCTCTCTCTCGCACTCTCTCCCCCCTCTCTCTCCCACTCTCTCTTTCCCCTCTCTCCTTTCCGTCCCTTTTTCTTCCTCTCTCACCTCCTCTCCCCCCTCCCTTTTTCTCTCTCTCTCCCTCCCTTTCTCTCTCTCTCTCCCCCTCCTTTTCTCTCTCTCTCTCTCTCTCCTCCCCCCTCTCCCGCTCTTCTCCCCTCTCTCAGACACACTTCCACTCAAAGCAGTTGAGCGCAGCCGGATGGATTGGACTCCCCCCCCCCCCCCCCCCCGCATCAATCTCTGCAACCGGGGCAACAATTAAACGCAGCCCTTCTGTGTGAGAGAAGGCGGGGGCGCAGTTTCAAGTCTCCCCGTTCATTCGACCCTTAAACGGCACAGAGGCAGGGAGGAAAAGACACTGCAAGATGCTGGAATCCGGAGCGAAACCAGTCCACTGGATGAACTCCGGGATGGAGCAGCATCTGTGGAGGAGAAAGGAGACGTCAAAGTTTTGGCTGGAGAAGGTTCATCAAGACTTGAGAAGTAGATCCCAACGTGCAGTATCTTTCATTGCAGGAATGGTGCCGGCAGTACAGCTCACTGACACCTTTTCCAGTCTAGTACCCCCGCACTACTGACCCTGAGTCCTGCCAGCAGATTGTGCAGCTTCAGATTCCAGGGTCTCCAGTCCCTGTGTCCTTGCTGCAGTCAGTGTTCAGGGGAGAGGTGTCCTTTACAAGTTCATTGTCATCTGACTGTACAAGTCCAACCCGAGGAAACCGCGTTCTCCGGTGCTCGGTGCAAAACATGTGGACACACAACCAGACATAACGCACAGACGTACAAACAATATTCTATATTCACATACACTTTCTTTTAGTAAATATGAGGGTCTCCACTGTGTGTGTGAGCAGCTCCTTTGGTTGTTCAGCATTCTCATGGTCTGCTCAAGGAAGGGAGAAGAGTACAGCCCAAGAACAATGGGCCCCAACGCCCACCCCGAAGGTGATGCCCGAGATAACCTCCAAGGTCTACTGCTTGGACATGATCAATTTCTATTCATTCTGTGGCTTACTTTAATTCTCAGCAGTGGCCCTAAGCTTCCAGTTGTCTGCCACTTGAATATTCCATGCCACTTCCAAACTGACCTATCACCCTGAGTCCTCCTCCACTCTTACAAGGAGGTTCAGAATGAGCTTGAGGAACATCTGACCACCTTAGAGTACTCGACATTGAATTTTCTAGCTTCTGATAACTTGCTTTCTCTGTCTATATCAGAACTGTGTGTGACATTAGCTCCGTTTCTCCCCGCACCCCCCCCCCCCAACCATTAGTACACCTTGGCTGACAATTTATACCACATCTCTCTACTTTGTCACCCTCTAACTGCCCTATTAATAACCCATCACCACAACATCCTTGACCCCATCCTATCAATCCCGCTCCCACTTTTTTTTTGCAACTTAAAGCTAACCCTTTTCTCCCTTTCCCAGTACTGACGAAGTGTCTTCAACCCATTAAAAAACACCGATTCACTCTCCATAGATGCTGCCTGAACTGTTGAGTGTTTCAGCATGTTCTGGTTTTGCCACAGAAATAGAGTTGAACTAAAATTTGTCACTGAACCACTTAAGGAGGGTCTTGGACAAGAGACCATGAGCTGGAGGAGGGTTTTAATCAGGGTTTTAAATGAGGAAAAAGAGAGATGGATTTAAGGAGGGAATTCCAGGATGTAAGGCCTTGGTGCAATCAGATTAACACAGATGTTCCTGGAAGAGAAATTTGTTCGTGAATAAAACTTGAAAGGATAATGTCACAGATATAAACACCAAATCAAACAGACAATGAATTGAGAGGCAGACTGAAAATGTTTCAGTTCATGATGGTTCATCAGATGTTATCGGTGAACTGACAGTTTCAAATGCACAACTTGTCTTAGACAAATATGAAATATAAAAGTGAACAAAACTGCATTGTTTCAAGAGTTATCTTCATGAAGGACAATTAGACCTTGTCTCTGGAGAAGGCATGTGAGCATTTACAGTAACAGTACAAGAGAGTGCCCAAATGTAGCCAATTACAACAAAGATGTCTTTCACTAAACGTAAGGAAAGAAAAAAGCCGATGCTAAAATCTTGAGTGAACAAACTGAGGTTGGAGGGACTCAGAGGCTCGGGCACCACCCGTGGAGAGAAATGGTCAGTCAACATTTTAGGCCAGCACCCTTTATCAAGACTGTCCACCTTTCCAGATGTTCAACTATCATGGCAATTCATACATGATCAAAACCAAGTTGTTGCGGGGAACTCAGCAAGACAGGCAGGATCTATGGAGGGAAGCGCAGAGTGATGTTGTGGATCAAGAACCTTCACCTGCTGAGTTCCTCCAGCAACTTGTGCTTGCATAAGATCCCAGCATCTGCAGTCTGGTGTCTCCAACTTGTTCATGTTACCTGCTGTCTTCTATTCCCTGATTGTTGGAAGATAATTATTTTCAGGGTTATATCCAGGCACAATCATCTTCAACTGCTTCATCAACGATCTACCTTTCATCATGTCAGAAGTCAGCACTTCCACTGAGAAGTTCAATTAATAAGAAAAATAGAGGGTTATAAGTGTGAGGTAGCGAAGGATTAGATTGTAAGGAATGGGTTTATATAGATGGCCACAACGTTGTGGGCTAAAGGCCTTTATTCTTTTGTAACATTCTATGATCTAATTTAATTCATAACTCCTCAGCAAGGGAAACAGCTGGTGCCTACAAGTAATGAAGTATCCTGGCATGGACTGATAGAGGACAAGGTTAGATCCTCACCCTACAAATGCCGGGCAACACCCGTGATCAGATTATTATTTAAACGGCAAGCAATTGCAGCACGCTACCACGCAGAAGGACTTGGGAGTGCTTGCGCATGAATCACGAGAGGTCAGTTTATAGGTACAACAGCAGGCTATCAGGAAGGCAAATGGAATTGTTGGCCTTTATTGCTAGAGGGATTGAATTTAAGAACAGGGAAGTTGTGCTGCAATTGCGTAAAGTACTGGTGAGGCCGCATCTGGAGCACTGCACCCAGTTCTGGCCTCCTTACTTGAGAAAGGATGTGCTGGCTTTGGAGGGGGTGCAGAGGAGGTTGACCAGGTTAATTCCAGAGCCTATGAGAAGGGATTGAGTCACCTGGGACTGTACTGACTGGAATTTAGAATAAGAGGGAATTTTATAGAAATACATAGAATTATGAAAGGCATAGATAAGATTGAGGTAGGTAAGGGAGACCAGAACTAGGGGACATAGCTTCAAGATTCAGGGTAGTAAATTTAGGTCAGAGATAAGGAGGAACTGCTTTCCCCAGAGGGTGGTGACTCTATGGAATTCGCTGCCCATTGAAGCAGTGGAGGTGACCCCTCAGTAAATATATTTAAGATAAAATTGGATAGATTTTTACATAGTAGGGGAAATTAAGGGATATGGAGAAAGTGCAGGTAGGTGGAGATGAGGCTATCACCAGATCAGCCATGATCTCATTGAACAGTGAAACCGATGGCTGACACCTGCTCCTACATCTTGTGATCAGCAACATTTCATGGGGTTAGTAGCATTGCTGTAGTGCATTTTAACTTTGAGGATGTATCGTTGTACCAGCCAGCGTTAGTTGGCAGTTGACTACCTATAATAAAGGAAATTTTGTGGGAAGCCAGACTTCTATTATTTTCTTGAGTAAATGTCAACACCAAAGGGTCTGCAGCAACATCATGTGGAAACTTACCCAATTAGGATAAGGGTTTTGGCACGTGGGAACACCGCCACTTCCTGCCTGGTCCCTTCCAAACTATATTGCTAGAGGGATTGAATCCCTCTAGAAATCCCTCTTGAAATGTACATTGCTGGTCTTCTGTTGTCACTGGCCTATATCCTGGAACTCCCCACTTGACGTCTCTGATAGTGACTTCTCCAGATGGACAACATTAGATCACTGGCACTTTCTCAATGGGCAATAAATGCCAACTTTGCCAGCAAACCCAAATAATAAAATAAAAATCATCCTCACCATCAGCATCCTGGAGGTCAAAGTTGACAAAAATAATTATTTTTAAACCGAAATTTAATGCATTAACAATCGACTATGAGTTTTCCACCATTGCCTCAAAGCTTTTCTAACACCAACAATGCAGAGTTAGGACATCTCCCACCTGTCATTAGGAATCCACCTCCAACAATTCTCAAAAATGCTCAACAATGATCAACCAGGGGTGCTTATTGACGATCACCCTGTCTACAATTCTGATTTGTCGCTCCTTCAACTCACACTTGAATCTTATAAGTTACTCTGCAAGAAATCACCTCATCACAGGAAGGATGTGGAAGCTATGGAGAGGGTGCAGAGGAGATCTACCAGGATGTTGCCTGGATTGGAATATTTGTCTTAAGAAGGAAGGTTGGCTTTTCTCTTTGGAGCAAAGAAGGATGAGAGGTGACTTAATTGAGGGCTACAAGGTTCTGAGAGGCATAGATAAGGTAGACAGGCACCAGCCTTTTTCCCAGAGTGGGAGTAGCAAACACCAGAGGACATCTGTACAAAGTGAAGGGAGGAAAGTTTTGGGGAGAAGTCAGTGGCATGTTTTCTACACAGAGAGTTATGGGGGCCTAGAATGCATTGCCTGGGGTGGTGGAGGAGGCTGGAACAATAGGGCCATTTAAGACACTCTTGGGCACATGGATGAAAGAAAAATAGAGTGTATGAGGTAGGGAGGGTTTTGTTTTTTTGGGGGTAGGTATGTATAGGTCAGCACAGAATCATGTGTTTAAGGGTCTGAACTGAGCTGTAATGTTCTATGTTCAATGCTTTCTGTGCTAAATGACCTCCACCACAGCACTTGAATGGAAATGACAACACTTGCAAGTTCCCCTCCGGAACACAAACAATTCCCCAATTCTGACATTAGTTCAATGTTTCATCTGTCCATCTTTCTTAGATACGTAATAATGCTCACTTTCCATGATTTAATTAAACCATGTTCTCCTGGAGTGCCTATTTCGAGTTCTCTGCAATCCTCAAAATCTGAAATGAAGCTTTTGCGTTGTCCCATAGCAATTGTAGAATGCTCTACACCTGGGGTATCTTCTCCAAATGTCTTTGCCCTCTCAAGATTTACCAGGATTAAACTTCATGAGATTCCGAACCATCACTGCAGGTTCATTACTTGTACTAATTAAAAGATGAAGGGTATTGTCTCTGCGATTTCACTGACAGGAGCACTTTGATGACTATTTCCAATATTCTCTTTTACTTCCGATGCATGAATGGAGAAATAGCATGGGGGGTTATATTGTACAAATGTTGCTATTGTATAGTTTATACACCCTCAACATTTTGAAATGTAGCAGAAAATGCCCAAAAATATGGATGGTTAGTAATGGAATTGATCTAAAGGCTTCAGAATTGTTGTCTAATATGGATCTGATTTTGAGAGGTGTGGAAAATGTAAACTCTTGATCAGAAGATTAACAAATGAACACGAGCAGATCATCTCGAGACACACAGGAGATGCTGGAATTTGGAGCAAAAAAACAATCTGTTGGAGAAACGCTGTGGGGAAAACAGTCGATGTTTCAGGTCAAAATCCTTCATCACAATATATATGCCTCTATAATGTCTTGGGTTAGGATTAACTGGATGAAATAAATGATTGTTTCTCATTTAATTTTTTTTTCTTCTGTTCCAATTAAAAGCACATTTAGAGTTACCAATAAAATAACTTTGTCCATTTTCCAGAGTTGATTCAAGGGCTTTTCCCTCTGCTAATCTCAGAGGAGCCAGCATTGTGAATTCTACAGTTAACCTGGGCGTCACTCTTCACTCCATCGAGGACATCTACAAGAGGCGGTGTCTTAAGAAATACACCTCTATCTTCAAGGACCCCCACCACCCGGACGACACCCTCTTCACACAGCCACCATCAGGAAGGCGAGCACCCAGTGGCACAAGGACAGCTTCTTCTCCTCTGCCATCTGAGATCTGAATGGACACAGACTCTACCTGTTATTTTGGCACTGCTTTATTTATTTTTAGATGTAATTTTAATAGCAATATTTGCACTGTTTATTCTGCTGCGTAACAGCAAATTTCATGACATGTTCATGGCAATAAATTCTGGTTATGAGCAAAAGCCACAGGAGGTCAAGAATAAGCAAAGCAAGATGTCAAGTTCTCATCCCTCACATGCATGGTGGGTGCAGGACCTGATCCAGGTGTGATGCATGCCAGGAGGATCGGCCACCTGATGGCCCGTAGGGAAAGCTTCATTTCTGCTGAAGAAAGGCATGTGAGATAGTCAAGACAAGTCAAGTTTATTGTCATCTGATGTACGTGTACAACCTGACGAAACAGCATTCTCCAGTCCTCGGTGCGAAACACGCAGACACACAGCCAGGCAGAACACACATACAGACAAACACACAATACATATGCAAGTACCCAAATATACAAATAAATATTTATTCATGAATATGAGAGACTCAGATGGCTAATTTGAGCAGTTCTTATTGTCATTCAGCGTTCTCACTGCCTGTGGGAAGAAACTGCTCCTCAGCCTGGTGGAGCTGGCTCTGATACTCTTGGATCTCTTTCCCCTGGGGAGCAGTTGAAAGATGCCGTGTGTGGGGTGTGTGTGATTTTGCGTGTCCTCTACAGATAACGATCCTGGTAGATCACGTCAATGGTGGGGGGGGGGGGGGGGCGGAAGGGGGAGGGAGAGTCCAGTGATCTCTGCCACTCATATGGTCCTTTGGATTGATCTCCGATCCATTTCTCTGCAGCAACCGTATCACACTGTGATGCAGCTGGCCAAGATGCTCTTGGTGGCACTCCTGAAGAAGGATGACATGATGGTGGCCAGTAGCTGTGCCCGCTTCAGTTTTCTCAGAAGAGCAGTTACTGTTGCGCCTTCCTGACAAGAGAGGAAATGTTGAGTGTCCACGATAGGTCACTAGTTAAGTGAACTCCAAGGAACTTGGTGATCTCCATGACAAAGTTGTTGATGTGTTTATGGGATGCAATGAAAGCTTTTTTGCGAGGCCAAATTATCATTTATGCCTCTAAAGTAAAGAAGGAGAGAATTAAAGAGATTGAAGACTTAGAGGAAAAGATAACTGCTAGAATTAGATGAGGGGAAAGGTGATAAGAAGAAAAAGAAGAAAACCAAGTACAAATACATTGAGGGAGAAGAGTTTAATAAAATTAAGTTAATTTCGATAGAAAATTTTGAAGATGTTATAAATGAAGAATATGGAGAATTTTATAAGAGTTTGAACATTTTTTTTCTTTTTTTTATATAAGGGGAGGGGAAGGGAATAAAAAGTTTACCTGATTGTTTTTCTAAGGGATTTTTTTGTTCTTTTGATGAATTATAAAGGAAACTTGGTATTAGTGGAAATTCTGTATTTATGTATTATTAATTATGATTTTTTGTATAACAGATATGTGGTTGATATATGATTTTAATATTTGAACTTAGTTTTAAAGTGGATTTCATTTGTTAAATACATGTATTATGTTTGATTTAAATATATATTTAAGGGTATTATTTTAGTATTGATATATTTTTTTGTTGTTAGTAATTTTTTTTGTTGTTAAGTTTTATCCTTTGTTTTGTAAGTGGGGTTTTTTCTATTTTATTTACAACATTGTTAATTAATTCTTCACTCTTTATTTTGGGGGGGAGGGTTGGACTAATTTTAAATTAGATGATTAATGTGTTATAATTATTGGGGGGGGGGTTAATTTGTGTAGTTTAATGATATAGTATTCTAATTTTTATTGTCTTATTTTTTATTATTTCTTTAAATGTAATTTTTATTTTATTCATGTCATAAAATTTTAAATAAAGTTTAAAAAAAAAAGTTGTTGATGTGTAGTGGAAAAGGGTAATTCCTGGACCTTCTGAGGTCCACAGCCATCTCTTTCATCTTGTCCACATTAAGACTCCAGTTGTTACTCTTGCACCATACCACGATCGTGGCAGAGAGTCAAGGAGAAAATGCTCCCCTTTATCTTGGCGCCAAATGCAATTTATGGTAGAGATCTACCCTCACTTAGGGCCTGAATGTCATAAGATCCAGGAGCAGAATTAGACTATTTGGCCCATCAAGTCCATTGCTGATTTTTAACCCCATTCTCCTGCTTTCTCCCCATAACCCTTGATTTCCAACCTAACCAAGAATTCATCAGCCTCTTCCTTAATACTCCCAATGACTTGGCCTCCACAGCTGTCTGCGGCAATGAATTCCATGGATTCACCACCCACAACGGTGTGGCCAGGCACAATTCCAATGACATCTATATATCTGCCGATGGCACCACGGTTGTTGGCAGAATCACAAACAGCACTGAGGAAGCGTCTAGGAGGGAGATCGATCAGCTCGTTGAGTGGTGTCACAACAAAAACCTATGCTCAATAATAGCAAAACCAAGGAGATGATTGTGGACTTCAGGAGGGAGTCAGGGGAACATATCCCAGTCCTCATCGAGGGCTCAGTAGTGGAGAGGGTCAAGAACTTCTAATTCCTGGGTGTCAACATCTCCGATGATCTGCCCTGGAGTCTCTATGTTGATGCGATCACGAAGAATGCTCACCAGCGGCTGTACTTTGTGAGGTGTCTGAGGTGGTTCGGTGTGTCACCGAAGATCTTAAAACCTTTGTGGATAGCATTCTGGCTGGTTGTGTCACTGCCTGGTACGGAGGCGCCAACTCTCAGGTCAAGAAAAAATCTCCAGAGAGTTGTTAACTTGGCCTGCGACATCACAGGCACCAGACTTCACTCCATCAAGAACATCTACATGAGGCGGTGTCTTAAAAAAGCAGCCTCTATCCTCAAAGTCTCCCACCACCCAGTCCATGCCCTCTTCACTCTGCTACCATCGGGAAAAAGGTACAGGAGCCTAAAGATGAGCACTCAGCGGAACAAGGACAGCTTCTTCCCCGCTGCCATCAGATTCCTGATTTATCAATGAACCAAAGACACTGCCTTACTTTTCGTCCACTACTATTTTAATTTCTTTTTAATATATATTATTGTTGTAAGCTGGTTATAATATGAATGTTTGCAATATTGATGCTGCCACAAAACACTGAATTTCATGATGGTTAATTCCGATTCTGGGTAAAGAAATCCCCTTCATCTTCGTTTTTTGTGTTCTGAAGTTGTGTCCTCTGATCTCAGATTTACCCACCATAGAAAACAATTCCCCATCCCCCCATGTTGATAAAGAGACATTTAAAGGTGCAGGGGAAAAATGAATAATAAAAACAATGCTAAACAACGCTAAAGAAAAGAAATCTCTTGGTGCCTGCCACATTGACCACCGCCAGTGGGCTGATATCGCCTCAAACCGTGCATCTTTGCGCCTCACAGTTCGGCGGGCAGCAACCTCCTTTGAAGAAGACCGCAGAGCCCACCTCACTGACAAAAGGCAAAGGAGGAAAAACCCAACACCCAACCCCAACCAACCCATTTTCCCCTGCAACCGCTGCAACTGTGCCTGCCTGTCCCGCATCGGACTTGTCAGCCACAAACGAGCCTGCAGCTGACGTGGACATTATCCCTCCATAAATCTTCGTCCACGAAGCCAAGCCAAAGAAAGAAGAATCCCTTCCAGAATGGTGGGGAAATTAAAACAAGTTCCTAGCACTAGTGAAACATTGCACAGGAAATCCTGGCGAAATGCAAAAACGTCCCCAGATGAGAACATAGCGGCACTTCCAAATTCTTTATCAGCATCCAGATGTTTACATGCTCAGCCTGGGCACAAGCCAACACTAGGCATGTTGGCGTAGTGGTTAGTGCAATGCCTTTACAGCGCCAGCGATTGGGATCGGGGTTCAAATCCCGCGCTATCTGTAAGGGGTTTGTACGTTTTCCCTGAGTCTGCGTGGGCTTTCCCCGGATGCTCTGGTTTCCTCCCACTGTTCAAAACATGCTGGGGGTGTAGGTTAATGGGGTGTAAATTGGATCGCATGGACTCGTGGGCCAAAATGGCCTGTTACTGCATGTCAAAATTTAAATTTAAAATTTAAAATTTTTAAATGGATACTTAGTGTTCAAATTGCCAGCAGCTTTGGAATAAGAAACAACACAAATATTTAGTCCTAAATTATGTCATTATCTCAGAATTGATCTCAGCTCTTGATTGGCATCCTCTTCCGCAGTTGTTCCTTGAATGTTGCAGTATGGAGCTTGGCAATTTTTTGTTTAGAAGTATCAATCTTGGAGACGGGGCTGAATGTCTTTTGACAGCCAGAGCGATGGTGAGACAAAGATTTGTATCCATATGAGAACAGGAACCCGAACACTAACACAGATGGAAGTGCCACTGACAGATTTAATAACATTATGCCCAGTGGGATTCTGTCCTTCCAGGCCATTCACTGCAAGGTAATCAGAGCCAAACACATTGCATATGGAATAAATTTTCACAGAATTACAACTCGGAAGCAAGCTAAGAAGCTCAGACTATGTTTAGCCTCCGGAGGAACCATAATCCCATACTCTCTTGTCTCTCTGTCTGGCACCTGCCATTCAACTCTGCCTCTGCCTGTCATCTTTCAGCTCTCCTCCCTGGTTGACCAATCCTCCACTGGCCCCTGTCCAGCCCTACACATTATAACGACCATCTCCCCTCTGCATGGATCAGCCTTCACGAAAGGAGCAGCTCCAAAACATTGAGAATTCTTTTTCTCTCACCGCTGCTGGTCAATCCACTAAGTTCCTCCTGCAGATTGGTTTTTTGTACCTTAAACCTTTGCACCCAGTGTCCCGGTTTTCAGGCGCATATACTGTCCCCACATTTTCCAGGACTGGTTTTGTACCCAACCACCAGCTGGTTCGTAATGCTGTTGATCCATGGACCCAGGCTGGAGTACATATTATGAAAGGTTATAATATGGTCCAAAGGGCTAAACCCCACACGCATTCCCTTTTCAAGAAACCACCTCAGTCCTGAGCTCTCCATTCACACATTTCATATCCTCCCAGCTCTCTGTTCCCCTTTCTAACTCTCCTCAATCTAATCAAATACTGTAAATTCCTGTGCTGCAGAAGTTCGGGAAATTTATCCTTGCAGAGATTTACAGGGGAGTTTGAATTGGAGTGGAGCAAGAATCTTCCCCAACCACAGAGAAGTACCAGAAGTTTGGTGAATGACATATGTGGGCAAACAATTTCCTAACATCTTGAGAAGTGCAGTCTCTTCAGGGATAGTCAGCATGGCTTTTTGAGGGGAAGGTCGTGCCTCACAAGCCTAATTGAGTTTTTTGAGGAGGTAACAAAAGAAATTGATGAATGTGGGGTGATAAATGTGGTCTACATTGATTTTAGTAAAGCATTTGACAAGATCCCCCATTCAGAAAGTCATTAGGCATGGGATCAGTGGAACCTTGGCTGTGTGGATTCAGAATTGGCCTACCTGTAGAAAGCAGAGAATAATAGTAGACGGAAAGTATTCAGCCTGGAGGTCAGTCACTACAGGAGTTTCCCAGGGGATGTGTTCTGAGTCCCCCGCTCTTCGTGGTTTATATAAGTGTCCTGGACGAAGAGGAAGAGGGATGGATCAGTAAGCTTGCAGATGGCATGAAGGTTTGAGGTGCTGGGGATAGTTCAGAATGGTGCTGTAGGTTATAAAAGGATTCAGAGTTGGGTGCAAAAGTGGAAAATGGAGTTCAAACCAGAAAAATGTGAAGCATGTAGCGGGCTGCCGACCGCGCCACGCTCAAAGCAGCAACCCGACACCGGGAGCCTGGGGCCTACACCGCCGGCTGAGACGGACTACACACTTCAAATTCGGCACTCAACTCAGCAGCACACGGTTGCAGCGCCCCACTCCGATGGGCTGACCAGCGGCAGTCCATCGCGTGGAGATAGGGAAGCAGCCACACCTGAGGATGAGAGGGGCTCACTGATTGGCCGCTCCCCGAATAACCCAAATCTACCAATCCCAGGAAGCGAATCATAATGCCACCAATTAGACCCCACTTGGAATATTGTGTTCAGTTCTGGTCTCCTCATTGCAGGAAGGATGTGGAAGATATGGAGGGGGTGCAGAGGAAATTTATTAGGATGTTGTCTGAATTGGAGAATGTGTCTTATGAGGTAAGGGTTAGCAGAGCTGGGACTTTTCTCTTTGGAGTGAAGAAGGATGAAAGGTCCACAAGATTATGAGAGGCATAAATAGGGTGGACAGCCAGCTCCCTTTTCCCAGGACAAGAGTAGCAAGACTAGAGGACAGCTGTTTAAAGTTAAGGGAGGAAAGATTAGAAGAGACATCATCAGGGATAATTTGCTTTTTCACAGAATATTGGGTGTCTGGAAATCATTACCGGGGTGGTGTGGAGGTTGGTACAATAGGGACATTTAAAAGATTCTTCGACAAGCATATGGATGAAAGGAAAATAGAGGGTTATGAGGCAGAGAAGGTGTAATGTATTGAGTAGGTTTATAGAGGTCAGAACAGCATCGTGGGCTGAAGAGCCTTTACTGTGCTGAGTTCAGAGTTAACAAGTCACAACCAAATGATCTGAGATGCAGAATTAAAATTCACTCGCATGAAATGTATATGGAGGAATAATAACTAAAATCACAAAATGCAAACAAAAATGTTGTCAGTGTTTCGCCTAATGGAAAAGGAGAATACGGATAGTTTTCCAGTAACACAGGGGTTTACTGTGCTTGTTTTCAATCCTTCATCAATGGAAAAGCATTTCAATTCAATCCAATCGATCAAGATCACAGCATAACCGTCCATTAGATAAATGTTGAGGAAGTCTTCTCTTTAACCTGGCCATCAGCCTTTCCATAGATAGGTCACCGCACAGCACACAAAAGTGCCGGAGAAACCCAGCAGGTCACACAGCTTCCATAGGAAGCAAAAGCCAGTCGCCGCTTCGGGCCTGAGCCTTTCTTCAAGAATACTGAAAATCAGGTAAGATAAAATAGGTGGGGAGAGGGGTTTGGGAGGGGAAGGAGCACGAGCAAACAAGAAAGAGGTAATAGGAGGATACAGGTGGAAATTGGGGAAGTTGATTATGGTTGGAGACTACCGAGATGGACAATAATTTGCAGGCAGTACCTAAGGCCAAGGATAGACATGTCAGTATGGCAACTGTGTGTGGAATTAAAGCAGTTGAGCATTGGGAGGTCCTTGCTGTTGCGACGGACAGAGCAAAAGTGCTCTATGAAATGCTCTGCAAGTTCATGTCCAGCCTCCCCGGTGTAGAGGAGGTCACAACGGGAGTAAATGACCTCTGCAGATTCACAGGTGAAGGAGGAAGGGTAAGTGCAAGTGGAGCACTTCTTGCAGTCACAGGGGTAGGTACCAAGGGAACGATTAGTGGAAGGGGGTGAGTGGATGAGGGCGTCATGGAGGGAGTAGTCCCTATGGGAAGCGGAGAGCAGAGAGGGGAAGATGTGAATGGTGGTAGGATCCTGTTGTAGGTGGTGGAAATTGTGGAGAATAATATGTTGGATGCAGAGGCTGATAGGCTGGTAGGTAAGGGAAAGGGAATCCTATCCTTGTTACATCTGTAGAAGAGTGGGGGAGAGCCAGGGCAGATGGGCTGGAGGTGGATATATCATCCCTCCTTTTGCTTTGAGCCTGAACCTGTGATTTTTCTTTAATTTATTCATTGAATGGCATTCATCTGTAACTGTTCTGTGAAGTGTGGCCCCGACGGAAAGCAGCTCATGGTTGTGGATCCGAGTTACTGAAAGACCAGACCAAGAAAGAACGGCAAATTTCCAGTCCTGTGACTAGATGGGTTTCTTACAGAGCTCTAGTTTCCTTTATTATGAGCCCAGTGGATCCCAAAACCTAACAGCAATAGATATTCACAAAGACAAATGGTTACTTAAACAAAAGTTGCTTACTTCTTATGACTTACTTAATCTAATTTAACCCCCTTCTAATTCTAAGCGCACGTGTATGTAATGTGTGTGTAAGTTCAGAAAAAGTTCTTTGTTCACAGTCCAATCTCTCTTCTCATTCCTCCAAGTTCACTGGTTGCAGGCAATTCTTATACTGTGCACAGAATTTAACATTTATAAAGTTCACCAGGCTTTGGTGCTTGAAAGGTAAATGGTTAGCACTCAGGAAGTTTCTGGACGGTTTTCAGAGAGAGATTTGTTGTTCCTTTTTAATCAGCCACTTCAATGTCTTGCTGACTAAACTTGCCCCCTCAGGGTTCTCCAGATGATCACCTCTTTCTTTCAAGTCACCACAGAGTTCCTTTTTTGTTTCACTTATTCCAAGTGAAACATTAGACAGCCAGTCCTCTCCTCTTGCAAGAACCACAAGGCCTTTGACCAGGCCATCTTCCAAATGGGCTTGCCAGCTTGTCCTGTTCCAGTCCCAGCTACTTCTGCTGAATGTAACACTGTACAAGTGATCTCTCTTTCTCTCGCTCTCTCTCAGAGAGAAAGGTTGTTTGACTCTCTCTGCTTGCAAAACCACCTGACCCTCTTAGAATAGCAAGCTCTCTTCCAGACAGAAGTGGCTCCGGCCTGCTGTCAATTGACCTAACATGTAGTTAAGTAGGAGATCCTGGGAGCATTTGATGGAACTTTGTAGCTGCCACCAAAATTGGCGGTATGTTTGGCAGTGAAGAAGGTGGTCTAAGGTTACAACATAGTCCAAATGAATTGGGAAAGTGGGAAATGGCTGATGGAATGTAATTGAAATAAGTTTAATTCAAAGAAGGTGTGACACATTTAGTGTAGTGGTTAGCGCAGCACCAGCGACCTGGGTTCAAATTGGTACTGTCTGTAAGGATTTGCATGTTCTCCCCATGTCTGTTGGGTTTCCTCTGGATGCTCCTTCTACCCTTCAAAATGTACTGGGATTGTAGGTGAATGAATGGGCATTAGGGAAAATAATTAAACAGGAAGACTTTGCGGTACAAGTACTACATCGTTCCTGAAAGTAGCGACATACAGTAGGTAGAGAGAGAGGTGAATGGTACGTTTACCTTCATCATTCAAGGAACTGAGTACAGGAATAAAATGATATCAAGGGGACCTGAAGGGGATATTTATCCACAGGAAGTGATGGGTATTTAGAACAAGCTTCCAGAGAATATGATGGAGGTGGGAACAATTAAGATTTAAAAAAATTCTTTTATTGTCATGTAATAAAAGTGCCTTGTGACTTTCAGAATGAGTCTACCATGGGGACCTTGTCAAATGGTTTACTAACATCCATATGCACCACATCCACTACCTTATCAATTCATTTTGTCACCTCCTCAAAATGCTTAATTAGACTCGTGAGGCAAGAGAAGTGCCAGTTGATGAAGTAGACAAAGATGATGTAGTCAAACAATAATCATGGCTTTTGTCAGCAGAAACTAATGGTACAATAATGAAAGACAATGGGCGCATCCACAGTTATACCCAAGGGGAGTGTCTTTAACGGAAGAGATAGTGCACAGCCAATGTAACTAAAGCAAGGCTAGGCAAGAGGGAGTCTGACAGCTCAGTAGAGATTCACCACAGTATGACCTGCCCCTCACAAAGTCATGCTGACTATTCCCTGAGAAGACTATGCTTCTCCAAATGCTCATAAGTCCTATCCCTGAGAATCCTCTCCAAGAGTTTGCTCATCACTGATGTCAGGCTCACTGCTCATTTGCTCCCAGAATTCTTCTTCTTATCTTTCTTAAACAAGGGGACCACATTCGCTTTTCTCCAATCATCTGTTACTTCTGCTGTGGCCAAGGGAGCAAGCAAAATTCATTGTTAATGATGCGCCAATAACTTCTCTCGCTTCCTGTAATAACTTGAGGAATATCCCATCTGATCATGGGAACTTATCTATTCAAATATTTTTAAGAGGATGCATGACTTCCTCTTTCTTGAAATCAGAATTTTTGATTTTTAAAAAAAATTTAAATTATTTTTTAAAATTTTGACATATAACACAGTAGCAGGCCATTTCAGCCCACGAGTCCGTGCCACCCAATTTACACCCAATTAACCTACATCCTCGGTATGTTTTGAATGGTGGGAGGAAACTGGAGCCCCTGGGGAAAACTCATGCAGACCCAGGAGAATGTACAAACTCATTATAGACAGCGTGGGATTCGAACCCTGGTCCTGATCGCTGGTGCTGTACAGGTGTAGCCAACCTTAGAAAGAAACAATATTTTAGCCTGTTGCTGCATAGTTTCCAATCTTTCCTCAGTTTACACATCCTAATCCCCTTTACTAATCACCACTTCATGAAGAGTCGGCTTGATCGATTCTTGCAGGTGGGAATTGTGTGCTCAGCTTTTGCTCTCGCTGTCAAGCCAGCGTGCCCGAAGTCATCAAGCTCATTGTTGATCTTTGGTCCTCACAACAAATTGCAGATAAGTTTACGGATGATACAAAGGTTGGAGTTCTGGATGGTGTTGAAGGTTGTCGAAGGTTACAAAAATATATAGTCAGGACGCAGAGTTGGACAGAAAAGTGGCAGATGGAGTTCAATCCAGGTAAGAGTAAGGTGATATGTTTTGGAAGGTCAAACCTGAAGGCTGAGTACAGGGTTAATGGTCAGATACTTAGTGTGAGGAACAGAAGGACCTTGGCATTCAAATCCATATATCTCTCAAGGTCGGCTTGCAGGTTGATAGGATAGTTAAGAAGGCCAATGGGATGCTGGGCTTCCTTAGTCAGGGGATTGCGTTAACTCTACAAATTTCTCTACAAATTTCCGATGTGACCACACTTAGAATATTGTGTTCAGTTCTGGTCACCTCATTATAGAAAAGATGTGAAAGCTATGGAGAGGGTGCAGAGGAGATTTACCAGGATGTTGCCTGGATTGGAAAATGTGTCTTATGAGGCAAGGTTAGCAGAGCTAAGACTTTTCTCTTTGGAGTGAAGAACGGTGAGAAGTGACTTAATGGAAGTCTACAAGATTCTGAGAGGAATAGATAAGGTAGATGGCCAGTGTCTCAGGGTGCGAGTAGCAGACACCAGAGGACATGTGTTCAAAGTGAAGGGGGGGAAGTTTAGGGAAGTGATCAGGGGTAAGTTTTCTTTTACACAGAGAATTGTGGGTGTCTGGAAAACCTTGCCAGGGGAAGTGGTGGAGGCTGAAACATTAGGGGCATTTAAGAGACTCAGACAGACACATGGATGGAAGAAAAATAGAGGGTTACAAGGTAAGAAGGGTTTTGGTTTGCTTATAAGGAATATATAGATCAGCACAACGTCTGGACTGTGCAGTAGTGTTCTAGGTTCTAAATATATTCATTATCTTGTTCATTTACTTTATGGCGGGGGAATTTCATGGAACAAGTCGTTCGTATATATTAGCATGAACTAATGTAACCATACGAGTGCCTATGGTTTTAAGTATAGCTACTGGGAGGGGAAAGGTGCGGGGAATTTATAGTTAGTAGCAGATTTAATTAAATAGTACAAGGCTTTCATGATCAAATTTATGATCACATTGTACCCAGCACAGTCGTAAGGTTCTCTCATGAGCAGGGTAATAGGTCAACACCAATATGCATGTGGTACAAAATAGGAGGGCAAGAACACAATAACAGAGTGTCATGTTACCATGAAAAGAGCATTTAGTACATCCAAAGGCAGCATGGGAAAACTAGCGATGACTGCAGGGAAGTGTGGTAAACCACTGTATGTATATATTTATCTGTTTGGGGACACCCATTGGCCAACTGTACCTGTGGCCCCTCCCACAGGCTCCTGAATAAAGGGGACTGTTCCACAGCCCCCCTTCCCTGTGCAGCAAGGACATGCCTTTGTTCTAAAGCAAATAAAAGCCTATCAATTTGTTCAACTTCAGACTTTTGGAGTCATTGATGGTGCATCAGGAAGTAACTGCATTTAAGCTGTTGGTGCCCAATTTTATACCACGCGGCTACCCCTCTACCACTATCAACTCAGCCTTCACACACATCTGCTCTTGGCCCCACCACTCTCACCTCCCACCCCACAAGTCTCCAAATCCATCGTATTATCCTCCTCCATTCCTACCACCGACTATGTGATCCCGCCTCCAGGCACATCTTCCCCTTTCCTCTCCTCTCCATCTTCTGCAGGGACCATGCCCTCTGTGATTCCCTCGTCCACACCACCCTCCCCGCCAATCATCCCCTTGGGGCCTAGCCCTGCGACTGCAGGAAATGCTGCACTTACGACCACACCTCCTCCCTCACCACCATTCGGTGCCCCAAACAGTCCTTCCAGGTGAAGCAACACCTCATATGAATCTGTAGGGGTCAGCTACTGTATTTGGTGCTCCCGTTGTGGTCTCCTCTACATCGGTTTGATGAGAACCTTTGCTCTGTCCGCTGTAATGACAGTAGCAACCCATTTCAATTCCCTGCCCCATTCCCATGCCAACATCTCTGTCCATGGTCTCAAGTACTGAAGAATGAGACCACATGCAAATTGGAGGAACAACACCTCATATTACATTGGGCACCCTCCAACCAGATGGCATTAACTTTGAATTCTCCAGTTTCTGTTGGCCATCCATCTCTCCCTACCCCAACTCCATTTCCTCTAGCTCTGTCTGTCTGTCTCTCTCTTTCTCTCCCTCTTTCCCTTTCCCTCTATCTCCTTTCCTCCAGCTTTGCATTCTCAGAGCCACCCCCTCCCCCACTCAATTCTCACCTTTCCTCTCCTGTCTCTCCATTCATGCCCTATTATCACCTTTTGTCTGTTGGCGAGTGATCCTTCTACCCCCCCCCCACCCCCACCAACCCTTTTATTCAGCTGCCTTTCTGCTTTTTTTGCTCATACCTTGAAGAAGGGCTTAGGCCCAAAATTTTAGTTATATACAGTGTCTTTACTTCCTGTGGATGCTGCGAGACCTGTCGAGTTCCTCCAGTGTTTCTGTACAATCACAGCGTCTGCAGATGTTTGTTCTTTACTTTTACTGTTGAACCTTCTAGTTTGTGTAAAGATGCGATGCATTTATCCGAGATGTTTTCGCTGGTGTACCGGGACATCCCAAACCAAGATTAAAGATTCAAGTTTCAGGATTCCTTTTTAGTCATGTAATAAAACAGTGTAATATTACAAGAAATTGGCCTTACTCTGCCCTAAGGCAGACAGATTCATCATCAACAGAAATTTCCTGGCACCCCCTTACTGTCACAAGATCACAAGACAAAGGAACAGAAGCAGTCCATTAGGCCCATCGAGTCTGTTCCATAAATCTACACTAATCTACGAATCTACACTAGTTCCAATTTCCAGCCTTTTCCCCAGATCCCTCGATGCCCTCACTAATGAGATACTTTGTCTATTTCTTGTTTAAATACTCCCAGTGATCTGGCTTCCACTGCTGTATGTGGCAGTGAGTTCCACAGATCCACAACCCTCTGGCTAAAGAAGTTCTTCCTAATCTCTGTCTTATGTGGATAGCCTCTAATTTTCAGACTATGACCCCATGTCCTCAATTCACCGACCAAGGGAAACATCTTACCCGCATTCACCCAATCTAAACCTTTCAAAATACGAAATGCCTCTATGAGATCTCCTCTCATAGAATACAACCTATCCATTGAATACAACCCAAGAGCTGCCAAATGCTCCTCATACGTTAGAAGTAAAAGAGAGTCCCTCGAGCATCACTGAGTGTCCGTGGTTTCACCTCCAGTGTTCCTGCAGCCTTCACAGCCACACAGACTCTAATCCAAACCATTGCAACCCAAGGTCCAAATCCCAATCTCTGACACAATTAGGGACCCTTCAGCACCATTGGCACTGTCTAACATCCCAGTTCCGATACCTGGTACCCTTTCAGCCATTCTCCAGCCAGTCTCCAGCAGCCTGCATGGGTTCCTCGGCTCGAGTTGCCAACAGCCTGTGTGTTCCTCGACAACAGAGCCCCTCACTGTTGGTCACTGTCCCGTGGGTCATTTCCCCTGGTCCTCCTTCTCAAACAGTCTTCCCATTATCTGGTACCCTGTGCCGGTCCTCTGCTTCCCCGGAGTCTGCCACTTCTCGTGACTGCTACCCATCATAAGCGCTGCCTCTTGGGTCCAGACCCCGTGATCGCAGGATTGGAATTAAAGGTCCTTCATCATCTCAGGATGCAGAGGTGATGATGTGCTTCTTGACCATCACGTCAACAAGTTGAACTTGTTTAACTTGAAGATATCTCTCTGCTTCAATGCCACTGATGTGGGCTTGCGAGTGGTCTATACACCCTCTCCTGAAGTCTATGATCAGCTCCCTTATCTTATTGACTTTGAGAGAAAGATGTTACCTTGGACACAGGCTATTGGACTCTCACTCTTCCTCCTGTATTCTGTCTCGTCATTATTTGATATCCGGCCTACAATCGAGATGTCATCAGCAAACTTAAAGATGGAGCAGTATTTGGCTACAGTCATGGACGTTGAGGAAGTGTCATCCAAGACTGAGCACTCTTTGTGTTGTGTGATTATGGAGGAGAAGATATTTCCTCTCTTTACTGACTGTGGTCTGTATTTTTTTTAAATTTTTTTATTTTTCACACCATAAATCACATTAACAATGATACATACTTTATCCTTTTCAAATATATACAGTGCCATTTTCTGCCCCCCCCCTCCCTCCTCCCATCCCACCCTCCCTACCTCCCCCCTCCCGTCCATTTAAAGTACAAAATCTAGGATACATTAAACCAGTCAAACAATGTTGTCATTCAACAAAAATAAACAAGAAATTCCACTGAGTCAATTCTTTTTATTTCCTTCTCCTTTCGTTAATTTAGGTAGTGAATGTCCCGGTAGGTTTTCGCTATTGTGTTTCATGTAAGGCTCCCATATTTGTTCAAATATTTCAATATTATTTCTTAAACTATATGTTATTTTTTCTAATGGAATACATTTATTCATTTCTATATACCATTGTTGTATTTTCAAATTATCTTCCAATTTCCAGGTTGACATAATACATTTTTTTGCTACGGCTAGAGCTATCTTAACAAATCTTTTTTGTGCATCATCCAAATCAATTCCAAATTCTTTGTTTTTTATGTTACTTAGGAGGAAGATCTCTGGATTCTTTGGTATATTGTTTTCTGTAATTTTATTTAATATTTGGTTTAGATCTTCCCAAAATTTTTCTACTTTCTCACATGTCCAGATTGCATGAATTGTTGTTCCCATTTCTTTTTTACATCGAAAACATGTCAGATACTGTTGGGTCCCATTTATTTAACTTTTGAGGTGTAATGTATAGCCTGTGTATCCAGTTATATTGTATCATACGTAACCTCGTATTTATTGTGTTTCTCATCGTTCCAGAACATAACTTCTCCCATATTTCCTTTTTTATCTTTATATTTAAATCTTGTTCCCATTTTTGTTTAGTTTTACCATTTGTTTCCTCATTCTCCTTTTCTTGCAGTTTAATATACATATTTGTTATAAATCTTTTGATTATCATTGTATCTGTAATCACATATTCAAAATTACTTCCCTCTGGTAACCTCAGACTGCTTCCTAATTTGTCCTTCAAGTAGGATTTCAGTTGGTAGTATGCCAACACTGTATCTTGAGTTATATTGTATTTATCTTTCATTTGTTCAAAGGATAATAATGAAAGGATAATCCTGAAAAACAATTTTCTATTCTTTTGATCCCTTTTTTCTCCCATTCTCTAAAGAAAAGGTTATCTATTGTAAAAGGGAGTAACTTATTTTGCGTCAATATTAGTTTTGGTAATTGATAATTTGTTTTATTCCTTTCTACATGAATCTTCTTCCAAATATTGAGTAGATGATGTAATACTGGAGAACTTCTATGTTGTACCAATTTTTCATCCCATTTATATAATATGTGTTCAGGTATCTTTCCCCCTATTTTATCTAATTTTAATCTAGTCCAATCTGGCTTTTCCCTTGTTTGATAAAAATCTGATAGGTATCTTAATTGTGTGGCTCTATAATAATTTTTAAAGTTTGGCAGTTGTAAGCCTCCTTGTTTATACCATTCTGTTAATTTATCTAGTGCTATCCTCGGTTTCCCCCCTTTCCATAAAAATTTCCTTATTATTTTCTTTAACTCCTTGAAGAATTTCTCTGTCAAGTGTATTGGCAATGCCTGAAATAGGTATAATATCCTTGGGAAAATGTTCATTTTAATACAGTTTATCCTTCCTATTAGTGTTAGTGGTAAATCTTTCCAATGCTCTAAATCGTCCTGTAATTTTTTCATTAGTGGATAATAATTGAGTTTATATAGTTGGCCGAGATTTTTATTTATTTGTATACCTAGGTATCTTATTGCTTGCATTTGCCATCTGAATGGTGATTCCTTCTTAAATTTTGAGAAATCCGCATTATTCATAGGCATTGCTTCACTTTTATTTACGTTAATCTTGTAACCCGACACTTCTCCATATTCCTTCAATTTCTTATATAATTCTTTTATTGATAGTTCTGGTTCTGTTAAGTATACTATAACATCATCCGCAAATAAACTGATTTTATATTCCTTGTCTTTTATTTTTATCCCTTTTATATTATTTTCTGTTCTTATCAATTCTGCTAGTGGTTCTATAGCTAACGTGAATAATAAGGGTGATAGTGGGCATCCCTGCCGTGTTGACCTGCTTAAGTTAAATTGCTTTGATATATATCCATTTACTGTCACTTTCGCCAATGGTCCCTTATATAATGCTTTAATCCAATTAATATACTTCTCTGGTAAACTGAATTTTTGCAATACTTTGAATAAATAATTCCATTCTACTCTATCAAAGGCCTTCTCTGCGTCTAAAGCAACTGCTACTGTTGGCGCTTTACTCCCTTCTACTGCATGAGTTAAGTTAATAAATTTACAAATATTGTCTGTTGTGCGTCTTTTTTTAATAAATCCAGTTTGGTCTAGATTTACCATTTTTGGTACATACTCTGCTACTCTGTTTGCTAATAGTTTAGCTATTATCTTATAATCTGTGTTAAGTAATTTTTTTTTTCTTTGGCTTGGCTTCGCGGACGAAGATTTATGGAGGGGGTAAAAGTCCACGTCAGCTGCAGGCTCGTTTGTGGCTGACAAGTCCGATGCGGGACAGGCAGACACGGTTGCAGCGGCTGCAGGGGAAAAATGGTTGGTTGGGGTTGGGTGTTGGGTTTTTCCTCCTTTGCCTTTTGTCAGTGAGGTGGGCTCTGCAGTCTTCTTCAAAGGAGGTTGCTGCCCGCCAAACTGTGAGGCGCCAAGATGCACGGTTTGAGGCGATATCAGCCCACTGGCGGTGGTCAATGTG
Source organism: Narcine bancroftii (assembly GCF_036971445.1). NCBI lineage: Eukaryota > Metazoa > Chordata > Chondrichthyes > Torpediniformes > Narcinidae > Narcine > Narcine bancroftii. Next base: position 16,287,909 of record NC_091472.1, read on the forward strand.
GCAGGCACCAAGAGATTTCTTTAGGCAGTCCTTGTACCTTTTCTTTGATGCACCTCTGTCACAGTGGCCAGTGGAGAGCTCGCCATATAACATGATCTTAGGAAGGCGATGGTCCTCCATTCTGGAGACGTGACCCACCCAGCGCAGCTGGATCTTCAGCAGCGTGGACTCGATGCTGTCGACCTCTGCCATCTCGAGTACTTCGACGTTAGGGATGAAAGCGCTCCAATGGATGTTGAGGATGGAGCGGAGACAACGCTGGTGGAAGCGTTCTAGGAGCCGTAGGTGATGCCGGTCGAGGACCCATGATTCGGAGCCGAACAGGAGTGTGACGCTGGTGCGAGTGGATCTTTCCCTTGCTTTAGTATTACTGTAATTATTGCTGTTTTACATGAATCTGGTAAGCTTTGTGTTTTATCAATCTGCTTGATTACTTCCAGGAGGGGAGGAATTAATAAATCTTTAAATGTTTTATAGAATTCTATTGGGAATCCATCCTCTCCTGGTGTTTTATTATTTGGTAATTTTTTAATTATCTCTTGTATTTCTACTATTTCAAATGGTTCTGTTAATTTATTTTGTTCCTCTATTTGTAATTTTGGTAGTTCAATTTTAGTTAGAAATTCATCTATTTTCCCTTCTTTCCCTTCGCTTTCAGTTTGGTATAATTGTTCATAGAATTCTCTAAAGTTTTCCTTGATCTCCTTTGGATTATATGTGATTTGTTTGTCTTTTTTCCTTGATGCCAATACCATTTTCTTAGCTTGTTCTGTCTTAAGCTGCCATGCTAGAATTTTGTGTGTTTTTTCACCCAGTTCATAATATTTCTGTTTTGTCTTCATTATGTTCTTCTCCACCTTATATGTTTGTAGTGTTTCATATTTTATTTTTTATCTGCCAATTCTCTTCTTTTAGTTGTATCTTCCTTCATTGATAATTCTTTTTCTATATTTACTATTTCCCTTTCCAACTGCTCTGTTTCCTGATTGTAGTCCTTCTTCATCTTGGTTACATAACTTATTATTTGCCCTCTAATGAATGCTTTCATTGCGTCCCATAGTATAAACTTATCTTTCACTGATTCCGTATTTATTTCAAAATACATTTTAATTTGTCTTTCAATGAATTCTCTAAAATCCTGCCTTTTGAGTAAAATGGAGTTTAATCTCCATCTATACATTCTTGGAGGGATGTCCTCTAACTTTATTGTCAATATTAAGGGTGAATGGTCCGATAATATTCTAGCTTTATATTCTGTTTTTCTTACTCTATCTTGCATACGAGCTCATAACAAAAATAGGTCTATTCTTGAGTATGTTTTATGTCTAGCCGAGTAATATGAATATTCCTTTTCATTTGGGTGTTGTTTCCTCCATATATCCAAAAGTTGCATTTCTTCCATCGATTTAATTATAAATTTGGTTACTTTGTTCTTTCTGTTAATTTTTTTTCACAGTTTTGTCCATATTTGAATCCAAATTCAGGTTGAAATCCCCTCCTATTAATATGTTCCCTTGCGTATCTGCTATCTTCAAAAAAATATCTTGCATAAACTTTTGATCTTCTTCGTTAGGTGAATATACATTGAGTAGATTCCAAAACTCCGAATATATCTGACATTTTATCATTACATATCTCCCTGCTGGATCTATTATTTCCTCTTCTATTTTAATTGGCACATTTTTACTAATTAATATAGCTACTCCTCTTGCTTTTGAAATATACGACGCTGCTGTTACGTGTCCTACCCAATCTCTCTTTAATTTCTTGTGCTCCAATTCAGTTAAATGTGTTTCTTGCACAAATGCTATATCAATTTTTTCTTTTTTCAGTAAATTTAGCAGTTTCTTCCTTTTAATTTGGTTATGTATTCCGTTAATATTTAAAGTCATATAGTTCAGCATAGCCATTTTATACTTTGTTTATCTTCCCTTTCTGTTTCTCCATCATCACCTTTCCTTCTTATCCATTTCTGCTTTCTTGTTTTGAACACTTTATAAGACAACATTTCTAAAACATCAAACATTTTCCTTATTCTCCTATTTAAAACTTCTTTAACCCTATTCTCCCCTCTCCCTCCTGAGGTGCCCTTTATCCCTTGCGGACAACCACATCTCCCCTCTCCATTTGGATTTGCGAATTCACTCACAAACGTCAGCTGATTTTGCAGTGACCGTAACTCCTCCCCACCCAGCCCCCCCCAGAAAAGATTTCAATTTTCATATGTAACAAAGGTCACTCTTTTAATTCCCTCCTTATTCCCTCTATTCCATTTCCCTCCCTTATTAATTCTTGTCTATACTCTATATATTTTCCTCTAAATACGGATATATTCATGTATGCACACTATATATATACACACATATACCCCTTTACACACATACTTATAGATCGTGGTCATTTTTACTCTTATTACATGTCTTCATCTCTCTGCTTATTTTGTAGTTGTTCTGCAAATTTCCTTGCTTCCTCTGGATCCGAGAATAGTCTGTTTTGTTGCCCTGGAATAATTATTTTAAGTACCGCTGGGTACCTTAACATAAACTTGTATCCTTTTTTCCATAAGATCGTTTTCGCTGTATTGAACTCCTTCCTCTTCTTCAGGAGTTCAAAACTTGTCTGGATAGAAAAAAAATTTTTGACCTTTATATTCCAGTGGCTTTTTGTCCTCTCTTACTTTCTTCATTGCTTTCTCCAATATATTTTCTCTTGTTGTATATCTTAAGAATTTTACTAAAATGGATCTTGGTTTTTGCTGCGGTTGTGGTTTCAGGGCTAAAGTTCTATGTGCCCTCTCTATTTCCATTTCTTCCTGTAATTCTGGTCTTCCCAGGGCCTTGGGGATCCAATCTTTTATAAATTCTCTCATATTCTTGCCTTCTTCATCTTCCTTAAGGCCCACTATCTTTATATTATTTCTTCTATTATAGTTTTCTATTATATCTATCTTCTGAGCTAACAGCTCCTGTGCCTCTTTAGCTTTTTTATTAGATTCTTCTAATTTCTCTTTTAAGTCTTCTACTTCCATATCTACAAATGTTTCTAATTTTTCCATATTTTCCACTCTTTTTCCTATCTCTGATATGGCCATTTCCATTTTATTCATTTTTTCTTCTGCATTCTTAATTCTTCTTTTTATCTCATCAAATTCTTGTAATTGCCATTCTTTCACTGATTCCATATATTCTTTAAAAAAGATACATCCATTGTCTTGCCTTTCTCTTCTTCTTCCACTTCTTTATGTTCTTCTTCTTCTTCCTCTGGATTGACCATCTGTTGTTTCCTTGTTTTCTTTTTACCCTCTTCTTTTTTGTTGTCATTATTGTCTGTGTTCTGCACCTGCTGCTGTGCTGCAGGTGTCTCTCTCAGCTGTGGAGATCGTCTCCGCAGCTGTTCCCCCCCTCCCGTCAGTGTGTTTTTTTTCATGCGCGATGCGCACTTTTACTCGGCTCTGCGAGCCATTTTTGTAGTCCCGAGCCCGGGACTTCCACTGACCTGAGGGAGCGGGTTTCTCTCTCCGCGATGGGCCTCTTCGTACAGGTAAGGCCTTCACCTTCTTCTTCCGACGTCTTTCCTTCTTCTTTTCTTCCCGTTGTTTTTGGTTTTTCTTTCTTCGCTGCCATTTTCTCCACACTTTTACTTTCACTTTGCTTTGGTTTTTAAGTTTGTGCCTTTGCTTTTTCCTCTATCTTTTTTAACTTTTCTGGAGAGGGCTGGAGTTCCCCGACCGGCCACTACTCCATCACGTGACTCCTCCACTGTGGTCTGTATGATGAAATCAATGATCCAGTTGTAGAGATAGGAGGTCGGTCCTCAGGCCAAGATTTATGAAATTTATTCATGGGTTTGCTGGGAGCTACGGTGGTGAGGTCAGAACTGTAGTCAATGAACAGCAGTCGGACACAGGTGTCCTTGGGGGCCAGGTGTTTCAGGCCCAGTGGGGGGCTTGGGAGATGCCATGTGCTGTGAACCTGTTTGAGCAGTAGGCAAATTGATGTGGGTTAAGGTTGGCCGGGAGGTTAGGGTTTTTTAAATTTTTAAAATTTTTTTTATTTTTCACACTATGAACCATACTGACCAAAATACACTCAAACATTTCCCTCTTGAATATTCATAGTGTCATTTTCTCCCCTTTTTCCCCCTCCTTTCCCTCCCTCCTTTACCCCCCCCCTCCCCACCCACTCAACATTCAACATATATGATACAATAAACCCATTAAACAATGTCATCACACAATGAAAATAAACAAGAAAATTGTGTCATCTACTTTTACACACTGGGTCAGTTCATTTCGTCATCTTCTCCTTCTGTCATTTTAGGTGGTGGACGTCCACGGTAGGACATCTCTGTTGTATTCCATGTATGGTTCCCAAATTTGTTCAAATACTGTGATGTTATTTCTTAAATTATATGTTATTTTTTCCAATGGAATACATTTATTCATTTCTATGTACCATTGCTGTATTCTCAGGCTCTCTTCTAATTTCCAGGTTGACGCTATACATTTTTTTGCTACAGCTAAGGCTATCATAATAAATCTTTTTTGTGTTCCATCCAAATCGAGTCCAAGTTCTTTACTTCTTATATTACTTAGAAGAAAGATCTCTGGATTTTTTGGTATGTTATTTTTTGTGATTTTATTTTAATACCTGGTTTAGATCTTCCCAAAACTTTTCCACTTTCTCACATGCCCAAATTGTTGTTCCCTTTTCCTTCTTACAACAAAAACATCTGTCTGATACTGTTGGGTCCCATTTATTTAACTTTTGGGGCGTGGTGTATAGCCTGAGTAACCAATTATATTGTATCATGCGTAACCTCGTGTTTATTGTATTTCTCATAGATCCGGAGCATAGCTTTTCCCATATTTCATTCTTTATCTTTATGTTTAGATCTTGTTCCCATTTTTGTTTGGGTTTACAGTTTGTTCCTCATTCATTTTCTTTTGCAGTTTGATGTACATGTTTGTTATAAATCTTTTAATTATCATTGCGTCTGTAATCACATATTCAAAATTTCTTCCTTCTGGTAACCTCAGCCTGCTTCCCAATTTGTCCTTCAAGTAGGTTTTCAGTTGGTGGTATGCAAACATTGTACCATGAGTTATACCATATTTGCACATCATTTGTTCAAAAGATAATAATTTATTTCCCGAAAAACAATTTTCTATTCTTTTGATCCCTTTTCTCTCCCATTCTCTAAAGGAAAGGTTATCTATTGTGAAGGGGATTAGTTGATTTTGCGTCAATATTAATTTTGGTAGTTGATAATTTGTTTTTTTCCTTTCTACATGAACCTTCTTCCAAAGGTTGAGCAGATGGTGCAGTACTGGTGAATTCCCATGTTGCACCAACTTTTCATCCTACTTATATTGTATATGTTCAGGTACCTTCTCCCCTATTTTATCTAGCTCTAATCTGGTCCAATTTGGTTTTTCCCTTGTTTGATAAAAATCTGATAGGTATCTTAATTGTGCTGCTCTATAATAATTCTTAAAGTTTGGTAGCTGTAAGCCCCCCTTGTTTGTACCATTCTGTTAACTTATCTAGCGCTATCCTTGGTTTCCCCCGCTTTCCATAAGAATTTCCTTATTATTTTCTTTAGCTCCTTGAAGATTTTCTCTGTTAGGTGAATTGGTAATGATTGGAATAGGTATTGTATCCTTGAGAAGATATTCATTTTAATGCAATTTACCCTTCCTATCAGTGTTAGTGGTAAATCTTTCCAATGCTCTAAGTCATCTTGTAATTTCTTCATTAATGGCTGATAATTTAATTTGTATAGATGGCTTAGATTATTATCTAGTTGTATACCTAGGTATCAGATTGCTTGTGTTTGTCATTTAAATGGTGATTCTTTCTTAAACTTTGTGGAATCCACATTATTCATTGGCATTGCTTCACTTTTATTTGCGTTGATCTTGTACCCTGATACTTCTCCATATTCCTTCAATTTCTTATGTAATTCTTTTATTGATAATTCTGGTTCTGTTAAGTATACTATGACATCATCTGCAAATAGACTGATTTTATATTCCTTCTCTTTTATTTTTATCCCTCTTATTTTATTTTCTGCTCTTATCAGTTCTTCCAATGGTTTTATAGCTAAAGCAAACAGTGAGGGAGATAGTGGACATCCCTGCCTAGTTGACCTGTTTAATTTAAATTGGTTTGATATATATTCATTTACTGTCACCTTCGCCAATGGTCCCTTATATAATGCTTTAATCCAATTAATATATTTCTTTGGTAGGTTGAACCTCTGTAGTACTTTGAATAAATAATTCCATTCTACTCTGTCAAAGGCTTTCTCTGCATCTAAGGCAACCACCACTGTTGGCGTCTTGTTTCCTTGTACTGCATGGATTAAGTTAATGAACTTACAGATATTGTCCATTGTTTGTCTTTTCTTAATAAATCCAGTTTGATCTAGTTTTACTATTTTTGGTACACAGTCGGCCAATCTGTTTGCTAATAGTTTAGCTATTATCTTATAATCTGTGTTGAGTAGAGATATTGGTCTATACGATGCTGGTGTTAGTGGATCTTTCCCCGGCTTTGGTATTTCTGTAATTATTGCTGTTTTGCATGAATCTGGCATGTTTTGTGTTTCTTCAATCTGGTTCATTACTTCCAGGAGAGGAGGAATTAATAAGTCTTTAAATGTTTTATAGAATTCTATTGGGAGTCCGTCCTCTCCCGGCATTTTATTGTTTAGTAGTTTTTTTTTTAATATATCCTGTATTTCCTCGATTTCAAATGATTTTATTGATTTGTTTTGCTCCTCTTCTTGCAATTTCGGTAGTTCAGTTTTAGCTAGAAACTCATATAACCATATAACCACTTACAGCACAGAACAGGCCAGTTCGGCCCTACTAGTCCATGCCATAACAAATCCCCACCCTCCTAGTCCCACTGACCAGCACCCGGTCCATACCCCTCCAGTCCTCTCCTCTTCATGTAACTATCCAGTCTATCTTTAAATGTAACCAATGATCCCGCCTCAACCACGTCTTCTGGAAGCTCATTCCACACCCCTATCTCCCTTTGCGTAAAGAAATTTCCCCTCATGTTCCCCTTATAATTTTCCCCCTTCAATCTTAAACCATGCCCTCTAGTTTGAATCTCCCCCACTCTTAATTGAAAAAGCCTATCCACATTTACTCTGTCTGTCCCTTTTAAAATCTTAAACACCTCTATCAAGTCCCCCCTCAATCTTCTACGCTCCAGAGAAAAAAAGCCCCAGTCTGCACAACCTTTCCCTGTAACTCAAACCTTGAAATCCTGTCAACATTCTCGTGAATGTTTTTTGTCTTCTTTTTTGACTTCTTTCCCTTCGTTCTCAGTTCGATATAATTGCTCGTAGAATTCCTTGAAGTTTTCATTGATCTCCGTTGAGTTATATGTAATTTGTTTGTCCTTTTTTCTTGATGCCAATACCGCTCTTTTAGTTTGTTCTGTCTTAAGCTGCCAAGCTAGTATTTTGTGCATTTTTTTCTCCTAGCTTATAACACTTCTGTTTTGTCTTCATTATGTTCTTTTCCACCTTGTATGTTTGTAGTGTTTCATATTTCATTTTTTTGTCCACCAATTCTCCTCTTTTTGTTGTATCTTCCCTTGTTGCTAATTCTTTTTCTGTACTTGCTATTTCCCTTTCCAGCTGTTCTATTTCCAGATTGGAGTCCTTCTTCATCTTAGTTACATAACTTATTATCTGCTCTCTGATAAACGCTTTCATTGCATCCCATAGTATAAATTTATCTTTCACTGATTCCGTATTTATTTCAAAGTACATTTTAATTTGGCGCTCAATGAATTCTCTAAAATGCTGTCTTTTAAGTAGGATGGAGTTTAATCTCCATCTATACATTCTCGGTGGGATGTCCTCCAGCTCTATTGTTAATAACAGGGGTGAGTGATCCGATAACAATCTAGCTTTATATTCCATTTTTCTAACTCTCCCTTGGATGTGGGCTGACAACAGGAACAGGTCTATCCTTGAATATGTTTTATGTCTACCTGAATAATATGAGTATTCCTTCTCCTTTGGGTGTTGTCTCCTCCAAATATCCAAAAGTTGCATTTCCTGCATCGATTTAACCATAAATTTGGTTACTTTGTTCTTTCTGCTAGTCTTTTGTCCAGTTTTGTCCACCTTTGAGTCCAAATTAAGGTTAAAGTTGCCTCCTATCAGTATATTCCCCTGCATATCTGCAATCTTCAAAAAGATATCTTGCATAAATATTTGATCCTCTTCATTAGGTGCTTATACATTGAGCAAATTCCAAAATTCTGAATATATCTGACACTTTATCATTACATACCTCCCTGCTGGATCTATTATTTCCTCCTCTATTTGATTGATACATTTTTATTGATTAATATAGCTACTCCTCTGGCTTTTGAATTATATGATGCTGCCGTTACATGTCCTATCCAATCTCTCTTTAATTTCTTGTGTTCCGCTTCAGTCAGATGTGCTTCCTGCACGAATGCGATCTCAATTTTTTCTTTCTTCAGTAAATTTAACAGCCTCTTCCTTTTGATTTGGTTATATATTCCGTTAATATTTATAGTCATATAGTTCAATGTGGCCATTTCATACTTTGTTTACCTCTCATTTCCACTTCCTCATCACCACCTTTCCCCCATATCCATTTCTGTTTTCTTCTTTTGAACGCACTGTAAAACATAAAATATTTCCACATCAGGGAGGTTAGGGTTGATCTGAGCAATGACCAGCCTCTCAAGTTACTTCAGGACAGTGGATATCAAAACCACGTCAGTTGTCATCCAGGCCCATTGCTGTGCTTGTGGTTGATATCGTTAGAGTGGTGGCCTGCTTGAAGCAGGAAGGTACGATGGCCTGTTGCAGGGAGAGATCACAGCTGTCCGTGAAGGCACCCACCAGCTGATCTGTGCAGGCTCTCTGGTTACGTCCAGGGGCCCACTTCCAAGGTAGTAATCATTGTGTAATCTCTACAGAAAGCAGTGACCGTGGGTGCAGGAGTGCATGAAGCGGTGCTTTGCTACCCAGCTTAATTTCTCCTCCATGAGAGCACACATGTCCTGCCATGATGGGGCTCCAAAGAGCTTGCCAAGATCATACTTGGATTTCTTGTAATAGGGCTGAGTCTGCTGATTTGAATGCCTTTAACCTGGCTAACAAGTTCATCCAAGTTTGTCATTCAATTTTATGCCTACTCATTGAAGAAGACCCAGTATACGAAGTGTTTACATCCATTTCCTCAGATCATCATTGAATGTCCATAATTTATTTTTTGAAATTTTGACATCATTAAATGTCAAAGGTAAAGGTATACATGAAATTCTTTTTAAACTTTTGTCTTCGGTAAGGCAGGCAGAGAGTCGCCACTTTGTCCAGCCCTTCACAGAAACCTGCAGCACCTGGTGTTCCAAGATGGTCTCCCCTCCATGAACTGACCAGGCCTGTACCTGCTTAGCTTCTGAGATCAGACAATCCCAGATGTATTCAGGCTAAAAATGTCCTCCATCACTGACCCTTCCCTTCTCAGATCATTGTTGAATGTCCATCACCACCTGACCCTCCCTCCTCAGACCATCATTTATTTTTTGAAATTTACATTCTAAATATTCAATATATTAAACTTTTCCTGACAAGCACAACAAACAAAACAAATAAAAACAGTTCCTCCCCCACCCCCACCCCCATCAGAGCTTACATATATTTAAGTATATAGAGTTCAGCTCTATATATAATGTATATATAATGTATATATAATAGTTAATTTTATGCTCTTTTCGGGGTTTTTTTTATTACTCTATGTGGTCCAGTTCTGGTTGCCAGACCTTTACAAAAGTTTTAAATTTATCCTTTAAGTTTTGTGATTTTTTTTTCCCCCACAGGTATACAGCTGTTCATTTCTGCAGTCCATCGTACTATAAGTAGAGGGGAGTCAGACTTCCAAGTGATCGCGATAAATTTTTTCAACATCGCCAGTGCTATTTTTATAAATGAGATTTGATATTTGGTCAATTTGTCACTTATTTCCATGAAATTACCTAATAGAAATAGCTCCGGGTCGCCCATGAAGGCCATTCCTGCTCATTTTCCTGTGATTTCTTGCCAAAACGGCCTCACTTTCATGCATGACCACGTGGCATGTAGAAAAGTTCCTGACTCAGTCCCACATCAGAAACACATCTCTGAAATTTCAGCTTTTGAGCTATGTAACATTTGTGGGGAAAGATATAATTGGTGTAAAAAAATTATACTGAACCAGTCCATGTCTTGCATTTATAATTGATGTCATGCTGTCCTTCTTTCTGAAATCACCACACCCAAATCCAACTCCTATCTTTCCCTTGACCTCTGCAACCCTGATCTTGCACGTTAGATGCTTAAAAAGCATTGATCAAGTTGAATGGGAGTATCTATTTGCTGCATTGGGTAAATTTAATTTTGGTACAGATGTTATTAAATGAATTTAATTATTATATTCATGCTCTAAAGCATCAGTCCGCTAATTTACAGCAACCTTGATAGAGGAATGAGGCAGGGTTGTCCCTTATGACCTTTGTTTTTTGATATAGATATATCCGAATCATGGGTCCTCTACCGGCATCACCTACGGCTCCTAGAACGCTTCCACCAGCATTGTGTCCGCTCCATCCTCAACATTCATTGGAGCAACTTCATCCCTAACATCGAAGTACTCGAGATGGCAGAGGCCAACAGCATCAAATCCACACTGCTGAAGATCCAACTGCGCTGGGTAGGTCACGTCTCCAGAATGGAGGACCATTGCCTTCCCAAGATCGTGTTATATGGCGAACTCTCCACTGGCCACTGTGACAGAGGTGCACCAAAGAAGAGCTACAAAGACTGCCTAAAGTGGCCACATTGACCACCGCCAGTGGGCTGATATCGCCTCAAACCGTGCATCTTGGCACCTCACAGTTTGGCAGGCAACAACCTCCTTTGAAGAAGACCGCAGAGTCCACCTCACTGACAAAAGACAAAGGAGGAAAAACCCAACACCCAACCCCAACCCACCAATTTTCCCCTGCAACCGCTGCAACCGTGTCTGCCTGTCCCGCATCGGACTTGTCAGCCACAAACGAGCCTACAGCTGACGTGGACATTTACCCCTCCATAAATCTTCGTCCGCGAAGCCAAGCCAAAGAAGAAGAACCATTAGCTGTTGCTCTTCAACAGTGTAGAGACTTTAATGGTATAATTAGAGGGGGAATTGAACATAAAGTATCACTTTATGTGGATTATTTCCTGCTTTTTATTTAAAATCCTGAAATTTCTATACCAAACATATTAATCACTTCTGATAAATTCAGTCAGTTCTCAGGTTGTAACTTGAATTTACACAAGAGTTAAAAAGGTGCTTTTTAAGGCTATTTAAATTTTCTGTTTAAAATAGTGAAAGAACATTTACAAAATTTAGGAATTACAATTTTGAAAAATTATAAAAACATACTGAAAGAGAATTTCAGGGTATTATTTGATAAAATTGAACAATCATTATTGGGTCAATCTCCCTTTTCTATTATAATTACAGGACATATTAATTTGATTAAAATGAATATTTTACCTAAATTTTTGTATTTTTTTCAAGTATTACCAATTTTTATCCCTTAATCCTTTTTCAGCTTGGTGGATTTGGCTATTTCTACGTATATTTGGCAAGGGAAAAAAACATGTATAAATAATCCCTATCTTCAAACGACCACACTAAATGGAGGATTTCACTGCCAGATATTAGATTATGAAATGAGCGAATAATATACATAATTTACTTTTATTATTACATGTGGATAAATCAGTGAATTGCCCCTCCTGGGTAGAAATGGAATTTCAGTTTACTAAAAAATCTTCTATGTTCTGTATCTTTTAGGATCTTTTTTACCAGTTTACATTTCCAAATTAACAAATAATCCATTAATGAGAAATAGATTGAGAATTTGGGCTCAGTTTAGAACATTCTTAGGAATTAATGTTTTTTTTTACTGGCTAGTCCAAGTTAACTATCCTTTTCAACCATCTTTGTTGGATGCAGGTTTCAGGGAATGGCACAGAAAAGGTATTCAAAGTTTCAAGGATCTTTTTATTCAAAATAATTTTGCTGCTTTCGAACAATTATCAACTAAATTTAATCTTTCCAATAGGCATTTCTTCAGATATTTACAAATTCAGCACTTTGTTCAGTCCAAGCTTTCGAATTTTCCATGAATTTCTATCACTGTGTACGATTTTATTTTCATGGTGGATTAATAGCATGTATTTATAATAATTTATTGAACTTAAATTTAGTCCTAATGGCTGGGATCAAAAGAGATTGGGAACAAGACTTGAATATAACATTTTCAGGTGAAGAATGATACTCTACTCTCAGTTTGATTAATGATTTCTCATTTCGTGCAAGACGTTGCTTATTACAATTTAAGGTGGTGCATTGAACTCGTATGCCCAAAATATTATCTCGTTTCTATACAGATATTGATCCATTTTGTGAGAAATGCAATTTTTGTAAAACTTCTCTGATTCATTTGTTTTGGGAATCCCCAAATTTAGAGAGATTCTGGAAAGAGATTTTTCAAACTCTATCAACAATTTTCATGATTAATCTGGAACCCTGCCCGTTAATTGTTCTATTTGATTTTTATCATCACCTCAGATAAACCTTTATCGGCATTTCCAGAAAAGATCTTAGCTTTTACTATATTGATAGCCAGATGAGCTATTTTATTGAAATGGAAAGGAGATGCATCCCCTACTCAAATGCAGTAGTTATATGATGTTTAACTTTAGAGAAAATCACATATAATATTAAACATAGAAAGTTTCAATTTATGAAATTATGGGGCCCATTCTTAGAATTTTTTATAATTGGAAAACTAATAATTATTAATAATTATTGGTATTATTAATAATTATTCATTATTAATAATAATATTTATTATTATTAGGGGCATTAACAATTATTAATAATTTATTATTATTATTAATTATTACCATATGTTCTGGTGATTCTTTGCCTGTTCTCCAAGGGGTCACCAGTGGTTCCACATTATTAGCGATTTTTTTCATTCCTAAACATATAAGGTAACCTTGGCTAGAGGGAGGGGTTAGATTAGATTAGTTTAGTTTATAGTTTTTAGCTTTTTTTTCTTTCTTCTTTTCTCTTTTCTCTTTCTTTAAAAAAAGAAAAAAAAAGTATGTCTACCATCACCGGGTTCTTCCTTCTCAGACCATCGTCGAATGTCCTTCACCACCAGCTCCTCCCTCCTCAGACCATCATTAAACATCCATCAGCACTGATCAGGTACCTGATCACTTGACTTGCTGAGGTGTGGACATGCGATGGAACGGTAGGTATCGTGATCAGTTAATGTCACTAAATCACGATTACAGTAAACTTTGTTCAACAGACAACTAGAATATGATGCCCAACTCTATTCCCCATGCACTCCTTTGTAAAAGACTTGCACAATGCATGAGGCAATAATATTTTCTAAAAAAATTGGTAATACAGGTGCTTGTGTTAACCTGCCCCACTCCTTATTCAGATTTCAGATTTATTGTCAGATTACACGCAATATCACATACAAGCCTGAGATTCTTTTTCCTGTGGCTGAGGCAGAATTACTGCTTATTGTCAGTGCAAAAGAAAAACTGTAAACAAACTGACTGTATAATACTGAGATAGAAAAAGAAAAGTCCTTAGATGAGTCTCTGAGTTTGCTGTTGAGGAGTAGCAGCTGTTCCTGAACCTGATGGTACAAGTCTTGTGGCACCTATACCTCTTTCCTGATGGGAGCAGAGAAAACAGAGCATGTGCTGAGTGGCGAGGGTCTTTGATAACTGCCGCTGCTCTCCGATGGTGCAGCTCCCCATAGATGTTCTCGATGGGGAGGGTTTTGCCTGTGATGTCCTGGACTGTGTCCACTACCTTTTGCAAGGCTTTTCGCGCAGGGGTATTGATGTCCTCATACCAGCCCATGATGCAGTTGGTCAGCACACCTTTCCACCACACATCTGTAGAAATTTGCCTTATAGATCTAAGTTTAGATATAGATGTGTTCATTTGTGCTTCTATTTACAGAATGCTTTTTAACAGCCTTGCCAACTGGTTGTACTGCTGCCACAGATTTATGCTTGTGAACTCAAGTATTTTTATTTGTGTAATCCCTTTAGAAATGTTACTGCTTGAGGAATGCCCTGAAGAATTTTACTTCAGGTATCATTTGAATTCAAACGCAAGGTACAAATGAGTCTGAATTGAAATGATGCCTGAACTTCTACAATTGCAATCAAACATTCCTAAGAATCTGGCCAGTCCCATCACACATGGGCGAAAGACAAGGGTTTCGAATTTCAAAACATTCGGCATCCTGTGAAGTTATTGGGCTGGAGAAGGCTGCTGGAATTGGTAATCAGACAGTGTAATGAATGGGATGTCAGATTACATTCTGTCAACTGTCACATTGCAGCCAGACAAACCTCTGAGTGGCGAGAGCTTCCGATGCGATTAGTATTTATTATAAGAAATAAATGTGATGGTGAGTGATTACAAGGTAGTAATCATCGTGTCATCTCCTGGATCTCGTGAATAATTGCCTACATGTCCTACAATCCCAGTCATGTATCATTCTATATAAAGAATAACTTGAAGCAGGTCATGACAGGAAGTTCAATTGAAAAAAAAGTTTGCTATTGTTTTTGCTATCAACTCGGTGTTTCTGTTCCATTCAGTCTGATCATCTTAGGTCTGATTTTATCGAAAGGAGATGTTGAATAACAGTGCTTGCGATTTCAATCATTGTTTCCTGAGAAGATTTTTACATTCTTGTATTCCATTCTGGGTTTGTTATACCAAGAAACTTTGTTTCAAAAATAATGCACCTGATGCAAATAGTGAAAGGTTCTCAGGGACAGCTGGATAATATTGCCACACTCGTTGGGGTACCCTTGCATATATCGATTTCCACCTGGGATATCCTGCAAATAATGGTAGAAAGGACTCCTTGAAAATATTGACAACTCATGGAGATTTCTTGAAAACAAACAACACACTATGAAGAATCAGAAATCAAATTCCTCTTGTTGAGTCCTACAGGGACACTCATTGCACGTTGGAAAGGGGGAGGCATTCACTTTAAACAGTTCTTTTTGGGCTGGTGTTGAGCCATAGAAACTTAGTACAAGGAACAGGTGCAAACATGCCTGCATCTGGTCATACCTTTGTAAACCCTTATTACTGTACATCTGTCCAAATGTTTGATGAAATGCTTTGAGAGGTTGGTCACGGCCAAAATTAACTCATTACTAAGTAAAGACCTGGTCCCACTGCCTGCGCCACAATCGCTCTACAGCAGATGTAATCCCACAGCCTCAGCCCTAGGTTCCCTGGATAACAGCAACATGTACATCAGACTACTCTTCATCGACTACAGCTCAGCTTTCAATGCCATCATCCCCTCAGTACTGGTCAGCAAGCTCTAAAGCCTGGCCCTCCGCACCTTCCTCTGCAACTGGGTCCTTAACGTCCTCATCGGAAGACCACAATCAGTGTGAATTGGCAACATCACTGACAATGAACACAGGCACACCTCAAGAGGTGTGCTTAGCCCACTGTTATACTCTCTCTACACCCATGGCTGTGTGGATAGGCACTTTAAATGTTATTTACAAATTTGCCAATGACATCTCGGCCATCAGCAGACACACAGACAGCAATGAGAAAGTGTACAGGTGTGCAATAGGTCAGCTAGTTGAGTGCTGTTACAAGAACAACCTTGCACTCAACGTTGCCATCTTCATCGAGAAGCCAGCAGTGAAACTTCAGATTCCTAAATGCCAACATCTCTGAAGACCTAATCCTGAAACTTCCACGTCAATGCAATCACGAAGAGGCTTGCCAGTGGCTATACTTTGTCAAGAGTGAGGAGATTTGGTATTTTTTCCAAAGACTTGCGTGGAGAGCGTTCTGACTGATTGCATCACTGCCTGGTATGGAGGTGCCAATGCAAAATGTGAACTCCACCTGTTCCATCATGGGCATTAGTCTTTACTCCATTAAGGACATCTAAAGGAGGCGGTGTCTCAAGAAAGCAGCCTCCATTGTGACAGAATATGTTGTGTTTAATATTGTATATAGATGTTTTTGGAAGATAAAATGTGGCAGGTTTTTTAGTGTAGGTCACATACAAACACTTCAAAGCAGATCTCATTTAAACAACTGGAGCTCTGCTCAAGCCAGACAGGCTGGCTCCAAGGGCCTTTGCAAAAGCTTTGGGGAATTCCTATAAAGACTTCACTAATGGATTTTTGATTTGAAAAGTAACAGATGAAAGAACTCGTCGGATCCACAGGCTGTCTGAGTGCAGTTGGCTGTTCTAAGAGGGTTATGTGATTTTTCAAGCAGAGAGAGTCAAACAGGCCTTTCTCTGAGAGAGAGGAAAAAATAATTTCTGCAGTTTTTACAGTTCAGCATTAGCAGCTGGGACTGGAACAGGACAAGCTGGCAAGCTTGTGGAAAAACCCTATTTTGAAGACAGGTTGTGGGTGCTTAGTTCAGCCTGGTCAAAGCCCTTGTGGTTCGTACAAGAGGAGAGGACTGGCTGCCTAATGTTTCACTTGAAATAGGAGAAACAAAAGGAACTCTGTGGTGACCTGAAAGAAAGAGGTTATCATCTGGAAAACTCTGTTGGGGCAAGTTTCTTCGGCAAGACACTGACGTGACTGATTGGAAGGGATCATTTGTGTCCAGTGAACAACAAATCTCTCTCTGAAAACTGACAAGAACCTTCCTGAGCGGTCAGTAACCATTTACCTTTCAAGCACCAAAGCCTGGTGAAATTCATAAATGTTAAATTCTGTGCACAGTATAAGAATTGCCTGCAATCAGTGAGCTTGGAGGAGTGAGAAGTGAAATTGGACTATGAACCAAAGACCTTTTCTAAAATTCACTATGTATTCTAAAATGCACTAAATTCTGTCCGCAGGATAAAGGAATCTTAGGGTTGTATGTGAATGTCATGTATGTACTCTGACAATAAACCTGAAATCTGAATCTGAAATCTGAGAAGTAACTTTATAGAGGTCGACAAGATTCTGAGAGGTAGGGATAAGCCAGCCAGTGCCAGGTCAAGAGTAGCAAATGCCAGAGGACATCTGTACAAAGAGAAGGGAGGAAAATTTAGGGGAGACATCAGGGGTAAGTATTTTTTTTACAGAGCATTGTTGGTGACTGGGATGCCTTGCCAGGGATGGTGGTGGAGGCTGGACCATTAGAGGCAGTTAAGGAACTCTGAGACAGGAACATAGAGGAAAGAAAAATAGAGGGTTTTGAGGTTTTGAGTTTTTGGTGAGAATACACAGGTTGGCACAACATCAAGGGCCAAAGGACCTGTTCTATGTTCTAAGTAAATCTACTCCATAAAGATTTAATCTTTCTTGACCTCACACCCATAACCCCTGTTTTTCCTTACATCCATGTGCCTACCCAAGAGTCTTTTGAATGTTGTTCTTGCACAGCCTCAGTTTGAGAGAGTATTCATGTGCAATTGCTTGGTTTATTCAACCTTCTCAGTCTTTCGATCCTTTGGACCTCTTCTTGCAATCAGTGAGGACAGAAAAAGATAGAGTCAGGCTGATGCACCATCAATAACTCCAAAAGACTGGAAGTTGTGTAAAACTGACAGGCTTTTATTCATAATAGAATGGAAACACATCCATGCTGGTCAACTGACCTGAGCTTGGGAGGGGGCTGTGGAACAGTCACCTTTTTTCAGGGGTCTAGGGGAAGGGCCACAGGTACCATCAGCCAATGGGTGTGTCCTTCTTCTTTGGCTTGGCTTCGCGGACGAAGATTTATGGAGGGGGTAAAAAGTCCACGTCAGCTGCAGGCTCGTTTGTGGCTGACAAGTCCGATGCGGGACAGGCAGACACGGTTGCAGCGGCTGCAGGGGAAAATTGGTTGGTTGGGGTTGGGTGTTGGGTTTTTCCTCCTTTATCTTTTGTCAGTGAGGTGGGCTCTGCGGTCTTCTTCAAAGGAGGTTGCTGCCCGCCAAACTGTGAGGCGCCAAGATGCACGGTTTGAGGCGATATCAGCCCACTGGCGGTGGTCAATGTGGCAGGCACCAAGAGATTTCTTTAGGCAGACCTTGTACCTTTCCTTTGGTGCACCTCTGTCACGGAGGCCAGTGGAGAGCTCGCCATATAACACGATCTTGGGAAGGCGATGGTCCTCCATTCTGGAGACGTGACCCATCCAGCACAGCTGGATCTTCAGCAGCGTGGACTCAATGCTGTCGACCTCTGCCATCTCGAGTACTTCGACGTTAGGGATGAAAGCGCTCCAATGGATGTTGAGGATGGAGCGGAGACAACGCTGGTGGAAGCGTTCTAGGAGCCGTAGGTGATGCCGGTAGAGGACCCATGATTCGGAGCCGAACAGGAGTGTGGGTATGACAACGGCTCTGTATACGCTTATCTTTGTGAGGTTTTTCAGTTGGTTGTTTTTCCAGACTCTTTTGTGTAGTCTTCCAAAGGCGCTATTTGCCTTGGCGAGTCTGTTGTCCATCTCGTTGTCGATCCTTGCATCTGATGAAATGGTGCAGCCGAGATAGGTAAACTGTTGACCGTTTTGAGTTTTGTGTGCCCGATGGAGATGTGGGGGGGCTGGTAGTCATGGTGGGGAGCTGGCTGATGGTGGGGAGCTGGCTGACTTCCAGGCCAAACAGATAAATATACAGACTGTGGTTTACCACATTCACCCCTTGATTTTGAAGAGCCCTGCGGGGTGAAGTGCATTAAATACTCACACATTAAGTCTCTCGGGTGGTCTGATTTGCTGCTGCAACCATCATAGCACTGGCTGTGACTTCAGTGCAGCGATGGGGTCCTGGACAGTCTAAGACATCTGCATGCGGTCGTCGGTGTTGGCTTGGTGGGTGGGTGGCATTGAGTCTGACATGCCGTCCATTGGGGCTCTGGTGTATCGTGGATGGTGAGAGGTGAAAAGGATGCGGGGTGATCAGTAATGGTTTTCAGAGTCTCTGAGGGCATCAGATCCCTAGTAGAGACTGTGTCTTTGTGCCCATCAGGGTATGCTACATAGGCATATTGAGGGTTGGCATGGAGGAGATGGACCCTTTTGACCAGTGGGTTGGACTTATGACTTCTCACGTTTCCAGAGTAGGACCAGTCCTGGGGATGTCAGCCATGCCGGCAGCATAGTTCCTGTAGCGGACTTCCTAGGAAATGAAAACATTTGTTCAATGTGGAGTGGCATTGGTGGCTATTCATAGGAGTGACCTTATTGAGTGGAGTGCCCCAGGGAGGACATCTTGCCAGCGGAAGACAGGAAGGCCTCTAGACCGCAGGGCCAGGAGGACGGCCTTCCACACTGTGACGTTCTCCCTTTCCACCTGCCCGTTCCCTCGGAGGTTGTAGCTGGTGGTCCTGCTCATGGTGATGGCTCTGGCCAGCAGGTACTGGTGCAGCTCGTCGATCATAAAGGAGGGCCCCTGGCCACTATGACTATAGCAGGGGAAGCCAAACAGCTGAAGAGACTGTGCGGGGCCTTTATGACTGTGGCAGCTGTAATGTCTGGGCAGGGGATGGCGAACAGAAAATGCAAGTACTCGTCGATGATGTTGAGGAACTACACATTGTGGTCCAAGGAGGGGAGGGGTCCTTTGAAATTGATGCTCAATCATTTAAAGGGACAGGTGGCCTTATCAACTGTGCTCTGTTTGGCTAATAGAAATATAGTTTGCACTCTGCACAAACCTGGCAATTTTGGTCATCAACCTGATCTCCTCATTGGAGTAAGGCAGATTGCCGGCCTTGACAAAGTGAAAGAACCTGGTGAGTCCAGGGTTGCAGAGATCATTGTGGAGGGCTTGTAAGCGGTTGATTTGGCACAGGTTGCGTGGGATAAAGCATCTGGGGGCTCATTGAGTTTCCCGGATCAGTACAAAATATTATAATTGTAGGTGGAAAGTTTGATTCTCCACCTCAATATCTTGCTGTTTTTGATTTTACCTCAACACAACTGGACGTTGGTCAGTCATCAAGGTAAATTGTTTGCCGGCCAGGTAGTGCCACCTCGACAATGGCTTGGGCCTCCTTCTCGACAGAGGAGTGCCGATTTTCAGGGCCCTGGAAGGTGCAGGAAAAGAAAGTGATGGGTCTGCCCACCTGGTTAAGTGTGGCAGCCAGAGCGAAGTCGAATGCATCACTCTCCACCTGGAACAGGGTGGATTCATCCGCAGTGTGCATCGTAGCCTTGGCAGTGTCTGCCTTGATGCAGCTGAAGGCTACACGGGCCCCTGGTGTTATGGGAAAAGAGGTGGATTTAATGAGGGATAGTTGGGGACCCAGTGGGTATAATAAGGGAAAAAGCTCAAGCATCTTTTCAGGTCTTTAAGGCTTTGGGGGAGGGGAAGTTCCAGGAGTGGGCACATGTGGTCAGGGTCAGAGCCAATGACTCCATTCTCAACAACACAACCAAGGATGGCAAGACGAGTTGTGCAAAATAGTGCATTTATCCTTAGTGTGTGTGAGGCTGAGGAATCTTGCGGTCTGAGAGATTTTTGGAGGTTGGCGTCATGGTCCTGCAGGTCATGATCGCAAATGGTGACACTGTCCAGATACGGGAATGTGGCCCACAGCTCATACTGGTCTACCATGCGATCTATCCCCTGCTGGAAGACTGAGTCCCCGTTGCTGATGTCAAAAGGACCCTCAGAAAATGATGGAGATGGCCATCCACCTTGAAACTAGTATATTGGTGGACCTCCAGCTGATGGGGAGCTGGTGGTATGCCAATTTTAGGTTGATGGTGCAGAATACCCAATATTGCGTGATTTGGTTCACCATGTCAGATATATGGGGGAGGGGCTATGCATCCAGCTGCGTGTATCTATTAATGGTCTGGCTGTAGTCAATAACCATTCTGCTTTTCTCCCCGTTCCTCACCACCACCACCTGTGCTCTCCAGGGACTGGCGTTGGGTTTAATAATCCCTTGTACCTCCACCCTAATAAAGGCCTGTCCCCAGCACTGTACCATCTATTTTTGGTGGTGATGGGTTTACAGTCAGGGGCAAGGTTGGCAAATAGCGGTGGAGGGATGATTTTGAGGGTGGAGAGTCCGCAGGTCATGCGCTGGTTAGGTTGTTGGCTAGAGGCAGTGGGGAGGATGGCTGAAAGGTAGTTGCCGGTTGAGCGTTGTGGGCAGTTTAAAAGCTGCTGGTTATAGACAGTGGTGGGGGGGGGGGGGCCCATCATATTCCATCATCATACTTTTAAGGTGACATTGAAAGTCCAGTCCCAGTAGCATGGCAACACAAGGAGTTTGAAGTCTTTATAGTCTATACCTTGCATAGTCAGGGTGACTTCGCAGTAGCTGTGGACATCAGTTGTTTAAGACTTTAAGGCCAAGGAAACCTTTTGGCTTACTGACTTTACCACGAGTGAGTAGTGCTGCATAATGTCAGGGTGGATGAAGCTCTCCTGCTCTCACTATTGAAATGACAATTCATCACGTGCCCGTTTACCTGAATCTTCATCATTGACCTGGCAAGTTGATGACAACTACCCTGGTCCAATGTGATGGAGGCTAGTGTCGGGTCCTGCTTGATGATGCAGCAGAGCGTTCATGTGTTCGGTCGGGAGATGGGGCCATCCAAGATGGTGACCCCCATGACTCGCACATGGCGCTGTTGGTTCCTGGGGATGGCGGCGTCCAAGATGGTGGCCCCCATGGTCTGCGCATGATACTGCTGAGTAGGGATGATTTGGATCTACACACCCTTGTATAGTAGCCCCTCCCACAGCTGGAACAAATCGCATCCTTTGCTGGGCAGCATTTCCTCTGGTGTTTGCTGTGGTTGGGTCACTGACGGGACATGGAGATGGTGGCATTTGGCTGGTGTGGTTGGATCGCTGGTGGAACGTGACGGTGGCGGCGCATCCCAAGTTGGGTAACTACGAGCGACCGCATTGTCGGTCGAGTAGGCCTCCATGTTCTGGAGGGCCACCTCCAGTGTGCCTGCCAATTCGACCGCCCTCCACATGTTGACCTCCCTTGCTCTAACAGTCTCTGACGGATGTGGTTGGACCTGATGCCTGTGACATACATGTCTCTAATCAGGTCCTCTGTGCTCTCCATGGCTGTTATGGCCTTGCATTCGCAGGCCTGTCCAAGGGTTCACAGGGCCCAGAGATACTCGGTACTTGATTCTCCGTGTCGCTGTTTTCGGGTCACCAGGAGATGTCTTGCATAGACTTCGTATACTTTTCTCTTTCAAGATGTCCATCGCCTCTGGATACGTTGTGACGTCCCTGATCATCGAGTACACCAGGGGCCTGAGCTGAGAGTGTAATACCTGCAGCTTGTTCTCTGACCGAATAATGACTGATGATGGCTGCAGGAATGTTTCGAAGCAGCGTAGCCAGAGTTCGAAGTTGGTGGAGGTCTCAGGCGATTGAATGTCGATTTCCTGTTTCTCTGGCTTCAGGACCTGCTCCACTGTCAAAACCCTATTGTGAATAAAATTGATGCACTATCAATAACTCCAAAAGGCTGGATGTTATGCAAAAGTGACAGGCTTTAATTCACAGTAGAATGAAGGCACGTCCATGCTGGGGGGGGTGGGGGGTGGTGTGGGGGTGGGGGGGGGGAGGCTGTTATCCAGGAGTTTGTGGGTACAGTCAGCCAATGGATGTTCCCAGACAGTTAAATATACAGACAGTGGTTTACCACACAGGCTCTTTGAAAATTCTTCCCTGTTACATCCAGGCTCAATGATTTATTCACTTTCAATAATGAAAAGCACCTTAATAATACTTCCACTGTTTATCCAATCAATATTTCACAATTGATCATCCTACCTAGAACACTAGCATCTTTTTGCGAAGGTGGTCACAAAATATTAATTTACACTCAGGGTTCTTACTTTGGTCTCCATGGGTTCTTCTCTTGCTTTGATGACCTGTTGCTCCTGGTACTGTTTCTTTAGAATGTTCTTTGTGGCATTTTTTCATGCCATCTTGCGACCTCCCTAATTCCCCTTTTAATTCATTGTGGCACTTTCTATATTCTGCTACTATATCTAAATTCAGCACAGGATAGAATGTGAAATTACCCAAGAGGCTGTGCGTGCAGGTCACAAGGAACTGGATCCGAGAGAGACTGAATAGTGCCAGTCTTAAGGTCCCAGAAGTTGTATGCAATTCTTTCACAGTCTCTGTGAATGCAAGCACACATAACTGCTAGATCTGTGACTTTTAACAGGTCTTTGCGCGGCAATGTCTTCACACATATAGCTGCTACCAGCGCAAAGGCATCACGGCATATATTTCTGAGCACAGAACAGATCTCTTCAACAGCAGGGATCTCAATCTCACAATAATGTTGACCAAGCAAATTTTCTAATACCGTAACGGAGTCTTATTGGTAACCACAGGTCTTGAGGCGTGGAATAACTCTGAAACAGCTGACCTCAGCATATTATTTAAGATAAAAGTTCAGATAAGAGATAGAGCACATTAAATTAAGAATACACATGACTTCTATTGCTGGTGTATAGATAATGTTAACAGGCATGCACACAGTAGGAGGAAAAGTTAGACAGCAGGGGACAAGCCTTGCTCCAAATGTTCCAGTGAAGATGCACACCACCTGGGTCCTTGTGGGAAAAAATAATTGTGAAAACTGGGTAATTTCCACACCGGTAACCCTAGTTACACACCCACGTCTGGTCATGAGGGCAAAACATTACCACACCAAGCCTGGTCTCACCTCCCTGCCTACATCTTCATGCACCTGGGCCAGGTGCCAAGAGCCAATCTCTCCAGCATTGAAATCCAGACAACAGAACCTCAGATGGCTTCACTAGGGGACCCTACCACTAAGCATCACCATCTGCCGTTGGCTGATGGCAAACCTGGAGGCGGGGCTCTGCCGAGTATAACAGCTGTCATTGTTAATAAATTAAATCAGCCATTTTCATCGGGAGTCATACAGCCTCCCTCACCCCCCACCCCAACTCCCCCACCCCAACACCCAGGGGGCCACGGACTAAAATCTTAAAACATTTTTTATGTAGTTGGTAGGAGAGAAGAAACCAACTAAACGACCACTTCACAGGGAAGGGGCCCCATAAACTTGGAGCAGAGTCCCAAGGGGGCCGTAGCCAAGAAAAGGCTAAGAATGACTGAACTAAAATGCGATCTCTTTTGTATTTGTACCACTTTTCGAATAACATTTAGCATGAGGAGGACAACAAGTGCTTCTTATTCAATCGCAGAGTTTCTGAAATCCTTAAATCAGGCTTGTGCAAAGTTTGCTGATTCGTGAGTCTAGAAGCTTCCCCTCCAATGTCCACACTGTAGCGTGAATAAAAGCTCTCATGACTGGAGGGAGAACAAATGCTTTTATTAGCTTATAAATGAGGGTAGGGTCTCACAGTAGTCTTCAGAAGGGTTCTGGGTTTAGGTGGGACATCAGGGTTATATGTGAGCAGATGGGGGTGGAGCCGGGAGGCAGGGCCAGCCATCAGCACAACACCCTGCCAGTGAATTCCGCATTCACTGCACACACCTCTTCTCCATGAGGCCATTCTCCATTCTTCATTCCCTTTGGTTAAACAGCAGTGTTGGAAGCAAGAGATCTCCACATAATGTAGGATAGGAGAGGCAAGTGAGTCTGATATCCCTTGCTCACTGTGCTCCAGGTTTGGCAATGCCTCCGTTTCAAAATTCTCATCTGCTGCCGCACCCCTCCCTGTCTCTGTGTCCTCTTCCCTTCCTGCAATCCTTTGGGTCCTCTACAAATCCAACGCTGGGTTCTCACTCACTCCTGACGCTGACAGCGCTGGTGACCTGGCCTTCCACTGCCGAAGTGTAAAGATCCATGAATTCCTCCCTGAAATCACGTCCACTTCCTCAAACTCTACTTGAAATCATTCCATCGACTCCTTCAATCCCAAATGACAAAGATGTACAAGACGGGTCTGTATCACCTTGAGAGGGATGTTGAATTGAATTGGGTTGTTTATTGGCCAGCGTGCAGAGACACAGTGAAAAGCTCAGTCCTGCGTGCTATCCATACAGCTCACAAGAGCCCATCACTCCCTTGCTCCATTTTGAATCCACAAAAGGAGTTCATAGGAAGCAGTAACCAGGTCAATGATGCAAATGGGGCTGACAACATGAACATAACAGGCAAATCAAATTTCACATTTACTGACAGGTAACAGTGGATCACAGATGGGAATTCGTCCTCAAGGTTTCCTCACCCTCTCATCCCCTCACCCTCTCACCCCTTCACTTACTCATACCCTCACATCCTCACCCCGTCACCCACTTACCCCTCACCCCGTCACCCTGTCACCCCATTACTCCCTCATCCCCTCAACCCCTCACCTCCTCAACCTCTCACCACCTCACCCCATCACTTCTCACTCCTGACCGCGTCACCCCTCACCCCTTCACCTCCTCATCCCCTCACCCTCTCTCCCTTCATCCCCTCACTTCCTCACCCCTCAACCCTTCACCCCCTCACCCCATCCTCTCCCAATCCCCTTACCCCCTCACTCTCTCATCTCCTCATCCCCTCACCACTCACCTCATCAAACCCTCACCCCTCATATCTTCACCCCACCCCCTCACATCCTCACCCCTTCACCCCTTCTCCCTTTCATTACCCCACCCCCTCCTCACAACACCCTTCATCTCCTCACCCCCTCAAACTCTCACCCCCTCACCCTGTTACCCTCTCACCCCCTGTTGTGTGTGGAGGAATTGTCCCCTCCCTGCCTGTCTGGAATGTGTGTATCGTGGGTGGTTACGTGTCCCCACCCTGTCTGGAATGTATTTGGAAGTCACATTACCCGTCAATCAAGGTTGGGCTCCGGCCTCTAATTAGTGCACAGCTTGCCATTGGCAAATTCAAATCACTCAGGATCACTATTAGCTAGAGCCCTCTATTTAGCACCAGGACAGAGCTCTCTCTCTCTCTGTGCCATGTGGTGATAGCCCCAGACACTGCTCCATGCAAAGGTTGCTGTTGTGGATGTCGCCTGGAAGGGTCCCAAATAAGGTGTGCATTGCATTGAAGCTGATCTGTAGTATCACTATAGTTTAAATTGGTATAGATTGATACTCATAGTAGAGTCGCACCTCTTGATTATCAGGGGTCCGAGAGTGTGTGTATGCCCCTGCGGGTACTGTTTGTACTAGGGCTGCTTCCCAACGATCAGAGGTCCAGGAAGGGTGTATATTACCCCTGCTACAGTGGGCAAATGTCAGCACTGCCTGCGTGAATTATAAATTGTGTGCGTGTGTTTTATTCCTGTAACATTTCCCACACTCCATTATAAATGGATATGTATGATAAAAGGTGTGTGTGTGTCTAGAC
The DNA here is from genome assembly GCF_036971445.1 of Narcine bancroftii. Taxonomy (NCBI): domain Eukaryota; kingdom Metazoa; phylum Chordata; class Chondrichthyes; order Torpediniformes; family Narcinidae; genus Narcine; species Narcine bancroftii. Next base: position 16,314,336 of record NC_091472.1, read on the forward strand.
TCATTTCTCTGTGAACCCACTGAATCTGATACTTTCTCTCCCTCACCCCTTTAAGGATCCCCACATTTGCCCTCACAAATTCCTCTGCTGTTCTCACATTGTCCACAAAAATTTGTCAGCTGCCGGAACGTTCCATGCCGGCCCCAGCCGCAGAAAGTGTCAGCGTACTTTGGGCTGAGTAGCGACAATCTGTTAATCCTGGCATTTGCAAATGCTAGAGGGCTGTGTAGCGTATTGGACCTGTTCAAGCTTAGTGAAGGATGCCGTTGGTGAATCTTCTGAGAAAGGAACAAGTCTGGCCCTGTCCTGTTGTGCACCCTCCACGACAGACTCCCTGAGCACCCTCCACGACAGACTCCCTGAGCACCCTCCACGACAGACTCCCTGAGCACCCTCCACGACAGACTCCCTGAGCACCCTCCACGACAGACTCCCTGAGCACCCTCCATGACAGACTCCACCAGCAGAAGCCTAAATCTCATTGTTTCTCTTTCTTTCATCTCTGGGGGTAATATTCCTGCCCAGTCCAATCACAATTCCAAAGCTGGTTTGAAAATGTTGTTCCAATCTTGCTCAAGTATTTTATATAAATGGAAATATTTTCACCACGTTATTGGTTGTGTTAATAACTTTTGAATGGTGAATGGTAATTGAATCTGCAAGTTGCCTTCAGCATGGGTGAGAGGGGGAAACTGGTGAATTGTTACTGCTTCATTTTCAGACAAATTAATCTAAAATCAGATGGAAACAGATCCCTTTAACAATTAAAAATATCCTTTATTTCTTCAATGAAAATCCTGATTGTCTTGCAAGATATTTATCGCAATTTCCACAGGAGGAAGGTTTGTTCAGAGCAAAGTTCATTCTGCCTTTTTGTAAAATCACATCAGCTGGCCCTCTTCTACTGTGGCCCCATCTTCACGGGAGCTGCTTGGGCCACTTTCCGAAGGTGTCAGCTTCGATTAAGTTGGGGAGGAATGCCTCAAACTAAATTGGAAGCCGGATCTGGGCATTTGATGACTGGGTGGGTGGCTTGTTAACTGGATCACTTTTGAGGGCAGTTTCCTCCTGGTTGGTATTTGCTTTAGGTAAACAATCCTTTGAATACAACCAAAATATAAAGCTTCAGGTGCTGACAAACTTTACAGGAAGTCAATGCTGAAATGCTAAGATCATTGATGTGAAATAATAACTTTTACTTCTTTCTGTAGCTACTTCCTGATCTGTTGAGTTTTGCCTCTCTTGCCCCTCAACAGCTTTGACTGTTGCATCATCAAAAGCTGACTTGATGTGTGTGTGTGTGTGTGTGTGTGCGCGCGCGCGAGTGTCTATGCCCATGTGTTGGTTATTTACATCAATGCTCACTGCAGCAGAAGTTGCTCTCCATTTGTTCTGACATCCTTGCCATTGGGCTAAGAGTTTGCCTTGTCAAGTATATGTGAGAACCATATTACAAACATTGCTCTATACTGAAGGACTCACATACAGGATCCTGCCTCAGATCTAGTGGGGAAACAGGTCATTTTAGATCCTAAGCCTGAGCAAAATTAAGTACTTCATTGTTTCCCTTTGTGTTCCTATAAATAGCACCACTTTTTGAAACTAGAGTGCTCCTTACCTGAGAACAATAGGGCTTTATGATCACATGTGAGGCTGGAAACACATCGGCCATTTATTCCTCATTTATTCACACAGTGAGCTTCTTCTTTCCCCAGACTCATGATCATGATGTAGAATAGTCGAAGGCAAAGTAACCCCCATTTCCCAGTTCCCCCTTTCAACATTCCCCTTTGCAAGCAGCAGGGGCCTCAGGCCAAGCAAAGAGGGCGATCTGCATGTGAACCTTTCCTGGCCGCGTCCCATGCACCTCTGTCAGGTTAATCCCATTCGACTTTTCCAGGTCTTTCTGTGATTTCTGTTTGTTATTCTGTTTCCCAATTACTGACCAGTTTCATTGATGAGACACAAGTAGAATACTCCTGGTGTAAATGGTCGTTAACAGTAAAGCAATTACCTGGAGGTCCAAATTTAATTTTAATTTTTAATTTAGACATTTAGCACGTTAACAGGCCCTTCCAGCCCAAGAGCCTGCTCCGCCCAAAGACACCCATGTGACCAATTAACCTACTAACTCACCCACCCCCACCTAGAGGAAAGCCATGCAGACACAGGGAGAACATGCAAGCTCCTTGCAGTCAGCATCGATTCGAACCTGGGTCGCTGGGAGTGTAATAACATTTTACTAACCGTTATGCTTACGGCGCCACCTGATTCTATTGTATGGCTGTTGTGTTGGGAAAAGTATCAGGTTCAGTGGGTTCACAGAGAGATGAGTCTGGACGCAAGTATTACAATCACATGGAACTTTAATTAATGAACAGGGGAGAACGTTAAACGGAACTTGATTACTATTTCACTTAAGCGACAATGTTCACCTCAGACGTGGACAATAGTGAGCTTGATACGCTCATACATGAGTACACACACTATAAACAGAGACTCTTACACACTCGGTTCCCCATTCCAACAGGGGTGCGGCACTCTTCAAATACTGATCTATTGCAATACTGCATCTCAACTTCAGTGTAGTGCACACCTTACCTGTGACACTTACAGCGATGTCCACAGTCGTGACCTGGCTGGAGCGATGTCCGGGGCTTAGACCACGAGGACCGAGATGAGGAGGAATTTCTTGACCCAGAGGGTGGTGAATCTGTGGAATTCATTGCCACAGAGGGCAGTAGAAGCAGGTTCATTAAATATATTTAAGAAGGAATTAGATCTATTTCTTCAGTATAAGGGTATTAAAGGTTACGGAGAGAAGGCGGGGACGGGGTACTGAACTTTAAGATCAGCCATGATCTCGTTGAATGGCGGAGCAGGCTCGAAGGGTCAAATGACCTACTCCTGCTCCTATCTTCTATGTTTCTATGTTTCTAATATACTATGCATCAATATTTTATACAGTTCTGATCTGGGCGCCTAGTCAATAATGAACTTAGGTCATTTAAACGAGTTAACAGCAAGGTGTGCACTAATGAGTGGCTGAAATCCACAGGTGATGTGACTTCTGAATAAGTTTCAGGCAGAGAGGCCACGGTCCCTCCGCACACAAAATGGCGGGTGCCTCTTTTGCCTTCTTTATGGTTGCATCGACATGAAGGCCCCAGGACGGATGTTCAGAGATGTTTAAGTTCTTGTCCCTTTACACTGTTGACTCCTCCTGGTTTTCCCCCTCCTGAAATCCACAATCAGCTCCTTAGTTTTGCAATAGCTGATCTAATCTGCAATTTGTTGCTCAAAAGCGCTGATACAACAGGAACTTCAGAAGTTAAATTATAATTCTACATAATATCATTTTATATTATAAATTAAAAACATACATTCAGAGAAAAGCGTTGATTTGCTATCCAGACAAGACAGGTAGTACAACAATAAGCACAAGTTTAGGCTGTAGCGTTATAGTAGGTCAAAGAGTGCAGGGTATATTGTTACTAGGACAAATATAGGGTCCTAGTAACCCTATAGACCAATAGAAGGGTATTGGTCTGGTGTTCTCGGTCATTTCAAGGGAAACATTGCTTGGACCAGGCAATTGATGTGAAGTCTATTCATTGGATTTTGAGCATGTGAATAGTTGAGCTGTCAGTTGACATTGTCCCCATTCCCCCACGAGACCACTCGTGCCCCATTTGTTGTCAACCACTTCAAAAGCCACAAAATCGGAGTGGAAGCAAGTCATCCATAATCCTGAAGATGAAGATTAAGGTGAAGACGATCTGGTGAATACCTGATTGAGTGGACGAAGGGGTAGGCCTCACCTGAGGCGAAACTCAGGCTCGCTGAGGAATCTCTTATCGGTCAGCAAGGAAGGTCTGTTTTCTCTATGACCTCAATTGGTCTGATGATTGCTGGATGCTGACCCTCAGTCACAATCTGAGATTGGAGGCACAAGTTGTAAGAGTTTCCAGAAGTCAGTGGTTTCCTGAAGGGTTAAGGATTTATTGGTTCATAAGGAAATGACAATGTCAGAAAGTGTCAGGATGTAAGATGCAGTAGAATGATGTGAGGGTTGGCTCCTGGTTAATCAGTAAACAGTGAGCTATCGCAGCACTGGCTGGGGGCAGCAATGGTCTGCTGTTGCTTTTGTACTTTCTGTACAGAATTTGGAAAATGTGCCCTTTCGATCAGCATTTTAAATGGCTCAACCCTTTCTTGAACCAAGCACCAATGAAATGGTAATCCCAAGGTTTTCTTCCTCAATCTATCCACAGCTATCAATAACTATCCACAGCCCCGACTAACCTTTGTATAATCCCATTTAGACAACCACTTCTGATAAGATCAATCTGGCGCGTCCAGTGTAATTGACTCAACCATCTTGTCCATTGAACTGTCCCCATGTCCATTCCCCACACCCTGTGGCTGCCTGGCTACCATGCAGGGCTTATGTTATTCCTCTGGAGGAATATAGCCTGTCCTTAACTGGAGAGCATCAACAGATTCAGATGTTTTTATCTTTACCGTTAGTCCTTAAATTCCAGTTTCACATTTACTTGAATCTAAATACTTCAGCTGCGTGCTGTGGTGGGATTTAAACTCATGTTTCTGAATTAATGACATGACTTGGATCAGCAATATTGCAAAACTAAGGAAATGATTGTGGTTTTCAGCGGGGGAAATCAGGAGAACACGAATCAGCCCTTGTCGAGGGGTCAGTGGTGGAAAGGTTAAGAGCTTCAAGTTCCTGGGTGCCTGAGGATCGGTCCTGGTGCCTCCCTGTCAACGCAATCACGAGGAAGGCCCGTCAGCAGCTACACGTCATGAGGAGTTTGAGGAGATCGAGAAGTCAACAAAGACTTGCAAATTTTTGCAGCGGAGAACATTCTGACTGGTTGCATCACTGTCTGGTATGGAGGACAGGGAAAAAACTCCAGGGAGTTGTGAACTCAGCCAGTGTTGTCATCAGTCTTCTCTCCATTGAGGACATACACAAGAGGCGGTGTGTCAAGAAAGTGGCCTCTATCCTCAAGAACCCTCACCACCCAGGCCATGCCCTCTTCACTCTGCGACCATCAGTAAGAAGGGATAGAAACCTGAAGACAAGCACCCAAAAGTACAAAAACAGCTTCTTCCCCTCTGCCATCAGATTCCCACAGACATTACCTCACTTTCCCACCTTTTACACAAATTTATTTATTATAACCGTAATTTATAGCAATATTTGTATTGTCCACAAGGATCAAATCCATGCTGCTGAAGACCCAAATGCACTGGGTGGGTCACGTCTCCAGAATGGAGGACCATCGCCTTTCCAAGATCGTGTTATATGGCGAGCTCTCCACTGGCCACCGAGACAGAGCTGCACCAAAGAAGAGGTACAAGGACTGCTTAAAGAAATCTCTTGGTGCCTGCCACATTGACCACCGCCAGTGGGCTGATATCGCGTCCAACCGTGCATCTTGGCACCTCACAGTTCAGCGGGCAGCAACCTCCTTTGAAGAAGACCGCAGAGCCCACCTCACTGACAAAAGACAAAGGAGGAAAAACCCAACACCCAACCCCAACCCACCAATTTTCCCTTGCAACCGTTGCAACCGTGCCTGCCTGTCCCGCACCGGACTTGTCAGTCACCAATGAGCCTGCAGCAGACGTGGACATACCCCTCCATAAATCTTCGTCCGCAAAGCCAAGTCAAAGAATGCTGCCACAAAACAATAAATTCCATGACATTGGGTGGCATGGTTGATGTGGCGGTTAGCGTAATGCTGTTACGGTTCCAGCGACTGGGAACAGGGTTCAAATCTTGCGCTATCTTTAAGGAGTTTTTGCATTCTCCCCGTGTCTGTGTGGATTTTCCCAGGGGCTCTGGTTTCCTCCCACTGTTTGAAATGTACCTGGCTGGGGTGTAGGTTAAATGGGTGTAAGAGAATTGAATACAGAAGTAGAGGTTATGCTTTCATTTACGTTGGTCATTGAAGAGACGACACAGCATTGATCTTATTTAACTTAAAAATGTTATTTCGTTAGAAACAGTTCAAAAGTGGTTAACAAGCCTGATACCTGCAATAGATGGATTGTGTTATGAGGCGGCATGTTTGGCAATGCCTTCACAGTGCCACCAATCGGGACCAGGGTTCGAATCCCATGCTGTCTACAAGGAATTTGTACATTCTGTTTGTGTCTGCATGGGTTTTCCCCAAGGGCTCTGGTTTCCTCCCACCGATCAAAACGTTCCGAGGATGTAGGTTAATTGGGCAGCATGAATTCGTGAGCTGAAATGACCTGTTACCGTACTCTATGTCTAAATTTTAAAAATAAATTCTGGATTGAAAAAAATCTCCTCAACTTGCTTTGATCCTTTGACCTATTATTTGAGATCTACATCTACAGATTGCCCTGGGGACATATTGCACACAAACTGAGCCCACACCAAACATCCATCACCTTTTGGAAGGTTACGGACCAAATGCAGGCAAATGAGATGGGCCCAGCAGGCCAACTTGGTCGGGATGGACAAGATGGGCTGAAGGGCCTGTTCCATGCTGTACGACTCTATGACTCATTTTCGTTAGTCCCGTTTTGTTCATCCAACAGTTCCATCAATTCCCCTTGGATTCTACCAATCACCGAATGGGGCAACTGAATGGAGCATTCTTGGGAAACCTAGGCTGGCTTGTACCTAGGCCACTGCAGCTCCCCGTGCTGCACCACAGACCATCCTTCATTACCAGCCAATTTCCCGCTGGGATACAGGGTCTACTTCATTCAGGTGTCCAACTCTTCTATTCAGTCTCTGCTTTGAATAACCCCATCCTCCTGAGGTAGCTGGTCCACAAAGTGTGGAAGGAATTTTAATGGGAACATTTCAAGGAAAGCATGAAATTGGAACAAACAAAAAAACACTGCATTATACCACTACAGTTTCGTATGAATACATTAAGTGTTTGCTAACACGAGCAACTGTAATTACTGCTACATGATAACTGTTATATCACCATTAACTGATAATTAATGACAATTTAAATCTGTGCAACAGAGCTTGATTATTGTGCGCCCAAACACAATATTTGGATTCATCCTGCGAGAGACTGAACTCCGATGATTTTTGTCCATCTTCTCTGCTCCCACAACATTCCCTTCGCCTCCAGCCTTTTCATTCAGGCACCTGCCTGGTTTTCACTCATACCTCGAAGAAAGGCTCAGGCCCGAAATGCCGGTCATATATCTTTAACTCCTACGGACGCTGCGAGACCGGCTGAGTTCCTCCAGCATTTCCGTGCTTTTACTACAATCACAGCCCCTGTAGACTTTTGTTTTTCATTCCCCCAGTTTCCGGTCTGCTTCTTGGATGTTTCCAGTGCAGATTCCTCATAGCGTTTCCTGTCTCCCGTATCCCTCCAGAATGACCAGCTTGATACTTTATTTCCTGAATTATCATCCGTTGCATTGCACCACATCCTCATCGTCCACTGGGGATGTGGGCACAGGGCGTGCTGGCGATAACCAAATCCAGGGGGCCTGCTGCTGACACGAGAGCTCACCTGAAACGGTGACTGCCTTTTACTTTCTGTGGATGTTGCACTCCCTGCAGAGTTTCTCCGGCTCTCTTGGGTACTGCACATGGAGAACTGTGCGCAATTCTCGTGGTTTTTTTTAATTTAGACATACAGCACGGTAATAGGCCCTTCCAGCCCATGAGCCCAGGCCACCCAAATACTCCAATTAAATCCTATAACCCCCATATGATTTTGAAGGTGGGATTAAATTGGAGCACCCAGAATCCCACAAAGGCATGGGGAGAACGTACAAACTCCTTACTGACAGTGCCGGTGTGAATTAGAAGTGTTTATGTGATGCCAAGTGTTGTTAAAGCTGATGTTAATAATTTTGGATATGTTTCTAACCTGAAGAACCACATATCAGAGATTGATGCATTCTTCATAAGCCAGGGCATCAGGGTTACGGGGAGAAAGCAGGGGAGTGGGGCTGAATGGGAGGATGGATCAGCTCATGATTGAATGGCGGGGCACACTGAATGGGCTGAATGGCTTATTTCTTCTCCTACGTCTTATGTTTTTATGGCCTTATACATCAAATTCATTTGTGCAGAATCAATGGAGAGTTGAAACAACATTTCGCAGGAAGCTACCAAGAACAGGGTCAATCCTCCTCCAGACTACAGAGGAGATTGGCCAGTGAGGCAGAAAGAATGGAAAAACTGATTCCATTTTACAACATTAGCAACTCATGCAGAAGATGGCGTTCCCATGGGTGCTGGCTGACCCAGCAGCAGATACGATAGGAGCTGGTCATTGGCAACGATAAGTAGTCAGCTTACAGAGAGGAGGTTGGGAGGCTCATCAAATGGTACAAGAACCAGAACTTGTCTTAATGTGATCAAGGCAAAGGAGATGATTGTGGACATCAGGAGGACGAAGGTCAACCACTCTCCATTTACATATCGTGGGCAGAATTGATAGCACAAAGTACCTTGGTGTGCATATAACGGATGACCAATCCTGGACCCACAAGACCTCCTTATTAGCCAAGAAGGCACTACAGACCCTACACTTCCTAAGGAGGTGGGGAAGGCAAAGCTATCAATCCCCATTTTAACCCTTTTTACTGGAGCTCAATTGGGAGTGTCCTGTCTTTTTGCATCATTGCGTGGTACGGTAGCTACAAAGCATCAGACCAGAAGTCGATACAGAGGACCAACAAAACGGCCAAGACTATCACAGAGGTTTCCCTTTCCTCTTTTGGTGACATTCACCCAGAGCTTTGCTTAGATAGGGCTCAAAGAATCATTAAGCATCTCTACCATCCATCACGCAGTATCTTTCTCCCACTACCATCTGGAAGAGGTGCAGACTGGCAGGCTGGGAAATAGCTTCTTCCCACAGGCTGTGAGATTGATGAATGGAATGTAACCTTGAGCCTCTTATAAATTAAATGAGTAAATTATTCCAAAAGATTTACACCTATTTATTTTACATTATACAGGTTGAGTACCCTTTATCCGAAATGCATGGGACCAGAAGTGTTTCGGATTTTTTTGGATATTGGAAGACTCAGACTTAAAGAAACATGCATTCGCATTACAGTACCAATATTTACATATGCACAAATTAACTGAAGTAGACATATATTGAAAAATCTCACTCAATAATGCACAACACATACTCCTCGACTTGTAATTTATTCACTCATACTGAACATTTTTTCTAAAATAAAGAAAAAATATAAAATTTACACAGATTATGTTGTATTTGACCTACTATAACAGGGATACTGGGCATGTAAGAGCCAAATCGTGTATTCTTACCTCGTTAGTTGGCATCCCATGGACCATAGGCTGGGCACGGGCATCTTGATTCCTGTATGCATGAGGAATCACGTCCAGCCTATGGATCCTGGGATGCCAACTAACAAGGTAAGCATGGACCAGAATGTGAAAAGATTCGAAAAGATTGATCAGCAAATGCAGAAAGCTTTAAGATGTTATCGTCAAATCTATGATGAAAAAAAGATTTGATTAAAAAGTTTGCTTTAAGACTTCAGTACTCCATGCACGTGGGCAAAATTCCAACTTGTGTCCATTCAGTTCTAATTACAGACATAAGTCGGGGCGTACCTGTACTTACAACCGCTACATCCCATTCTCTGATTGGGATTTCTGAACTCTATTACATATAGGACCACAGTCGAAAAAAGTTTTGGATTTTGGATCATTTTGGATTTCGGGTATTCGGATAAAGGGTACTGTACCTGTATCTTGCTGTCTATATGTGATAATCATGTGTGTATGTGTGTGCACTGTGGTCTGGAGAAACATAGTTTCATCTGGTTGTACATGTACAGTCCGATGATAATAAACTTGAACTTGAGTTCCTCCAGCTTCATAATGTCTGACCAATGGAGCGAAGTTCACAAGAGGAGAAGTTAATAGGTCTTTGTTGACTTCCCTCAATCATCGTGAAGTCCATCAGCAGGAAATCCCAATATCTTTGTAATCTGGCAGAGCCAAAAGTGAAAAGAGCAGGAAGATTTGGTTGGGCACAGTTGAGTTGTTTTTCTGGAGCGTCAGAGGCTGAAGGGAGACCTGATAAATGGTTATAAAATTATGAGAGGCACATGCAGGGCAGAGAGTCAGAATACTTCTCCCAGCACTATTAGAGGACATATATTTTAGATTAGGGAGGGAGTTTAAAGGAGATGTAGGGAGCACATATTTCACACAGAGAGTGGCTGGTGTCTGGGACGGCTGCCAGGAGTATCAGTAGCATTGAAAAGGTTGTTCGATGGATATGCAGGGTATGGAGGAATACAGATCATGGGCAGGCAGCAGAGATTTAGTTTGACGCAGAGGACCCCAAAACCCAGCAGCAACAGAAATCCGTCAAAACAAATGGTTACTTAAACAAAAGTCACTTTTAATTTTTTAAAAATATAAAAACAGGATCAAATTTTCACTTATTACTATTAACTTAACTTAACCCCTTCTAATTCTAAGCACACGTGTATGTAATGTGTATGTAAGTTCCGAAAAGTTCTTTGAATCACTGTCCAATCTCACTTCTCACTCCTCCAAGTTCACTGATATCAGGCAATTCTTAGACTGTGTACGGAATTTAACATTTATGAAGCTCACCAGGCTTTGGTGCTTGAAAGGTAAATGGTTACTGCTCAGGGAGGTTCATGTCAGTTTTCAGAGAGAAATTTGTTGCTCGATGTACACAAACTGATTCCTTCTGATCATCCACTTCAGGGTCTTGCCAAGGGAACTTGCCCCATCAGGGTTTTCCAGATGATAACCTCTTTCTTTCAGGTCACCTTTTCTGCTTCCCTTACCTCAGGCAAAACGTTATGCAGCCAGCCATCGCCTCTTGTATGGACCACAAGGGCTTTGAACAGGCCGAACTCAGAACTCACAACCCGTCTTCCAAATGGGGTTTTTCCACAAGCTTCCAAAAACTACTGCAGCAAACCAGCACTCTCTCTCTCTCTCTCTCTCTCTCTCTCTCTCTCTGTCACACACTTAGAGAAGAAACCTGACTCTCTCTGCTTGCAAAACCACACGAACTTCCTAAAACAGAACACTCCACCAAAATCAATTCATGAGAGTTTCCTGAGATGGGCCCTTCCATTTGCACCTCGTTGTGAAAATCTCCAGCACAGGAGACTATTGTCTTTGCAGGCATGAGGCACCACTTTATGTATAACTCCTGTATTTTAAAATGAGATCTGTTTTGAGGTGTTTGTATCTGCTTGTAACCCTACTAAAACCCGATAATCTATCTTCCAAAAACACATCTATGCATAATATAAAATATAACATAATCTGTCACCATGACATCACCTGCAATCCTAAGATTCTTTTTTCCTGCAGGCCAGGCAAAATTTCTGCTTAATGGAAGTGAAAAAAACTGTACTCAAGAAAATATACATATACAAAAGAAAAAAAGGTGATTTAATAGAGGTCTAGAGATTATGAGAGGCATAGATAGGGTAGACAGCCAGCACCTTTTCCCTAGGGCAGAAATAGCAAACACCAGAGGACATAGGTACAAAATGAAGGAAGGAAAGTTTAGGGAGACATCAGGGGTAAGTTTTTTTTACACAGAGAGCTGTTGGTGCCTGGAAGACCTTGCCAGGGGTGGTGGTCGAGGCTGGAACATTTGGGGTATTTAAGAGTCTCTTAGGCAGACTCATGGATGGAAGAAAAATAGAGGGTTAATGGGAAGGGTTTTGCTCTTTTTGGTGGATGTACATTAGTCGGCACAAATTAGAGGGTTGAAGGGCCTGAATTGACCCGTTGTGTTTGATGTTCTAAATGTAAACCAAGAGAGAAATGTAATCAAATTGACTACAGAATACAGAAAATAAATATTAAATAATTAATAATGTGGAAAGTCAGAGTCCTTAAATGAGTCACTGATTTGAGTTTATTGTTTAGGAGTCTGATCTTGGAGGGGTAAGCTTCAGGGATATGATGGCAGATGTGATGTAAGGCTGAGAAATGTGATATGAATTATTTTAGGATGTGAGAGAAGAAGCAATAGAAACTAAGCGTAATCATGGAAGGGTTAAGAGAACAGGAAGATGTGGGGGTAAACAGGTAATTCTTCAAAGGTCACAGAGTGCCCTTTGCGCACGTTGAAGTTTACCTCAGGATACCTCAGTGACCTATAAACATACAAAGAGATAACCATATAACCATATAACCTTTCACGGCGCAGAAACAGGCCATGTCGGCCCTTCGAATCCGCACCAGTTCACTAGAACAACTCCACTAGTTCAACCCTCGGCTCTCCGTCCTTAACCCTCCAACCCCCTCACCTCCATGTACACATCCAACCTTCTCTTAAATGACAGAAGGGACCCTGCTTCAACTATCTCATTCAGAAGACCATTCCATTCTGCCACCACTCGCTGAGTGAAAAAGCATCCTCTAATATTTCTCCTAAAGTTTTGCCCCTTACCCTTAACTTATGCCCTCTTGTTCCAACCTCCCCTGCCCTCAGGGGAAAGAATCTGTTTACGTCTAGTCTATGTATTCCTTTCATAATTTTAAATAGCTAGCAGATAGCAACCCCCCCCCCCCACCCCCACTCCACGTGCACCTCAGCTCCTCAGGCCTGGCCTGACATTGACTAACATCCCTGACAATCAGATCATCCCTCATCAGAATCAGCCCTCCTTCTTCCTTAGAGATCCTCAAAGGCACAATTTTCACTGAGGAAGGATTCCAAAGATCACAGCCCACTGGGGGGAGGGGGGAAGAGAAAAAAAAACTTGCCCCATTCTGTCATGTGGGTGTCCTCTCATTCCTCCACAGTAACCCCTAGCTCTAGGTTGTCTCCCACATGAGGATTGCATTCCAATTAAGTTCCCTCTCTGTCCTCTAAACTCTTGCAAGATACAAACCTAGCATGAGTGACCTTTCCCCAGAAGAAAATCACACACAAAGGCTGGAGGGACACGGCCAGTCTCATTAGTTCACCCAGCATTTCTGTGTGTTGTTACTACAATTACAATGTGTGCAGACCTTCATGATTTTTTCCCCCCATAGGAAGCCCCCCCCCCCCCCACCTCCCCACCACTTCAGGTCCAGATATTAGTCTGGCTAACTTTAATGGAATTTCTAATGCATCAACATCCTTCCTTAGAGGTCACTACTGTGCACAACAGTCTGGATTTTTATTTATTTATGTTGGTTTTATATTGTATCTTTATGCTTGTATGTGATTATTAGGGGCTGTATATAGTGTGTGGTGAGGAGAAATGCTGTTTCGTCTGGTTGTACATGTACAGTCAGATAATAATAAGCTTGAATTTGAACTTGACGTGTCCTTATCACTACACTGTATATAGCTGAAAGATAACCTCCCTACTTTTGTATTCAATTCCCCTAGCAATGAATGAGTACATGCTGCTAGCTTTCCTAATTACCTGCTGAATTTGTCTTTTGCAAACTGTGCACCAGGGCACACAGGTACCTCTGCATCTCTGAGAACACTGGGCTCTCACAAAGTGGACAATGCATTTATTTTTGCTTTCCCATTAACCCACCACATCCTCTTTGCAGCCTCTTTACTGCTTAGCTCTCTTCCATCAGTAGATTTATCAGTACTTCTGGTGGCTTTACACCAGCCAGAGGCCAAGTCCTCCAGCACTGACCCCTGTGGTACACCACTCCTCACTTCTTAACCAATCAATCAGACATAGGAGCAGAAGTAGACCATTCAGCTCATTGAATCCGCTCCACTATTCTATCATGAGCTGATCCATTCTCCCGCTCAGCCCCACTTTCCCTGCCTTCTCCCCATAACCTTTGATACACCAACTATTCAAATACCTATCAATCTCTGCCTTAAATACACCCTGTAACGTGATCGATAGGAGCATAAACATGCTTTTATTCACTTACAACTAATAGCCCGTATTTACAGAGATCTTCAGGTGAATCTGGGGTATGGCGTGAAAACAAGGTTTATCTCAGGACTGATGGGGACAGAGCCAAGAGGAGGGGTCGGCCGTCGACACACAGACAGTGAATTAGAGTTCACTGCATTCACCCCTTTCTTTAGAAAATAACCTGTGGGCGAAAACAGAGACCACATACAAAAATTTTTTTTACAGTTATTTACAAGTTGAGTCTGTCAGGAGGCCTGGTTATTCTGTGCTTTGCTCTTCCAGAGCTTCCTGCGCCTCCTGTGGTTCTTGGGGAGGGGGGGGGGGGCTCTGGGGTCCCGGGTCCAATAGTAGCTGCGTTGGAACCATGTCTTCCAGAACCCTGCGTGGGAAATTTGGAGGTTCCAGGCCTATTGTGGGCATCGGGACCTCAGTTCCTGAAGGTGCCAGATCGAGACCGTGTCCTCACTGCCGTCCGGGTATTCCACTTTCTCGACCAGCGGGTCTGTTTTCCTTCTCCTCACGTGCTTTTTGGCAGGACCGGTCCTGGAGCCATTAACCATGCTGGAAGAGTGACCCCTGGTGTGAATTTCCTCAGGAAGGCCTTTCGACTGGAGGGCCAGCTTTACAGCCTTCAAAACTGTGCATTCTCCTTTTCAATTTGTCTGTTCCCCTGGGGGTTGGAGCTAGTCATCCTGCTCGCGGCGATGCCTTTTGCGAGCAGGATGTAGCTCTTCACTCATAAATGATGAGCCCCGGTCGCTATGAATATAGCTGGGATACCTGAAGAGGGTGAAAATGGAGTGCAGAGCTCTGATGTCTATGGCGGTGGAGGTGTCTGGGAAGGAGATGGTGAACGGATCTCTAAGGAAGAAGAAGGGGCCTCTTGAAGTCGATGCTGAGTACTCATTGATAACGTTAAGAAAGTACATGTTTCTGTTGGTGGAGGGAAGGGGCCTCTTGAAGTCATAGGAACATAGGAGCATAGGAAGTAGGAACAGGAGTAGGCCAAAAATGGCCCATCGAGCCTGCTCCGCCATTCAATACGATCATGGCTGATCTAATTTATGACCTAACTCCACCTACCTGCCTTCTCTCCATATCCCCTAATTCCTCAGCGTCGTGAGAGAGGGAGAAGAGCCCAGGCTACGCTGAGTCGCTCGAAGGGGCGGGAAGCTTTTATCAGGTGCACTTTGTCAGAGTGGTAGAAGTGCAGTTTGCACTCAGCACAGACTTGGCATGACCCGATCATCTCCCTGATGTCTTCAATAGAGAAGTGCCTTGACGAAGTGGGCCATGCGGGTGATGCCGGGTGGCAGAGCTCGTCGTGAAGTGATCACAACGGCCTGGTGCCTGCAGCAGCACAACTTCCTCGGGACAGGGCATCAGGAGGTTCACTGAGCGTATCTGGCCTGTACACTATCTCCTAGTTATAGGTGGAGAGTTCGATCCTCCACCTCGCAATCTTGTCATTTTTTATTTTGTCCCTGTTCGTATTATTTGAACATGAAAGCTACAGATCGCTGATCAGTGAACAGAGTAAATTTCCTGCCGGCCAGGTAGTGCCTCCAGTGCCTGATGGTCTCCTTCTCCACAGATGGGTTTTGGAGTTCTTGGCCTTGTAGGGTGAGGGAAAAGAAATTACCAGCTTGCCTGCCTGGTTAAAGGTCGCAGCCAGAGCTACGTAAGAGGCATCGCCCTCCACCTGGAATGATGCGTTTTCATCCACTGTAGGCATGGGTGGCTTTTGCGATGTAGCTCCTGATGTGGTTAAAAGTCACCTGGGCTTTAAGAGGGGGTGGACCTTGCCAGAGTAATGAGGTATCACTAGGCGTAGTATGAGAAGAAGCCCAGGCATCTCCTTATTGCCTTCATGGTCTCCAGGATAGGGAGGTCTAAGAGAGGGTGCATACGCTCAGGGTTCGGACCAATGATACCGTTCTCCACGACATAACCCAGGACTGCTAGGCGTTCGGACCTGAACACGCACATACTGGCATTGTACGTGAGGTTCAGGGATCTGTCTGTGTGGAGAAACTTCACACCAGATCATGTCCGCAAATGGTGACTTTGTCAACATAGGGAAAGGTAGCCCTTAGCTTGTACTTGTCTGCCATGTCATCCATTTGGCTCTGGAAGACCGAGACCCTGTTCAAAATACCAAAAGGGTCCCTCAGGAACTGATAAAGCCATCCGTCTACCTCAAATGAGGTGTAGTGACGGTCCTCGGAACAGATTGGTAACTGGTGATATGCAGCTTTCAGGTCAATGGTTGAATAGACCCAGTACTGCGCAATTTCATTCACCACATCTGAGATTCAGGGGAGGGGTATGCATCCAGGAGTGTGAAGCAATTAATAGTTTGGCTATAGTCAGTCACTAGCCTGGGATCTTCTCCCTCTCTCACGACTACCACCTTGGCTCTCCACAGACTAATGCTGGGTTCATTGATTTTTTTCCTTAAGCAGCCTCTGTGTTTCAGCTCTAATCAATTTTCGGTATCCTGCGCTGTATCATCTGCTCTTTGTGGCTATCGGCTTACAGTCAAGGGTTAGGTTCTGAAACAAGGGAGGGGGGGGGGGTTTGGTATTCAGCATGGAGAGACTACATGTAGTGTCTGGGTTTTGGGACCTTCTGTTCTGCACCATGATTGGTGGAAATGGGCTTGGGTACTCCACGGTTATGCTTTTAAGGTGATGCAGGAAGTCTCGGCCCAGCAACATAGAAGCACAAAGCTTTCAATGCATACAGTCGGAACTTGCAAAATTCCCCCCCTTTTACCGTTACGTGCACAGTACAATTGCCCTGAATGGTGGCTGAATACAATTGCGACGCTAGATAGATACGGTAGTCCGTGGGGTTAACCTTTAATTTGTACCGCCGAACGGTCGCAGAGTTTATAAAGCTCTCCATTGAGCCAGTTTCTATTAAACCATCCGTCAGATCTCCATTCACCCTCACCTCCAATGTCAAGTTGCTCTTGGTCGAGGACAACTGATGCCAGCACTCCGGAGGCTGCATCACTCCCTCTGCCGCCGTCATCTTGATCCGAAGGCTGGGGAGGTGGCATCGGCCATGAGAAGCGGCAAGATGGCCACTGTTCCCACCATCGCTTCTCTTCTGGTAGTGGTGACGGCTGCCATTCCTGCCTTTCCTTCTCTTCCAGTCGTGGATCCCACCACGAGGCACAGCGAGATGGCGGTGGCGAGCAGCATGGAGAGGCAGGGGTCCACGCCTCTGGGCTTGGGCACTGGGTGTACGACCATTCGGGGGATGCACATGCGGTAGCCTTACTGGGGTTCCCCTTTGTCTGACAGTCTTTCGCCCAGTGTTCCCTTGTGGTGTGCTGTCAGTCAGAAGCAAAACACACAAAACCAAAAGACTGTACTACAGGCTTTGTTCGACGTAAAACTCCACAGAGCCAGCTGTGAGAGTGTACTGCTGTTTGCTGTGAGCTCTGAGAGTGTGACCTCGAAGGGCCGGCTCAGGCTTATATCCCAGAGGGTGATTGACACCCGACTGGGTGGGGCTTGGTCCATCCAGGTGGGCTGATTGACAGCCGACCAGGTGTTGTCTTGTCCCCATGCTCTTCTGCAGGTACAGAGGTTTCCCCCTGCAGTAGGCCAGTGGTGTACCACCACAACTCTCTTACCGCATGCAGAACACACGGAGTCTCTCGTGGGGCATCTGGCGTGGGGGTGTTAGGCTTGTCTGCAGAAGTAGCACCCCCAGTCGCGTGTGGCCGCGTTAGTTGGTACTTGCAACACTGTGATCCATAAGCCTTCTGAGTAGGTGCCGCTTTCATTAGTGAGGTTGTCCACTCCCAGTTGGGCCTGTTCAAGGGATTTCGCCAGATTGAGGGTGCTGGCAAGGTCCTTCTTCCCCAACTCTAACAGTCGCTGCCTCACATACCTTGAACTCACTCCAGCCTCGTGTATCCGGACTTGGTCTTCTTCCCTCAACCGGGCTGAGACTGCCTCGTCGTGGCACTTACTCATTGGCATCCATAGTTCCAGAATAAAGTCGTCCAGCAATTCACTGGTTGTTGCCAACGCTGTGAGAGTCGGTGCCTCATCAGCACATCGTTCTGGAGCCTCATGTAGTGGGCCTTCAGGCCTCTGATGGCCGTCTCTTATGTTGTGGAGTCCTTGATGACCGCGTATCCCTTGGGGCCGACTCAAGAGAAGAGGGTTGATCTCCAGAGGCCGTCGGAGTGGAAGATTTCTTGGGTGGCTGCTAATGTAGGACTGGAAGCACTCCAACCAGTGGGCAAATTCTTCTGGGGCCTCTGGGAACATAGGGTCAACCTCGAGCATGCCTGGCTTCAATAGGACCATCCTGTCTTCAAAAGTAAGCTAATAAAATTGTAACATGCTCGATAGTACTCAGACTTGTGAGGAGTACAAGTACGCTTTTATTAGCTTACATCTAACGGCCAGTATTTACAGAGGTCTTCTGGTGACTCTGGAGTCCAGCGGGAAAACAGAGTTTATATTGGGACCCACGGGGGCAGAACCAAGAGGAGGGGTTGGCCGTCTACTCTACATACAGACAGTGAATTCCAGTTCACTGCACACCCAACAACTTTGCTTTCACAGCCACCTGAGGTAGCAAATTCCAGAGGTTCATCCCTCTCTGGCAAAAGAAATTCCTCCACATCTCTGTTTTAAATGGGCGCCCTTCAATCCTGAAGTGGTGCCCTCTGGTCCTTGACTCCTCTACCATGGGAAATAACTTTGCCACATGTACTCTGATCAGGCCTTTCAACATTCAAAGTGCTTCTAAGGTCCCTCCTCATTCTTCTGAACACCAAGGAGTACAGTCCAAGAGTCGTCGAATATGCTGATCCTTTTATTCCAGGAATCATTCTTGTGAATCTTCTCTGAACCCCCTCCAATGTCAGCACATCCTTTCTTAAATAAGGATCCCATAACTGTACCCTCTGCACCAAATGAGGCCTCACCAGAGCCTTAAAAAGCCTCAACATCATAACCCTGCTCTTATATCCTATTCCTCTAGATAGGAACGCCAACATTGCATTCGTCTTCTTCACCACCTCAGTGGTGAAGGTTAACCTTTAGGGTATCCCAATGGTCTCCAAATTTTGAATTTTCTCCCCATCCAAATAATAGTCTGCCCTTTCATTCCTTCTATCAAAGTGCATGAC
Source organism: Narcine bancroftii (assembly GCF_036971445.1). NCBI lineage: Eukaryota > Metazoa > Chordata > Chondrichthyes > Torpediniformes > Narcinidae > Narcine > Narcine bancroftii. Next base: position 16,333,420 of record NC_091472.1, read on the forward strand.
CGTACACTTTCCAACATTTCATTTCTTTTGCCACTTCTCCTAATCTATTGGTCTCTCTGCAGCCATTTCATTTCTTCTTCATTAACTTCCCCTCCACCTAGCTTTGTATCGCCTTAGCCAGAAAGCCATTTATTCCACAATCTAAATCATTAACATGCAACCCAGAACGAAGTGGGTTCCGATCCTTGCAGTGGCCTGAAGTGGAAACTCATTCCCATCCGTCATTGCTCAAACATTCATCTGATGGACACTCTTGACAAGACCCCACTGTTCTTAACAGTGCACCAACCCCAGCCTTGGTGAGGCCTCTGCTCCATAGCAGTATGGCACATCCTGAGGAGAAAATGGAGGGTTCTATATGAATACAAGTGATTAGGTTCTGTATCATTAGACTGACCCCATAGGGCTTGGAGGGAAACCACATATGCAAGGAGTAATGTCGAAGAACTGCACAGCCTAGGCATGGAGACAAGCATCCATTTTGCTTTCATTCCTTCCACTACACAGCAGACTCTCATTTACCGAGAGAAAATCCTGCTGATGCCAATGTAAACATCACAAATCTGTGTATGTATATATTTATCTGTCTGGGCACACCCACATACCTGTGTCTCCTCCTGAGTAAAGGTGAATGTTCCACAGCCCCCCACCTCTATTCAGGACAGTGAGAGAAGCATGGACGTGCCTTTGTTCTATCGCAAATAAAAGCCTATCAGTTTACTCAATGTCAGTCTGTTGGAGTCATTGATGGTGCATCAGTTTGAAACCTCTGATCACAGCTCTCATAGGACCAAACAAGATTGTCCAATCAGAGTTCAGTTATGCCAAACTGCACACCATTTTGCCAGCATGGATGGGTGGGAATCCATCGGAAAAATGATCTCCAAGTGGCAAAAGGAGGTAAAACACATCATGTGGCTACAGGGACTCAAACACCCCTTAATGCCATCAATCGTGGTGTGAACACGATGGGGCACTTTACTGCACTTAGTCACATTTCAACAAATTAATCATTCCTTTTTCTTGTTTGCAGCAGACTTATCTGGAACACAAAACACTGTGTTCTAAATATAGCTTTCTCGAGTCTGATTTTCTTCACCTAATAAATATCTTTATCTTCTTCAGGTGGTCTGTAGTAGCATCCCTGCCTGGCGACTTAATTAAATGTTGCTGAAAGATTTAGCAGCTGAAGCCCTGCGTATCTCTCACTTGAGCATGCAGCAAGCAGCCTCACAGAACCTTTTCCTCTCTGGGATTCGGCTACAGGTTTCGTCTTGTGCGCACAATGAAGCGATGCATGAAAAGGGCACAGAGCAAATAAACTGAGGGGAAGGTAAAACCACTGTGGTTGAAGTAAAAACACGGTGCTGGAGAAACTCAGCAGGTCAAACAGTGTGGCAAAGATAAAGACACATAAGGAACATTTCAAACTTAAGGCCTTCATCGAGGTATGAGTAAAGTGTAGGCAGGCGTCCGATTCAATGAAAATCAAAAAGTAAAATCAGCAGGTACTGGAAACATGAAATTTTTTTTAAAACCCCGAAAATGCTGGAAACCCTCTGCCGATTGGGCAGCCTCTACGTTTCAAGTCGTTAACATCCATGCAGGCTACATCAAAATACGCTCTGCCTTCATTAAATTCTTTAATCCTGTCTCAATAAAAATAATAGCTCATCAGACACACTTACCCTCTCTGTTATCCCCTCCCCTCCCCCCCACCCACGCCATGACACTGATTTACCTTTGGAAAGGTTGCTTCTAGTCTGGTGGATTGGAGGGATGAGGAGGGGATGCATGCATGAGTGGGCGGAGGGAACTGTTCAGAAAAAAAAACTTGATCGAACTGTCTTTTTAAAATATATATCTTTAAAAAAGGTTTTGTTGATTTTTAATAAAGAACGTACAAACAAAAATGGGTACATTTCAATAAGATAGCACGGATAGTTACATAAACGAAATAAGATATTCCATATATTACTAACATACATCAATTATAAATCATATCCATAATTCATATTCTAAATAGTATACATCTTTTACAGAAAAAAACTAATAAATTTTAAAAAAGGGAAGTAGAGGACAAAAACTCAAACCCCTCACCTAACCGAGTTGCCAGATATTATATACGACTGGTCCAGATATTATATACGACTGGTATTAAAAGAAAAACGAAGGTTAAAAAAATTAATATAAGGAACGTGGAAAAGATACAAGTTGGACAATTTAATTAAATTGGAGTAAAAGTTTAAAGTAAGATAGTGAGTTATAAATGTCCCCCATAACTTCTGGTATATTAGATCTGATCTGTCTTTTGAATGGATTCCTGTCAGATGAAGTAATATAAAACAAGTAATTACAAGAACCATAAGAATTATGGTAATGGCCAGAAATCTTCAGGAGCTCGTATCACAGATGAAAGTTCGCTCAGTGCACTTGCTACACATCCCATTCCCCACCACCACTTCTATCGGGTACAGAGAGGCTGCACGCTGCAGCGGAGGAAGTAGTTGGAAATTACACAATTAGTCGTCCAGGAGATGTGAAGTTGAACTAAAGAACAACCTCAAACCCCACCACATTAGCTGGAGAATTTAAAAGTCAGTTAATTAAATAAACCTTTAAAATGTTTTAGAAAAAGGCATTGACCAGAAAACCACCAGATTGTCATAGCATTTTGCCAGATGTAGGAAAGAAACTGGCTGAGAAATGTTCAGTAGGGCAGGCAGCATCTATGCTGGAAGAAGCTTCAGCTTTTACGGCCTTTCATCCGAACGGAAACATTTGGAGATAAATGTTGCAGGGAAAGGGGGGGAGAGTGAGGTGAATAAAACAAAATGGGTGTGACAGGCACGAGAGATAGAATGATCGAGCAGGTGACGGAAAATGTAAAAACATTTTACTCAGCAGGTCAAACAGTGTCTTTGATATTGTTCCAGTGCCTTGCTGTCCAGCACGAGTGATCATGTCTCTCCATCCATCTCGGTGTCTGACCCTCCGAATTATAGTTGTTGCCTCCCCTGTTTCTAACCACGATGTTAATCCCTCTATCTTTTTCATTCTCTGTCTCCATCTGCTCCTTTTCCTTGCAAAGATTAAGATACACAAACGAAGTTTCGGGCTTGAGCCCGTCATCAATGTAGAAGTCTGTCCGGGGGAAGGAAATGGAGTGGGACAAATGAAATTTTGTGAGCAAGAAAATGAGAGAGACAAAAAAAAATGAATGCTGGAAAATGTATAATGAACTGTGTCGAGGGTAGTGATTGGAGGCTTGTGGAGTGGGCAGATGAAATTTAACGTTGTGAAATGTCAGATGATATAAATTGCTATTTCGTTGAGAAGATTGAGTGGCAATGTCAACCAGAAGGTGTCATTCTAAAAAGGGGGAGAGATCAGAGAAATAAGGGGGGTGGTGGAATATACATGCATATTCTCTTGGACATAGAAACATAGAAACATTAAAAAAAGGCGCAGGAGTCAGCCATTTAGCCCTTCAAGCCTACACCGCCATTCTATATGATCATGGCTGATCAGTGCCTGATTCCTGCCTTCTCCCCATACCCCTTGATCCCCTTAGCCACAAGGGCCAAATCTAACCTACTCTTGAATATTGACAAGGAACCGGCCTCAACTACTTCCTGTGGCAAAGAATTCCACAGATCTACCACCTTCTGAGAGAAGACATTTTTCCCTCATCTCAGTCCTAAAAAACTCCCCCCTTATCCTTAAACTGTGACCCCTGGTTCTGGTTTTTCCCAGCATTGGAAACAACCCACCTGCATCTAGTCTGTCTAAACCCTTAAGAATTTTATATGTTTCTACAAGATCCCCCCTCAATCTTCTAAATTCCAGGGAATACAAGCCTAGTCTATCCAACCTTTCTTCATATGCAAGCCGTTCCATCCCTGGTATCAGTCTAGAGAATCTTCTCTGCACCCCCTTCAAGGTGAGGATGTCCTTCCTCAGATAAGGAGACCAAAACTGCACGCAGTACTCCAGATGTGGTCTCACCAGGGCCCTGTACAGTTGTAGCAGGGCAAGTTGAGGGAATGGAGTACACAAAGTACACAGGGGCAAGGAAATCACAAGAGGATTTTTAGCAAACATTGATAAGGGTACAACTGCATCCTGTTCTGAGTGCTACACTGTGGAAAGGATTCTGAAGGTTTAGAGAGGGTGCTGAAGGCAAACCTAGTCTGATCTAAAGGTGACTTCAGACCCACATCAGTGTGAGGTTGGTTCTTCATTGAAATAACCCAACAAGCTCTTCAGGTCAAGTGCAAGTGACATGAACCAGTGGCAGCAGCCATTCGGATTGAATGCCCCATATGCACTCTTGGTAAAACACATGTCCCTCCCTATAAACCTTCCTCACCAGGAGCTGGGGTTGTGCCAGATTTCCAGACACTGCTAAAGTCAGAGGGCAATTTTTTTTTTTACTTTAATTGGTCAACTTCCAAATGAAATCACCTCAATGGCAGCATGGTTGGTATAGGGGCAGAACAGTTAGCGAAAGGGCCACATGGTTAGTGTAGTGGTTAGCGCAACGCTGTTACAGCGCCAGTGACCCAGGTTTGAATCCGGCACTACCTGGAAGAAGTTTGTAGGTCCTCCCTGTGTCTGCATGGGTTTCCTCCATGGATCCGGTTTTCTCCCACCCTTCAAAATGTACTGAGGGTTGTAGGTCAATTGGGTGGAATTGAGTGACACAGACTCATGTTCTGAAAGGGCCTATTACTGTGCTATATGTCTAAATTTAAATTTAAAATGTTATTACCATCTCACAGACCTCCATAATCTGTGGTGCTCCTTAAGGTGTGATGCAGACACGATGTTGAAATAAACTAAGTGAGCACTGAGAACCAAAGAGCTATAGAACATTACAGCATACAAAACAGGCCATTTGGCCTTTCTAGTTTGTGCTGAAATATCATTCTACTAGTCTCACTAACCTGCATCCAGTCCGTAACCCTTCAGACCTCTCCCATCCATGTATCTATTTTATTCTTAAGAGTGAGCCCGCATTTACTACATCAGATGGCAGCTCATTCCACACTCCCACCACTCTCTGAGTGAAGAAGTGCCCCCTAAATTTTTCCCCTTTCACTCTAAGGCCATGTGCTCTTGTATTTATCTCTCCTGATCTTAGTGGAAAGAGCCTCTCGCATTTACTCTGTCTATACTCCCCATAATTTTATAAACCTCTATCAAATCTCCCCTCATTCTTCTATGTCCAAGGAATAAAGTCCTAACCTGTTTAATCTTTCCCTGTAACTCAACACCTGAAGACCCGGCAACATCCTAGTAAATATCTGCACACAACCTTACTGATATTCTTCCTGTAGTTAGGTGATCAGAACTGCACACAATATTCCAAATTTGGCCTACCAATGACATCCCAACGCACCATTACATCCCAAATCCTGTACTCGATACTTTGATTTATGAAGGTCAAGATGCCAAAAGTTTTCTTTACATCCCTGTCTACCTGTGACACCACTTTCAGGGAATTAAGTATCTGAATTCCCAGATCCATTTGTTCCTCCACACTCCTCAGTGCCCTGCTATTTACTGGGTACTGTAAATCCTACCTTGGTTTTGTCCTTCCAAAATGCAATGCCTCACGCTAATGATGGTCTGAGATCTGGTGGCAGACATTGGGTGTGAGGTGTTTGGGGGGGGTTGGGTGGGATGAGAAGAGCTGAGTTAAAAGGTACAATTCCACTGAGCTCGACATGCTCCTGACCAAATGAAAGGAAATCACAGCTGGACATTAATGGGACTCTCACAGCACAGAACACAATTCATTAGTGCAGAAGCTCATGTCAGTGTGCCATTCTGAGTCTATCTTTTATTTAAAAAAAATGAAATGCAGCTTAACAGCTCGAGGAGATGGGGCAAGATGAATTATTAATTATAAATTTTTTTTACAAAGCAATAAAGTGTCGGGGTACTCTTCTTTTTAATTGGTGTAATATGACTTTTCTTGGCCTTTGTAGTGTTGGAATTAGATTTTTTGTGTTTGAGAAAGCATTCAACTCCTGATTAAAAACATTTATTTGGTTCCATGGTGTAACTAGTAATGGTGGCAACCTACCTGATTCCAGGGTGTTCTCAAGATCCAGCCAATCTCAATCTTTTTTCACTATGGCCACTTTACGACTCTACTCCACAGTTATGGGCCTCCTACCCTGTGAAGCGGTCAAGTTTTGATTACTTCTCTCCTACTGACGACGGGAAAAAAAAGACAAATATTTATGTGGAGGCCATGGCTGCCTCAGAGAATTAGACCATTCTGTTCTGACCCTGTAATATCGATCGCATCCGCTGTGCTGAGGGCGTCACTCCAGAGAGTGATAGAAAACATCGCAAGTTTCGAGGAATGGAAGTCGATGGAACTGGGATAGGGTGGGCAGGGCGGCACAGTTAGCGTAGCAGTTCGCACAATGCTGTTACAGTGCCAGTGACCCAGGCTTGAATCTGACACTATCTATAAGGAGTTTGTTTGGTCTCCCTGTGTCTGCGTGAGTGTCCTCCAGGCACTCTGGTTTCCTCCCACCCCCCCCCTCCCTCCCAGGGGCTGTAGATCAATTGGTGTATTTGGGTGTCTTGGTTCCATAGGCCAGAAGGGCCTGTTACTGTGCTGAATGTCTAAATTTAAATTGAACTGGTGAAACATTCCCAATATATTTCTTTGATTATTTTAGGAGTTCGGAAAGGTCATAAATAACATCCCATTCATAATTGCCCTTGAGTGTTTGGTAGTGAGTCACCCTCTTGAATTGGTGATACGCGAGGTTGAGGCTTTTGGCCGTCTGGAGAAATTTTTGTAGGTTAGCATCATGGTCCTGCTGTTCATTGGTACCGATGACCAGATAGGGAAACATGGCCTTTAGCCCATAGTCATCCACTATCCAGTCCATCTCCCTCTGGAAGATGGTGATCCCAAAGGGGACCCGGTGGAAGTGATAGAGGTGGCTGTCTACATCGAACACAGATCGGGTGTTGGTGGTATGCTAACTTAAGATCGATGGTTGAAGAGACCCAATACTGGGCAATCTCATTCACCATGTCGGCGATGCGGGAGAGGGGGTAGGCATCTAGTTGGGTAAATTGGTTTGCTCTAACTGTAGTCTATGACCATGTGGTACTTCTCTTCGCTCTTTACCACCATCACCTGCGCCCTTCAGGTGCTGGTGCTGGGTTCCATGATCCCTTCAGCCACAAGTCGTTTAACCTGCTTTAATGAAGGCTCTTTCCCCGGGGCTGTATCGCCTGCTCTTGGTGATGACAGGCTTGCAGTTGGGGGTGAGGTTCTCGAACAGGGCCGGTGGTGGGACCCAGATGGTGGACTGAGGGGAGGGCAGGTTGTTTAAAAATTGATAGTTGCTGTTGGTTAAGGGGGGTTGGAGTGGGGTTCATCATATTCCATTTGGATGCTCTCGAGTTGGCACTGAAGGTCCAGTCCAAGTATGACTGATGCGCAGAGCTGTGGCACAATAAGGAGTTTAAAGTTTTTGTACTTAGTACCACGCACGGTCAATGTTATGATGCAGGTGCCGAGTGGGATTTGGAGACCAGAGTGACTTTGCACTATGTCAGAGTCACCGCAAGGGAGTAGCACTGTACTGTGCCTAGGTGTATGAAGCTCTCCGTGCTCCTGGTATTAAATAGACAGTTTGTGATGTGACTGTTTACCTCAATGTCCATGATAGCCTTGGCTTGCTGATGTGGGCTGTTCTAATTCAAGGTGATTGAGGCCAATGTCTGGTTGTTGTCTGATTCACTGTTGAAGTACTGGTTAGGAGGCGCCCTCCCCCCCCAAGATGGTTGCCCCCATGCCGCACAGGCAGTGCTGCTCCTTGCCACCGGAAGTGCTGCCACCCGGTTTGTCATCCCACAGGGCCGCCGAGCCGTTCCCTGTGACTGGAAGTGGTGCCGGAAGTGATGTGGTCCAAAATGGTGGCAGCTGTCGGCCACATGCAATACTGCTGGAGTAAGGTTGGGACTCACATACCTTCCCGCAGTGACCCTTCTTCCCGCAGGCAAAACATGTCGCGTTTCCGGCTGGGCAGCTCCTATGAGGATGTTCGGCATGGCCGCAGAAGTGGCACTTCGGGTGCTCGGTGGTGGTGGCAGCGACTTGGGACCCACGTCCCAAGATAGCAGCGTCTGTGCTCCCCATGTGGTAGTGGCATTGGCAGAAGAGAAGGTCTCCGCATTTAGCTGTTACTGACATGAGTGATTTGGCCAGGCCTATGACTTCCTGCAGGCTTTGATCACTCTTTTCCAGAGTCTCTGTCACATGTGATCAGACTTGAATCCATCTGCACACGCATCGCGCATCAGTTCTTTTAAGTGGACGGCAGTAGAGACATCTCTGCACCTGCAGGCTCAGCCCAGCTCCCACAGGAATCGCATGCACTCATCCACCGACTCACCAGGCGCTTGTCTACGACTGCCCAGAAGGTACCTGGCATAGACAACATTCATCAGTGTCCAATACTGACTGTAGGAGCTCCTTAGCGGCCGAGTAAGAAGAGCAGTCTCTGATCATTTGAAAGACGCGGTGGCCGGCCTGTGCGAAGAGCAGGTCCCGTTTACCCTCCTCACTCTTCATGTCGTTGCATCTCATGAATGTGTTGAGGCAGTGCAGCCATTGATTGAATTTGATGGAGGCCTCAGGGTCTTTAGGGTCAGTGTCCAGTTTATCCGCCCATATCGCCTTGTCCACGGCACGAAATCATGGTGATTAAATTGATGCACTATCAATTAGAGTGATTAATAGCCTTTAATCACCATAAATCATCAACTCTTTCCATATGTTGCTGGTCCAAATCCAAAGGAAGGTACTGAGGGAGGGGTTTGGACATAACAACCTTTATGGGGATTCTGAGGGGAGGAGATACAGGTACAGGGGCAGGCCAGCCCATACGGTACATTCATACAGATAGTGCTAACAGCTATACAGTGATTCCACCACACAACTCTCCAGAGCGGCCATTCTCAATGGGGACCATACACTGAGGGCCACAGCATATTTAAAGGGGGGGTCATGGACTGACATCATAAAATATTTTTATATTTTTTTTGTTTCTCGGGGAAGGGGGGTTCAATAAACTGTGGCCATAGCCAAAAGAAAGGTTGAGAATGGCTGTTCTAGTCTCTCAATACACTCCAGGACAAAGTGGAAGCATTATATCCACACCGTAACCATCCAGTCCCTTCACCAACACTGTACATGCACCAATGCGCAGTTGGACCGCCTCCATGCCCTCTACATCAGCCTCTGCCACCCCGGGGTCATCAGGCTCTACCATTTCGTTAGAGCTCAAAACATCCCTTACTCGGTCGAGGCGTTACGGAATAAGTTAAACAATAATGATAAAATGCATCATAAAAAGTACAGATTGGGGAGTTTAGTTTAGGTCCCACTTCACAAACAGACTCTCAGTTCCGGCAGGTATCCTCTCTGCCACGTAGGCATACGTTGGGTTGGCATGTAGTAGGTGCACCCTCTCAATCAGGGGGTCTGTCTTGCTCCTCCTCATGTCCTTTCTCAGCAGGACTGGCCCGAGTGCCATTAGCCAAGCCAGGAGAGTAGTCCCAGGCATGGATTTCTTCTGGAACATAAACATAAGCTCGTGAGGAGTTGCGTTGGTCGCCGTGCAGAGGAGCGACCTTATGGAGTGGAGTGCCGTGGGTAGGACTTCTTGCCAGTGTGTCTGGACTGGTGAGCCAATTTCACGGCCTTCCATACAGTCGCATTCTCTTTTTCAACTTGTTTGTTCCCCCGGGGATTGTAGATGGTTGTCCTGCTTGTGGCCCTGTACCTTACAAGCAGGTACTGGCGTAGCTCTTCTCTCATAAATGATGAGCCCCAGTCACTGTGGATGTAGCTGGGATACCCGAACAGGGTGAAAATAGAGTGAAAGGCCCTGATGACCATGGTGGTGGAGGTGTCTGGGCAGGGGATAGTGAATGGAAAATGTGAATACTCGTCGATAATGTTGAGAAAGTATGTTTCCATTGGCGGAAGGGAGGGGACCCTTGAAATCGACACTGAGTCGTTCGAAGGGGCGGGATGTCTTTATTAGGTGCGCTTTGTCGGGATGGTAGAAGTGCAGCTTGCATTCCTCAGACCTGGCAGGACCTGGTCGTCTCCCTGATGTCCTCAACGGAGTAGGAGAGGTTGCATGCCTTGACAAAATGAGCCATGAGGATGATGCCTGGGTGGTAAAGCTCATCATGCAGTGACTGCAACTGGCCGGTGTGTGCAGAGGCACAGCTTCCTCTTGACAGGGCATCTGGATGTTCGTTGAGAGTACCTGGCCTGTATGGTATGTCATAATTATAGGCAGAAAGTTCAATCCTCCACCTAGCGATCTTCTTTATTTTGCCCTTTTTTGCATTATTAAACATAAATGCCACTGATCACTGCCAGCCAGGTAATGCCTCCAGTATCTGATCGCCTCAACAATGGCTTGAGCCTCTTTCTCCACAGATGGGTTCGGAAGCTCGTGGCCTTGTAGGGTGCGGGAGCACCGCATGCATGGTGGCTTTGTGGTGTAGCTTTGAACATAGTCAAAATCCACCTGGGCTTCAGCCAACGAAGGTTCAGGGCCTTGGCTGTGTGGAGAAACCTCTGGAAATTGGCGTCGTGGTCTTCCAGAGAGTGTCCACAAATGGTGACACTGTCGAGAGAAGGGAAGCTGACCTTCAACCTGTACTCGTCGACCATTTTGTCCATCGATTCTGGAAGTCCGAGACCCCATTGGTGATACCAAAAGGGACCCTCCAGAACTGATAGGGCCTCAAATGCTGTGTAGAAGCGGTTCTCAGAACGGATCGGGAGCTGATAGATGCAAATTTCAGGTCGATGGTCGAATAGACCCGATACTGCACAATTTCATTTATCATGTCCGAAATTCAAGGGGGGGGGGGGAGTACGCCAAACAATTAATTGTTTGGCTGTGGTCAATCACTAGCCTGGACTTTTCTTCCCCTTTCACGACCTCCACCTGGGCTCTCCATGGGCTGTTGTTGGGTTCAATGATGTTTTCTTTGAGCAACCGTTGTGTCTCGGCTCTGATAAATTCCCGATCCCCCGCACTGTATCACCTGCTCTTTGTAGCTATTGGTTTGCAATCGGGAGTCAGGTTCAGAAACAGTGTTCAATATTTAGGGTGGAGTATCGCATGTGGTGTCTGGCTTTTGGGATCTTCTATTCCGCCCCGTGATTGGAGGGAGAGGGCCAGAGTATCCATGATCACACTTTTAAGGTGACACAGGAAGTCCAGGCCCAGCAACACAGGAGCTCACAAATCCTTCAGTACATACAATCAGAACTTATAAAATTTCCCCCCCCCCCCCCCCACTTTTACAGTTAGATGTACTATACAATAACCCTTGATTGTCACAGAGTGCGAGAGCAAAGCTAGGAAAATACTATAGTCCATCGCGTACGGTCTTAAGTTGTATCGCAGAGCAGTCACAGAGTTTATAAAGTTCTCAGAGGAGCCAGTGTCTACCAAGCAATCAGTCATGTCCATTTACCCTCACCTCCATCGTCGAGTTATTCAATTAGTGAGGTATTACCTGATCCTGGAAAACCAATGCCAATGCTCTGGAAATCCCATCACTCCCCATTCTAATGTCGACTCTCTCACCTTGGCCCATGGGCAGACAAAATGGCATCGACCACAAGGCGCAGCAATATGGCTACCATGGCTTCCCGTGATGTTTCACTTCCGGTGGTGGGTTCCACTACAAGGTGCAGCAAGAAGATGCTGGGGTGAACAGCACAGAGAGGCAGGGGCTGGTCCTTCGGGACTCGGGCACAGGTCGAGCGATGATTCAGGGGTTGCACTTGCGGTCGTCCGGGTTCCTTTAACCCGGCAGACCTTCACCTAGTGCCCTTGCTTATTGCGACCGGCGCATACGGAGTTCTTCACAGGGCATCGGGCACGAGGGTGCTGTGCCTGTCCACAGAAGTAGCATCCCCGGTCATGCGTGGCCGTAGTGGTCAGCGCTGGGGCTGTGGGGGCCACAGGCACCCCAGTGATCTGGTTCTCTGAAAAGGCACCACTCCCCCCCCCCCCCCCCCCGTGAGGTCGTTAGCTCCCAGTTGGGTCTGTTCGAGGTTTTTGCCAGCTCCAGGGTGCTAGCCAAGTCTTTCTTCCCCAACAGTGGCAATCGCTGCCTCACGTACCTTGACCTCACTGCTGCCATGAGGGTGTGCTGGATTTGTTCCTCCTCTCTCACCCAGGCTGTGGCTGCTTCATCATGGCACTTTCTGGTCAGGGCCCACAGTTCAAGAATATAGTCGTCCCGTGACTCACCCGGACGCTGCCGATGTTGAGAGTCGGTGCCTTGTCAGCACATCATTCTGGGGCCTCATGTAAAGGGTCTTCAAGCTTTCTATGGCCACCTTATAGGTAGCACAGTCTCTGATGACAGCATACCCTTTGGAGCCAACTCAAGAGAGAAGACCATCCGAGCTGAAGACGTCTAGTGTGGCCGACATGTAGGACTGGAAGCACTCCAGCCAGTAGGCGAATTCCTCCGGGGCCTCAAGGGACAGAGGGTCGACCTGGAGCATGCCTGGCTTCAACAGGGCTTCCATCCTGTTTCAAAGTAAGCTATTAAAATTGTAACACGACTGAATGCATTCGGAGATAAGTGAGGAATACAAACATGCTTTTAATAACTTACAATCAATGGCCGATAGACACAATAGTCCTCAGGTGTATCTGAGGTAAGGAGGGAAAACCAGGGTTTATATTGGGGTAGGTGAGGGTGGAGTCAGGGGAAGAGCCAGCCATCTGAACACCACATGCCGAAACCCTGCTCAGTACCTGCCTTGGAATTGGACCAGCAACATGTGAGACGTGCTGATAATTTATGGTGATTAAAACCTATTAATCACTGCTTCTAGTCTAATGTGGTTAATTGATAGTGCATCAAGTTGTTAAAACACTGGAGGATACCTCAGCATGTGTCTCGCAGGTGACAGCAATTCCTTGGAATGTCAGGAGATGGATCATTCATTGCAGGACCCCAGCCTCTTGACACACCCTTGGAGCCAGATTTATTTCAAATTTATGGCATCTGCAGTATTTTGCTTTTGGAGTTGAAGTTACTCCTGGTCAAAAAGCTAAAAAACCGCAGATGCTGGAAATCGACACAAAATAGAAAATGCAGGAAATACACAGCAGGTGAGGCACCATCCCTGGAGAGAGAAACATTATAGATAGTTTAATGACCCTCCATCTGCTGCCCATTTATCCCACTGATATTTACAAGTGCTTGCATTTGTTGTCGCATTTCAAACATTTGCTACATTTGCGACACTAACTGCTCTCCAAAATTACCGAATTGGTTGTAAAGTTAGCGCCATGCTATTACAGTGCCAGTGACCCAGGATTGAATCCAACACTGTCAGTAAGGCATGTGTATGTTTTCCCCATGTCTGCGTGGGTTTCCTCTGAGTGCTCCAGTTTTCTCCCACCCTCCAAAATGTGAGCATCAGCCTAGATTTTGGAACAAGGTTTAAGCTGCTGGCCTTTTGATAAGAAGCCCAAGTGCTTTCATGGGGCAGGGCCCAGAAACCCTTGAGGAACAGGCTAAGCAGCGATCAAAGCCATCCATCCAGTTGTAGGAAGGATAACAAGGTTTTGGATCCACTCCAAGGGATACCGAGGTGGAGAACACACACGGTACTTTTAAGCTACAGCACCTGCCCCACTAATCCAGGTGAGATTAGTGGGGCAAAGGTACTTCCTGCACATTTTAAGCTGCAGGAAGATCGACCCATTAAATTGCCAACACAGCGATTTAAGGGGGATCCCGCCCCCCCCCCCGCGATGACGCGTTGAATGACGCGCCACGCACTTAACGGAAATACTGCTGGAAGTGACGCATTGAAGTCCAAATGGCGAACGGGAACAATCTTCAGATGCCGGCTAAGCAACGCTGCTGGGCTGCAGTACAGTAGGCAGGTGTTGTGACCACCGCTGTCAGGCGAATGCCGCAGTCACTGGAGGAGCAACAGGATTGTAAGCACTGCTCATTTCAGTAGATGCGGCCCGGCGACGCACGGACGCATAGTAGGAGAAGAAGCCCAGACACCTCCTTAAGGCTTTCATAGTCCTCGGAATCAGGAGGTCTAACAGGGGGCGCACTTGATCGGGGTCAGGGCCAATAATGCCATTCTCCACCACATAGCCCAGGATCGCCAGAGGTTTCATATGGACATTGAGGTTCAGGGCCTTGGCTGTGTGGAGAAACCTCTGGAAATTGGCGTCGTGGTCTTCCAGTGAGTGTCCACAAATGGTGACACCGTCGAGAGAAGGGAAGCTGACCTTCAACCTGTACTCATCGACCATTTTGTCCATCGACTCTGGAAGACAGAGACCCCATTGGTGATACCAAAAGGGACCCTCCGGAACTGATAGAGCCTCAAATGCTGTGTAGAAGCGGTTCTCAGAACGGATCGGGAACTGATAGAACAACCGAGCACCAGAACAACTGAGTCGGCCATTTTCATTTTCAAGCCGCTGGTGGACGCGACCTTGGTAAGTTTAACTGGGTTCCCCGATTACCTCTGAGGTAGGGCAGGGACCCGGTTGGATTTGGACCACGCTGAACGGGTCGGACCCTTTCAAGCTGCTGCGTGAGTGGAGCATTGCCCGGTTAACCCCATTTTACATGGCAGCTTGAAAGGGCCTTCAGTTACATTTAGAATCTCTGGGGTTGTTCTCCTTGTGAGATAAAGTTGAAGTTTTAAGAGATGCTCTCTGAGCTACAAGATATTTTGACGGAGTGTATTTTCATTAAGAAAAGGCTCTGATGTTACACAATTATTTCCAAATGAATATAAGGAAAAGAAGAAGAATTGGAAGCAACATGATGATTTGGGCTAGAATTCATTTCCTGAAAATAAAGTGTGAACTGATTACAAGGGGAATATTTGGACCACTTTTCCTGTAACATAAATAGCTGGATAATATTGATTCTTAACAATCATTGCTGTTTTGAGGCTGCAGTATATTGATTTAAAATTGAACATGAGATTAGAGGTCCTCTGTTATACAAAACCATACAATGGAGAGTTAGCTACAATAGGTCTCTCTTTTTATCGGGAAGTGAATTTGAGCTCATATCACCTTGTCGCTTAAAATACTTCTTTTCCTGTCATTCATTTGCAAATGATCGTGTATCCACTGAGCTCTCTTGCAATGAAAATGCATCCCTTCAAAGTACATTGTAGTTCAGAATACATCTCTTAAGTCTTTAGCTTCACCTCACAACCCTGGAGATTCAAAGCGGATCCAAAGCTTTGCTGCCCTCCCACAACTGGAAGCATGGCTTTGATTGCTGCTTAACCTGTTCTTCAAAGGTGTGTCGGTCGAGCCCCATGAAAACACTTGAGCTTCTTATCAAAAGGTTAATAGTTTAAACCTAACAGTTTAAACCTTGTTCCAAAATCTGGCTTGAATGACGCGCCACGCACTTACCGGAAATACTGCTGGGAATGACACATTGAAGTCCAAATGGTGAACGGGAACAATCTTCAGATGCCGGCTAAGCAACGCTTGTTGTTGGCCATTTAATTACATTTTTTAATTGAATTTACTTTAGAAATACAGCACGGCATCAGGCCTTTCCGGCCCTCGAGCCCTTGCCATCATCACAAGAAGGATGGTATTCCTCGATAGAGAAATGTGAAAACTGTAGACGCTGAACTCTTGAGGAGACAAAGAATTGCTGGAGGAAGTTAGCAGATCAAACAGCATCCGTGGACAGAAACAGTCAGTCTATGCTACTTGTCTGTCCCCTTACCAGGTCTTGATAAAGGGTTCAAACCCAAACTGTTGACTGACCACTTCTACCCACGGATGTTGTCTGACCTGCTGAAATCCTCCTGCAATTCTTCGTCTGTTATTTCTTAATGCAGGCTTTCCTTTTGGCTAACAAAGTATCCTTGTGGTTCTTTTAAATCACCCATTATCTCCCAGAGATATACCAAGATGTTTATAAAAGGTCAGTGCAGGCATGATGGGCTGAATAGCCTTTTCTTTTATGATCATGAATAGATGATTTTTTTAAATTAAAAAAACGATTTGCAGCATGGTAGATGGCGATTCTGGCCATTTAAACCCATGCCGCCCAAAGCCACCCAAAGTTACCAACAATTCCGTACGTTTTGGAGGCTGGGGGGAAACCGGAGCACCCGGAGAAAACCCACAGGGACACGGGAAGAACGTGCAAACTCCCAACAGACAGCATGGGGTTCAAACCAGGTCCTTACAACTGTAATACCAGCGCACTAACCTCAATGCTAACTAAACCATAAATAATTCCTCAGCAAACCACTTAGAGGGCTATATAATAATCCCAATTCTTTCAATTAAATGGGATGTGGATTAATAAATAGTCATCTTACAATTTACAAAATGTTAAATAAATATGAATATGTTAGATAGAATTTAATGAATGTAAGTAAATAAATTGTCCAATTGCATTTAAATTGCTGAGGTACTCTTTTAAATAATCTTAAAATTCCATGAAATCGCCCATTGACATAAATCCTAGTGACAGTAACAGCTGTGTTGTAATATATTACCAAAAGCTCCAAGGTAAATGTTAATAAATAATGCTGTTCAAAAATGATTTTCAGTCAGCCCAGTTCTCAATGGAAGACAAGAGTGCATCGGAGGTTATTGTAGCTCAGTGGTTAGGTCATTGGTCTACTTAGGTGTTTCATTGCACACAGACATCACTGGCACTGGCCACAGTTGTTGGCCATTGTTACAGCCCATCTATTGAGGAGGTCAAGTCAGGTGAAGGTAGGTTGCAGATGTCCCTCCTCTGAAGGACAATGTTGAACCATAAGGTTCCTTTCAACAAACCAGTAGTTTCACAAACACAATTAATCTTCTTTTATAAATTCTTTCATATATTCACTAGTTTACATTCTACAGCTGCCAGGTGGATTTTAACTCACGCTTTATTCGTTTGGAGATATATAACCTCTGTGCTGCCATACTCATCGTAGCTTTTGAATTCCGTTTCAGAGACGAGCACCTGGATTAAAAGTGTTGAAGGTGATTACGAACATCCCGTGGCAGCACAATTAGTGTACTGGTTCGCACAACACTGTTATAACACCAGCAACCCAGGTTCGAATCCGCCATTTTCAGTAAGGACCTTGTACGTTTACCCCATGACCCACACGAGTTTTCTCCGAGTGCTCCGGTTTCCTCCTACCCTCCAAAATTCACGGGATTGGGAGATTAATTGGTTGCAATTCTGCAGCACAGGGATCATGTGCTGGAAGGACCTTCTACTGTGCTGGTATTGTTAAAATAACGTTCAAATTAAAATGAAGTAGTGAATATACTCTCCTGGTCGGTGGGGCTTGGGAGGGGGATCCTAATTTCCGTCTAACTGGGTCCCTCTGGATAAACAATATTGGCATCCTTATCAATAATGCAAATGTACTGGTGAATTAAGTTTTGTAATATAATAGAGGTGCATTACTGAGATTGCCAGAAGGACAGGTCTCAAGCTGAATTAAATAGCCAACAAAGGTCTGCCTGCACTCATGGTTTAACCAGAATTGCAAAGTGAGATATGGAAGCAAAATAAGGAAACAATCCAAGGATCATGGTGAACAAGCCTCACTCAGACATCACTCCACAAAATAGCAGCAAGTGACACCAAATGCATTAACCAACGCAGAATTGGAAAACCTGTTCAAGCTTACTAACTTTTCTCTGGACTAAAAATGTGAAGATACATAGTGTTGGAGATGTCAAGGCAAACAATATCAGACTTGGAGACTCACTTGAAGTCCAAAAGCACCTCTGATGTACAAAATAACACAATTTCTTCCCTGACTAGTGAGTGTTGTCAAAACCACCATCAAGCATGTCTGATAGCTGTGTGGAAATATGGAAATGTCTCATAACCGTGGGTAGATGTGGGAATGTCTGATAGCCGTGTGTAGATGTGGGAATGTCTGATAACCGTGTGGAGATGTGGGAATGTCTGATAACCGTGTGGAGATGTGGGAATGTCTGATAGCCATGTGTAGATGTGGGAATGTCTGATAGCCGTGTGTAGATGTGGGAATGTCTGATGGCCGTGTGTAGATGTGGGAATGTCTGATAACCGTGTGTAGTTGTGGGAATGGCTGATAGCCATGTGCAGATGTGGGAATGTCTGATAGCCGTGTGTAGATGTGGGAATGTCTGATAACCGTGTGTAGTTGTGGGAATGGCTGATAGCCATGTGTAGATGTGGAAATGTCTGATAGGCGTGTGTAGATTACATGCGCGTGCACTTAGAATTAGAAGGGTGTTAAGTTAGTTAATAGTAATAAGTTAAAGTTTGATCCTGTTTTCATGTTTAAAGATAATTAAAAGCAACTTTTGCTTAAATAACCATATTTCTTGGTGAATATCTATTGCTGCTGGGTTTATAGGTCCTATGGGCTCACAGTAACTTTGGGAGCTCATCCTTACGGATTGAAAATTGGAGTTTTAGAATCTTAAACTTTTGGAGTTTTTGTAATTTATAAGTTAATTGTTTTTTTCAAGCTTATTTGAAGCTTGTGTGTGGAAAAACAGCAGCAATGGTTGTTGATACATTTTTGTTACAACCAACACCTGCAGAGCAAGAGAAAAGAGGAACTGATGGTTATTTCTAAGGCATTAAAGCTGTCTGACGTCAAGCATTGGATGAGGAAAATACAAATCCAGAGGATTATAGTGAAATATTATATAGGTGAGGGAAAATTTGTTGAGAAAGGTTTAGATAATTTTCCGGAGGATAGATCTTTTGAATTGCAATGGAGTTGGAGAAACTGAGGGTGGAAGAAGAAAGAGAGAAGCAGAGGGTGTTAGAGGCTGAGAAACAGAGACAATATGAGGCAGACGAAACTGAAAAACAAAGAGAAGAGGCTGAAAAACAGGATATATGAGGTAGAGGGAGGTGAAAAATGGAGGGGATGATGAAATACAAAGAAAATATGACTTGGAAAAGATTGAAAGGGACAGATGGTTTCAATTAGAGAAGTTAAAAATTGAGATAAAGGGAGGTAAGAGAATTGAGGCTGTAACTCCTGGAGAGAGGTTTTTGGTTAGTAGAAAGGTAAATCTATTGCCTCCTTTTGATGAGGGAGATATAGATTCAGAGAGCCCAAGATGGCCAAAAGAAAAATGGCCTTTTATGCTCCAAAGTATATGGAAGGGAAAAGCACAAATTGCATCCTCTAGCTTGACTACAGAGCAAGTGGCAAATTATGATCCTGTTAAACAAGCAGTATTGAAAGCTTATGAGTTGGTTCCAGAAGTGTATAGACAAAAATTTAGGGGTTGGGTGAAAACATGGATTTTGCTCTGAAAAAATCTGTAAGTTTTGACCGTTGGTGTACCTCAAAAGGAATAAATAATGATTTTGACAGATTGAGGGAATTGATATTAATTGAGGAAATTAAGAGGTGTGTTCAAAAGGAGATTAAATTATACCTGGATGAGAGAGACATGGGGACTTGGAAACAAACAAAGCAAACTTAACTGTTAATTTAGCAAAATGTCAATGTGGACATGCCACTATAACATACTTGGGTCATGTAGTTGGTCATGGCAAAGTTGCACCTATGCAATTTCTGAGTTTCCTACTCCCAATGGCAAGAAAGCAGTGAGAAGGTTTTTAGGAATGGCAGGATATTACAGGAAATTTTACAGAAATTTTGCTCAGGTAGCTCTTTCTTTAACCAATCTTTTGAAGAAAGGGGAGAAATTTGTGTGGACTAAAATGTGTCAGACAGCTTTGGAAATTTTAAAGGGGATGCTATGCCATTACCCTGTGTTAAAATCTCCTGATTTTGACAGACCATTTTCTTTAGCAGTGGATGCCAGTGAGGGGGAACAGGTGCAGTTTTATTACAAAAACATAATGAAATTGATCATCCAGTTACCTACTTTCCAAAAATATTTAATGTTCATCAAAGGAATTATTCCACTATTGAGAAGGAACTGTTGTCTATAATATTTGCTCTGCAGAATTTTGATGTATATCTCAGTAGCTCTCATGAACCAATTGTGATATTTACTGACCACAATCCTCAGGTGTTTTTGAATAAAATTAAGAATAAAAACAGAAGATTGTTAAACTAGAGTTTAATATTGCAAGAATATAATCTGTAAATTAATCATATCAGAGGTACAAATAATGTGATAGCAGATTGTTTACCAAGATGTTAAAATTGATCATGTATACAAATACTCTCAGCATTGGGTAACTTTATTATAATGTTATATATATTGTGTATTGTTATTTCTTTAGTGATTTTAAAGTCAGTTTAGTTATAACTGAATTTTAATTTTAACTCAAGAGTTAAAATTCCTTTCTAGGGGGAAAGTGTAACAGTTTATGTGGGATAGTCTGATAACCGTGTGTAAATATGTGAATGTCTGATAGCCAAGTGTAGGTGTGGGAATATCAGATAGCCCTGTGTAGATGTACGAATGTCTGAGAACCGTGTGAACATGTGGGAATGTTTTCTTTATTTTTTTATTTATTACTTAAAATCAAAATATATATGGATACATAATGTTTATCCGCCATAATCCCCCACCCCCCAACCCTAACCCCAACCCTCTTCTAAATTAAAAAGAATAGAAGATGGAAGAGGAGATTAACTCACATAACAATCATCAACTATTGCCATGGTTTGGTGCAGCCCCAATACCCATGGGAAGAAACACCGTTACAAATTCCAACCCATATATCTCATATACAGGCTTCAAACTTTAACAAAAAATGGATAATTGTCACATAAATTATACGTTATCTTTTCCAGTGGAATACAAGAACTAATTTCCAAATGCCACCGTTGAATACTTAAATCAGTCTCATTTTTCCAAGTGATTGCCAAACATTTTCCTGGCACAGCTAACGCCTGTCTCAAAAAAGTAATTTGAAACTTATCTAATTTTAATTCCAAACTCAGTTTTTTAATATAACCCAATAGGTTCAAGCAAAATTTTAAATTTAAATAAACCTTCTAAAAATTCCTTAATTCTACTAAAAAAGATTTCACTATCTCCCACGACCAAGTAGAATGTAAAAAAGTACCAACTTGCTTATGGCATCAAAAACATAAATCAGAAGAAATAAACTTTTATTTCCTTAACTTCTCAGGAGTTAAATATAACTGATGTATAAAATTATAATGAACTAATCTATATTTTGTATTCACTAATTTGGCCATACTGTCCTCACATATACTCATCCAATCATCCTGAGAAATAGATATTGACAAATCTTTTTCCCATCTAAGCCGAGATTTATAAATATCCATCTTGAGCATTTTATGTTATAATAGAGCCTACATCTCAGATATAAATCATTTCTTACCCTCTTCAGGGAGTAAACTTTCAAATCTAGACTGTCTAGGCCTCCATAACATATGCCCAAAGTTATCTAAAAGTAAGGCTCTAACCTGATAGTAAGTAAACAGGGTATTTGGAGAAATTCCATATTTCTGCTTCATTCTTTGAAATGAAATAAAATACCCAGCTTCATAACAGTCCTCTACCAACTTAATACCTTTCTGTTCCCATATTTTCAAGAGCTGATTATTTAATGAAAAAGTAAAAAGTTTGTTCTGATACAAAGGAGTTTTAGCCAAAATTTTACCTTCCTTTTTCTTACTCCATAATTCCATTAAATGTTTCAACACTGGTAGATTATAGCTCTGTAAAAGCTGAGAATTCCATTTATAAATAAAATGATATATTCTCTTCTCATCTGAGACAATTCAATTAGCCCAAACCCAGCTTAGCGCCAACATTGGAGACTTCAGGGGTTTCTACGAGGCTCTAAAGGCTGTGTACGGCCCCTCACCCCAAGTCCAAAGCCCTCTGCGCAGCTCAGACGGCGAAGTCCTCCTCAGCGACAAGATCTCCATCCTCAATTGATGGTCAGAACACTTCCAATCTCTTTTCAGTGCTAACCGCTCAGTCCAAGAATCCGCCCTGCTCCAGCTCCCTCAACAGCCCTTGAGTCTAGAGCTGGATGAGATCTTTACCCGGGAAGAGACATATAAGGCAAATGAACAACTGAAAAGTGGCAAAGCAGCAGGTATGGATGGAATCCCCCCCAGTGGTCTGGAAGGCTGGCAGCAAAACTCTGCATACCAAACTGCATGAGTTTTTCATGTTCTGCTGGGACCAAGGAAAGCTGCCTCAGGACCTTCGTGATGCCATCATCATCACCCTGTACAAGAACAAAGGTGAGAAATCAGACTGCTCAAACTACAGGGGAATCACGTTGCTCTCCATTCCAGGCAAAATCTTCGCTAGGATTCTCCTTAATAGACTAATACCTAGTGTCGCCGAAAATGTCCTCCCAGAATCACAGTGTGGATTTCGCACAAGCAGAGGAACTACTGACATGGTCTTTGCCCTCAGACAGCTCCAAGAAAAGTGCAGAGAACAAAACAAAGGACTCTACATCACCTTTGTTGACCTCACCAAAGCCTTTGACACCGTGAGCAGGAAAGGGCTTTGGCAAATACTAGAGCGCATCGGATGCCCCCCAAAGTTCCTCAACATGGTTATCCAACTGCACGAAAACCAACAAGGTCGGGTCAGATACAGCAATGAGCTCTCCGAACCCTTCTCCATTGTCAACGGTGTGAAGCAAGGCTGCGTCCTCGCACCAACCCTCTCTACTATCTTCTTCAGCATGATGCTGAAACAAGCCATGAAAGACCTCAACAATGAAGACGCTGTTTACATCCAGTACCGCAATCTCCTAGAACGCTTCCATCAGCGCTGTCTCTGCTCCATCCTCAACATTCATTGGAGTGACTTCATCACCAACATCGAAGTACTCGAGCTGGCAGAGTTCACAAGCATCGAATCCACGCTGCTGAAGACCCAACTGCGCTGGGTGGGTCATGTCTCCAGAATGGAGGACCATCGCCTTCCCAAGATCGTGTTATATGGCAAGCTCTCCACTGGCCACCGAGACAGAGGTGCACCAAAGAAGAGGTATAAGGACTGCTTAAAGAAATCTCTTGGTGTCTGCCACATTGACCACCGCCAGTGGGCTGATATCGCCTCCAACCAATCTTGGCACCTCACAGTTTGGCGGGCAGCAACCTCCTTTGAAGAAGACCGCAGAGCCCACCTCACTGACAAAAGATAAAGGAGGAAAAGCCCAACACCCAACCCCAACCAACCAATTTTCCCTTGCAACCGCTGCAACTGTGCCTTACTGTCCCACATCGGACTTGTCAGTCACCAACAAGCCTGCAGCAGACGTGGACATACCCTTCCATAAATCTTTGTCCACGAAGCCAAGCCAAAGAAAGAAGAAAGAAGCATATTTCCAGGCCAATTTCTGTAATGAGACCCTTGTCATTTTACCTTTCCATAAAAAAGTCCTCACCAAAGCATTCAAATCTTTAAAGAATTTTTGGGGAATTCTACATGCAATAGACTGAAAAATATATTGTATATGGAGAAAGTTATTCATTTTCACATTCATCCTATCAAGGTTATTGGTACATCTTTCCACCGATTTAAATCATATTTAATTTTAGACAATAAAGGCAAATAATTGAATTATTATAAATGATTATAATTATCATCTATTATAATTCCAAAATACCACTTAAATTCCATAATGTTTACAAGATGAATAATCCACATCTGCCAAAAGCATTATCTCTCTCTTATCCTAATTAATCTTGTAACCTGATAATTCACCATATTGATCCAGTCTTGCCTGTAGATTTCCTAATGGCTGCATTAAATACATCAAGACATCATCTATCAATAAATTTATTTTATACTCATCTGCATTCACCTTAATACCCTTAATATTACTATCTTGCCTAATCAGCTAAGCCAAAGGTTCAATAACCAATGCAAACAGTGCTGGTAACAAAGGACTGCCCTATCTAGTCGATCTAGTCAATACAAACGAAGAAGATACCTGTCCATTTGTCACAACTCTAGCGATTGGATTTTTATATCAAGCCTTAACCCAGCCAATAAAAAGTGGCCCTAATTTATATTTCTCCAACACTTTAAACAGAAACCCCCATTCCACTCTATCAAAGGCCTTCTCAGCATCCAAAGCAATTACCATAGGTTGGCCAGATTGCCCCCAAGAAACATTAATTAAAGAAATCAATTTCACAATATTATCTGCTGAATACCCATTTTTTATAAAACCAGCTTGATCTACATGAATCATATCTGGTAAATATTTAGCTAGTCTATTAGCTAGAACCTTGGCAACAATCTTATAATGCACATTTAATAAAGAAATAGGTCAATAAGATCCCACTTTTAATGGGTCCCTATCCTTCTTGGGAATAACCGTAATAAGCACTCTGGAAAAAGAATCCATAGCCTGTTTCAAAACATCCATCAATAGAGAAATTAACAAATCCTGAAATTTTTTACAAAACTCAAAAGTAAAACCATCCTCTCCTGGAGATTTCCCACCAGGCATTGACTGTAATGCTTCCTTCACCTCCACAACAGTAAAAAAAAGCATCTAGATCTTTAATCTTTGCATCCCTTAGAGATGGTAAAGCCAATTCAGACAAAAAGGTGTCAATTTTAACATTATCTTCCAACACTGCAGACATATGTAATTTATCATCAAATAAACAAAATTCATCATTAGTTTCCTGTGGTTTATAAGTAATCAATGAATCATGTCTAATAGCATTTATTGTCCAAGAAGCCTGTTCAGTCTTTAATTGCCATACTCACACTTTGTGAGCTTGTTCACCCAACTTGTTAACTTGTTTAGTCCACTGCAATAACTTTTCAAACTTATACATTTGTAATGAATTATACCACAATTTCAAGTTAGTTAAACAAACTTTTTTAGTTTCCGTAGCATCCCGTTGTACTTCTTTCTCCAATATCTCTATCTCCTTCTCTAAGTCATTCGTCTCAGCCAAATGTTGTTTTTTTTTTATTTTAGCAGTATAACTAATAATCTGTTTCCTCAAAAAGGCTTTCAATGCATTCCATACAACTAATTTACTACCAACCGAATCCATGTTTTATTTTCAAAAATGACTATATATGATCCCTCATAAATTAATAAAGTCAGAATTTTTCAACAACATCGAGTTAAATCTCCATCGATACACATTCTCCACTGTCTCAGAACCAGTACAAGTAATGAACAAGAAAGAATGATCAGACAAAATCCTACTTTTATATTCAGCCCTAAAGAATCTTGCTTGTAATTGCGCTGATGCTAAAAATAAATCTATTCTAGAATAAGAATCATGCCTAAATGAATAAAAAGAAAATTCCTTCTCAGTTGGATTCAACTTCCTCCAAATCTCTACCAAATTCATATCCTCCATTACTGTCATTAATTGCTTGGCCATCTTTGTTCAAACTATTGATTTTGGACATTTATCTAACAATGGATCCAAACAACAATTAAAGTCAGCTCCAACCTATATTTTACCATATGCCTGATTTAAATTAAAAAAAAGAATCCACCATAAATTGTTCATCATCTGTATTGGGAGCATAAACATTCATTAAAGTCCAAGCTTCTGAAAACATTTTACAATTAACAATCATAAGCCTGTCAACAGCTTCAAAAACTGAATCCAATGTAAAAGATAATGTTTTATGAATTAAAATAGCAACACCCCTTGTTTTGGAATTGAAAGAAGAAGCTATAACTTGCCCAGCCCAATCTTTCTTCAACCTTTGGTGTTCCTTTTCGATCAAATGAGTCTCTTGCAAAAATGCAAAATCAAATTTCAACTTTTTAATATAAGCTAATACCCTTTTTCTCTTAATTGTGTTATTAAGCCCATTAATATTAAAAGTAGCAAAATTTAAGTTAGCCATAGTAAACTATATTTACCCACCACAGTGGCGAAGCAGCCCCCCCCCCCCCCATGGCTCATTACAAACATAAGCAAAGATCTCCTCAAAGAAAGAAAAGACAAAAAACCCATAGAACCACCCACCACCAAAATAAACCTACAACAATATAAGTGTAGTACCCCCCTCAATTATGCAGGAGTGACAAATGCCACAAAGTGGCCGATGATTTTGGAAGAATTGGTAGCTGAACCACCTCCCCTGAACAGAACAAACAATAAAAAAAGTAATCATTTCAAGTATGATAAGCCTCTTCCAAATCACAGTTAACTTGGTCATCATCAATACCAATGTCAATCAACTGTTGAGTCTCCATCTCTCGCTTTCCATTCTTTCCTTTCAGAACTGAAACAAGTTGTTGAGAAAACTGGTCTTGCACCTGCTTATTGACAGGCAAAGAATTAGAAAAGATAAGGGGCTTCAGCATCATTATCAAAAAACTGAGCCTGATAATCCCCATAAAAAACTTTTAACACAGCAGGGTAACGAAAAGCAAATTTATAGCCCCTCTTCCACAAAACAGCTTTAGGTGAATTAAATTCTTTACGATGCTTAATGTCAGCCTGGCTCAAATCAACACAGAAAAATACTCATTATTCTTAACAATCAGAGGACCCTGATTATGTCTAGCATTCTGTACTGCAAGCCTTAAAATCAACTTTGATAACGCAAACATCGAATCAGAACGGAACGTGATGCTTGACCAGGAAGTGGTTTCCTTCCTATTGCTCAATGAGCTCTGTCCAGGTCCAAGCCACTCGGAAAATAAGCTGTTCCCAAAACCTCAGGAATCCACTTGTGAGAAAATTGAACTGGATCTGAACCTTCAAAGTTTCCAACACTTCAATCTTCTTCAACAAATCACTCTTCTGAATCTCCCAACCAGTAAACAAATCCTCCATCTGTTCCTTACACTGCTCCATGTCATCTTTACAGTCAAAAAATGCATCTACAATCTTTTTAAATTTATCTTGAACCTTATCCACTGCTCTCAAGCACTTGTTAACATCCATTTTAATAGAAGACATTTCATTCTTCATGTCACCTTTCATCTCAGTTAATTGCTCCTTGACGACTGAAAATTTTTGGCTCATCTGCAAAGCCAAATTCTCCATTTGCTTATATAAATCAGATATGGCAATATTAGAGTGTGATGGGTCTGATTTAAACTAAAATGTCCGTCTCAATACAGGCCTACCCGCAGTCAGATCTTCTTCCTCCTCCACAGGTTGTTCCTCCTCCTCTTCTAGTCCAGTGACATCTTCCACTTCTTCCTCCATCGCAGCAAAGATTGGGACAGCCCGACTAAGAATAAGAATGCCCCCCCCCCCCACCAGCCCAGATTCGCTGGACTGAAGGAGGTCAGGCCACTCCCCCGCAACCTGGGACGATTCAAATGTAGCACACATTTGAAGTTTCGCACATGCCCGGTTGGTCATTCTGCTCGGGAGGGAAATGATGCCGAATCGTCGGCCACCTGTGAATAGCTCCTGCCTTTTGCTAATAAAATTGTAGAGCTCGTCGAAAGAAGTGGGGCTTGCATTCAGCGCACACTGAACAGGCTCGGGTCATGGAGCGAATCTCCTCGACTGTGTAGGGTAGGTTGCACACCTTCACAAAGTGGGCAAACCTAGTGACCCCTGGATGACAGAGCGCCTCATGGAGTTTCTGTAGTCTATCCATCTGTATGCTGGCGCACGTCCCCCTGGAGAGCCCGTCAGGCGGGTCGTTGAGCTTACCAGGCCAGTACAGGATGTCATAGTTAAAGGTGGAGAGTTCAATTCTCCATCTGGCGATTTTGTCGTTTTTTATCTTACCTCGCTGGGTGTTGCTGAACATGAAGGAGACTGCGCGTTGATCAGTTAACAGTGTAAAGCGCCTCCCAGCGAGGTAATGTTTCCAACGACGCATCACTTCAACTATGGCCTGGGCCTCCTTCTCGACCGAGGAGTGTCTACTCTCTGGACCCTGGAGGGTTCTAGAGAAGAAGGCTACAGGCCGACCGACCTGGTTCAAGGTGGCTGCCAGGGCGAAGTCGGATGCATCGCTCTCGACTTGAAACGGGACAGGCTCATCGATCACATGCAGCGTTGCAGCGACGATGTCGAATTTGATTCGATCGAAAGCTGCTCTGGCTTCGGTCAAGAGGGGAAAGGAGGTGGTCTTGATAAGAGGACGCGCCTTGTCGGCGTAGTGTGGAACCCATTGGGTGTAATATGAGAAAAAGCCCAGGCAGCGTTTGAGCGCTTTCTGGGTATGGGGGGGGGGGGTGGTAAGTCCATTAGGGGATGCATGTGGTCAGGATCTGGCATCACTACCCCGTTCTCCACCACGCAACCTAGAATCGCGAGTTGTGTGGTCCAGAAGACACACTTGTCAAGATTGAAGGTCAGGTTCAGCCGACCGGCAGTTTGATGAAATTTGTCTAGGTCCTGCGCGTCGTGGCCGCAGATGGTGACATTGTCCAGATACGGGAAGGTAGTGGTTAGCCCATTCTGGTCCACCATCCGGTCCATTTCCCGCTGGAAGACTGCGACACCATTCGCGACCCCGAATGGTACCCTGAGAAATTGATACAGCCGCCCATTCGCTTCGAAGGCTGTGAATGGTCGGTCCTCACAGCGGATCGGGAGCTGGTGGTAGGTCAAACGTAGGTCAATGGCGGAGAATATGCGGTATTGGGCGATCTGGTTCACCACATCCGTGATGCGTGGCAAGGGTACGCATCCAGGAGCGTGAAGCGGTTAATGGTCTGGCTATAGTCGACCATCATCCATAGCTTTTCCCCGTTCTTGACAACCACCACCTGGGCTCTCCAGGGACTTGAACTAGGTTCGATGATGCCCTCATCCAGCAATCTACGCACCTCACTGAATTGCCTGTTATCGTAACTATATTGCCGACTTTTGGTGGCAACAGGCTTCCAGCCAGGGGTGAGGTTTGCGAAGAGTGCTGACGGGGCAATCCGGAGTGTGGAAAGGCCGCAGGAGTGGCCCCGGGGCAAGGGGCGGGTTTCTCGGGTGCTTCAGGGGTGGGGCGATGGCAGACCGAGAGGGGGGCGTGGGGTCCCCCAAAGTGTAGAGACACCGTTCGAAACTGACACTGGGGCGCACAATTGGGGAAGGATGAATAATTTGAAGTGGGTGACCATTACGCCCTGTACTTCCAGCATGGTGATGCCATACCCCTTTATCCTGGTCGAGAGCAACCTCGTCGCTAATGAGATCCTCTGGGTAGTGGGGATAATGTCAAGTCCGCAACGGAGGGCCAGATCTGGCCAGATAAAACTCAGTTGACCCGGAGTCAAATAAGCAGTTGGTGTAGTGTTCTTCGCTAGGATTCTCCTAAATAGAATAATACCTAGTGTCACCGAAAATGTTCTCCCAGAATCACAGTGCGGCTTTAGCACAAACAGAAGAACTACTGACATGGTCTTTGCCCTCAGACAGCTCCAAGAAAAGTGCAGAGAACAAAACAAAGGACTCTACATCACCTTTGTTGATCTCACCAAAGCCTTCGACACCATGAGGAGGAAAGGGCTTTGGCAAATACTAGAGCGTCTCAGATGCCCCCCAAAGTTCCTCAACATGGTTATCCAACTGCACGAAAACCAACGAGGTCGGGTCAGATACATCAATGAACCCTTCTCCATTAACAATGGCGTGAAGCAAGGCTGCGTTCTCGCACCAACCCTCTTTTCAATCTTCTTCAGCATGATGCTGAACCAAGCCATGAAAGACCTCAACAATGAAGACGCGTTTACATCCATAGAAACATAGAAACATAGAAGATAGGAGCAGGAGTAGGTCATTCGACCCTTCGAGCCTGCTCCGCCATTCAACGAGATCATGGCTGATCTTAAAGTTCAGTACCCCGTCCCCGCCTTCTCTCCGTAACCTTTAATACCCTTATACTGAAGAAATAGATCTAATTCCCTCTTAAATATATTTAATGAACCTGCCTTCACTGCCCTCTGTGGCAATGAATTCCACAGATTCACCACCCTCTGGGTATAGAAATTCCTCCTCATCTCGGTCCTAAATGGTTTGCCTATTATCCTCAAACCATGGCCCCGGGTTATGGATTTTCCCATCCTTGGAAACATCCCATCTGCATCCATTCTGTCCAATCCTGCCAGAATTTTATATGTCTCTAAGAGATCCCCTCTCAATCTTCTAAACTTCAGGGAGTACAATCCCAATTTGCGCAATCTTTCCTCATAAGTCATTCCTGCCATTCCAGGTATCAGCCTGGTGAATCGCCTCTGCACTCCCTCCATTGCAAGAACATCCTTCCTAAGATAAGGTGACCAAAACTGCACACAATACTCCAGGTGTGGTCTCACCAAGGCCCTGTACAGCTGCAGTAAGGTATCCTTGTTCCTAGACTCAAACCCTCTTGATATGAAGGCCAACATACCATTTGCCTTTTTAATCGCCTGCTGTACCTGCATGCTCGCCTTCAGAGACTGATGTACAAGTACCCCTAGGTCTCTCTGCACTTCCCCATCTCTTAATCTATTGCCATTCAAATAGTAATCTGCCCTCCGGTTTGTTTTACCAAAGTGGATAACCTCACATTTATCCATATTGTAGTGCATTTGCCATGTATCTGCCCAGTCCCTCAATTTATCCAAATCACACTGGAGCTTCCTGACCCCCTCTTCTGTGCACACAACCCCTCCTAGCTTAGTGTCATCTGCAAATTTGGAGATATTACATCCAATCCCCTCATCCAGATCATTAATGTAAATTGTGAACAGCTGGGGTCCAAGTACAGATCCCTGTGGTACCCCACTGGTCACCGCCTGCCACTCAGAAAACAAGCCATTTATCCCAACTCTCTGTCTTATACCTGCCAGCCAGTTCTAAATCCACATCAATACTTTGCCCCCAATCCCATGAGCCTCGTTTATGCGGGACCTTATCGAAGGCGTTTTGGAAGTCCAGGTACACCACATCCACTGGCTCTCCCCCATCTATTTTACC
Organism: Narcine bancroftii; assembly: GCF_036971445.1. Lineage (NCBI taxonomy): Eukaryota > Metazoa > Chordata > Chondrichthyes > Torpediniformes > Narcinidae > Narcine > Narcine bancroftii. The sequence continues at coordinate 16,364,363 of NC_091472.1, forward strand.
TGTCACCATCTCAAAGAATTCCAATAGATTTGTCAAGCACAATTTACCTTTTGTAAATCCATGTTGACTCCGTCCGATCCCTTCTCTGCTAGTCATATGCTCCGCTATTACATCCTTAATAATGGATTCCATCATTTTGTCCGGTACCGCACGGATGGCAGTCTCTTCAATCTGAGGCACCTGCAAGCTCACACCAAGACACAAGAGCAACTTGTCCGTGAACTACTCATTGCAGACGATGCCGCTTTAGTTGCCCATTCAGAGCCAGCTCTCCAACGCATGACGTCCTGTTTTGTGGAAACTGCCAAAATGTTTGGCCTGGAAGTCAGCCTGAAGAAAACTGGGGTCCACCATCAGCCAGCTCCCCACCATGACTACCAGGCCCCCCCCCCCCCCCACATCTCCATTGGGCATACTGAACTCAAAACGGTCAACCAGTTTACCTATCTCGACTGCACCATTTCATCGGATGCGAGGATCGACAACAAGATAAACAGACTTGCCAAGGCAAATAGCGCCTTTGGAAGACTACACAAAAGAGTCTGGAAAAACAACCAACTGAAAAACGTCACAAAGATTAGCGTATACAGAGCCGTTGTCATACCCACACTCCTGTTCGGCTCCGAATCATGGGTCCTCTACCGGCATCACCTACGGCTCCTAGAACGCTTCCACCAGCATTGTCTCCGCTCCATCCTCACATTCATTGGAGCGACTTCATCACCAACATCAAAATACTCGAGATGGCAGAGGCCGACAGCATCGAATCCACGCTGCTGAAGATCCAACTGCGCTGAGTAGGTCACGTCTCCAGAATGGAGGACCATCGCCTTCCCAAGATCGTGTTCTATGGCGAGCTCTCCACTGGCCACCGAGACAGAGGTGCACCAAAGAAGAGGTACAAGGACTGCTTAAAGAAATCTCTTGGTGCCTGTCACATTGACCACCGCCAGTGGGCTGATAACGCCTCCAACCGTGCATCTTGGCGCCTCACAGTTCAGCGGGCAGCAACCTCCTTTGAAGAAGACCGCAGAGCCCACCTCACTGACAAAAGACAAAGGAGGAAAAGCCCAACACCCAACCCCAACCAACCAATTTTCCCCTGCAACCGCTGCAACCGTGTCTGCCTGTCCCGCATCGGACTTGTCAGCCACAAACGAGCCTGCAGCTGACGTGGACTTTTACCCCCTCCATAAATCTTTGTCCGCGAAGCCAAGCCAAAGAAGAAAGAAGACATGAGGTCAGTGCCGGAGTAGTATGGATCCTTCCCATCGACGATCACTGCAGTCGGGGCTGTGCTGAAATTGAGAATGGAGGCTTCATTTGTCCAGGAGGCTGAGTTTCTTCAGCAGTTTCAAACTGTTTAGTAGCCATTTTTTTTAACAACTTGTGCTTTAGTCTTTCTCATAACTGCACGTGAGGTACTTCAACAGTATAAGGGTGTCAGCCACAAACGAGCCTGCAGCTGACGTGGACTTTTACCCCCTCCATAAATCTTCGTCCGCGAAGTCAAGCCAAAAGAAAGAAAAGATAAAAAAAGAAAGAAGAATAATTAACAATCTTTAAAAAATTAAAAATTTAAAACGGGTTTTGAATAGTTCTGCCAGAGGGAGGTGTTTTCCCACATCTTCTCCCTACACCATCACACCACACTACCCATGTGGGAATGTCCAATAGCCCTGTGTAGATGTGAGAATGGCTGATAGGCGTATGTAGATGCAGTACATAGTTGCCTTAAAAAGTCGCCCAGTGCATATTAGACCTGAATAGCCTGACAGCTCCATTGTTCACTGTCTTCCCTGTTATGTGAAAGGTCTGAACTCTCCCATCTTCATCCTATGTTTCATCTCTGAGTCTGGCTCTAGCTACCTCACTGCGATCCTGGTGATCTGCAACACAAGGTTACCTCTGATAGAATATCTGGGCTTAGGAGCTCCAAAGTTTACCTTTACATTTTGTTCAGCAATTCCAAGAGTAAATGAATTTTAGTTCTAGTTTTGAGTTTTTTCCCCCCTGTAAAGAGAAACTTGAAAGTCTATTGTCATATACATCAGAACAATGTGCAGATACACCCAAATTCTTACCTGCTACAGGCACACAGATAGACCAGACACACCACCTACTAGTATAAATTAAAGTAGCGCAATCTGCCACGACAGAAATAAGAGGTTATAAAATGTAAAAGGTGGATAAATAAATATCCAGATTTGCAGATGGTACAGGATCGATGTTTGAAGAGTGGAGGCAGATCTTTTGCTGCTGCCTGAGTAACTCTTGGTATTGTTAAAAAGAACTCTGTAGATCATGGAGAAGTGGAACCACTCAACAAAGTGCTAGAGGAACTCAGCAGGTTAACAGCAACCCTGAAAGGCAGGACGCAGTCCACGTTTCGGGCCTGAGCCCTTCATCGGGGAGCCCAGATCGGGAAATCACCTGAATTAGATGGGGGTGGGGGGGAGAGGAGCATAGGATGTTAGGTGAGAGGTGAATCCAGTGACCTCTCCCACCACATTCACCTTTACGCTGGTTGTTCTGCACCTTCCCCTCAGCACTTCCATGCATGGTAACTCGGTGTTTACTTCACAGGGCAAACAAAGCAAAACGAATTATTGTGCATTTGTACTCGGGACAATCAATGGAAACTTGCTCAGAAGCCTTATGATCAGGGCTGCAGTCGTATGGACAGGTCAGACTGCTGGAAAAAACATACAAAGTAACCATTGAAATGATATAAGGCCGTGCTAAGACAGGCATTCTCAACCTTTATTTTGGCTATAGCCATTTTAAGACTCTGCTCCAATTAAATCAGCCCCCTTCTCAATGAAGCAGTTAAGTTGATTTCTTCCAATTATATAATTTTAATTTGGACATACACCACGGTAACAGGCTTTTTCAGCCCACAAATCTGTGCCACCCAATTTACACCCAATCAACCTATAACCCCAGTACATTTCGAACAGTAGGAGGACCCCGGAGTCCCTGGGGAAAACCCACGTAGATATGGGGAGAACGTACAAACTCCTTCCAGACAGCACGGGAATCAAACCCTAGTTCCGATCACTGGCTCTGTAAAGGCTTTGCACTAACTGTCTAAACATAAAAATTATTTTATGATTTTAGAGTACGGTCCCCCTTAAATATTTTTGTCTTCGGGAAGGGAAAACCAGAGGAGTACGATCCAATGATCATTGGGGGATCAGAGGTGGAGAAGGTGAGCAGTTTTAAGTTCTTGATAGTCATTATCTCAGAGGATCTTTCCTGCACCCAACACACCAATGGCATCATGAAGAAAGCACGTCAGAACCTCTATTTCAGGAGTTTGCGGAGGTTTGACACCAGAAACCCTGGTAAATTTCTACAGATGTGTGGTGAAAAATGTGCTGATTGGCTGCATCACCATCTGGAATGGGGACACCAATACCCCTGAGTGTAAAGCCCTCCAAAAGGTAGTGGACAAAGCCCAGGACATCACAGGCAAAACCCTACAGGGAATGCTGCCATTGGAGTACACAAGCAAACTTCAAGGATCCACACCACCCAGCACATGCTCTGTTCTCGCTGCTGCCATCAGGGAAGAGGTATAGGTGCCACAAGACTCACACCACCATATTCAGGAACAGCTGTTACCCCTCCACCATCAGACTACTCAACGACATACTCAATCAGGGACTCATTTAAGGGCTCTTGTACACTTTGATTTTTATTCTCTCTCTCTGTACTGCACAGTCAATTTGTTTACATTATTTATTTCTTTACATGTGTACTTTGAGTCAGTTTTTTTCCCACTGCCAATAAGTGCTAATTCTGCCATGCCCACAGGAAAAAGAATCTTTGAGTTTTATGTGCTGTCATGTATATACTCTGACAATACATTTGAAATTAATTCAATATTGAAATCAAATCAAATATGCTGTGGCCCCCATTGAGAATGACTGATCTGGAGTATTGAGAATAGTTTTGATGTCCTCAAATATAAAATAATATATTTGGAATAGAGGGCATTGGGTAAATATTCTTCGGACTGCTTCCTGGGTCAACAGACTTACCAGATGAGGAGAAATCGAGTGGATGGAAACATTATTCTCGGGAGATGAGGAGACATTTCTTTACATAGAGGGGGTGGTGGATTTTGGGGACTCTCTTCTCAAGCAGCGCAGTCACTGAGTTTATTCAATACAGGGATAAGTTTCTAGTCTGTTGATGAAGGGTTCCAATGAAACAAGGGTAGGTGGAGGAGTAGGTTGCTTGGAGGAAACATGGAGGTTGCAGAACTTGCACAGATTCAGAGAGAATGGGTAGAGAAGTGGCAAATGAAATATAATGTCAGAATGTGTAGGGTCATACAGTTTGGTAGAAAAAATAAATGAGCAGGCTATTTTTTTAAATGGAGAGAAAAATGAAAATACCCAGATGGAAAGGGACCTGGGAGTCCTCGTGCAGGATAGCCAGAAAATAAACTTACAGGTTGGGATGGTGGTGAAGAAAGCAAACGTATTGCTGGCGTTCATTTCAAGAGGAATGGAATAAAAGAGCAGGGATGTTACGTTGAGGCTTTATAAGGCACTGGTGAGACCTCACTTGGAGTCTTGCTCTTGTCCTGTATTTGTTGAAATTTAAGAGAATAAAGAGGGATCTCATTGAAACTTGAAAGCCATAAACAAATCAGATGTACAAAGGTTTTTTCCCATGGTGGGAGAGTCTAGGATAAGAGGGTACAACTTCAGGATTAAAGCATGTCTGCTTAAAACAGAGATGTGTAGGACTTCCTTCAGCCAGAGGGTGGTAAATCTGATCATTTGATGCCCAGGTCGTTGTGGAGGCCCGGTCATTGGGTATATTTAAGTCAGAGAATGATAGTTTCTGGATTAGTCGGGGCATCAAAGGTTATTGGAGACTGGGCAGTGGGGCTGAGTGGGAAAATAGATCAGCTCATGATTGAATGGGGGGTCATTCTTAATGGGCCGAATAGCCTATTTCTCCTCCTCTGTTTATAGTTTTATGGCCTGAAATGTCGACTGTTTTGTTTCTCCCACTGATGCTGAGTTCCCCAGTAGTGTTTTGCTCCAGATTCCAGCATCTGCTGTCCCCACTGCGCACCCCAGGGCTCATTTCTGTATGTGAAAGGAATCAAGCAATCAAGGAATTGGGATTGAGCTGGAAAAGAGAAGATGAACCATGATCTTGAATGGTAGAAAAGCTCAAAGGGCCAAGTGGCCTATTCCACTCCAAGTTTCAGTGACAAAAAATGCAATTACAACATAACCCTCATTCAGTGCGTCATTTGGCAGACATTTCTGTGCGTCCTCTTCTACAGAACAAGATGGATATGCCAAAAAAAATAAAGCAGAAAATGTTTGAAGCTCTCAACAAGTCAGACAGCATCTAGAGAGAGAAAACGAGTTAATGTTTCACATCAAGGGACCGTCGTCAAATAACAATAAATCATCAATAGGCCCCTCCCCCCCCACCATTTTGTTTGGGTGCCTGTCTACATTTTGCTTATATCTTGATGAAGGGCTTAAGCCAGAAACGATGGTTATGTGTACATTATATACCAGCCATATATTTGCTGTAAGATGTGCACTCTTTCACGTGTTGAGCATGGTGTTCTCACGTGATCAAATGATCCTCAGCCTTCAACTTCCTGTTTTTGTTTTAAACCTTTGGCAGAATTTTACAGCTTGACTGACCCACTTGGATCAGGTATGTTTAATTCGTACTATCTCCATTAGGCTAAGATCAATGGGTGTCAGCCTTTTAAGAAAATCAGTCACTAATTTATTCGATTCTTTAAGGAGGAAATGCACATTAAATCTTCTTTCAGATTCCATTAGATTTCCAAGGAAGCAGAGGTGGCCCTGGGAACCAATTCCTTCCCAGCAGAACAAGCTTATCTCTGGTACCATTTGCAATGGATCCACACCTGAGATATAACAGCCTGTACATTCAAAGGAACCGCGAGTCGAGGGCTGCGGGGACCAGGAGCTTGGGTTTGGACAGAGCAGCCATGGTCATATGGTGTAGGATTGAAGGGCTGATCGGCCTGCTCCCATTTCCTAATGTTATGTATTCGCAGTGATCAGAACACCCAGCAATGAACCACAGCCTGGAAACCAGGCATTAGTTGCTTGGCAACACAAGTCACCGAATTGTCATTTCTGATTGAAGGAAATTTTATCCCTTAGTCTTTCATCAGGGGTGACTGAGAAATATGGAAGAACTTACATGCCAAACATTATTTTGTGATAAACTAATAAATATGCTCTTAGTTGTAATGGGATCTCTTCAGGCAGCCTCAGGAATTGTGTTTCTAAACCTACTTGAACCTTTACACTGACAGTCCAACTTCCTTCCTCTTTGGAACCTGCTTCAATAAGGAGTGTGACGACTCGGTTTTTTTTAATAATCCTGGGGTCGCCAAAATTAACATTTGATCCAGTTATTAAAAGTTATGGCCTTCAAACTATCCATATAACCATATAACCATATAACCGTTTACAGCACGGAAACAGGCCATGTCGGCCCTTCAAGTCCGTACCGGTTCACTTGAACAACTCCACTAGCTCCTCCGCAAACTCCTGAGGTCTCTCTTCTAATTCATTATGAAACCAACGGACCCCTCATTTGTAAAAGATGATGCCATGCACAGTTTAACTGTATTTTTCTTTTTCACAATCCCAGACAAAATAAAATGATATTTGTATCATATGACATTAAACCAGTGAATTGCACTGAATTCAAGTCAATTCAGTGCAATTCAATGAAATTCAATTTAATTCACAGATTTAATGCAATTAATTTGAATTCAGCGCTATTCAATGCAATTCAATGTAAATGAATAGAATTCAATTCAGTGTGATAAAGAAAGCTCACTATTCCTTTTGCTAGCTGAGCTGTGCATGTGGATTGTGGCGCTAGGACACATCAGTGAACCATAAGTAAAACACGAAAATCTGTAGACACCGTGGTTGAAGTAAAAACACACAATGCTGGGGAAACTCACTCCTTTGGTTGGACACCTGCCGACATTTTGTCCGTACCTTGATGAAGGGCTCAAGCCCAAAACGTCGGTTATGTATTTTTATTTTTGCTATATAAAGGACACTGTTTGACCTGCTGAGTTTCTCCAGCATTGTTTTTACATTAGAGAGCCGTCCAGTTTGGGAGGAGGGTTTGACTTAGAAGGAGATTTCTATGGGGGAGACTACAGCCAGTGATGCATAACCAGGGGGCAGTGTTGGAGATGCAGCTCTCTGCACTTCACGGCAGGTTTCTGTCAGAGCAGTCTATGCCCTAGCTAATGGTCCAACCAATCATGTCATAATTTCCATCACCAACATTCTGCAGGCTTGGGAATGGGTTATCAGTGGGACAACTCCCTCCACTTGTGCTCACGTATTGATGCACAAACAACACCGAAAATCCAAAAGGTGAACTTTATGTCACCTCATCCTTCATATTTAAAGTGTGCGAGAGAGATTCACGTTCAACTGCACCAATAATGGCAAACAACACTGTGTGTGCCATTCAGTCCTGTGGCTATGCAACCTTTGCAAAGGTGATGGTCAACGTGAAGCAAAGTGATCCAGGATTTGCTACTTTTGCTGCCTAGGGACTGTCAAGGATCAGTAGAGAGAATCCAGGCCTTCAGCAATGGAATAATATCGTACAGCATAGAAACAGGCCATTCAGCCCATCTTTTTTCCCTAATCCCATTTATCCACAATTGGTCTTTAGCTTTAGTGATTCAACTGTTTGTCCAGATATGTGCTGTCTCCATCATCTCCTCAGGCAGTTTCTAATCATCTTCTGAGTGAAAAGGCCTCCTTAGATCCCTTCTGAATCGCTTGCCGCTTATCCAAAACCTGTACCCTCCATCTTTAGACACCTCTGCCATGGATAAAAAAAAAGTTTCTTAGTATCTACCTTATCTATGTCCCTCATTACTTTGAGTACTCCTGTCATCTCCCCTCTGGTCCAAGGAAAAACATAGAAAAACATAGAGAATAGGTGTAGGAGTATGCTATTTGGCCCTTCAAGCCTACACTACCATTCATTTTGATCATGGCTGTCATCCACTCAGTACCCTGTTCCAGCTCTCTCTCCATGCCGCCTGATCCCCCTAGTCACAATCTAACTCTCTCTTAAATACAGCTATGGAACTGGCCTCAATCACTTCCTGTGGCAGAGAATTCCATAAATTCACCACCCCCTGAGTGAAAAAATTCTTCCTCATCTGAGTCCTAAAGGACTTCCCCTTTATTCTTAAACTGTGACCCCTGGTTCTAGACTTGCTCAACATTGGGAACAATCTTCCTGCATCTAGCCTGTCAAATCCCTTAAGAATTTTGAACGTTTCTATTAAATCTCCTCTTAATCGTCTAAACTCCAGCGAGTACAAGCCCAGTCATTCTAGCCTTTCTTCATATGCAAGTCCCGCCATCCCTGGTATCAATCTGGTCAACCTTTTCTGCACTCTCGCCATGGCAGTGATGTCCTTCCTCAGATAAGGAGACCAAAACTGAACACAATACTCCAGGTGAGGTCTCACCAAGGCCCTATACAACTGCATCAATACCTCTCTGCTCCTGTACTCGAATCCTCTTGATATGAACGCCAACTTACCATTCTCCTTTTTTACTGCTTGCACCCCCTGCCTGCCCACTTTTAATGACTGATGCACAGCAACACCCAGGTCTCTTTGCATCTCCCCTTTTCCTAATTGGATACCATTAAGATAGTACTCAGACCTCCCATTCTTTCCTCCAAAGTGGACAACCACACACTTATCCACATTATATTGCATCTGCCATGCATTTGCCCACTCACCCAACCTGTCCAAGTCACCCTGCACGAGTATCTCTTAACAGCCTCTACACAGCTTACAATCCCACCCAGCTTCGTGTCGCCTGCAGACTTGAAAATGCTGTTTTCCACTTCCTCATCTAAATCGTTAATATATATCGTAAATAACTGGGGTCCGAGCATTGAGCCTTGTGGTACCCCACTAGTAACTGACTGCCATTCCGAAAAGTACCCGTTTATTCCCACTCTTTGCTTCCTACCTGTCAACCAATTCTCTATCCACCTCAATACCACATTCCCTATACCATGTACCTTAAGTTTGTATAGTAATCTCCTGTGTGGGATCTTATCAAAAGCCTTCTGAAAATCCAGGTAAACCACATCTACTGGTTCTCCCCTATCCACTCTACTAGATACATCCTCAAAAAATTCAATAAGATTAGTCAGACACGATTTTCCCTTCATAAAACCATGCTGCTCTGACCAATGTATTCACCACTTTCCAGATGTGCCGCAATCACATCTTTAATAACTGACTCTAACATTTTCCCCACTACTGATGTCAAGCTAGCTGGTCTATAATTCCCTGATTTCCCTTTCCCTTCCTTTTTAAAAAGTGGAGTTACATTAGCCACCCTCCAGTCCTCAGGAACTACTCCAGAATCTAAAGAGTTTTGAAAAATTATCAACAAGCCATCCATTATTTCATGGGCTACTTCCTTTAGCACTCTGGGATGCAGACCATCTGGCCCTGGGGACTTGTCTGCCTTTAATCCCTTCATTTTATCCAACACAACCTCATAACTTACACTTATTTTCCCCAGTCCTTCCGTCACATTAGCCCCATGGTCCCCTATTATTTCCTAAAGATTATTCATATTTTCCCTAGTGAAGACCGAACTAAAGTAGTTATTTAATTGGTCTGCCATGACCTTGTTCCCCATGACCAATTCACTGTTTCTGACTGCAAGGGACCCACATTTGTCTTTACTAGTCTCTTTCTCTTTACATATCTATAAAAACATTTGCAGTCATTTTTTATGTTCCCTGCCAACTTTCTCTCATAATCTCTTTTGCCTTTCCTGATTAATCCCTTTGTCTTCCTCTGTAGAACTCTGAATTTCTCCCAATCCTCTGGTATTCTGTCTTTCCTGGCTAGTCTATATGCTTCCTCTTTACACTTTATAATCTCTCTGATTTCCCTTGTTATCCAAGGATGTACTACCCTCCTTGAGTTATTCTTTTTCCAAACCGGGATGAACAAATGCTGTATTTCATCCAGGTGATCCTTAAATGCTTGCCATTGCCTTTCTACAGTGAATCCTTTAAGTAACATTTGCCAATCTAACTTAATCAATGCACAGCCTCCCTGGTCTCTTCCCATACATGGAGCACTATGTCCCAGCGAATGCAAACTCAAGGGAGCAGAGAAGATTTATGAGGAAACTGCAGGCACTTGAAGAATTGAATGAAACATGAAAGTCCGCAGACGCTGCGACTGAAGTAAAAACAGACAGAAATACTGGAGGATTGCGACAGAGGAGGAAGAGTTGAGAGAAGGGAATAGACTCCTTACGGGGACTGGGTGCGAAGAGGTCTAGTCGAGGTAGCTGTGGGATTTGGTGGGCCTGTAGAAGATGCCGTTCGAGAGTTGTTGCAACAAGGACAGAGGAATTGAGAGAAGAGAATGCAATCCCTGAATTACAGGGAAAAGTTAAGCAGGTTAGAAATTTATTCCCTGGACGTTAGAAGAATGAAGGGAGATTTGACCGAGATTTACAAAATTATGATGGATGTAGATAGAATAAATGCAAGCAGGCTTTTTTCCACTTAGGTTAGGAGGGATCTAAACTAGAGGACATGGGTTAAGGGTGAAAGGGGAAAGGTTTAAAGGGAACATGGGGGGGGGGGATTTCTTCACTCAGAGGGTAGTGGGACAAGCTGTGAGCTAAAGGGGTAATTGTGGCTTCAAGTTTGACATTAAGGAAAATTTGGACAGGTACATGGATGGGAAATTTATGATCCGGATGCAGTTCAGTGGGACCAGGCAGAATAATAGATTGACACAGACTAGAAGAGCCAAAGGGACTGGTTCTGTGCTGGAATGTCCTATGGTTCAAGAGTTCCTATCAAATGGCCCTCGTTTTTGGCTTACCGTTCATCTCTGCGTTTGGGTTCATGGAGTGAAATTCTGCAAGGACCTGTTGGTTGAACTCACGCAGATGTTTAGTTCTCTTAATTCAAATTCACAGAGACAAGCATCAAGGCAGAGGATGGTGGAAACATTCAGTAGGCCCAGGTGGCATTGGTGGAAAGAGAAACATGTTTCAGGTCCAAATCCACACCCCCCCCCCATCAGAAGATCAATTGAGTGACACTGACCTTTGGCTCAGTACATGTGTGCACCGCTTAACATCTGATCGGGCAACATCCGACTGCATACTTCTGTCTTCTGTGGTCTGATAGGGTTATAATGGAGTTCAGTCAGAAATCCCAATCAGAGAACGTGAGAACGGGACGTAGCGGATGTGACCAGAACTGAAGAGGAGGCAAGGGAAAAGGAAACTGTGGAAGGAGAAGAAGAACGGGTGCAGAAGTGGTTCACTGTTGAGGGGTTTGCCAAATTCTTCGCACCTTAACAGCTTGCTGAAGAGATGGACCCAAACACTGAAGACTTTTCACTGATAGAATGAATGCTCATGCAGTGTTTGCTGCACATAAAGACATTTATGAAGTTAAAAAAAAGCAAACTAGGCAAACAACACTGGAGATATCCCTGAAGAAGCCAGCACCTCCCAACGAAGGTCCTTCAGGCACGACAGAGTGACAGTTTATCAATGGAAGTTATTCAACCTGAAACTCTTCCAGTGGAACATGATGATGAAGTTGAGAACAGTGATGTGGATGATCCTCTGTAAAATTGTGTGTTTATATAGGCTAAGAAAGTGTTTACATAAAAGTTTAAAAACTTAAAAAGAATTAAAAAAAATTAATTTATCATCAGTTCAGTATCCCATATAGCTAAGTATGGTGTTCGCACAACATCCACATCGCATAACGCCTAGTTTCACAGAACGTATCGTGGATGTTAAGCAGTGCATACCTCTACTCATCTTGTAGGTAGAATGGCATGGGAAGGTCAGGCCGAATGTACAACCCTGCGATTTTTGGAATGAAGGGGGCAATGACTTCTTCTTTGACAATCTGTTCAGTTCTCATCTGTCAGTGGGACATGCAGACGTTTCAGTTCTATTGTTCAGTAGAATCACATTCAGGCGTCTGCCAACATTTTGCTCAACCTTGATGAAGTTTCAAGCCTGAAATGTTGGTTATGTAACTTTATATTTGCAATATAAAGTACACTGTTTGACCACCTGAGTTTCTCCATGTTATGTACCAGACTGCAGCAATAGAAATGAGCCCAGATGATGTTATATTTAAAATAATATTTTAAATTACTAATCTAATTTATTTACTCTTATCTAAACTTAACTAAACTTATCTAATTTAACCCCCAACTATGTGCAAATATACTGGGGTGTGTGGAACACCCCCAAACCACTATGGCTCAAGGCCCAATTCTCGAAAGGCATTTCCAAGTTCAGTTTCAGAAAATCCCAATGTTGACACTTAGGCGTGAAATTGATGCGATATGAAGGCTCCAGATGGATGAAACATGCAGGCCTTAGGAGAATGCAACATGTATGCTTTAGATGAAATTAGCAGTTCTTGAGGTGGGTCAAAGAGACTGGGAGTGACAGAATGTTGATTAACTCATGAAACCCTTGTTGAGATGCTTCCAATGAAATGTCCTTTTTGGATGAGTGCCAACCAAATCTCCCCTCTTCTTTGGTGAAGGGGGACACGAAACAAGTGACGCTCACAAAGCTTCTAAAACCCTTTTCATGGGTCAGCCAAACCCAAGTGACTCTCACTCCAGTCACCATCCAAGCGGAGTATTTCTGCTGCAAGTAGAACCCTTTTTGTGGATAAATAGAACAAAAGCGACCTTCACTCTTTTTGGTCATGGTCATGATTTCCTCTATAACAGACAGGAGGAGATCAGACTGATTGTCTATAACTATGTACGAGGCCAATCCAGCATAGTAGTTCTTCTTCAGAGAGCCATTTGCTCCTGTGCTGTCTCCTTCAAATGGCCCCCGAACAAAACTGTGCATTCAGTCATAATCTGTTGGTGACATGGTCTCTGCACCTGGGTTTTAGAGACACTGCCTTGCTTCTCTTCAAATGTATCAAAGCCTGCTGCCAGTTCACAGTCACTTACCAAAACCTGCAGGCTTTTGTTTAATCTGTTCTCTTAAAGTAGATTAACTGAAAAATGAGAGCACATCACACTCCAGCATTGTGCTTTTGCTTCAACCACGGTGTCTGCAGACTTTGGTGTTTTACTAGAGAACTGATGAAAGGATTTTGACTTTAAATAATAACTGTTTCTCCATAAGACCTGAGTCTTAGAGTATTGGAGTATTGTGAGCAGTTTTGGCTTCTCGTTTAAGAAAAGATGTGCTGATGTTGGACACTTGCCTCGACTTCAAAGATTGTTTTCCATGGTGGGAAAGACTCCAGGACAAGAAGGCATAACTTCAGGATTGAAGAGCTTCCACTTAGAACAGAGATGCAGAGGAATTTCTTCAGCCAGAGAGTGGTAAATCTGTGGAATTTGTTGCCACAGGAGGTTGTGAAGGCCAGCTCTTCGGGTGTATTTAAGGCAGAGATTGATAGGTTCTTGATTAGTCTGTGCACCAAAGATTATGGGGAGAAGACCGGCCAGTGGGGCTGAGTGGGAAAATGGACTAGATCATGATTAAATAGTGGGACAGACTCGATTTATGCTCCTATGTCTTGTGGTCTTGTTTTATTTCAGATTTCCAGCATCAGCAGGTTTTTTGCTTGATTTCTCCTCTGCGGGTAAAACTGCCACCAACCATCCAATGGCAACTTACGCAGTGGAAATTCCCAAGCATTTATCTTTCAGTTTATAAAGTTGCAATCTCTGTTGGCTGCAAGAGTAGAGTGAGCAGTTAAATCCAGCAGAACGATAAAAATGTTCTCTTCTCATTCCATGCCCATGACAACAATGTTTTATTTGGTCTATGTTTGACCTGCATTGGCAAACAAAGAATTATGACAGGTTTGTGATTGGTGAACTTTGTTACCTTGTCATGTGTCAAATTAATAGGCTGCTAGATCAAAGTATCCTCTCTCATTTGCGTGAAAAGTCCCTGTTTGTCTTGTCTTCTATGAATTTATTGTGCAAAGCAGGCGACGATGAGCAAACTACATGAGGGTAAATGAAAAGCAATAATCCATTTTCGGGTGCTCTTATCAATTTAAAAACATGCCAAAAATAATTGCTAGCTCGTGAGGCTTTGCTCTTGCATAACTAATATACCCTCTTTTTGACCCCTAAATCCAGCATAATATATCCATTGTCCTCAGATGCAATTGATTTATGCTGGTACAGCTTTGTAGCCTTAAAGGGACAGGCCATTTGATTGACAGCTCTTCTTGGGCTCAGATTAATATCCGACATGTTGTGATCTCTTTTCTTTTTCAATATTTTATTGAATTTTATATAATAGTACATACATACATAAAAGAATGATCCATAAAACCAATAGAAACTGTAATAGAGCAAACAAACACATCATGCCAGAGGGGAAAAATATTTTTCTTAAGCAACACGATTATTTATACGTAAATTGAAAAAAAGGAAAAAAGGAAAAGAGAAAAAGAAAACAATATAACTAACTAATCTAAACCTCAGACCATTCCTACTTTGCATGGTAATAAAGAGAAAAGAACGGCCAGTAGAAATAAAAAGAAACGCATAAACACAAGAATCACATCGAACCTGATTAAGATTCCCATTAGAACAGTGGTTCTCAACCTTTTTCTTTTCACTCACATACCATTTTAAGTATTCCCTATGCCATAGGTGCTCTGTGATTAGTAAGGGATTGCTTAAGGTGGCATGTGGGTGGAAAGAAAAAGTTTGAAAACCACTGTTTTAATCGTCCTTGATTGACTCATTATGTGCACAGCTTCATAACTCCAAAGGAAATGGGCCAATGACAATTTTTCTCAAGCAAAATATTTCAGTAACAATTGGGTCTAGAGCAGTGGTTCTCAACCTTCCCTTCCCACTCACATCCCACCTTAAGCAATCCCTTACTAATCACAGAGCACCGATGGCATAGGGATTACCTAAAGTGGGATGTGAGTGGAAAGAAAAAGGTTGAGAACCACTGATTTAGAGGCTGTGAAAATAATTTTTAAAAACCCCAAAGATTTGGAAAGTTTAAATTCAAGCCACTTGTGGAACATCTACTTTTCTCCAAGGTTAAATATGACATCATATCATATAAGCCATTGATTATGATTGGGCGAGTCAGCATCTTTCCATCTGATCAAAATAACTTGTCCTGCAAGAAGAGACCATATAACCACTTACAGCACAGAACAGGCCAGTTCAGCCCCACTAGTCCATGCCGTAGCAAATCCCCACCCTCCTAGTCCCACTGACCAGCACCCGGTCCATACCCCTCTAGTCCCCTCCTATCCATGTAATGATCCAGTCTTTCCTTAAATGTAACCAATGATCCCGCCTCGACCACGTCTGTCGGAAGCTCATTCCACATCCACACCACCCTCTGCGTAAAGAAATTTCCCCTCATGTTCCCCTTCTAATTTTCCCCCTTCAATCTTAAACCATGTCCTCTAGTTTGAATCTCCCCCTTTCTTAATTGAAAAAGCCTATCCACATTTACTCTGTCTGTCCCTTTTAAAATCTTAAACACCTCGATCAAGTCCCCTCTCAATCTTCTACGCTCCAGAGAAAAAAGCCCCAGTCTGCACAACCTTTCCCTGGAACTCAGACCCTGAAATCCTGTCAACATTCTCGTGAACCTTCTCTGCACTCTCTCTATTTTGTTTATATCTTTAAAACATTGAAATGAAGGCAATTTCACTACCTTCTGTTCGATCATCCCAAACAAGGCCCCCAACAGGTCTGGTGCCAGGTTAACATTAATAATTATTGATAAAGTATGAAAGACCTCTTCCCAATACTTGGCAGGTCAAAACCTATAAATTAATGATCTGTTCACATTCCAACCTTCTCCATAAGTGTGGGTGCTGTTGAAATGTAGGCGCTTTGAGACAGTTTGTGTATATTTTTATAGGTACTGTACAGTATTTGCATTTTATTAACGATGGTATTTAAATTTGTATGTATAATATAGAGGTTTAGGTGAATATGTATGTATGTCATTGTATCTTATGTGGTACAGTATATTTCACCTATAATGATAGGTGACTATGCCCAAATCGATTGCGTCCCCGCTTCCAGGACGGACGCAAGTTGATGTATGGCTGTACTTCAATAAAAAGCAGCATAACATCAATAAGAAAATGTGTGTGTGTGTGTGTGTGTGTGTGTGTGTGTGTGTGTGTGTGTGTGTGTGTAACCTCCTTATAAGTGAATAGCCAGACCGAGCTTCGATGCAAGGGATACCTTTTCCGCACTTCACGGCACGGTATGGATGGCCATTGACCCTATGAGAGGTTTGTCCAGCCCCTGAAAGGTCTTGTTCTTAATCCTGCAGGGTGTCTAGCCACTTTCTACACCAAGCAAGCCTGGTGGGGGAGCCAGTTTAGTCACCGGCCACCCGACATTGTGACAGGTAGTACTGGGTTACATGGTACTGGTAGCACTCAGATGAGTGGGTTTGTTTCCACCTATCACCTGCCAACCTTTGCCTTGCCCTTCCTTCATTCCTCTATACTATCTCATTGCAGCACTCAGTCCTGATTCATGGTCTCAACCCCAGATCTTAATCATTTCTTTGCCTCCACAGATGCTGCCTGACCCGCTGTTCTTCCAACTGTCGATTTTTTTGTACCAGATTCTATCATCTGCACTCTCGTGTCTCTTTTATCCCCAACATAGTTTGTTTCATGTATAATGTACAAAATATCAAATGCATAATATACAACATGGGCAACATCTTATCTCGTGAAGGACAGTCAGCAATTTAATCATTTCTTTTATGAATGGAAGTGAAACAAGAAAGTCTGCAGACGCTGGGGTCGAGTGCAGTACACAAACAGGTTGAAACTCAGCAGGTCACACAGCATCCACAGGAAGTAAAGGGTAACCAATGTTTCAGGCCTGGTCCCTTTGTCAGAAATCTGGAAAACAGACACGGGCCTAAATAAAAAGGTGGGGGGAAGAGGGAGGGAGTAGAGGAATTGGCTGAATTTTGTTTAAAAAAAAAATGACACCGTACTGCCAGGAGCACACAGACATGCTGGAGAAACTCAGCTAGTCTGGCAGAGTCCATAGGTGGTAAAGATAATTGCTGATATTCTGGGCCTGAGCCCTTCTTCAAGGTTTTGACTGCAATCACAGCGCCTGCAGACTTTCATACTTCACTTATACTTCGAGTGTTCAGGCTGAGAGTAAATATAGATTAAGATGTGAGGAATTTGGGCTTCTGTGGAAGGGGCTTAGTGTCAGGTCACTCATCTGAGTGCTACTGGTACCACGTAACCCAGTACTACCTGTTGCATGGCTGGGTGGTCAGTGACTAAACCAGCTCCGCCATCAGGCTTGCGCGGAGGGTGGCTAGACACCCTGCAGGATGAAAAACAAGACCTGTCAAAGGGCGGACAAACTCTCTTGGGACAACAGCCATTTAGCAAACGCGTGCTGTGAAGCGGTCTGGCCCTTCACTGCAACAGAAATTCCCCCGGCCGTCTTGGACCTCACCGTGCTGCTGGATCTGGAAGGGGATGTCGAGTGGGTGGGTCTGGACCTGTGCAAACCCCCTACTCACCTAAATTCATTCACGCACATGCTGTTCCTTCCTGAGGAGTGGGGCATCCTCATATCAAACCCCACAAACCCTGACTGACAGGAACCATCATCATCCTATGGGATGGAAAGAAACCAGAAGGAAGGGGCAGTAAAATGGAGTTAAGGATAAGGTTCAGGTCAGTTTCCATCTTACTGAATGTTGGAACAGGCTTGGTGGCCACCTGCCTAATTCTGTTCTTACCTTTTATGTTCTTCCATCAGCCCATGATATTCATGTCACATCAATGTTAACTGGTTCCTATTTCTGTTTGAAGATCCAAACAGAGCAAATTCACTCATGCTGTAGTGAACGAGGAGGGTTTTGACTCCTCCAGGTTGCTTTGACAGTCTACTCAAAGTGATGATCAATTAAGTCCTGTCACCTCGTCGGTTCTTTGTCGACACCATATCAAACTGATTTAATTTTATTCCACAAAGTCAAATATACATTGAGACCATGCGGAGTCTGATGTCCCCTTCAGCAGTAAATGTGCGAACAGCGAGGTTATTGTGGAGATCCAATGGTACTTGTGCGTAACTGTGGTTTGTTGAAGGTGGGGAGGGGGGAGAGAGGGGGAAAAATGGCTCAGACTCAACAGCAAAGTTTGTATATAATTGATAACTGTAATTTCTGATTATTACTGGAAACTGAGTTCGAGTTTGAACATGTATGAATAAAATATATTTTAAAAATCAATTCATTCAGCTGCCTTGCCATTCAACGAGGGTGTTCATGATCTCTGGCCCTCCAAATTCTAGTTGTTGCCTCCCCTGCTCTCCTTCGGTGAAAGATCCGTCTTTGAGCTGAGACCGTAGTCGATGTTGAGTTCATGATTACACAAGGGAAAAATACTGAGGTGGTTTTCTATTGCCTTCTTCAGTTGCAGTGTCCATACTGGATGGGTTCAACTGCCCAGCATTTTTACTTTTCCAAACATAAATTCCAATTTGTAGATTCTGCTTTTAAAAACCATTCACCATCTGCAATCCATGGCTTCATGTGACCCTGAATGGGAGGCTAAACAGGTCCTACACCTTGCCCAAAGGTGACCTGTAGGCTATCAGATGGAAGGAGCACCGCACACCTCCTTTAGCTGAGCAATTGCGCACCACCAGCACTGACCAATACAGACCACCTACAAACAGACCTGTAGAATGTGAGGGTGTTTCAAGAAGATCAACTCATTCCAAGAGCAATCGGAATCCAAAGCCCAATGATGGTCTGTTACAATATGAAGTTTAAATTTTTAAAATTTAGACACACAGCACAGTAACAGGTCCTTTCGGCCCATGAGCTTGTGCCTCCCAGTGATACCCAATTGACCTACAACCCCTATATGTTTTGAAGGGCGGAAACTGGAGCAGCTGGAGGAAACCCACGCAGACACAGGGAGAACCTATAAACTCCTATCAGACAGCATGGGATCCGATCCCGAGTCACTGGTACTTCAACAGCGTTGCGATAACTGTATCACCCAGGCTAATAATACCATCCATTTGACACCTGAACCTAGCTCTGGGACCCGTTTTTCTTTTGACCTCCAACCTCGGTAGCTTATTTTGCACAAGATATTGTCATGTTCACAAAACGTCAGCTCTTCTGATCAGTAAATCTCACGTAGTGAAGTTCCTCCTTCCTCTCTCCTCCCACTATCCCTCACCCTCTCTATTCACCCTCTCTCCCACCATCCCTCACTCCCTCCATCTCCCTCTCTCCCACCATCCCATCCCCATCACCCTCTCTCCTCCCACCAACCCTCCTTCCCTCCATCTCCCCCTCTCCCACCATCCCTCACCCCCTCCATCTCCCTCTCTCCCACCATCCTACCCCCATCACCCTCTTTCCTTGCACCAACCCTTACCCCCTCGACCTCCCTCTCTCCCACCAACCTTTACCCCCTCCATCTCCATTTCCCACCATCCCTCACCACCTCCATCTCCCTCTCTCCCACCATCTGTCATCCCCTCCAGCACCCTCTCTCCCACCATCCATCACCCCCATCTCCATCTTCCACCATCCTTCACCCCTCCATCACCGTCTCTCCTCCCACCATCCCTCACCCCCTCCAACACCCTCTCTCCCACCATCCCTCACCTCCTCCATCTCCCTCTTTCCACCATCCTTCACTCCTCCATTGCTCCTCCTTCCATTCCCTCCCACCCCAGCTCCTTGGCCCTCTCTCCATTTACGACCCATCACCTCATCATCCACACTCTCCTTCCACCCCTCCCCTCCTCCAACCACCCTAATCCCTTCCATCACCCCTCTCCTTCAAGCCCTTCCCTCCAATACCCTCATCTGCTCCATCACTCACCCATTATGCCCTCCACCAATCCTCCTACCACCCATTCCTACCCCATTAATTCCATCAAACATGTTACAACTCTACAAATCTCTGGTAAGACCACACTTATGGAGCATTGTGTTCAGTTCTGGTCATCTCATTATAGGAAAAATGTGGTGGCTATGGAGAGGGTGCAGAAGTGATTTGCCAGAATGTTGCATGAATTGGACAATAAAGCTTTATGAAGTAAGATTAGCAGAGCTGGGACATTTCTCTTTGGAGCATAGAAGGATGAGAGGAGACTTGATGGTGAGAGGAGACTTGATAGAGGTCTGTAAGATTATGAGAGGCATAGATAGAGTGGGCAGGCAGCACCTTTTTTTCCCAGGGCAGGAACAGCAAACACCAGAGGACATATGTAAAAAGTGAAGGGAGGAAAGTTTAGGGGGAGACATCAGAGGTTGTGAGTTCCTGGAATGTCTTGCCGGGGATGGTGGTGGAGGCTGAAACATTGGTGGATTTAAGATACTCTTATGCAGCCACATGGATGGAAGGAAAATAGAGGGTTATGGGGTAGGGAGGTTTCAGTACATTTTTTTAAGGAATATATGGGTCAGCACACAATTGAGGGCTGAAGGGCCTGTAGTATTCTATGTCCTATGATAAAATCCACACCCCCTCCTCTAAATCTTTCTTCACCCCTCCTTAACTTGCCCAGACCCACCCTATCATCCCACCAACCCTCCTCCCCACCCCTGCCATCTCCCTCATCTCTTCTCCCTCCATCACCCCTCGCCCCACCAACCTGCCCCCTCCCCGCCATTTTCTCAACTGCTGAAATAGAACATGTACAACCCTGAGAATTCTCTTTCATCACAGAACAATGAACTGGCTAAACAATCATTCCAAATAAAGCAAGCCCTTGAATCAATAGTTTAAAGATACATGAATAAACAGAATGTGATGGAACACTGAGATAGCATTCTCCCCTTGCACTCCTTTTCTATAAAACAGCAAATACTCCATTATTTACTAGGTTGTCCCATTCTCGTGCAAGTTCAATTGCTCCACTGTTGCTGCTCCAAACTAAAATCCAAGCCACGTTTCCAAGTAAAGCCCTTTTCCACTCAAAATCTTTTTTTTTGTGATCATCTTCTTCACAGGACAACACCATTTGGTAGATTTCAGGTGAAATGTTTGCATCGGGAACTACTCTGAAGCAGCAGAGGACAAAATTCAGATTCTAATTTCTTGTCAGAGTCCATACATGACATCACATACAACCCTGAGATCCTTTTTCCTGCGGGCCAGGCAGAATTACCACTTATTGGAGGTGCAAAACTGACTCAACTACACATGTAAACAAATAAAGAAATATAAACTAACTGACTGTGTAATAAAAAGAAAGCATAATCAATGAAGTGCAAAAGAAAGACTCCTTAAATGAGTCCCGGGAGTCTGATGGTGGAGGGGAAGCAGCTGTTCCTGAACCTGGTGGTGCGAATCTTGTGGCACCTACACCTCTTTCCGGATGGCAGCAGCGAGAACAGAGCATGTGCTGGGTGGTGTGGTGGGTCCTTGATGATTGCTGTTGCTCTCTGACGGCCGCGTTCCCTGTAGATGTTCTCGATGGAGGATAAGGGTTAGGATCAAGTAAAACATGAAAGTCTACAGATGCAGTGATTGAAGTTAAAACATAATTCTGGAGAAACTCAGCAGGTCAAACAGTGTACCTTATGTATTAAAGATAAAGATACCTAACCAAAGTTTTAGGGCTTGAGTCATCTACGGCATCTGGTGCTCCTGTAGCGGCATCTACATCGGAGACACAGGATACAGATTGGGATGTCGCTTCACTGAGCACCGTCACTCTGTGCGCATGAGTGACAGGGATGTCCCGGTGGCCAACCCTTTCAATTCTGTGCCCCACTCCCACTGTGACATGTCTGTCTCTGGCCTCATGCACTGCCAAGGCCACTTGTAAATTCAACAATCCGCACCTAATATTCCACCCGAGCACTCTCCACCAGAGGATGCTGTTTTGTCGGGTTGTACTTGTTCAACCAGATGACAATAGACTCGACAACTGGATGACATTAACCTCAACTTCCCCAGTTCCTGCTCGACCACTCCTCATTCTCCCTTTCTTCCCCATCCCTCCGTCTCCTTTCCTCCAGCTCTCCACCCCCTTCCCTCTAAATTCACAGAGCCCATCTCTTTCCCATTTGCTGCTGTGCCTTCCTTCCCAATATGCATCTATTACCCCCCCCCCCCCACCCACCTGTGAGCCCACACTCCTCCCCGCCCCTCCATTTCACCATTTTATTTGGGGGCCTGCTTACATTTTGATGAAGGGCTCAAACCCAAAATGCTAGTTACATATCTTTATCTTTGCCTTATAAACTGCGCTGTTTGACCTGATAAGTTTCTCCAGCATTTTACTGAGGACAAGGATCACTTGTTTTCCTTTGGCACTTAAAGCTGTGGATCAGCCTGGTTATTTATCACTTCCTTTTCAAACATTGGAACAGTTTAATGAGGCTACAGTGTGAGCTTCCGCTGTGGCTGAATGGCTCATCAGAAGCTTTTGTATAATCTGCTTTCCAACGCAAGAATTAAAAATATTTTGGGTTACCAAGACAAAAAAAAGGTCATCATTTCTATTTCAGTACCAAAAACTCTGTGGTTGGTCCTGATATTGCTTGATTAAAGAGTGTATCATCAGCTCTGGCTCGTCCATTCAATTGGATCATGGTTCGTCTTCACTTTATTGCCTGTCCTCCAAGTCCATCGGTTTTCCCATTGCTCAACAGGCTGCCTCCCTGTGCCTTGGATCCGTCCAAAGATTCAGCCTCCAGAGCTCTCCGGTGAGAGAATTCCAAAGACTACCAATCCTTGGTGGAGCTGGAAGGACTGCAGATACTGGAATCTGGAGCAAAACACAATCAGCGGCCCGAGCCGCATCTGCGGGAGGAGGACCATGGTCGGTGGGGTTGGCCAGAGCCCTTCTTGGCAAGGGGGTTCCGGCCTGAAACCTTGGCCAAGCTCCTTTCCCCCACAGACGCTGCTCAACCTGCTGAGTTCCTTCAGCAGGTCGTGTTTTACTGTGGAGAAGGTGTTCCTCTTTACCTTGGCTTTAAACAGCCTCTCACCGATCCCGAATCCACCCCTACCCCCCCCCCCCAATGAGGAGACAGAAGCCCCCTCAATATCAATTTAGTCAAGTCTATTCAGAGTCTTACACATTTTAATAATATTTCAATTGCACATTTCAATAAAAACACTGCTTTGGGCAAGGAATCTTGATTATAACATCAAAAAGGCATAGACATGGTAGACAAGTCAGAATCTTTTTCGCAGGATATAAATGTCAAACATTAGAGAACACACAGTTAAGGTGAGAGTTGTAAAGTTTAAAGGAGGTGCAGGCCAATAAATAAAGATAGATGGTGGCGCTGCCAGAGTTACTATTACAGCCATGCTACCACTCGTGTGGACCAACAGAGAGTGGGTAGCAGAGACAGTGTTCCCGCGGGCTCTGACTGACCATTCCAGCTGCTATCAGCTCCTTACAGCTTTGAACGGGCCCTTTATAGATATGATTTGGGGATATAAATTAGAGCAGGTTTTTTAGTGTAGGTCACATACAATCACTTCAAAATAGATCACATTTAAAACACTGGAGCGCTGCTCAAGCTAGACAGGCCGGCTCCAAGAACCTTTGCAAAAACTTTGGAGAGTGCCCAAGAGACTTCACTAATGGATTGTTGTTTTAAAAAGCAACAGTTGAAAGAACTCAGAGGACCAGGTTCAGAGCTGCAGGCTGTCTGAGTGCAACTTGCTGTTCTAAGAGGGTCATGTGGTTTTTCAAGCAGAGATGGAATCAAACAGGCTTTTCTCTGAGAGAGAGAGAGAGAGAGAGAGAGAGAGGTCAGTTTGACAGTCAGCAGCAGCAGGTGGGACTGGAACAGGACAAGCTGGCAAGCTTGTGGAAAAACACCATTTGAAAGATGGGTTGTGAGTGTTTAGTTCAGCCTAGTCAAAGCCATTGTGGTTCATACAAGAGAAGAGGACTGGCTGCCTAATGTTTCACTTGAAATAAGAGCAACAAAAAGGAACTCTGTGGTGACCTGAAAGAAAGAAGTTATCACCTGGAGAACCTGATGGGGTAAGTTTCTTCAGCAAGACACTGAAGTGGCTGATTACAAGGAAACAGTTGTGGGTGTCCAACATACAACAAATCTCTCTCTGAAAACTGACAAGAACCTTCCTGAGCAGTAACCTTTACCTTTCAAGCACCAAAGCCTGGTAAACCTTATAAATGTTAAATTCTGTGCACAGTATAAGAATTGCCTGCAACCAGTGAACTTGGAAGAATGAGAAGTGAGATTGGACTGTGAATCGAAGAACTTTTCTAAACTTACATACACATTACATGCACGTGCGCTTAGAATTAGAAGGGGGTTAAGTTAGTTAATGGTGAGAAGTTAAAATGTGATCCTGTTTTCATGTTTAAAGATAATTAAAAGCAACTTTTGTTTAAGTAACCATTTGTCTTGGTGAATTTCTATTGCTATTGGGTTTGGGCTCCTCTGGGCTCGTAACATTTTTGTAATCTTTTTAATTATGTATCCTTATTTTCTCACCAAATTCATTTTGTGAATGTCGCCCTGTCAGTAGCCAGGAAGTGGTTATGTGGAAGTCCGACTCCCAGCTAAACGTCGCTGGAAATACAGAGTTGCATTCCCCTGGAGAAAATCACCAACAATTTATGGAAGAGATACATTGGTTGAAGTGTGGCAACTGTATCTGCGGTAAATTAATGCACACACCCCCTCCCTCCCCCCAAATATGAGAAAAGAAACAATCTGTCCCAGCAGGTAAATGACAAGGTGTGAATTATTGGACAGACAACGTGTTTTTTTGAACCCCACCCATTTTTATTTAACACCCGGGGTTCTCTCGCCTTGAGTGGGATCGTTGATTTCACTGGGCTTTATGTGGCTTTTGTATTTCTGTCTTCTTATATTTTTGCATTTGTATAATTTAAGGGATGGGGAGGGGAGGGAGCAAGGGTGGGGGGGGGGGAATGGACTCTGTAAATCATATTGCGTGGAAAAAGGATGCAAGGTATGGTTTATTGAGTCCGAAAATCAAAAATAAGATATTCAAAAATTGTATCCTTATTCTCTCTGACCATTGTTTATTGCATATTAAAATCAATAAAAAGATTGAAAAATAAAAAAGCAATTTTGGGTAATATGACACTGTTTCTATTACATGACAATAAATTGAATCTTGAATCTGCCACTAGGCAGGCGAACCAGCCCCGCTTGTAAGCCACGCGGCGGGGCAGCCAGCCAAAATGGTGCCGTCGGGGGTTTCCCCTTCTTCTCAGCACAGGTCTCAGAAGCCCATGCTGGGGGAACCACGTGACGCCCAAGTGACGTCGGTGCCCCCCCCATTGCGGTTCTCAGCCAGGTCCGGGCTGGAAGTATAAGTCCAGCCCGGCAGCCAGCAATAAACCAGTTTTCTGCTCACTGATCTCAACCCGTCTGGTTGTGTGTTCTTTCAGTAGCAGTGTAGCTGGCACTACAGAATCTTATATTTCTTACATAGAACAGGCTGCCAGGAGTGGTGGTGGGAAGCAGATACAGTAATAGTGTTTACAGCTTTCAGATGGGCAAATGAACATGCAGGAGGCATAACGATCGCTCACAAGCAGAAGAGATTTAGTTTAATTTGCCCTTGTACTCAAATCTATTCCTGTCCAGTAATTTTCAATGTTCTTCTACATTTTAGGGGACTTGAGGGATATGGGGGAAAAGGCAGGTAGGTCGAGATGAGCCCATCATTAGATCAACCATGACGGAGCAGGCTCGACAGGAAGGATGGCCGACTCATGCTCCTATTTCCTATGTTCCATACAATCAAACGTGGGGTCTTAGTCATTATCAATATGCAAGTTCTTCATCCATATACATTCTTTTGGGGGATGCTACTTTAATCATCCTTTGGTCATAACTTAACACCTAAAAATATGAGGTATACAGGTTGAACAATTTGGATATCAGGACACCCCACATTGAAGGTTAAACAAATATGCTTTTTCTAGTTACAGTTTAAGTGCTGGACTCCTGGAGGGAAACTCAGAATAGAAACAGAGATAAAGGGAAGTAGGAATGGGATATTGGCCCCTTGAGATTTCTCTGCCACTCAATACGACCAAAGACAGATCATAGAACATTACAGCACAGAAACAGCCCCTTCGGTGCTGAACCATTTCAGATCCCACTGATCTGCATCCAGTCCATAGACCTCCATACCCCTCCCATCCATGTACCTGTCCATATTCTTCTTAAATGTTAAAATTGTACCCACATTCACCACTTCAGATGGCAGCACTACTCGCTGTGTGAAGAAGTTTCCCCTCATGTTTCCCCTTATCTTTTCCCTTTTCACTCTTAACCCATATCCTCTGGTTTGTATCTCACCTACCCTCAGTGGAAAAAGCCTATCTACATTTACTCTAAATATCCCCCTCATAATGTTAAATATCAAATCTACCCTCATTAGAATATAAAACAATACAGCACAGCATAGCACCTTGGGCCCTTGATGTTGTTACTTCCTTTAAAAAAAGTACTGAATCCTCCCAACCCTGTAACCCTCTATTTTGTTTCCATCTTTGTGTCTGTCTAAGAGTCTCTTAAATGTTTCAGCTTCCACCACCAACCCTGGCAAGGCATTCCAGGCACCCACAACTCTCTGTGTAAAACACTTACCCCTGATGTCTCACCAAAACTTTCCTCCCTTAACTTTGTACTATGTCCGCTGGTGTTTGCTGATCCTGCTCTGGGAAACAGGTGCTGGATGTCTACCCTATCCATGCCTCTCATAATCTTGTAGACTTCTATCAAGTGTCCTCTTATCCTTCTATGCTCTAAAGTGAAAAGTCCCAGATCTGCTAACCTTGCCACATAAGACTTGTTTTCCAATCCACACAACAGAGGAGGTAAATCTCCTCTGCATCCCCTCCACAACTTCCACATCCTTCTTATAATGAGGTGACAAGATCTGAACACAATACTCTAAGTGTCTTCTTACTAAAGATTTGAGGAGTTGCAACATAACCTCTCTACTCCTGAATTCAATCCCCCTATTAATGAATCCCAGCATCCCATAGGTCTTCTTAACTATCCTATCAACCCGTGGCGTGACCTTGAGGGATGTATGGATTTGGACCCCAAGGTCCCTCTGTTCATCCACATTCTTAAGTAACTGACAATTAACCCTGTACTCAGCTTTCTGATTTGTCCTTCCAAAATGCATCACCTCACACTTAACAGGATTGAACTTCATCTGTCACTTTTCTGCCCAACTCTGCATCCTGTCTCTATCCTCTTGTAACCTTCAACGACCTTCAGCTCCATGCACAACTCCTCCAACCTTCATGTCATCCATAAACGTACTGACCCATCCTTCTGCCTCTTCATCCAGGTAATTTATAAAAATCACAAAGAACATGGGTCCCAGAACAGATCCCTGTGGCACTCAACTAGTCACTGACCTCCAGGCAGAATACATTCCTTCCAGTACTACTCTGTTTTCTTCCTACAAGCCAATTTTTTATCCATACAGTCAATTTTTCACTGATCCTGTGACTCACGGCTTTCTGCCCAAGTCTCTCCTTGTCAAATGCCTTCCTAAAATCCATGTAGACCACATCTACCTCCCGACCCTCATCAATTTCTTTTGTTACTCCTCAAAAAATTCAATTAAACTCGTGAGGCACGACCTTCCCTTCACAAAGCTATGCTGACTATCCTTGAGGGGTGGGGGTCCCTGAGGGAAGATGCTGCTTTCTTAATACATCACCTCTTGTAGATGTCCTCGATGGAGTGAAGACTGGTGTCCTTGATGTCACAGGCCGAGTTCACAACCGTCTGGAATTTTTTTCCTGTCCTGAGCTTTGGTATTTCCATACCAGACAGTGATGCAACCAGCCAGAATGCTCTCCAAGGTCCACCTGTAGAAGCTTTTTAGTGATATACTGAGTCTCCTCAAACACCTCACCAAGTAAAGCCCCGTTTCAATACTGTCTCACTAAACACATTCACAAATCTTCCTCCTTATCAAAAAATTCAGTTACAAGGCCTCTTAGTCCTGAATGTTTTTCCATATGTCCTGAGATTCTGACTCTCTCACCCACTTGGTTCCAGATCTCTGCTCAGTGAAGACATGAAGACACAAGCGACTGTGGAATTTTGGACAAAATACAAATGACTGCAGGCCCTCAATGAGTCAACTCTACAATCTTTGGTGAGACCACACTTATAGTACTGCGTTCGTTTTTGGTTACCTCGTTACAGGAAGGACGTGGAAGCCATGGAGAGAGATTTACCAGGATGTTACCTGGATTGGAAAAAAAGCCTTATGATGCAAGGTTAGCAGAGCTGGGACTTTTCTCTTTGGAGCACAGAAGAATGAGAAGACTTAATAGAGGTCTACAAGATTATGAGAGGTACAGATAGGGTGAACAGCCAGCACCTGTTTCCCAGGGCAGGAATAGCAAAAACCGGAGGACATGTGTACAAAGTGAAGGGAGGG
Organism: Narcine bancroftii; assembly: GCF_036971445.1. Classification (NCBI taxonomy): domain Eukaryota; kingdom Metazoa; phylum Chordata; class Chondrichthyes; order Torpediniformes; family Narcinidae; genus Narcine; species Narcine bancroftii. The sequence goes on from NC_091472.1 coordinate 16,392,944, forward strand.
AAGTTTAAGGGAGACAGCAGGGGGAAGTTTTTTTTTACAGAGAGTTGTGGGTGCCTGAAATGCAGGGATGGTGGTGGAGACTGAAACATTGAGGGAAATTTAAGAGACCTCTAGACAGGTGCATGGATGGAAGAAAAATAGAGGGTTACAGGGTAGGGAGGGTTTAGTACCTTTTTTAAAAGGAATATATGGGTCTGCACAACATCAAGGGCCGAAGGGCCTATACTGTGCTGTAGTGTTCTATGAGTCAGGCAGCATCAACGGAGCAGGTGGCCAGTTGACATTCAGATAGAAATCTAGTTTCAGAAAGAAGAGTGTAGACAGACAGTATTAAAGTGAGGAAAGGGGGGGTCTGAAGGTGATAGGTGAGCTGAGTAGGGCTGAAAGATTACAGGCAGGTGGAGCCAGGTAGGGTTGGTCAACAGAGTGATGGGTGAAAGCTGGGGGTGTCAGATGGAGACAGAAGGGGGGAAATGAGGGGAGGGTGGAGACAGCTGCTCCCTGCATCCAACCTATCAAGTCCCATCAGACTTCTGCGCGGTTAAAAACTCAGAAATTCCACTGAATTTGCATTGTATCTGATGATTGATTTAATGCATAAAAAATGTTCCACTCCTTCATTCCTCCATCCTGTCTCCAGAGAGTGCCAACTTGTTCTGAGGTCCATTATCACAAGCACATTTTCGTCATCGCTGCCAAGCCTGGCCATGGTTTCACTCAATATCTACATGCACCTAGAGAGCGTTTGGGAGCTGTCAAAATGAGCCTGTCGTATATTATACTTGCCATCCAGTTCCATCTGATTTCTCGAAACAAAAGCAGAACGCTAGAAGAGCACTGAAGGTCAAGTAACATCCTCAGAGGTGTATAGTGCAAGATGAGGATTTCACTTGACACCTCTTCTTCCAAAGCATTATCTCATCACCATTTCCACCAGCATCCATATGATCCCACTGTCTTTCCCTCTTCCCCCCCTCCAACCTTTTCTGCTTTGAGCCAGGACCACTCTCTCTGGGACTCCCTTACCTAGTCATTCAACCCTACCTCTATCCCTTCCCGTCCCTGGCTACTGACGCCCCTTCCAGGTGAGGCAGGGGCTGGCCTGCACTTCTTCCAACTTGGTCTCCTGTTCCTGTGCTCACAAAGTGGCCTCCTCTGAACTGGTGAGACCAAGCGCAGACCAGGCAACCATCTTGAGGATCACCCTGGGCTGTCCACAATGACTAGCTTTTGCTGCTACTCCCGCGCCATTCCCCATGAGTGGCAAACAACCCAATGGCACAAAGATGGAATTTTCCAATTTTGAGGAAACCTTACTCCCCCCTCTCCCCGCCACAAGTGCTCTCTTCCTACAATCACCTGTTCACCCTGTCTCACACCCACCCTCCTTCCCACCACCTGGTTCCATCTGCCCATTATACCCTCCCCATCTGATTCCACCTATCCCTGCCCATTTCCCTTATAGTGGAATCTTTCCTCGTCCCTTTCACAATCAAAATCAGAATTTATTGTCATGAACAAGAAAGTTGGTGTTTTGCAGAAGCGTCAAAGTACAAAACATACGTATCTTTCTTAATAATTACTGCATGAAAAGTAAGGCAGTGTCTTTGGTTCATTGATTATTCAGGAATCTGATGGCAGCGGGGAAGAAGCTGTCCTTGTGCCGCTGAGTGCTTGTCTTTAGGCTCCTGTACCTTTTCCCCGATGGTAGCAGAGTGAAGAGGGCATGGCCTGGGTAGTGGGGGTCCTTGAGGATAGAGGCTGCCTCATGTTGATGTCCTCGATGAAGTGGTCTGATGCCTGAGACGTCGCAGGCTGAGTTAACAACCCTCTGGAGTTTTTCATGTCCTGAGATTTGGCACCTCCATACTAGACAGTGATGCAACCAGCCAGAATGCTCTCCACGGTACTCCTGTACAAGTTATCGAGAGTCTTTGACGACATAACGAATCACCTCAAACACCTCACAAAGTATAGCCGCTGGCAAGCCTTCTCCTTGATTGCATCAACGTGGAGGCTCCAGATCAGATCCTCGGAGATGTTGACACCCAGGAATTTGAAGTTCTTGACCCTCTCCACTACTGAGCCATCAATGAGGTATTAGGTGTTGTTCCTTCAGTTTGCAGGTAGCCTTGGTTTGCCCACCCACGAGGCCATGGGCATACACGTTGGTTTAGGAATGGGGGTGGAATTAAAATGATTGGCCACTGGGAGGTCCCTGCTACTGCAACTGATAGAGCAAAGCAATCTCCAAGTCTGCAACTGATGTAGAGAAGCCTACAACGGGAGCACCGGATGCAGTAATTGATCCCCCATAGATTCAGACTTGGAAGGATTGTTTGGGGCTTCGAATGGTGGTGAGGGAGGAGGCGTGAGTGTAAGTGTAGCATTTCTTGCATTAGATGGCTTTTGCAATCAATTCCGTGGTTGCTCTGGGAAAAACTATAACCTTATTTTCAAATTTTTAATGGCATCATGAGATCCTGCACCCAAAATATTAACTACCCAATTAAACTTTGCATTTTTGTAAAAGTGTTGACCTACTCCATGAAGGTCCTCATCTTCAAGATTTCAGTTACAGGGAGAACAATATTTTTTCTTTGCTCTCATACCTGCTCAATGCAGAAAACTGAGGCCCTTATAATACCGCCTTGCAGAGGATAGTTCAAGGTGAGGTCTTCTAATCTGTACAGCGCAGCTCCCCGCTGTTACCCTCAAGGCCACCAAGTCCTTTCCTGCTCTTGGACAAGTTCAAGAGGGGCGGCACATTTAGTGTAGTGATTAACACAATGCTGTTACAGCGCCAGTTTGATTCCTGCTCTGTCTGTAAGGACTTTATACGTTCTCCCCGTGTTTGCATGGGTTTCCTTCAGGTGCTCTGGTTTCCTCCCACCAATCAAAACCTAACAAAGGTTGAAGGTCAATTGGGTGTAATTGGATGCCATGGGATTGTGGGCCTAATGTGCCTGTAGCCGTGCTGTATGTCTAAATTAAAAAAATAAATGAAGTTCGAATAACTGGGTTCAATTGGATTTTATCTCGACTATATAGTTAGACATTTGTATGTTTTTAATTGGATTCAAAGTGCATTATGATCTTTAAATATGATCTTTCATTGTATCAGCATCCACAAGTTTTAACAGTGTACATAAAAGTGAAAGTGCTATGCATTAATAGAACCAGAGAACACTACAGCACAGAGAACAGGCCATTTGGCCCTTCTAGTCTGTGCCGACCATTGTTCAGCGAGTCCCGATAGCCTGCTCCCATTCCATAACCCTCCAAACCTCTCCCATCCATGTATCTATCCAATTTATTCTTAAAAATCAAGATCGAGTCTGCACCCACCACATCAGATGGCAGCTCATTCCACACTCCCACCACTCTCTGAGTGAAGAAGTTCCCCCTAAACCTTTCCCCTTTCACCCTAAAGCCATGTCCTTTAATATTTATCTCTCCTGATCTCAGTGGAAAGAGCATACTTGCATTTACTCTGTCTATACCCCTCATAATTATGTAAACCTTTATCAAATCTCTCTTACTCTTCTTTGTTCAAAGGAATTAAGTCCTAATCTGTTTAATCTTTCCCTGAAGACCCAGCAACATCCTAGTAAATCTACTCTGCACTCTTTCAAACCTATTGATATCCTTCCTGTAGCTAAGCAACCAGAACTGCACACAATATTCCAAATTTGTCCTCCCCAATGCCTTAAATAATTTCAACATAACATCCCAACTCCTATACCCAGTACTTTGATTATAAAGGCTAAGATGCCAAAAGCTTTATTTACAATCCTGTCCACCTGCGACACCACCTTCAGGGAACAATGCACCTCTATCTAGGTCTCTTTGCTCCTCTGCACTCCTCAGTCCCCTACCATTTACAGTGAATGCCCTTCCTTGATTTGCTCTTCCAAAATATACCTCACCCTTGTCTATATTAAACTCCATCATCCATTTATTGCCCCATCCTCTCAGTTGGTCCAGATCCCTCTGCAAGCTCACTGTTCACTAAGCCTCCTATCTTTATGTCATCAGCAAATTTGCTGATCCAATTTACCACGTTATTATCCAGATCATTGATATAGACAACAAACAACAATGGTCCCAACCCAGATCCCTGAGGCGCATCACTCATCACAGGCCTCCAGTCTGAGAAACAACCAACCACTACCACTCTCTGTTTTCTCCAACAGTCAATTGGATACCTAGTGCCTTATCCTTCTGAACTAACCTCCCATGTGGGACCTTGTCGAAGGCTTCACTAAAGTCCACGTAGATAACATCTACAGCCTTTCCTTCATCTACCTTCTTGGTAGCTTCCTCGAAAAACTCGAAAGATTCATTAAACATGGCCTACCCGCACAAAGCCATGTGGATTGTCCTTTATCACCCCATGGCTGACCAAATACCTATACATCCCATCTCTTAGAACTCCTTCCAAAAATGTACCTACTTCTGTCATCAGGCTCACTGGCCTATAGTTACCTGGTTTACCTTTGGAGCAGGACAACATGACCTACTCTCCAATCCTCTGGCCACTCTCCCGTGGCTAAGGACATTATGAATATATCCATCAGGGCCCCTGCAATTTCAACACATCTCCCTCAAGGTCCAAGAGAATATCATATCTGGCCCAGGGGATTTGTCTACCTTTATTTGCTGTAAGGCAGCAATCACCTCCTCCTCTTTAATCTCCATGTTTCATGACATTTTTCCTTTCCATCCATATGCTCTATGCCAGTTTCCTGAGTAAATACTGATGCAAAAAAAATTCAAGATCTCTCCCATTCGAAAGGCTCCAAACAAAGTTGACCACTCTGATCCTCTCGGGGACCAATTTTGTCTCTTGTTATCCTCTTACTCTTAATAGACTTGTAGAAACCCTTCAGATTTGCATTCACATTACCAGCCAAAGCACCCTCATGCCTTCCTGATTTTCTTCTTTAGTATCCTCTTAAATTTTCTACACTCTGCATGTACCTCATTTGCTCCTTGTGGCCCATACCAGTTATAAACCTTATTCATCATATCACCAATATCCTGTTAATTTTGCCTTTAATCCTAGTAGGAACATGCAAATTCTGCACCCTCAAAATCTGGCCTTTGAATGCCTTCCACTTGCCGGACACATCCCACTGTAGAAGTTCAGGGAATCACCCATAAAAGCCTGTAGTCAACGTCCCTTGATTTCATTGTACTTGAAGATTTGGAAGGTGCGATTCAGACAGCTCACTGAGGACAGCTTCTGATTCCGACAGTGTTCATGGACAGTGTTAACATCAGGCAACTGACCCACCAGGAACACATTGGTATTAAAGATCTGGAAAGAGACTAAATGGCTGCCTTTACTCTTCAAACCCTGTGAAAATGCATTGATTTTTTTGGTGAAATGACTGTGTTTCAAAATAAAACTGGTGAGACATATTTCAGATGCTGTACACAAAAGTGCTGGAGAAACTCAGCAGGTCGCATAGTGTCCACAGGAAGTAAAGGCCTGAGCCTTTTGTCAGGAGTGCTGAAATCAGGCAGACGAGGGTGGGGGGGGGGGGGGGGGGAGAGTGGGGAAGGGATATTTCAGGCAAAGTGTGGGCATAAGTTGCCTTGTAGGCATCTTTCTTGGTAACTGACAGGTCACTTCAAATGAACAAGGACAAGAGCAGCAGCAGTATTGGAATTTGATCATCTGCAGGTTCCCTCCAAGTCCCCCCTCCTCCTCATTATTCAGGAAGAAGCCAACACTTCTGAAAGAGGTTGAGGAAGGAAAGGCTACCGGCCTCCAGCTTGACAACTTTTAACTGGTACCCAGTTGAGCGTGTCCTGTCTGGCTGCATCATTGTATGGTACAGCAGCTACAAAGCATCAGACTGGAATACAGATGATCATCAAGATCTAGGGTCTTCGTTACTGGGAACGCTGTTTAAATAGGGCTCAAAAAATTACAGAGGACCCTTCCATCAAGCACACAAGATCTCTGACCAACCACCATCCAGGAAGGAGGTACAGGAGCATCCAAATCAGGACTGCCAGGCTGGGAAATAGCTGCTTCCTGCAGACTGTAAGATTGATTAATAGTATCCTGTAACCGAGTAAATCACCTCAAAATATTTATATACATTCATTAAAAATTATATCTTTCTGCATATGTGATTATTAGTGCGTGCGTGTGTGCATGTGCTGTTGTATGTGTGCAACTGTGCGTGTGTGTGGTGCCTGCATACATGAGGTTTATGTGTGCTTGTGTGCAATTGTGTGTGCGCGTGCACTTGTGGGTGTGGTTGGGCAGGCATGTGGATGTGTGTGGTTGAGTGTGTGTGCGCGCGCACCATGGTCCAGAAAATGGGCTATTTTATCGCGATGTCTTGTACATATGTAATAAAGTTGAAATCGCACCCCATCTTTGTAAACATTTTGGCATTCTTTCATTGTCACAGCATCTAGATTGTGGTGCTCTGTGGGAGGAGATTTTTCAGACGTACTGCAGGAATTCACTGACATTTTCTCAAGGGCTTTTAGGTGTAAATGCTCTCTCATTGCCAGCAATGCTGTCATCCTTTGAAATGAATTAAAAAATACGTTTTTTTTAAAGCAATTTGGAGTCTGACTTGTAAAGCACAGGAACAGGCCCTGGGGCTCACCACTGGGAATAAAATATGGTGCTGAGGTGAAATCTAACATGATAAAACCTCATTAAATTGCGATGATCTTTGCTAGTCTTTATTAGAAAAAGGGTAAAAAATTCAACTGGGAAAAATGCAGATTTGACACATTTACACCAACAGTTACATTTATAAAGACGATATTGATTGTGAAAGTCTATAGAGAATGTGACTGAAATATTTGAGAGATTCCTGTTCATAACTTATAGTGATTCCATGCAAAAGAAACATTTCATCTGGTGGGTGAACTCTCGACCAAAGGCCAGAAGCTGAAAATGCCAGATGGATCTCTCAGATACTATGCGGAGGGAAGTTGGATTGCTCGCTCCTAAAATGCAGTTCAGCTCTGCAGGTGACTGAAGATTGGCAGATTTTTTTTAATCAGGGAAGGAGACAAAGAGAGATGAGGTAGAAATCAGCACAGGGGCTGAACAGTCCTCTGCTGCCCTCAAGTCCTTATACAAATGTAAACATTGTGTGCATTAACAAAATATGTCAAAAAGATGCAAGATTTCCAACCATGCCCCAAAGTAGACAAAATCTTAATAACATTGCAGTCTCCTGCCAATTGTCAGTAGCACTTTATTTTCACCAGATCCATTGGGGGATTGAGGACTGCCTCCACAGCTGTTTGCTCACTGCAACACAAGAGTTATTGATTTGTAAGTGGGAAAACACGCATTAGTGAGAGATGATCTCTGAATTTTCACGCCGGTACCAACCCAGTTTATGGTCCAACACTCTGTTTCACCATCTGCTGCCGTGTGTATTCCCACACGAGCAAAGCTCCACTCACATGGACGTTGAGTGATCGGATGATCCCACGCTGTGGAATTTCCACACACACATCGAGGTGCTGGATCAAGTTGGCTGGAATTCCCTCTCTTTCATTCCTAAAAGAAAAAATAAAATCAAACATGTACTCAAAATCTTAATAGAGCTTTCAGTGATCTCTGCACTTTCTGAGAAGTCTGGACGGCGAGGCTATCAGCCACTTATGTCAACCTTCTACAGGAGCTCTATCGAGAGTGTCCTGGCCAGCTGTATCACAGTGTGGTTCGGTTACTGGATCGGAGATAAATTCTCAGGACCATAAGAGCGGCAGAGAGGATCACTGCAGTCTCCCCCACACCCCCCCCCCCCCCCCATCAATGTTATCTACCGGAATCGTTATCTGAAGAGGGTGCGCAAAATCATTGCGGGCCCCTTGCACCCTGCACACAGGGTGCTCCTGTCAGTAAAGAGCTACAGGAGTGTCAGAGACAACACCTCCAGGCTGAGAAACAGCTTCTTCCCACAGAGAGAATAATGAACGACCAAAGGAACTGCTCACACTAGCCATCCAAGACTCTCGTATTCAGGAAACAATATTGATTTATTTGTATGGATGAAATACTAGTCCTGCATACGTATTGTTTGCCTGCATATGTGTTATATCTGGTTGGGTGCCTGCATGTTTTGCACCGAGAACTGGAGAATGCCATTTCGTCAGGTACAATCAGATGACGATAATCTTGACTTAACTATTAATATCAACACAGAGGACATATTAATGACAGAGTGGATGGGGATATGCATTTATAACCATAAACCATATGGCTTGCATGCATTTTAAAAAACATGAACATTTTCCAGCAAGAAGGAATTTGGCAGTTTATTCCAGAAACAAAATCGGAGTGCTTACAAGTTGTAATGTTATCTTATTTTAGCACAGATGTTGCTGATGCCACCAGACCACTACCTTCTATCACATTTAACACATAAGTGAGATCAAGATCTAAATAGAAAAATTATTCCTGTCCACTTCACATTCATTCAGGGATCTAGTTTAACAAGAAAGTCTGTAGATGGTGGGGTCGAGTTCAACACGTAAGCATGCTGGAGAAACTTAACAGGACACACAGCATCCACAGGAAGTAAAGGGTAACTGATGTTTCGGCCTGGGCCCTTTGCTGCATTCCTAAAATAATTTCTTAAATTAGCCATACAACACGGTAACAGGCTCTTCCAACGCACAAGTTCGTGTCACCCAATTACACCCAATTGACTTACACCCCAGTACGTTTTGAAAAGTGGGAGGAAACTGGAGCCACCGGGGGGAACCCAAGCCACTGGAGGAAACTCACGCAGACAAGGGGAAAACGCATTAACTTCTTACAGGCAGTGCTGGATTCGAACCCCAGCCACTGGCGCTGTAATATCATTGCTAACTGTGCCACTGTGACGATGTGAAACTGAATTATAATTTAATTGACAATGGTCATGGTTTTGGCAACTTCTGACTTTCAGGTGCCTGTTTGCTGTCAGGCATTCAGTCGGATGCTTGGAGTCCTGTAACGGCCAAAGAACTTCCACTGACAACAAACCAGGAAGGAAAGAGCACAACTTCTCATTGATGTTTTTCAAGTGCTTGCAGACTAAAGAATGAATAGAATGCACTCACAACTGAGGTAAAAGTAGAAAGAACATCTTTAGCATTTAAGAATCTCCCTACACTTTACACACACAGAAATACTCGATTGTCGTGGGTATGGTGGCATAGCAATAGGGTAATTGAACTGGAAATAGAGGTGCAGATCAATGATGCAAAGACTAGATTTCAACTGAGCTGATAACCCAATTAATTAAAACATAAACCCAGAATAAAAAGCTAATATTAAAAACTGTACCCACGAACATCCTTCAGAAAAGGAAATCTGCTGTCCTTATCCAGTTTGCTTTACATAACATTCTGTAAATGATTGACCCTTAACTACTCACTCAAGTGTCTCCACAAGCCATTGAGTTCAAGGACAATTGGCGATGGGTAATTAATCATGCGATGTCTCATGAACAACTACTACTCTTTACGCACAGGACAGAATAAGACTGATCTGGAGAAATGATATGCTACTGAGGACAAGTTTCTATCTCTCAGATTTATTATATGATAGATGTCTGAAGGTAAAACCCCTGGTGTACGGCACCTATGGGATTGGTAGATGCAGTAAAACCCCTGGTGTACGGCACCTATGGGATTGGTAGATGCAGGATAAGTGAATCTTCTGGTTGCTTGAGATTGCGTGTTGTGTGATTGGCGAACTAATGGTGAGGCACACCAATTTTAAACTTATGTATTTTTTACTGAAGTTACTTGCCTGAAGTCAAAATTGAGGTCAGTTTTCTTCATCGTCTTGGGCTTGTTTTGCCTTGATTACTTTGGGGTTCCGTCTCCTGATAGCTGACACTCACACTATTAGTAGTGATCATGTTGTTCTTTGTCCAAGGGTTGACATTTCTGTGTGTGTGGGGGGGGGGGGGGGGGGTGCTTCGGTGAACACCTGCGATTTATAGGCCAAATCCCTCTGAATTTAGTTGTTTTCTTTATTCTCTTTCTCAGCTTTGGTTGCAACCTTCAACGGGGTGCGCTGCTCAGCAGAACACTCTCGTTCTTGGGGCTGTGGTCTGCTGTCAGCATCCTCCTGAAGTGGACGAAACTGAATGATCGCGGCAACTGGTGCTGTCTGACTGCGCATTGTAATCGGTGGAATGAAGCACTGACGTCTCATCGTCAATGGCCATCATACACTGAGTGGCTGGACTGCTTTCAGGTTCACAACTTGGCCTCTTTCTGAATCTCGCAAATAATTTCCTTTAAACTATGTGTGGCTCTATGTTTTGAATCATGTCTCAAGATTGCCTGGAACGAGCCTCCAAGGAGAACTCAATGCTGTCTTCTTCTCCCTTTCCATTGACGTTACTCGTCAGATCGTTGCCCTGTTGCCCACTTTAAGTTTAAGCTCAAGTTAAAGGCATGCTTTCCCTCACCATGTACATCGACATTTCCTATTATGCTCCTATTTCTTATGTTCTACCTATTTATTTTCCACAATTTTTTTGCCTGTTGCTTAAATTCTGGTTAACAGGGGTACTGTTACTTCAAAACAAAATTGAACTTCGGAATTAATTCCGTAAACCCTCTCCACATAAAAACCATAACTGTTTAACTAAACTTTCGATCACCACTAATGGTTTTTATGTGGAGAGGGTTTACGGAATTAATTCCGAAGTCACGATGGCTCCTTGTGATCTGGCCACATGCAAGGTAATGTTATAAATAACCATAACCATATAACCATATAACTGTTTACAGTACGGAAACAGACCATGTCGGCCCTTCAAGTCCGTACCGGTTCACTTGAACATGGGGGAGCAATTATGCTCAAGACAGAGAAAAGGCCCAAACTGGAGGACAATACAAACTCTGGAGGCTACAGTGCACTGCAGAGATGGGAATGTAGATTACAGGTGAATTTAAAGGACAATTCTCTCTGCATTGCTCCATCCCACTGACAGAAATATCCTCGGCAATTTTGTGAAAAAAAATGAAAAATGGACTCCCAGATTGAGAGCCTGAGAATCGTCTCAAAGGTTAAGGCGCTGTCAATGTTTTACGCTTTAGATGGGTAGAAAAGATTTAGTATCTGCTAACTCAGACTTTATTTTTGTCTGCCCAATTCACTGCTTGGTTTTTTTCCACTTTACATGACGTAATAGTTATATGGACAGATTATCTTTCAAGTTTTCCATGCAGCAACATGTTTATCCAGAGACTGCTGAATCATAACAGTGTAAGCAAATATTACAGAGGAAGGTATCAAAAGAATTGGATTTATAGAAAGGGGCTTACTTTCATAGAACATAGAACACTACAGCACAGTACAGGCCCTTCGGCCCTTGATGTTGTGCCGACCCATATATTCCTTTTAAAAAAGTACTAAACCCTCCCTACCCCATAACCCTCTATTTTTCTTCCATCCACATGCCTGTCGAAGAGTCTCTTAAATGCCCCCAACGTTTCAGCCTCCACCATCATCCCTGGCAAGGCATTCCAGGCATCCACACCTCTCTGCGTAAAAGCCAGTGCCTATTGTCTCCCCTAAACTTCCCACCTTTCACTTTGTACATATGTTCTCTGGTGTCTGCTAAACCTGCCCTGGAAAACAGGCGCTGGCTGTCCACCTTATCTATGCCTTTCATAATCTTGTAGACCTCTATTGAGTCTCTTCTCTTCCTTCTATGCTCCAAAGGAGAAAAGTCCCAGCTCCTGCTAACCTTGCCTCATAAGACTATTTTCCAATCCAAGTAACATCCTAGTAAATCTCCTCTACACCCTCTTCCCCCCTATGAACATTTGAAATGCATTAATCTGTGCTGAACTTCTGCTTTCGTTGAGGCAATAAAAATAGACACGAAAGGGGTCACAAGATTTATGTCATTTTTTTCACAGGATCTCACCAAGCTCTTGTTTCCTGTGCTCTTGTGCTGAGATGCAGAGGACAGGGCAGCCAAGATGTGCATGGCAAGCTCCCACAGCAGTATTGTTTTTATGGTGTGACTTGAGGATATATTTAGGTCAGGGCACCATGTATGACTCCTCTAATCTTCAATAGTACGTTATCTGATAGATTGGGACAGTTTCTTAAGTTTCCTATTAATGGTGAAAACTGCTGGTAAACAGGGGAACAGGCAATATAGAGAAGGTTATCTTGGCAGGAACAGTTAAGCAGTCAAGGGGAGAAAGAGGGGTTCGTCTTCCTGGTGGACGACTTTAAGCCAAAGTCTAAACTATTAACCCCTGTGCATCCCTCTCTGTTGCACGGGTGTTTCCAGCATTTTTTGATGTTATCGGGCATTCTGTATCAACTCAGCCCTTACCCACATCTCCTCCATTTCCTGCTCATCTGCCCTGGCCCCCTCTGCCACGACATGGAACAAAAACAGGATTCCTCTAGTCACCACCCCACCAGCCTCCACATCCAATATAGCTGCAATTTCCGCCACCTACAAACATGATCCCACGACCTGACACATCTTCCCCTCTCTGCCTTCTGTCAGAACAGCTCCCTCCATGACTCACTCTTCCACTCATCTCTTCCCTCTAATTGCCCCCTTGGCACCTTCCCCTTTATCTGCAGGAAGTGCCACACTTGTGCCCACACTCCTCCCTCACCCCCATTCAGGGCCCCAAACAATCCTTCCAATTGAAGCAACACTTCATTTATGAGTTTGTAGGAGTCTGGTCCTCCCGTGGTGGCTTTCTCTAGATTGGAGAGACTGGATGCATACTGGGGGATTGTTTTGCTGAGTACCTTCGCTCTGTCCACATCAATGGCAGGGATCTCCCAGTGGCTAACCAATTTGGCGTCCCACTCCCGCACCAACATGTCTGTCCACGGCCTCATGCACTGCCAAACTAAGGCCACCTGCAAATTGGAGGAGCAACATGTAATATTCTGGGTGGGTACTTCCAACCGGATGGCATTAACATTGGCTTCTCTGGTTTCTGCTAGCCTCCTCCCTGTTCTCCCTCTCTTCCCATCTTTCTGTCTTCTTTCCTCCATCTCTCCATTCCTTTCCTCTCCAATCACAGAGCCACCCCCCCCCCCCCCCACCCCCTATTTGATATTGTGCTCCCCTCGCGTATCCATCTATTACCTCCGCCTTTGGGCTTGTGTTCCTCCCTCCCCACTCTTCATACCTTGATGAAGGGCTCAGGCCTGAATTATTGGTTATTTATGAAGTGCACTGTTTGACCTGCTGAGTTTCTCCAGCATTGTGTTTTTACTTCAAGGAGGGAGGAGGGGGGAGAAAAAGTCACTGTATATGTGTGAAAAAGAAAAAGTGTATATCATGGCTAATGTGATTTATGGTGTGAAAAATAAAAAATTTAAAAAAAATCATGGTGTCTGCAGACCTTGGTGTTTTACTCCCTTTTGAAAGCATTTGCTGACTGCTTCCCCTTCTTTGCAGACAGCAAGTCACCAAACATCAGCCCTGTGTAAACACGCAGGTTCTTCACATTCCTCCCCCATCATTTACCCTTCACTCCAAATCTAAGTGTTACTTAAAGATCTACAGATGGGAACAGCCCCCTCCCTGTCTAAAACACAATCCCGTGCCTCTCCACCTTTGTTGTTTCCGAGGAAAACCAGGACAATTTCTTCTATCAAACCTTATGCTGAAAATTGCCCTTCCCAGGCAACATTCTAGTAAATCTCAACAGACCCTTTCTAGGAATTTCACCCTTTTCTAGAATTAGACCCAATGTCTCTGTTATGGTTTAATATCCTAATGACGTCTGAGCAATTAGTATCATTCTGTTGAGAGCTGTGTTCCTGGGAACCACATGAACAATTGATTATTTTCTGCAAATATGTGCTGGTCAAACTCACTGCCACAGATCAGATGGGTTGTCAGGAATGAATCAATTAATACCATTCATTTACAGGCATCCTTTGGGTCTGTTTACAGTGCTTTCTTGTTATTTTGGCCTTCTGAGAAATACATTTTTAAAATCGTCTGTATCTTGGTTATATTATGGCTTCCCTGCAACAAAGTTCAGGGGCATGAGTCTTTAAATTCAAAATTTAAATTTAAACATACAGCAAGGTAACAGGTCCTTCCTTCCATCCCACAAGCCCATGCCACCCAGTCACACATACAACCCCCATAAGTTTTGAAGGATGGAAGGAAACCAGATCACTGGGAGGAAACCCACATAGATGTCTTTTACACAGCCACAAATTTTCTGTTCCAATGACAGTGTAAAAATGCCATGACCGATTTATTTGCTAAATTCCATCCTTTAATTTTCGACCAAGACCCCTACACATTTTTACGGAGCAGCTGCGGTCTAAATTGACCACAGGCACTTCGTAAGAAGCTGGGCCTAATGAATACGATGTTCCCGGTGACCGACTCTGATTCACAATGACAGATTCAGCTCGCGAAGGCAACGCGAGACTTTTAAATCTGCGGCATACCGAGGACACGTTCAACTTAACTGCTGCAGACGACCACAACGGCCATGTCGAAGCACTGGACAGCCTCCGAGGTCCAAGAAAAGTGCAGAGAACAAAACAAAGGACTCTACATCACCTTTGTTGACCTCACCAAAGCCTTCGACACCGTGAGCAGGAAAGGGCTTTGGCAAATACTAGAGCGCCTCGGATGCCCCCCCCCCCAAGTTATGGTTATCCAATTGCACGAAAACCAACAAGGTCGGGTCAGATACAGCAATGAGCTCTCTGAACCCTTCTCCATTAACAATGGCGTGAAGCAAGGCTGCGTCCTTGCACCAACCCTCTTTACTATCTTCTTCAGCATGATGCTGAACCAAGCCATGAAAGACCTCAACAATGAAGATGCTGTTTACATCCGGTACAGCACGGATGGCAGTCTCTTCAATCTGAGGCGCCTGCAAGCTCACACCAAGACACAAGAGCAACTTGTCCATGAACTACTCTTTGCAGACGATGCCGCTTTAGTTGCCCATTCAGAGCCAGCTCTCTAGCGCATGACGTCCTGTTTTGCGGAAACTGGCAAAATGTTTGGCCTGGAAGTCAGCCTGAAGAAAACTGAGGTCCTCCATCAGCCAGCTCCCCACCATGACTACCAGCCCCCCCACATCTCCATCGGGCACACAGAACACAAAACAGTCAACCAGTTTACCTACCTCGGCTGCACCATTTCATCTGATGCAAGGATCGACAACGAGATAGACAACAGACTCGCCAAGACAAATAGCGCCTTTGGAAGACTACACAAAAGAGTCTGGAAAAACAACCACCTGAAGAAACACACAAAGATAAGCGTATACAGAGCCGTTGTCATACCCACGCTCCTGTTCAGCTCCGAATCATGGGTCCTCTACCGGCATCACCTACGGCTCCTAGAACGCTTCCATCAGCGCTGTCTCCACTCCATCCTCAACATTCATTGGAGTGACTTCATCACCAACATCAAAGTACTCGAGCTGGCAGAGTCCACAAGCATCGAATCCACGCTGCTGAAGACCAAACTGTGCTGGGTGGATCACGTCTCCAGAATGGAGGACCATCACCTTCCCAAGATCGTGTTCTATGGCGAGCTCTCCACTGGCCACCGAGACAGAGGTGCACCAAAGAAGAGGTACAAGGACTGCTTAAAGAAATCTCTTGGTGCCTGCCACATTGACCACCGCCAGTGGGCTGATATGGCCTCCAACCGTGCATCTTGGCGCCTCACAGTTCGGTGGGCAGCAACCTCCTTTGAAGAAGACCGCAGAGCCCACCTCACTGACAAAAGACAAAGGAGGAAAAGCCCAACACCCAACCCCAACCAACCAATTTTCCCTTGCAACCACTGCAACCGTGCCTGCCTGTCCCGCATTGGACTTGTCAGTCACCAATGAGCCTGCAGCTGACGTGGACAAACCCCTCCATAAATCTTCGTCCGCGAAGCCAAGCCAAAGAAAGAAAAAACTGGCGCTGTAATAGCGGCTGTAACTGGTGGTGTAATAGCAGCTCTAACTGGTGCTCTAATAGCAGCTGTAACTGGCGGTGTAATAGCGCTGCGCTAATTGCTATGCTAACCGTGCCGCCTTTTTTGGAAAACTTTATAACATCAAGCATATATCCACTAGATGTGCATGAAGCAATGTAAATAAAAAAAGCGTAGATGCTGCAAATCAGAAATAGAAACAGAAAATGGTGGGAACATTCAGTTTGGTAGGATCTGTGAAAAGAGAAATAGACTGAACATTTCAGATCAAAGCCCCTTCCTCAGAACTGGGGAAGAGATAAAACAGTTAGTTTTAACACAGAGGGAGTGGGAGAAGGATGGGTAGGATAAAGGGATCTCGGTGAAGAAGTAAGCCGAGGGTTGCCATGGCGATGGTCCAGTAAGTGGTTTGAATGGAGGCACAAACAGAGGAGTTTACAAGTACAAAGTGCAGTGTCATAGGGCATATCCAAAGGGTCTTTGACCTGAAGCATTAACTGTTTTTCAAGATGCTGTCTGACATGCTAAGTGTTTCTACGAATTTCTGCTTTTATTGTTAAGAAATGACTGATTTCATAGCCTATTTTTTTTTTAAATCTACAAATTATACAGCAATATTTATACTTCCTATGAAAAGCAATGAGACACTCTATTTGAGGGAGGACTGTTGCTGGGAACATTTAAAGAATTCCCTTGTGCAATCTCTTCCTTTCATCTAAGAGACGCTTAGATGAATCTGCAACTGCAACAGGACAGTAAACCCTTAAACCATCAGTATAGGTAAAGTGTTCAAATCTCTGAATCCCACAACATTCCAGCTGAGAAATGAGGCAGCAGACACTGATTTGGGTGCTTTTCATGATTACATCGTTGACAGAATAGCAGTGGTTCTCAACCTTTTTCTTTCCACTCACATCCCACTTTAGGTAATCTCTATGCCATTGGTGCTCTGTGATTAGTAAGGGATTGCTTAAAGTGGGATGTGAGTGCTCTAGACCCAATTGTGACTGAAATATTTTGCTTGAGATCATTGGTCCATTTCCTTTGGAGTTCTGAAACCGTGCACATAACGAGTCAATTAGGGACGATTAAAACAGTGGTTTTCAAATTTTTTTCTTTCCACCTTAAGCAATCCCTTACTAATCGCAGAGCACCAATGGCATAGGGATTACATGAAGTGGTTTGTGAGTGGAAAGAAAAAAGGTTGAGAATCACTGGAATAGAGTTTAAGTCCTGAATGTGATACTGGGCTAAGCCATGCAGGCAGTTTTTGTCAGAGACATCAGGGTTTCTTGTGCGAGTGGTGAGAGATTTCTAATGCAAGGAGAATGTGCAGGGCAAGAAACCAAAAATGTAACAAGATAGCGTGAGTCAATGACCTTTGGGCCCGTAATAATTCCACCAGAGCATTTTGCTTCAGTATAACTAAATAACATGATCAAAATTATTAGACAAATTAACCAAAAGCAAATCTTTCAGTAAAATAATGTACGTCAATAATGAAACAGGTTTTTTGGTTAGCAACTGTAACAATAAACAGTCATTTTCCATCAATTCAGCATTTAAAGCTTCATCAGTTGACGCTGCAGAACATTTGTTGCTCCAAAAGACCAGTGAGATGTAACACTATAATCTCTATGAATTTACTGTTACATCATAGCCAAATAGATTTCATTTCCTTCTTAGAACAAATAGAACCATGGAACAATACAGTACAGAAAACCGGCCATTTGGTCCTTCTAGTCTGCCTTGACCCACTGACCTGCACCCAGTCCACAGCCCTCCATACCTCTCCCATCCATGACCCTGTCCAAATTTTTCTTTAACTGCTAAAATTGAGCCCACATTCACCACTTTCATTACCCTCTGTGTGAAGAAGTTCTCCCTAATGTTCCCACTAAACCGCTCCCCTTTCATCTTAACCCATGCCCTCTGGTTTATCTCCACCAAACCTAATCTAACGCAATAGCAATCTGCAACTATTGAAATGCTGAAGTTCCTCTAACCTTGATGGTAGCTGTTTAAAGAACTTGTATTTGTCACAGAATATTGAGGTTGTCTTTGATCTCATTATATCAGAGGGAAAAACACGTAGAAGAATACGAAAGGAGCTACTGCATGGTGAGCTGGCTGAGGGCAAACGCCCAGGAGTTGGACAAAAATTATTCAAAGACTCTGTGGGAACATCACTGAAGAGTTTCATCAATGACACACTCCATTGGAAACAAGCATTGGATTGTCCTGTTTGATGTGCCCCCATAAAAAAAAACCAGAGCAGAAAAGGCAATCTCGAACATTGAGAATCACTGTTATGCGGCATCCCATCACCTCTGTCGGCTGCATAAAAGGACATTTTTGAGCCTAGGTTAGTTAAATCAGCCACTTTCATACGCATTGCAGCACTGAGGATGTCATGTTCTTACTTGAGAACTAGGTTGACATCAAATGCCTGCTCAATTGATTTGGCGTCAAGTTCTAATTCCACCACTTCAGCCAGGGTATTTAAATTCATGCAATTAAAGAAATTAATACAGAATATGCATAGGTCTTAACAGCCATGAAACTAGATTGCTGTTAAACCTTCATCGGATTGACTAACGCCTCACAGGACTGAAAATCGGCTGCCCTTAGCAATCCAACCATCAGTGTTGCTTTATACCAGATGAAGGGGAGGACACATACAAAACAGAGAGAAAAAAAACGAGGATGGGATAGTAGGAAGATCAAGACATCGATTGGACTGAATAGCAGAGACAACACTCATGGTACGTTAATCATAGACTATCCCAACAACACAAAACAACTGTCTGGATAATTTTAAGTTATTTTGTTTGCACCAGGATTACTGTGAATATTTATTATCTATTATGTATTTATGGTCTCTTTTCAATTTAATTCTATTAGTTTTTCTTTACAAGTACTTGTTCTGCTGCAGCAAGAAGTTCTATGCATCTGAACATTGCACAATGAATAAGACAATAAACTCATTATCATCTTGAAAGGACTTCAAAAAAAAATTCAGACATATGAGCACGGTAACAGGCCTTTCTGGCCAACGAGCCCGTTCCGCCCAATTGAACCACAACCCCTGTACATTTTGAAGGGTGGGAGGAAAAGGGAGCACCCGAAGGAAATCTACGCAGAAATGTGGAGAATGTTTAAACTCCTTAGACAGTGCCAGACTTGAATCCAGGTCACTTGCGCTGTAACAGCATTGCGCTAACCGCTAAGCTAACCGTGCCATCCCTGTGTAGAAAGATTTGCTACAAACAGTAAATCTTGATGCAGATTTATGCCTATCTCATATTAGCCAGCAAACACCTTGGTCTCAACACCAATGAGAAGAGAGATAGGTGTCTGTAGTGGCAGATGGCAATAGCTTGTTAAAAAATAAATGTTGATATTTGAAGAAGAAAATTATTACATTGCTCTCAGGAAAGATTGGGAACAAGTGGTTAATTGCACATTGACAGAAAAACCAGCACAGTACATGAGAAGGAATGGCAGGAAAAGTAAAACAAACTGCAGGAGAACTCAGCAGGGTCAAGCAGCATATGTGGAGGCAGAGGGATGGTCGATGTTTCTTTCATCGGGACTGAGAGTGGACACAACCAGCATGAAGAGGTGAGAGAGGAGGGGACAAACTAGAGAGAGGGGGCAGAGAGAGAGGGCCTTACAGACCTCTTGAACAGGGGAGAAGGCAAACCTTGAAGAGATTTCGAAGTGGTGAACTGGATTCAAAAATGGCTGGATAGGAGAAGCCAGAGAGTAGCAGTGGATGATTGTTTCTCAGTCTGGAGGCCTGTGATGAGTGGTGTGCCTCAGGGATCAGTTCTCAGACCATTGTTGTTTGTCATCTATATTAAAGATCTGGATGATAATGTGGTAAATTGGATCAGCAAGTTTGCAGATGACACTAAGATCAGAAGCATTGTGGATAGCAAGGAAGGTTTTCAAAGCATGCAGAGGGATCTAGACCAGCAAAAATGGGCTGATAAATGGCAGATGGAATTTAATGCAGTCAAGTGTGAGGAGTTGCATTTTGGAAGGACAAACCAAGAAAGGAGATACATGGTGAATGGTAGTGCACTGAGGAGTGTGGTAGAATAGAGGGATCTGGAAATACAGATACCTAATTCCCTGAAATTGGTGTCACAGGTGAATAGGGCTGTAAAGAAAGTTTTTGGCTTATTTGCCTTAAGTACTGGAAATAATAATTGGGATGTTATAAGACTTTGGTGAGGCCAAATTTGGAGTATTGTGTGCAGTTTTGGTCACCTAACTACAGGAAATATATTAATAAGATAGAAAGAGTGCAGAGAAGATTTACTAGAATGTTGCCAGGACTTCAGGAACTGAATTACAGGGAAAGGTTAAACAGGTTAGGACTTTATTCCCTGGAGCATAGAAGAATGCGGGGAGATTTGATAGAGGTATTTAAAATTATGAGGGGAATAGACAGAGTAAATGTAGATAGGCTTTTTCCACTGAGGGTAGGTGAGAAACAAACCAGAGGACATGGGTTAAGGGTGAAAGGGGAAATGTTCAGGAGGAACATAAAGGGAAACCACACAGAGAGTGGTGGTAGAGTGGAACGAGCAGTCAGCTGAGGTGGTGAATGGGTGCTCAATTTTAAGATTTAAGAAGAATTTGGACAGGTACATGGATGGGAGAAAAATGGAGAGCGATGGACTGGGTACAGGTCAGTGGGACTAGGCAAAAAAAATGGTTCTGCACCGACTGGAAGAATCACAGGGCCCTATTTCTGTGGTTTAAGATATGAGCAGTTCCCACTTAACTGGAAATGTATAACAAACATCTTCAAAATCACAATAGATCAGAAATTGTATTCATTCACAATATATTCCCTGGCCTAATTATTCCATGTAAACAATGAGCTACAAAATGTGCTGACCTCCACAACTCAAGAGTGCAGAGATTTACTAGGATGTTGCCGGGTCTTCAGGAGTTGAATTACAGGGAAAGATAAACAGGTTAGGATTTTATTCTTTGGACCATAGAAGAATGAGGGGAGATTCGATAGAGGTATTTAAAATTTTGAGGGGAATAGACAGAGCAAATGTAGATAGGTTTTTTCCACTGAGGGTAGGTGAGAAACAAACCAGAGGACATGGGTTAAGGGTGAAAGGGGAAATGTTCAGGGGGAACATAAAGGGGAACCACACAGAGAGTGGTGGTAGTGTGGAACGAGCTTCCATCTGATATCATAAATGCGGGCTCACTCTTAAGAATAAATTGGATAGATACATAGATGGAAGGTTATGGACTGGTTGCAAGTACTTGGGACGAGCAGAATAATATTTCAGCACAGACTAGAAGAGCCAAATGGCCTATTTTCTGTGCTGTAGTGTTCTATGGTTCATTCTAAAATACCTCACTGGGGCAATGAACTGCAAAAAAGCCACTGTTTTAAGGAAGTAAACAGGAGAAACTGCAAATGGCGGATAACTGGTGGAAGCCTTCTGATGGAAGTTTTGACCAGATGTGTTGACCTTCCATAGATGCTGAGCATCCCACTGAGTTCCTCCAGCATTTTGTGTGTTGCTCCAGTGTTTTAAAACTGAGGACAGAAAGGAGGAAAAATCATCATTATAAATAAACTAGCTAGGCAAGGGCATGGGAACCAGTGGTGGGCCAGATAATGGAGCAGTTGGTAAAGAGTAGCTGCTCTGTGTAGTGAGACTGTGAGGAAGGACAGTCAGTAGACAGAACATCGATGCAGTAAATTGGATGGGTTGAAATGTTTGTACTTAATGCAAGGAGTATTATGAATAGAGCAACTAAACTTAGAGCATGGGTCAAAACATGGAATTAAGACTGTGGCAATTACAGAGCTGTCTCAGGGCAGGAATAGCGCTGAACGTGCTGCGCTTTAGATGTTTCAAAAAGGACAGGGAGGGGATAAAAGACGTGAGGGGGCGGCATTGCTGATTAGGGATACTATCACAGCTGCAGAAAAAGGGAGAAGTAGTGGAGGGATGGTCTAATGAGACAGTGTGGGTGGAAGTCTGGAACAGGAAGGGGACAATAACACTACTGGGTGTATTTGATACCCCCCTCCACCTCCCAATAGTAATAGAGAAATCAAGGAGCAAATAGTGAGGCAAATTCTTGAAATGTGCAAAAATAATAAGGTTGTAAGAATGGGTGATTTTAACTTTCCTACTATTGATTAGCATCGTCTGGGAGTGAAGGGTTTGGATGGAGAAGAATTTGTCAGTGTTTTCAGGATTGTTTCCTAATACAATAGATATAGATAGGCCATTAGAGGAGAGGGTATACTTCGCCTGGTATTGGGAAATGAACCAGGTCAGGTGTCAGATCTCTTAGTGGATAAACATTTCTGAGAGAGTGATCACAACTCTCTCTCCCTTACCGTAGTGCTGGAGAAGAACAGGAACAGACAATTTGGGAATACATTTAATTGGGTTAGGAGAAAATATGATGACATTAGGCAGGAGCATGGAGCTCTGCATAAGTATATTTCACTGAGGTAGGGAAAGGACCAATGGTGTAGAAAGGATGAAGAAAATCTAGCTAAGAAAAAAAGCCTATAAATGGTTTGGAAAGATAGAAACCAGAAGAGCTCCAGATAATTATACACTTGCCAGGATATAACTTAAGAAAGGACAGGAAAGCCAGAAGGGGACATAAGAAGACTTCGGTGAGCAGTATTAAGGGAAACCCACAGGCATTCTACAAGTATGTGAAGAACAAAAGAGGATGAGTTGTGTGAGGATAGGTCCCATCAAGGGTGATAGTGGAAACGTGTACATGGAGTCGGAGGAGGTAGTAGCAGGCCTTAACGAATACTTTTTTTCATTATTCATCAGAGAAAATAAATTTGACAATTGTGAGGAGGACTTGGGGTAGACTGAGTGTTAGAATATGTTGATATTAAGAAAGAAGATGTATTAAAGCTTTTGAAAAGCATGAACTTAGATAAGTAGTCAGGATCAGATGAGATTTACCAAAGCTACTGTGGGAGGCAAGGGAGGAGATGACTGGGTGACCGGGAATGATCGCATTATCACTGGGGACAGGTGAAGTACCAGAAGTTTGAAATGTTCCCTTGTTCAAGAAATAGTGTTTCAAGAAAAATTTTTGAACTATGCATGAGATGTCTACTGGTCTGCTCACAAAATAATCAATCATTGTGTTCCAGTATACCCACTTTACAAAACTATGAAACTTTTCATAAGCCGAAATGGCGTAAAGTGAAGACCCATTCACTACCATTGAAGGTTATGTTTGTAAGAGTGAAAACCCATTCAAATCCTTTTGTAAAAGCGAACACAGGTTTCTTTGTAAAAGCGAATTTTCGTAAAACAGGGTAAAATTGTATTAGTAGAGGTGACAATTAACTTAAACTTGATTTGACTTTCAGCTCCATGAGCTTGCTCTGTTGTACATTCGCTCATGGCTGATCTGACTAATCTTAACAGCACATTCCTGTTTCTTTACAATTTTCTTCTCACCTCAATACTTAATTTTTTAAAATTATACAACTCTGCCTTACAAATAAGCAAAGACTCTGTTTCCAAAGACTTAGAATTGTCTCAGAGCAAAAATAATCTTGGTGAGTGAGTGGCCTCTAATTTTTAAAGAGTGCCCTCTGGTTCCTTGAAGAGGAAACATCCTCTCACAGCAGAACTGTTCAGGAACTTGAGTGCTTCAGTCAAAACCCTCTCTCATTTTTCTAAACTGTGCAACCTTTTGTCATTCTTGACAGTAAGTCAGTGTTGGAAGCAGGGCCCCAGTGTTTTAAAAGGAGTGTGGGAATTTGGGGCCCCAAGGCATCAAAATAGGCTTGGATATCAGGGCCCTAGTGTCAAAGGCAGCGCTGCAAGTGAGTGAGATTTTGAAATGATTTCCAAATAATAGGGTAGATCAGAGTTTTCTGCACTTCAAATATGACCTCTCCAATGCACGATATAACTGAAACCTAACCTCCCTACAATTGTATTCAATTCCCTTGCCATACACAATAACACTCTTTGCTTTTCTAATTACAGGTACTACCTACACTTGCATACCACTTCCTGTGAGTCTTTTATTGAGTAAAGTTTATTCTGACCCCTCTGTATCCTGCCACACTGAAACAGGAATGTGCTGTTGAGATTACAGTCAGATCAGCCATGAGTGAATGTACAACAGAGCAGAATAAACCATTTTGATTTTTTTTTTCATTTTCTTGCTAATTGGAGAATTTTTCATTTTTCCCTCATTATGCACCATTTGCCAGTTCTTTCCCATCACCTCATGGATCATCATCCTTATTTCCTCTTCACAACTTACCTTCCTATCTCCCTATCACTGAGTCACCAGAGCATTTTGTAACCACACTGCCACAGCCTTGATCCAAGTCATTGAAAATATCGAAGCCCCAGCGCTGATCTCTGTGACAAATCTCTCTTAAATCTTACCAACCACGCACACCAACATGTTGCCTCCAACATCTTGAGCTTGTACCTCTAATATAGCATCTTATCAAATTCCAGCAATCAATCCAATATAGCAGATCATCTAGTCCAGGGGTGTCAAAATCAAATTCACGGAGGGCCAAAATTAAAAACTTGGACTAAGTCGAGGGCCAAACTAAATATTTATTGAAAATTTTCAACAAGATCTGCATGTTTTCTCTTCTTTCAACATATGTAATGTTAAATTTTTTCTTATTAAAATAAATGTTTAATAATAGTTTTGGATAAACTCTTTCCAGAAGCATTAACAAATGAGAAATAAAATATTCGGTAAATAATATTTCTCTATAGAGGATTTGTCAAATGTTGCTCGTGTGCTGTCGAATAGTAAAATCTGAGGGCTATTGAGAATGTGGAAGAATAACATGATTCCTGAAACAATCAAATGGGTGACTGATTGTGGGCATGAACTCTAGCAGGGTTATTTGCCATGCCCTTTTTCCATTGGTACAGATATCCTTTGATTTACACACTTTTCAAGTTTTATGCCTAATGAGCTTGTATCCAGGTGCAGGACCATTTTTAACCAGGAATATATTTATCACTGTGACATGAAACTATTGGAAGATTGTTTTATCCTGAGAATAAAGTTCATAATACTTACTCAGGCCTGTGTGCGGGAGGGCGGGGTTTGCGGGCGATCGGGTTGGACAACGACAGTGCGGGGGCATCGGCTCTCGCTGCAGGGCGCCATCTCGGCAGATCAGCGGCCCCGTCACTGTGAGTCGCGGGTGAGTCTGCGGCAGGGAGGGGGAGTGGGTAACGGTCCTGGCGAGGTCAGGCCCCCCCTGTTTCTGCCGGACCCCCCCTTGACCTGCTGAGTTTCTCCCGGACCCCCCTTGACCTGCTGAGTTTCTGCCGGACCCCCCTTGACCTGCTGAGTTTCTCCCGGACCCCCCTTGACCTGCTGAGTTTCTCCCAGATCCCCCTTTGACCTGCTGAGTTTCTCCCGGACCCCCCTTGACCTGCTGAGTTTCTGCCGGACCCCCCTTGACCTGCTGAGTTTCTCCCGGACCCCCCTTGACCTGCTGAGTTTCTCCCGGACCCCCTCCCCTTGACCTTCTGAGTTTCTCCCGGACCCCTCCCCTTGACCTTCTGATTTTCTCCCGGACCCCTCCCCCTTGACCTGCTGAGTTTCTCTCGGACCCCCCTTTGACCTGCTGAGTTTCTCCCGGATCCCCCTTTGACCTGCTGAGTTTCTCCCGGATCCCCCTTTGACCTGCTGAGTTTCTCCCGGACCCCCCTTGACCTGCTGAGTTTCTCCCGGACCTCCCTTGACCTGCTGAGTTTCTCCCGGACCCCCCTTGACCTGCTGAGTTTCTCCCGGACCCCCCTTGACCTGCTAAGTTTCTCCCGGACTCCCTTTTCTTTCCGTGCCGGTGTCCCAGGACCTTTCCAGGGCAGTCTCCGTGCTCAGGGCCGCGCTGGGATCCCGGTCAGCGGTGGAGGAGCAGGTGAGCGCGGCTAATCCCGATCCAGCCCACGCCACTCCTGAGATTGGCGGGGGGTTCCACCTTACCTGCCCGACCAGCCTCGCTCTCCACCTGTACTCCGGACACCCGCCGCTAGTCCGGTGGGAAGGCGCAGGGCGGCCGGCGCCCCCATCGCCCGGTGGGGAGCCCCGATCTTCCCTCCGGCGTCCCGACTCCATCTGCAGCTCCAAGAAACGCTGTGCCACTGGGGTTCCGGGGGCTGGGAAGCGGCCTTGGCTTCCCCTGACACCGGCCAGGCCGCGTTGCGGTGGGGGGGTGGGCGGGGGGACACGACAGCGTGTTTATAAAACCACCCACCACTACTTTTCAAGGACTAGGATTTTTCTCTCTCTCTCTCACCCTGGGACACAGCGGTTACTGTGCATGCGCTATACTGGCGCGGCGGCCAGCGGGCCACCTCTAATACATTTTTGATATGATCTTGCAGGCCAAATATAATTATATCATGGGCCAAATTTGGCCCGCGGGCCAGAGTTTGACATGTGTGCTCTAATCCCTGTTCTCCCACAGCACATGTTAGAAATGCTAATAAATTCTTCCCTTTTGCCAAACCACATCGACTTTTCCTGGTTTTCATGTTTTTTTTCCTAAATGCTCAGATATAAATAACATCCTTAATCATTTTCACAAGGATAATTCCAGGAATGAAAGGGTTATCATATGAGGAACATTTGACAGCTCTTAACCCATACTCGTTTGAATTTAGGAGAATGAGGGGGATCTCAGAAACATTTTGAATATTGAAAGGTTGGACAGAATAGATGTAGAAAGTTTGTTTCCCGTGGTGGGAGAGCCTGGGACAAGAAGACACAGTTTCAGTTTTGAAGGACGTCTGCTTAGAACAGAAAAATTTCTTCACCCAGAGGGGTGGTGAATCTGTGCAATTTGTGGCCACAGGAGGTTGTGGAGGCCATCAATGGGTGTATTTAAGGCCACAAGCAATAGATTCTTGATTAGCCAGGGCACCAAAGGTTACGGGGAGAAGGTCGTGCAGTGGGATTGATGGGAAAATGAAGCAGCTTATGACTATAATTAAAGAGAGACTCGATGGGCTGAATAGCCCATTTCTGTTCCTATGTCTTATAATAACTTCTACCAGATAGGATTGAAACTTGCGGACTTACTATCTCCCATTTTTGAATAATTATTTTTAAAAAACATTTTGACATACAACACGGTTAACAGGCACTTCTGACCCACGAGCCCATGCCACCCAATTACACCAATTAACCTATAAACCCTGGGCCTTGGGTATAGGCTGAAATAGCTACATAAGTAATTTTTCCAAATCCAGGGAATTTTTGGAAATTAAGATCAATGCAGCAACCTGGCCACTCATACTCTTAGGTCACTTCTGTTAGGAGTCTGCGGATTGAACAATGTACTCCTTTGAATTTCCCTGTTTAATACGTCTGAGCAAATCTCTTGTACAACCACACATCTGAACTGCAAACTTCATGAGAGAAAAAGCAGCACTCCTTTATTTTTGCAGACAGACTACAGATCCGAAGTTTCCTGGTTCTACTATTTTGAATCTGGCTGTTAGATGTTCCACTGGGATCTTGAAGCAAGGCCATAAAGGTCAAATTGACAACTGAATAGATGCTCTTGTCATCAGCAAAAATATACCACAAGGCAGAAGAATGTTCATGACTTGTTCCCTACTCTTTTCTGTTACGAGAACGGGTCCCAGAAGGTTCCCTTGCAAGCAATAAGGTTGCATAACACACAGCTGCCTTGGTAGATTTATGTCCCATGTTTTTGAGCTATAAGGTATGGTTTGATAATCTGCGATTATTTGCAGTTGATGACCCTTCACTTCAAGAAGATCAAGTTCAGGTTTAGCGTCATCTGTACTGAGGTGCACTGAGAAAGTTCATTTAGCAAACAACCCAAATGGTCAATCTGTACAAGGTACAGCAGTTAAAAACAGCACAGAGTGAACAATTACCAGTTAAAACAGAGCTAAGACAATATTATTTTATGGGAGGACTGCAGATGCTGAAATCTGCAGCAAAACAATCTGCTGGAGGGACTCAGTGTATCCAAGCAGCATAAGTAGGAGAAAAATAAAACCTGTCAACGTTTCAGGACAGTACCCGTCAAGAGTGAGAGTGCAGAGGGAAGTACTTGGTATCAAGAGGGCAAGGTGGAAGGGGTTGGACAGGGAGCCAGTAGGGGATTGGAGAGCCAGGGAGGAGTGAAGGATGACTGACAGAAGCCAGTTATTTTCAGGTTCCAAACCTAGGGACAGAGAAGCAAGAGAAAGATGAAGGAAGATGAGTCACACAGGGAGGGAGGGGAAGGGTTGATAGGTGGAGACAAAGGGCAGCACGGTTAGCGTAGCGGTTAGCACAACGCCAACAATCGAGACTGGGGTTCGAATACCATGCTGTCTGTAAGGAGTTTGTAGGCTCTCTCCGCATCTGAGTGGGTTTCCTCCAGGGGCCCCGGTTTCATCTCACCATTCGAAACATAACGGGGCTGTGGGTTAATTGAGTGTAACTTGGCAGCAGAGGATCGTGGGCCAAAATGGCCTGTTACTGTGCTGTATGTCTAAATTTAAAATGATTGGAACAATATCGTAGCCAGATCAGAGCTCTAGTCTACATTGATTGTTGGGAGCTGGGAGTTTTACAAACCACAGGGCTGTCTTGTGAGTGAAAGGCAAGATCAGCAAGAAAGGCCCTGTGTTTCCCTGCAGAGAGTGGAGAAACACACAAGCCTCCTGCATCTCAAGTCATCATTCTTGAAATAAAACAGTTCAGTGGATGCTCCTGGTCACGGAGTTCACAGGTTTCACAGATGAGTTTGTGCAGCCCCCCCCAAGACTGAAGTTCTAACAACACTCAACTACTTCTTTCACTCTTGAAGTACTCCCCAACTTTGCAGATATAAAATTGAGGCTTGGGTGCAAGTTAAATAATATTTGATTGATCACTCATGCTATTTTTGTCTATGAAGGATATTTTCTTTTTCCCCATGAACAAACATTTGGCTAACTGACAGCTACCTGGATCAGGATGCCCTGCTTCAGAAGGCGTTTCTTCAGAACTGGTTTAGTCAAGTGCAACATTCATCTGTTGCATGGATCTGCAACATTTTCCATCTGCTTCCATTCCCATTTGACTCGCGTGTTACCAGGTTCAAGTATTAACAATCTAGGCAGCTGCTCAACATCTTTATGACCTGATGCAATCTCCTGTAGTGGTCAAACTGAACAATAGTCCCCGATCGTCTATCAGCAAAGTGTGTGGTTTTTCCCTCCAGGTGTTTCACTAACTGTTTTGAGATTAATGTGCTTTTTCAGGCAATAGCCTCAGATTTATTACTCATGGCCTGCTTTCCTTTGATCCTTCTTCAAAAATGTATGTTCCACTGATATCAATCCTACTTCAACCATCCATCCAAATAGGAGGGAGGTGTGGAGTATTATACAGGAGAAGGCCGGACAGTGGGGTTGAGTGGGAAATTTCATCAGCCCATGATTAAATGGCAGGGCAGACTCGATGGGGTGAAGAGCCTATTTCTGCTCCTCAGCCTTGTGGATGCTGGACCTGGTGACAGCAGGGAATAGAACCTAACCCCCTTCTGAATCTGTAGAGCTCTTTTTATAAGGAACCAAAAAGAAATTGCCCTATTTATTAACCCAATCATTCAACAAATCCAAATGTTGTCAGTAGTCGATGCCATCTTATCAACAAAATCCATTCAAAAAAAGCTGCTTAGAAGAAAGTGTTTTGTCCCAGTAACTCATCCCTCGCAACTGTTTTTGAACGAGTCCCTCAAAAATTCTACTTCCCTGTGTGATTGACTTGGACACAACAAAGACCAGCAATGTCTTGGTAACAAAATTTTAACCAGTGCTGAATTCCTGCCACCGCTTCTTCTATCACCATCTCTGGAATCACCTCTCCCCTAAAACATATTTGAGGTACAATTGCTGTATTTCACCCGATTCTGGTCTCACATTCATCCCCAAATGTAATGCTCCATTGGTAACCACATCCCATGCTCCGAGATTGCCTTCTTATACATCTCCATTTCTCTTTCCTCCTTTAAAAAATAATTTGGTACCCATCTGTTTGAAACCATTCATTGTCTTAACGATGCTTTTACTGTTCAGAATCAGGATTTATTGTCATGAACAAGTCACGAAATGTGATGTTTTGTGGCAGCGTCATAGTCCAAACATACATAACCTCCTTATGACATTAACATCTCATTCCCTTGCCAACATGTCTGTCCATGGTCCCATGTACTGCCAGACTGAGACCACCCATAAATTGGAGAAACAACACCTCATCGTCTGACTGGGCACCCCCCCAACAGGATGGCATTAATATCGTCTTTTCTGGCTTTCATTAAAACCACCCCCCCCCTTCCCCCATCGTCTCTCCATTCCCTGTCTCCTTTTGCACAGACATGATAAATTCTACCTTGTTGTCCCTTATCACATCCAATTAACACCTTTTGTTCCTCCCCCATTGTTTGAATTCTGAATCTTTCTGCTTCCTGCCTTTTCTGATTTTTCCTTGAAGAAGGGCTCAGGCCTGAAACTCCAGCAATATACCGTTTGTCTCCTATAGATACTGAAAAGACCAGCTGAGTTCCTCCAGGATTTTGGTGTGTTTACTACAATCACAGCACCTGAAGCCTATCATGTACCTGTACCTGTATCCTGTATCCTGTACCTGTCCCTGTTACCAAAGGACAGGTACAGGACTGGTTGTCCACCAGCATTTGAATGCTGCATTTTAAAAGTGCTCCACTAAATAAGCAGAAAGGACACTAGTTCATTGTTGCTTTGCTTCACATGTCTCCTCTCCAATAGCATTATTAAAACCTGATTTTTAAGTGGCTGAATGCAATGGGCATCACTGGTGCTGCAGCCAACAGCAAACAATGCAGTTAGTCATACAACCCATCTGATTATAAAGGACAATAAAAAATCTTTTATCTATCTGCAACTCTGAAAGATTCTCTCAAGACTCTCAGGATTTCAGCTTCCTTTGAACATTAACATTTTTCCATCTCTCACTTTGTGACCTCATCTCACTTTATCTACCGTGTTCTCACCAATTCACCTCGAATGTCCATGTCCCTTTAATGATCCTCACGTCCTCCTCCCTATTCACAGTCCCGCCTACTTTCCACCGTCAGCAAACCTTTGATCCACTGAAGTGAATGTCAACATAGATTGGTGAAGACCTAGCTCCAAGTGCAGATCCCTGCAGTGCCCCATCATTCAGTCTGCTAATCTGTTGATTTCCACGAACCAATTCCTAATCTATATCAGTACATTGTGTCTGATTCCATGTGTTCTATCATTAAGTCTCTGCCTCCCACTCTCCTTGATCATTCCTTCAGTTCTTGTTGGACTCTGGCTTTAACTTACTCTTAATTTAGTCTATGTGTAGTCTGAGTCCAGCGCGTTCTTTGAATGAAGTGATAGGAGAAGGTATTTGGTTCAACAGTCAATTTATTACACAGCACAAGAATAAAACTTAACAGAGCTCTGGGTCAGTCTGTTAGTTCATAGGTCACCTGCCAGTGAGCTACTCCCCGAGACTGACCCCTATTGTCCAGTTGGCACAGTTTATATAGGTCAATCTTATCACACAGAACAAAAGTTGTTTTCCCTGCTAGATCTTTTTGCATAAGGGTTATCACAAGTCATCTCCAGTTTTGCAGATTTCTGGGGTGTAGCATTCCCATGTTAATCCTCCAGGCCAGACTATCCTGTTGTTTAGATCTGAAATTAATTCATCCCCAGATATTTCTAATCACCATTCGGTCCCTGTCTGGCCAATTTCTGCTGTTCTCTTTAACACCTCCTCGTGCCTTAATCTTCCTCCTAGACTGGTTTTCCATTCCCTTTGATTCTTGCGGGCCATTCTTTGTTCTGATCTGGCCTGTGTCTCCTGTGCTACTTCCCACCTCCTTCAGTTGAGCATTCCTCCTAAATCGTTTTATGCATATCCTCTCCCTGTACCTTGGGAGCAGCCAATTTTGTTCAGCCAACTTTGCTCCATGCTGTGACAGCCACTTAGCCACATTCCTCTTTCCCTGACTCATGCAGTACAAATAAACTTATTGATTAATCATTTATTTCATACTGTTTTAACCCCTAGATTCCAAAATTCTTCATTCTCATTCGACCCTTGATTTGTCTGCATTTCTGGCAGGTTTCTGTTTTTCATGAAATCGGACACAAAGTATTTGTTCAATTTCTCTTCAACAAGATAGTCTGTAGACGCAGGGGTTCAGTGCAATACACAAACGTGCTGGAAAAACTCAGCAGGCCACGCAGCATCAAGTAAAGGGCAACCAATGTTGTGGGTCTAGGCCGAAGGGCCCAGGCTGAATATTTTGATTATCCTTTACATCTGATGGATGCTGCGAGACCTGCTGAGTTTTTCCAGCACATTTGAATACACTATTATGTGCAATTTGTCTGTCATTTTCTTGTTCTATATTATAAAGATTGTGAAGTTGCCTTGATGGCGGCTTTTTCTTTTTGAAGACCTGGACAAGCTCTAATGGTCCAGCTCCAAGTTTCTCACTAGTTGACTCTCGTGTTGTATTTTCCCTTCAAGTTCTTGGTAACCCTTTGACGATTTCTGAAAATTGTTCCCCATCCTTGGATCTTCTGCTACTCTGTCAACCTTTTGCATATCTTCCTTTGATAGAATTCTTTCTTTACTTGCTCCTGTCAACCATGGTCAGACCATTTTCTCTATTGAGTTGTTGTGCCATAAGGGATTTTTATTTGCAAATTGTTTCTTTTTTTTTAAACCACATTGTCTCCATTTTTAAAATTGCCTCCATAGCTTTTAATATAGTTTCTCAATCAACCACTTTGAAACTCCTCTCATATCTTCATGGTTTTCTTTGTTCATCTTTCAATTCGTTTGTTTTGACAATGATTTCTAATTTGGCCGCAGTTTTATGCTCCTTTGTTAAAATTATTCAGCAAATCAAGTTTTAAGTGCAAACAAAATCTGGGTAAACTGTTACCCTGAAACCATACAACTTTGCTCCCATATCTAGTGCATATTGTGTTACTCAATTTTCCAGGTTAGATGCGGTGGATCGGGAAGCAACATTAAAAGATAGGGCAGTGGAGCTGAAAAATAGCAGATGGAATTTAATGCAGACAAGTGTGAGGTGCTGCATTTTGGAAGGATAAACCAGGATAGGACAAACATGGTGAATAGTAGGGCACCGAGGAGTGCGGTAGAATAGTGGGATCTGGGAATGCAGATACACAATTCTCTGAAACTGGCGTTACAGGTAGATAGGGTTGTTAAGAGAGCTTTTGGCACATGGGCCTTCATAAATCAAAGTATTGAGTATAGGAGTTGGGATGTTATGGCAAAGATGTAAAAGACATGGGTGAGGCCAAATTTGGAGTAAAGTGTGCTGTTTTGGTCACCCAACTATAGGAAAGCAATCAATAAGATTAAGAGTGCGGAAACTATTAACTACAATGCTGCCAGGACTTCAGGAATTGACTTACAGGGAAAGGTTAAACAGGATAGGGCTATTCTCTGAAGTGTAGAAAAATGAGAGGAAATTTGATAGAGGTATACATAATTTTGAGGGGCATAGACAGAGTAAATGCAAGTAGGCTTTGTCCGCTGAGGTTATCTGAGATACAAATCAGTGAGCTTCCAGCTAAAGTGGTGAATGAATGCAGATACATGGATGGGAGGGAGGCCTATGAACTGGGTGCAGGTCAGTGGGACTAGGCAGAATAATAGCTGGGCAAAGACTAGAAGGGTCTGTTATCTGAGTTGTAATGTTCTACTGTTTTATGGATAGAAATAATGGGTTCACTAGCACTCTGTTGTCACACCGAGGTCCCGGGAGGCATCCCTCCACCAACCATATTCCCTGCCCCCAACCCCTTGGGCTCCATTTGCCTTTTTTTTATATAAACTTGTTTGCTTACACCCATCACCCACTTGCCTCAGTCTCCCAATTCCACCCCATCCCCCAACTTCATCTGCCCATCATCCTTCACCCCTCCTTGATCCACCTATCACCTACTGGCCTGTCTCTCCCATCCCCCTCTATGCTTTATACTGGCTACCTTTCCATTCCACTGTCGGTCCCGATGCAGGCTATTGAAAATTCCTTTCCTCTTATGCTGCTCGACTACCTGAGTTCCTCCTGTAGTTTTTGTTTTTCTCTTTTTTGCTCCAGATTCCAGCATTCACAGTCTCTTGCATCATCAGGGCTTTGACTGATGCCTGGAAATTTAAATTCAACGAATGGAGTAAATAAACCAAAAAAGTGTCGGACCATCCAAAAAGAGCCATGTGTGGCACCTGGGCTTATGTTAAGTGCATTTCATATTCCAGCACACAGGCAGAATTTTCCCTTTACTACCCAAAGCCAGGCGTGGGATATACTATACCAGGAGTTAAACATGGAAGTGCAGATGCTGGGGTCGAGTGCAGGACACCAATGTGCTGGAGAAACTCAGCAAGTCATGAAGGATCCATGGGAACTGAAGGGTTATCAACATTTCGGGCCTGAGCCCTTCGTACATGCCCGACGAACGCCAGAAACTCTTTACTTCCTGTGAATAGAAACACAGAAAACCTACAGCACAATACAGGCCCTTCAGCCCACAAAGTTGTGCTGAACATGTCCCTACCTTAGAAATGACTAGGCTTACCCATAACCCTCTATTTTTCTAAGCTTCATGCACCTATCTGAAATTCTCTTTAAAGACCACCTCCACCACCGTTGCTGGCAGCCCACCCCACTATAACAAGGTTACAGGCATGCTAAAAAGAAATTATACTGTGATCGAGACAACCCTTTATAAATACAACAGCATCACCATAAATAATAGAATTATTGTTTTGTGGGACCTACATTTTCAACCCAACATCTTAACCCAATAAATTTTGTTTAAAAACAGCTAGAAAAAGTTAACACATTTATGAGTTAATTCTGTTGATAATATTATCTTAACTAAAATGTAATTAGAGATGGTGTTAAATGCAATGTTGTGTACTCTTCCATAAAATTCAATGCCAATGATAAAATTATTGATGTGTGCCTTTAGCTTTCCCATTAGGTTATTGAGTCATTAGTATCTGAAATATTTATTTGATGTCAGCTCCTATTTAAATATCATTGCCAATTTCGAGATGGAATTTCACTGTACAAGTCACAAATTTTACACACTACTTGCGTAATCATAGTCCAGGCATTAAAAGGAATGCAAACAGTTTACATGTTTTATCACCTGGCTTTATGTAAATCAAATTGATTCAATCTAGCAATCAATCGGAATACATACAAAACAGTTCCACGTCAAGCAAATTCTCTTCTTGCTAATTGGGTGGGCTGTAAATGTACTTTCTGGGCTTGTTAGTTAGCTGCACCTCAGCCAGAAACACATTACTGATGATTCATCTTCCATCCTGTCCCAGCAGTAGAGGAGGTAGACTTCACTCCTTGTTATATCAAGAAACAGCTGAGGACACTGGTTACAGAAAATCTAAGGACCTGAACAATACCCTCTGATTTCAACACGCTCTCCCGAAACAGAATATCTATCTTTTTAGATTTATTATCTTTTTTCTGTTTCATGGCATGCCGTGATAACAATGGACCACAAATTTTTTCAAAAGTTTTGCTTCCTGAAAAAACCTTGGGGATTATGATAAATAACTTCAAGTGAACACAAATTTCAGATTTGCTGTATCACGTAGGAAGTTAGAGAAACATTAAATTAACTTTTATTGAATTTAGCATGTTTAATCGCATATTGCTGTTGGCACATCGTATTAGTTCAACTGACCTAAAATGTTTTCCCGCTGATTTTTGTTTGTACTCAGCATCTGATGCCTCTCATGTCAGTGTCCAACAATAGATGGCCATCATTGATGCATTCCAGTCGCCTTGATACTGCTTTTCTATGGTTGCAATTTCATGGTGAAATTTTCACCATGTTCATCACTGACCGCACCAAGATCAGCAGGGAAGAAGTGCGAATGCAGAAAATGAATTATCAATGACATGCTGCACTTCATGGTTTTGAAGTAGACTTAAAATATGACAGGAAATCACAAAAATAGATTATATCTAAAAAAAAAGGTATGTGATTGGAAAATTTTACGGTGATTTTTGTGATCAGCAATCCAAAATCCATAAAAATCCAAAAATGTTCAGGAAGCAAAATCTTCTTTGTCCAGTATAATTTAATTCATACTGTTTTTGCTGATGTATCTTGTGTACTTGGGTGGCTGCAGTAAAAAAGAATTTGGGTGCATCTGATAATACACTTTCACACCTATAACCAAGGTTCATCACTAAGAACTTGTTCAAATATGCTCCATTCACTAATTCTACTTATTCTTTGAAGAAGGGCTCAGCCCAAAATGTCCACAATCTATCTTTATTTTTCATAGATGCTGAAAAGACCGGCTGAGCTCCTCCAGCATTTCAGTGTGTTTTTACTGCAATCTCAGCATCTGCAGACTTTCGTGTTTCACTCCATTCACTAAAATGTTGGGCAATTATCACCTGATTAATTACCATCCCATCAATCTGTCTCAAAATAATGAACAAAATGAAAGGTGTTGTCTACATACTATCAAATGGGATGGTTTGGGTGGCAATGAGGACCTTCTGGCTCTCCAATCTCCTGAAGACCTCAGTCCAAGTGGAAAAAGATAAATCCACCTTATCTACGCGAGGCACAGCCAACTTTGCCAGGCAGCAAGGGCGGCATTGGTGGGTGCACAGGTTGCAATGAAAGTAATTGTGTCATTTACCGAACAGAAGGCAAACTGCTCAGATCAAATTGATGCCATTTTCTCCCTCCCTCTCTCCATCCATAGTAAATGAAGTTTCTATTGTTTAAACTATGTTGTTTGAAGTAAGCTGATCTGACAAAACCCAATTAAACCTCATTGTGAAGCTGTATTATGTGTTTGATGAGATTCACCAATATTTATAAATCTCAGCCTTCTATAAAGTCATATTTTGATTAGTGGTCATCAGTTGATTAGCTCTGGGAGAAGCCTCAGAGTCCACGATAATGAGAACGTTTCCGTTTAGTATCAGGATTTTCTAATTACTTTTATCCTTCTGAACCAGGACTTGTGATTAACTTCCTCGCAAATGATTACAAAGCACAATGCAGTACAGTTATTTTCTATTTGTTAAAATAATTTAGACATACAGCACGGTAACAGGTCATTGGGCCCATGAGTCCACGTTGCCCAATTTACACCTAATTAACTTACATCCCTGGTATGTTTCGAACAGTGGGAGGAAACCAGAGTCCCTGGTGAAAACCCACCAGACACGGGGAGAACATACAAACTCCTTACAGACAGCATGGGATTCAAACCCCAATCCCGATTGCTGGCGTTGTAATGTTAACCAATGTTTCTATTTTAATTATCAGCTGCTTGTTTGTGAGAGAGAGGAAGGGGGGGGGGGGGGGGGTGGAAGAGAGAGAGTGAGTTAAAGAGAAAGAAAAAAAAACTTGAGAGGCTCTTCTACCAAAATAAAAACCCACCAACCATTACCTTTAAAGGAATATAAAGCAACAGTTCTGGCATGATAAAAATAATTTACTTTATATTAATACCATTAACATAACTTGATGCATTTACAAAAGGATTTTCTTTCAGGTTTGGTCTCTGAATCCACATCTCTACCCTCCCCCAGCAGTTAAGGGAAATGCTACAATCTGAGTGGGTGCACTGTACTCAGTTCCCTGCACTACAATTATTCAGCACGCTTGCATCAAATCCCCCCCACTCCCAGATGATTGGAATAAAACCTGCAGAGTGTGAAATAAGAAAGTCTGCAGCAGGTGCTGTAATGGTAGTACTGCAAATACAAAATTTTTCCAGCAAATTTGTTTATTTACAACTTGCAGGATGATTTCTTCCAGGTGGTATTTTGTAAAGTTTTTTTTAAACCCCGCTAAAGACGTGCTCAAAAAGCACACAGAAAACAATCTTGTCACCATGTTGTTTGAATATCTTACTCTTCCATTACTCCATCTGATACTGTTCAGATCATTTCTTTGCTAATAATGTTAATTCACAACCTGACCCAGATGATGTTCACTAAATTTTTTTTACTCACAGTTTACATTGCCTATCAACAATTCTATGATGCAGTTAGTGCAGTGTAAAAGCCCAGAGCACTTCTCAGAATTAATGGCATAACCTAAATTCTCCAGCATTCAATTGCCACTGTTGGAGCTCAGAACAAAAAACATATCGGTGATGCACGGATGTGAACTAGCAGGTGTTGGTCTTTTTAGTTCACAAGATCCGTAATGCCTGTAGAACCTGAAGGTGCCAAACTAAAGACACACGAGAGACTGCAGATGCAGGAATCTGAAGCCAAACACAATCTGCTGGAGGAACTCATCAGGCTGGGCAGCATGAGTGGGAGAAAAAGAACAGCTGACGTTTTAAGCCAAAACCCTTTATTTCCAATTGTCTGTGAAACATTGTAACTGTACCCTCTTTTTTTAATTAACCAAAAATACTTTATTCACAATAAATTATTTGCAAAAGGAAAACCATTCAAAGTCTCCTGCCATCCTTAGTCTTGCATCCAAGCATTTCCATCAATGTATATTTATATTTATTCCATAACCAGCACAGTGGCACCTTTTCATTACTCCGCCTTCTGCTGTTTGGGGGGGCCTCACTTCAGTCTCAGCCCCTCAGTGCCGAGTATCAGAAGTACTCTAGATTAGTCATTCTCGACCTTATTTTGGAAATGCCCACCCCCCCCCCCCCCCAACCCAGGACTCTGCTCAGAGTTTATGGGCCCTCTTCCCTGTGAAGTGGTCAAGTTTTGATTTCTTCCTCCCTTCCACTGACTGCACAAAAAAACCCCATAAAATATATTTATGTTACACGAGGTGAAAGGAAAACAAGGCTTTTACTGAAATGTGCTGTGGTCCCCCATTTGAATGGCTGCTCTAGACTTCCCAAAAGCACGCTTGCAATGGCTGTGCCAGCCTCAGTGCGTCTGCAGCGCCTACTCCTGCAGCTTGGATTGTGCCAGTCGGCAGTTACCACTTCCTCTGTCAGCTCATACCATATACCCATCAAGAGGTTGTTTCTCAGATCCCTTTCTCACCTTAAGTATACAGCCTCCAGTTTTAGACACTCAATCCTGGGAAAAAGATTGTCATCGTCCACCTCTCATGATTTTAATATCAATATAATGATGCTTTTTTTTTTAAAACAGTAATCATCTTTGGCTCCAATGCAACGTCATGGTCCATAACTCTAGAATTCAGACCTGCCAGCTCTGAAATCATTATTGGGATGTCCAGTGATCAAAACTCTAAAAATATTTGGCCAGTTAATGGTGACAACTTTTCCCACAACTTCCTGTTGAAGTCCTAAGTCCTAAAGCTGTCCCGCTGCAGCATTCCACTTCAACTACCTCCACACCACACCCTGAAATGGCAGCAGACAGCATCATCTCCCTCCCTGAACTGTTAAACCATTGTTAACTAGTTTCAAATGCTGTTCGTTTTCTCCCAGAATATAGTTCAGCAAGCAGAGTAGGAATTGCCCAAGCCTCGGTGAAAGCCACAAGGCTTTTAGATAATGGCCAATATTTGCAGCCAGCACCTGCTACCTCTGCTGTGTGAAAGATAACATCCATCCACATGCAACTAAATCCAAAAATTCAGAAGCTGCTATCAGTGCCGCCTTACTCTATGAGATATATTTTTAGTATCTTTGAAGATCCAGGATCAGTCTTTTGATACAAACTTCAACTTCTAATGCATAAATAAAATGCATGAAAATAGCCCCAAAGCAGGCCATTCGGTCCATCTTCTCCGCCTTACTCTACAAGATATATTTTTAGTATCTTTGAAGATCCAGGATCAGTCTTTTGATAGAAACTTCAACTTCTAATGCATAAATAAAATGCATGAAAATGGCCACAAAGCAGGCCATTCATTCCATCTTCTCCATGCTTAACAAGTTATCTACCCAACTAATCCCGTTTGCCTGCATTTGCCCTTTATCCCTCAAAACCTTTTCCAAATCCCTCCGTCTACCACTTCCTCTGGCCAAGTTGCAACTTATTCAGCCTCTCCTTATAATTCAAGTCCGCCTGATGAGATGAGTTAACTCAGCAAGGAAAGGGAATGAACCTTAAGTCGTAACACAGAGGATTGTCCAACAGGTCGGACAGGAGGCTGGTCAGGACAAAGGATAGTTTCCATGGAAACTATCTGGAAACTGGAAGGATGAAGGTCTCAAGCCCAAAGTGTTGGTAAAGTAGCTTTATCTTTGCTATATAAATTACACTGTTTGACCTTCTGAGCTTTTACTTCAAACCACGGTTTCTGCAGATTATACTATAGTTTTACTAGAGTATAGTTAACTTGTATCAAAGCATTACTGGTTTGTATGTGGACATGTATGTTTCCTTGTGTATTTGTGTCATGTGTAAATAAAATCCGCTGATGGAGGACCTGTTTTGCAGAAACTGCCAAAATGTTTGGCCTGGAAGTCAGCCTGAAGAAAACTGAGGTCCTCCATCAGCCAGCTCCCCACCATGACCACCAGCCCCCCCACATCTCCATCGGGCACACAAAACTCAAAACGGTCAACCAGTTTACCTATCTCGGCTGCACCATTTCATCGGATGCAAGGATCGACAATGAGATAGACAACAGACTCGCCAAGGCAAATAGCGCCTTTGGAAGACTACACAAAAGAATCTGAAAAAACAACCAACTGAAAAACCTCACAAAGATTAGCGTATACAGAGCCGTTGTCATACCCACACTCCTGTTCGGCTCCGAATCATGGGTCCTCTACCGGCATCACCTACGGCTCCTAGAACACTTCCACCAGCGTTGTCTCCGCTCCATCCTCAACATTCATTGGAGCGACTTCATCACCAACATTGAAGTACTCGAGATGGCAGAGGCCGACAGTATCGAATCCACGCTGCTGAAGATCCAACTGTGCTGGGTAGGTCATGTCTCCAGAATGGAGGACCATCTCCTTCCCAAGATCGTGTTCTATGGCGAGCTCTCCACTGGCCACCGAGACAGAGGTGCACCAAAGAAGAAGTACAAGGACTGCCAAAAGAAATCTCTTGGTGCCTGCCACATTGACCACCACCAGTGTGCTGATATCGCCTCAAACCGTGCATCTTGGCGCCTCACAGT
The DNA here is from genome assembly GCF_036971445.1 of Narcine bancroftii. Lineage (NCBI taxonomy): Eukaryota > Metazoa > Chordata > Chondrichthyes > Torpediniformes > Narcinidae > Narcine > Narcine bancroftii. The sequence goes on from NC_091472.1 coordinate 16,434,114, forward strand.
TCGGCGGGCAGCAACCTCCTTTGAAGAAGACCGCAGAGCCCACCTCACTGACAAAAGACAAAGGAGGAAAAACCCAACACCCAACCAATTTTCCCTTGCAACCACTGCAACCGTGTCTGCCTGTCCCGCATCAGACTTGTCAGCCACAAACGAGCCTGTAGCTGACGTGGACATTACCCCTCCATAAATCTTCGTTCGCGAAGCCAAGCCAAAGAGAAATAAAATCCACTGTTTACAACTAACATGTGTCTAGGATTGTCATTCTTTGTATTTGTTCTCCCACCACAATGTCCTGGTTATTATCTAACCATAAAACCATGTGTAGGCAAATATATTTGATTGATGGGGCTAGTTGTGATGGCTGTAAGAAAAAAGAGGCATACCTTAAACATTTAAGCTTTGATCACAGTCTAAGTACCAGGGCAGTCAAGTCATAAAACTCTGTCATTAACTCTGCCAGAGTAGAATCGTGGATGCCCGGAGCAGGTTCTATATTTTCACACGATTTGACCTGCAACTCCTTCAGGGAAACAGGCCAGAGCTCTAGGCTTAATGTCTGCCAGCTGCCTCTATTATTCATAGACTGGCTTCCTGACAGAACACAGATTCACTGGGGAATTTTCGTGTCCAAGAACTTCCTCAGATTTGTCTGCCTTTATGGGACTGTGGCGGCTCACCACAAAGCCGGCGAATCAGCCCCGCTTATAAACCGTCGGGGGAGGTTCCCTTCCTTCCCAGCTTGGATGACGTCAGTGCCTTCCAGCACGGGCCTGCAATAAACTTGTCTGCTCACGGAGGTCAACCTGTCCGGTTGCATGTGTTATTGCAGGAGGAGTGTAGCCGCTGCTACAATTGGTGACCCCGACTGGTTCAAACGTCTTTGAACCCATCATGAGCGAGCCTGGGATCAGCTCTATTGCCGTGAAACTGCCTGAATTCTGGGTTCAGGAGCCAGAGACCTGGTTCATCCAGTGGAGGCCCAGTTTCACCTCCGCCAGATTTCGTCTGACACGACCAAATTCTACCATGTTGTGGCTGCCCTGGACCAGGCCACTGCCAGACGCGTGCTGCGCCTTGTTCAGCACCCACCCGCCAAGGACAAGTACGTGACCATCAAGCGAGTGCTTACAGGGTCCCTCGGACTATCCAGACACCAGCGTGCCGCTCGGGTGCTGCACCTTGACGCCCTGGGGGACAGGTCCCTAATGGAACTGATGGACGAGATGCTCGCGCTCATGGGTGATCAAACCAACTGCCCACTTTTGAAGCGCATCTTCTTCAAACATATGCCTGGGGAGATTCGCCCGCTGCTAGTTCAGGAAAGCTTCACTGACCCGAGGAAGGTCACCCAGAAGGCCCAAGAGTTATGGCTCACACGATTCTCAGAAGGCTCAGTGGTCCAGCAGGTCACGAGGCATGGGAACGACCACGTCAAGCCCGCCCCTAGTACTGTGGTAGAGCATCCGGCCACCTCGGGGGTCCCCAAGAGCCTATCCAAGGCCACAGCATCCACTTCAGGCCTCTGCTTCTACCACCAGCGCTGGGGAGCCAAAATTCGGAAGTGTCGTCAGCCCTGCTCGTTCCAGGGAAACAACCAGGCTGGCCGCTGTTAATGGCTGTGGCAGCTGGCCAAGGACACAGCCTTCACTACCTGCAAGACTCAGTCAGCGGCCGGCAGTTCCTCGTTAACACTGGAGCCCAGATCAGCGTCATACCGGCCACGGCCATTGAATCCAGGAACCGACCTCGTGGATCTCCACTCCGTGCGGCCAAAGCAACGGCAATCCGGACGTATAACCATATAACCACTTACAGCACAGAACAGGCCAATTCGGCCCTACTAGTCCATGCCGTAACAAATTCCCACCCTCCTAGTCCCACTGACCAGCACCCGGTCCATACCCCTTCAGTCCTCTCCTATCCATGTAACTATCCAGTCTTTCCTTAAATGTAACCAATGATCCCGCCTCGACCACGTCTGTCGGAAGCTCATTCCACATCCCTACCACCCTTTGCATAAAGAAATTTCCCCTCATGTTCCCCTTATAATTTTACCCCTTCAATCTTAAACCATGCCCTCTAGTTTGAATCTCCCCCACTCTTAATTGAAAAAGCCTATCCACGTTTACTCTGTCTGTCCCTTTTAAAATCTTAAACACCTCTATCAAGCTCCAGAGAAAAAAGCCCCAGTCTGCACAACCTTTCCCTGTAACTCAAACCTTGAGTTATGGAGGCAAGACTGTCCACTTCCAGATCGGCCAACAGAATTTTGCGTGGAGGTTCACCGTCTCGTCCTTCCCGACTGCCATTCTGGGTGCAGACTTCCTCCTCGCACACGGGCTTCTGGTGGACATTCGAGGTAGGTGCCTGGTGGACGCCCGTACCTTCTAGGCTGTTCGCCTCGAAGTCTCCTGCTTGGAGCAACTGCAGATGGCCATGATCAGCATGCCCAGAGACGAGTTCCAGCAGATCCTGGCGAGTCCCAACACTCCTCAAGCCACAGTTCTCTGCTGCCTTGCCACGCCACGGGGTGTTCCACCACATCCCCACCCAGGGCCCACCGGTTCACGCCAAGGCATGCCAGCTCCCGCCTGACAAGCTCCAGGTAGCGAAGGAGGAGTTTTCGCACCTGTTGGAGCTGGGGATCATTCAGCAGTCCGACAGCCCGTGGGCCTTGCCGCTCCAGCTGGTCTCGAAAGCCTCCAGTGGCTGGTGTCCCTGTGGAGACTATCGACGGCTCAACGAGGCAACCGTTCCTGACTGTTACCCCAATCCCTCACATCCAGGCCTTTAAGGCCAACCTGCACGGCGCGAGGGTCTTCTACAAGGTTGACCTGGTGCGCGGATATCACCAGATCCTGGTGCTCCCTGAGGACAGACCCAAGACGGCCATCATCACCTCCTTTGGCCTGTTCGAATTCCTGCCCATGCCATTCGGGCTCAAGAACGCCGCTCAGACCTTCCAGCGCCTCATGGACTCAGTGGGCAGAGACTTGGATTTCGTCTTTATTTATTTGGACGACATCCTTGTCGCCAGCAAGGATTGGGCGCAACACAAGGCCCACCTAATTGCCCTTTTCTCCCGGCTGGCCGACTTCGGCCTTACCATCAACCCGGCCAAGTGCCAGTTGGGAAAGTGTCCATGCAGTTCCTGGGCCATAACATCACGGCCAAAGGAGCCACGCCGCTGCTGTGAAGGTTGCCGCCATCAGGGAGTTCCCACCCCCGAACAGCCTCAAGGGGCTGCAGGAGTTCGTGGGTATGGTCAACTTTAACAACCGCTTCATCCCGGGAGCTGCGCGGATTATGCAGCCGCTGTTCACCCCCATTGCAACCAAGCACAAGACGCTCGTTTGGAACCCAGAAGCCTGCACCGCATTTGAGGCCACCAAGGACACCATCACGAAGGACGCCATGCTTGCCCACCCACAAACCAACATGCATATGGCACTCTCTGTCGATACCTCTGCCACAGCCATCGGTGCCATCCTGGAGCATTGGAAGCCGCTGGCATTCTTCAGCCGCCTGTTCCGCCCACCAGAATGCAAGTATAGAGCCTTCGACTGCGAGTTACTGGGCACGTACCTGGCAGTGCCCCATTTCTGCTATTTTTTGGAGGGGGGGGGACTTTTACCATTTTCACCGACCACAAACCCCTCACCTAGGTGTTCGCGATGGCAAAGGATCCTTAGTCGGCCCGTCAGCAGCGTCATCTCTCATTTCTGTCAGAGTTTACCACCGACATTCGGCACAAGGTGGGGAAGGACAATGTGATCACCAATGCACTCTCGAGACCGGCCATCTGCGCGCTGATGCCCAGCCTCGACTTCGATCAGCTCACCCGGGATCTGGAAGCTGATGAGGGGACTAGGGCCATCAAGACGGCCATCACCGGCCTGCAGTTCTGAGACCTCCCTACTCTGAGCAGCGAAGGCACCATCCTGTGCGATATCTTCTTGGGCACCCCACAGCCAGTGGTTCCGCAGCATTGGTACAGGCAGGTCTTCCATCACATCCATGACCTTTCACATCCGTCCATCAGGTCCACGGTCCAGATGGTGGATGGACAGTTTGTATGGCATGGGCTGCGGAAGCAGATCGCGGGCTGGGCCAGAACATGCACCCACTGCCAGATGTCCAAGGTGCACAGGCACACCAGGGCGCCCATACAGGAGTTCGAGCACGTCTGTTAACTGTTCAGCCACATCCACGTGGACATCGTCGGGCCCTTACTCGTTTCCCGGGGCAACTGTAACCTGTTTACGGTGGTGGACTGCACCACTCGCTGGCCTGAGGTGATCCCGATGCCAGACGCCACCACCGAATCCTGCTCCCGGCCCTGTTGCACGGTTGGGTCACCAGGTTCGGCGTCCCGGCTCACTTCACCAGCAATCGGGGCGTCCAGTTCACATCTGCGCTCTGGGCACAGCTCGCCAACAGGTTGGGGATACAGCTACACCACACCACGGCCTACCACCTGCAGGCCAATGGACTGGTCAAACGTCTGCACCCCCACCTTAAGTCGGCACTCATGGCCTGCCTCATCGGTCCCGACTGGACGGACGAACTGCCTTGGGTGTTCCTGGGCATCTGCTCCACTCCCAAGGACGATCTGCAGGTGCCATCAGCTGAGCTGGTCTACGGTGCGCCGCTGGCACTATCTGGTGAGTTCGTCAATGCACCTCACAATCCCCAGCGGTCGCTGCATGAACTACTTCCTCACCTCAGGGCATGCTTGAACTCCTTCAAACCCCCACCACCACCCAGGCATGGCACCCGCCCGACTCACGTTCCTGGCGAGCTGCTTTCAGCGAAATTCGTTTTCATTCGGCAAGGCCCGACCGCAGCGACCGTATGAGGGGCTGTACAGGGTTATAGCGTTCTGGCTCGACATTCACGCTGGACTTGGGCGGCAGGCATGAGCTGTTTACCATGGACAGGCTGAAGCCAGCGCACCTCAATCCCACCGAGCCCATGGTCATTGCCCAGCCCAAGAAGTGAGGCTGCCTGGCAAAAAAGGACATTGGCGCCAGTTCTGGGGGGGGGGGGGGGTGGGGAGGGGGGCTGTGTGGCGGCTCACCACAAGGCAGGCGAACCGGCCCCGCTTATAAGCCACGCGGCGGGGCAGCTGGCCAAAATGGTGCCGTCGGGGGGTTTCCCTTCCTTCATCAGCGCCCTCCAGCGTGGTTCTCAGCCAGGTCCGGGCTGGGAGTATAAGTGCAGCCCACCTGCAATAAATTCGTCTGCTCACTGAGATCAACCTGTCTGGTTGCGTGTGTTATTGCAGGAGCAATGTAGCCGCCGCTACAGGACAAGATTCAGGATCGAAAGAAGTTCTGCTGCAAACAAGGCCACGTTAACCAATTTCTAGGTCAGTATCACGTAAATTACACTCTGATAAGCCTCTCAGCTATTGCATTAGAGTTCCATTGTCTCGGTTTCTGCTGTGTTATATTCATAAAAATATTTTAAAGAATCAGAATTATATTGACATTAACATAACCAATCTAACAGTTTTTCGAGGAAGTTGCCAGGAAAATTTGGATGTTGTTAACACAGACTTTAGAAAGGTCTTTGACAGGCTCCTGCATTTGGGAGGTTAGTCAGGACAGCCACCAAACTACAGGCAGGATCAAATTTCAGATTTATTTTCAGTTACATACAACCCTGAAATTCCTTTCTCCTGCAGGGGCAGCAGCTTTACCACTAATTGGTCGGGCAAAAAATATTAATAAGGTTGAAAGCCAGCTGAATTGGTAAATGCAGGCTCAATTTTGACTTTAAAGAAAAATGTGAATAGGTATATGTTTCTGTGCTGTAGTGTTCTATGGTTCTATAATGATGCTGGGCATTTGGGACATTGAACCTATAGCTGATCACAGAGCAATCCCATCTAATTTCCCCTTTATTGTTTCCTGTAATCTAATCTTTGCATGATGCCATCAACATTCCCCAGATTCTGTGATCTTCCAACACTGGGAGCAATTTACAGTGGCCATTTAACCTATCAACCCACATACATATGGGGTGTGGGAGAAAACACTCAACAAAAAAGATGCAAATAGCTCAACAAAATACAATTGGGAAAACTGCATTTTTTCTAGGTACACCATATAACCATATACAGCACAGAACAGGCCAGTTTGGCCGTACTAGTCCATGCTGGAACAAATCCCCACCCTCCTAGTCCCACTGACCAGCACCTGGTCCATACCCCTGCAATCCTCTCCCCTCCATGTAATTATCCAGTCTTTCCTTAAATGTAAATAACGTTCCTGCTTCAACCACTTCCGCCAGAAGCTTATTCCACATCCCAACCACCCTTTGCGAGAAGAAATTTCCCCTCATGTCCCCCTTATAATTCCCCCTTCAATCTTAAACCATGGCCTCTGGTTTGAATATCCCCCACTCTTAATTGAAAAAGCCTATCCACGTTGACTCTCTCTGTCCCTTTTAAAATCTTGAACACCTCCATCAAGTCCCCCCTCAATCTTCTACGCTCCAGAGAAAAAAGCCCCAGTCTGCACAACCTTTCTCTGTAACTCAAACCCTGACATCCTGTCAACATTCTCGTGAACCTTCTCTGCACTCTCTCTATTTTGTTTATATCCTTCCTATAATTTGGTGACTAAAACTGTACACAGTACTCCAAATTTGGCCTCACCAATGCTTTGTACAATTTCATCATAACATCCCAACTCTTGAATTCGATACTCCGATTTATGAAGGCCAACATTTCAAATGCCTTCTTCACCACTCTATCTACCTGAGTATCAACTTTGAGGGTACTATTTACCATAACTCCTAAATCCCTTTGTTGCTCTGCACTCCTCAATTGTCTACCATTCAATGTATATGACCTATTTAGATTTGCCTTTCCAAAATGCAACACTTCACACTTATCCGTATTAAATTCCATCAGCCATTTCTCAGCCCACTCCTCTAGCTTTCCTATATCTCTTTTTAAGCTACGGTAATCTTCCTCACTGTCCACAATACCACCAATCTTTGTATCATCTGCAAACTTACTTATCCAATTCACCACCCCTTCTTCCAGATCGTTAATATATATAACAAACAATAGTGGACCCAGGACCGATCCCTGAGGAACTCCACTAGTCACCGGCCTCCAATTTGACAAACAATTTTCTACCACTACTCTCTGACACCTCCCATCCAACCATTGCTGAATCCATTTCACTACCTCCTTATTTATACCAAATGCCTCCACCTTTTTTCCTAACCTCCTGTGGGGAACTTTGTCAAAAGTATTACTAAAGTCTAAATAGACAACATCCACAGCCTTCCCTTCATCAATCTTTTCTGTAACCCCCCCTCGAAAAACTCTATAAGGTTTGTTAAGCATGATCTACCCCTGACAAAACCATGCTGACTACTACCTATCAATCCCTGTTCTCCCAAATATTTGTAAATGCCATCCCTCAGAACACTTTCCATCAACTTACCCACATCAGACTCACAAGTCTATAATTTCCAGGCTTACATTTAGACCCTTTCTTAAACAGTGGAACAACATGAGCCACCCTCCAATCCTCTGGTACTACCCCCGTGACCAGTGACATCCTAAATATCTCTGTTAATGGCCCCACTATCTGTACACTAGTCTCCCTGAGTGTCCTTGGGAATATTTTGTCCGGACCCGGAAATTTGTCCACCTTTATCTTTTTTAACACTGCCATCACTACCTCTTCAGTTATCCTTATATGATTCATGACCTCCCCACTATTTTTCTTTACTTCAACTGGTTCAATATTTTTTTTCCTAGTGAATACCGAGGAAAATAAATCATTCAAAATTTCCCCCATTTCCTCTGACTTCTCATTCAGCCTACCTTCGCTATCTACAAGGGGTCCAATTTTATCCCTCACTAATCTTTTACTTTTAATGTACCTATAGAAACCCTTTGGATTTATTCTTACTCTGTCTGCCAAAGCCTCTTCGTGCCTCTTTTTGGCCTTTCTAATTTCTTCCTTAAGATTTTTTCTACACTCCTTGTAGTCCTCTTTCAATTTCTCAGCACCCTGCTGTTTATACCTCTTGTACACCTCCCTCTTTCTCCTAACCAAATTTCTAATATTTCCCGAAAACCAAGGCTCCCTATGACTTCCAGCCTTTCCTTTGATCCTCACTGGGACGTATCTACTCTGTACTCTCAAAATTTCTTTGAATATTCTCCACTTTCCATTTACATCCTTTCCTGAAAAAATCATTTCCCACTCAATACTCCCCAAATCCATTCTTATTCCTTCAAAATTTGCTTTTCTCCAATCCAGAACCTCAACTTTAGGCCCTTCTTTGCTTTTCCCTAAAACTACCCTAAAACTAATAGAGTTGTGATCACTAGACCCAATTTGTTCTCCAACATTAACCTCAGACACCTGACCTATCTCCCTCCCTACACAAGATTAGGAGATTCATTCACAGTATAAAATGCTGCTCAATACCTTTTGTATTTGATCACAAGAAAGAAGGCCACAATCATTTTCTTCTTAACCTCAGTTCAAATCATGTCTATCTGAGGGACATGAAACTCACCCTAGCAGCAGTAAAGTTTTCTCTGGGAAAGTATAGTGAGCAAGGTCTTGGCTGTTGACCGTCTGTTCCACTCCAATGATCGTGTATCCCTCAGTTTTCTTTTGCTGCAGGTAGTTAACCAGCTGATCAGGTCTCACCTGTGAAATAAAGAGATTGAAGCTGACAAACCATGTGACATTATCATTTGCAGCTGGCTCATCTATCCTGCTTCGTTCTTTAAAAACGAACCTCACAAATATTTCACCTTCCATCAAACAAAGTTTGTGCGTTCCACATAAATCAAATCTCCCACCATAGGGCACAGGTCCAAACTGTTGGTTACCCTATGAATGCTGTTTCTCCAGTATTGCTCTCTCCCCCACCATCTGCAGACTTGTTTAACTCCCAGCATTTATGTTCGTGACGGAAGAGAAACAATAAAATCAGCCTAACTTGGTGGTGTGGAAAAAAATGAACTTTCACCTAGCTGTTTAGAATGATGGGATGCTTGATTATTTTATTAGCCTTATTCATTGCTCATTTAAAGAAGGAAGTGCTACAAGGGGAAAATGAAAAGTTTACAAGTTGACCTCTGCCCTGTGACAGTAACCACTTTTAAGCAACACCTGGGTAGCCCTCCTGGGACCTGGGTGTGATTACTGGGGCAAAGGTGCTGGAAACACCTTTCAAATTGCAGGGGGATCAACCCATTAAATGGCCAACTGGGCTATTTAAGGGGGATCCCACCCTGCAATGACGCATCACTCACTCACCAGAAGTACCGCGGGATGTTCGGATGCTGGCTGCATGGTGACAATACACACACAAGGACTGGTGTCACCAGAATAAGCAGGTCGGCCATTTTCCTATTCAATCACCTGTGGAAGCCCACCTAGATAAGTTTAACTGGGTTCCCTGACTGCCTCTAAGGTAGGTCAGGGACCCAGTTGGAATTCACGAGGTTGACTGGGTCAGACCCTTTCTAACCACCTGGGGTTCTAACTAACTGGGGCCCTAACTGGGCAAATTGCCCGGATAACCCCATTTTACAAGGCAGTTTGAAAGGGCTTACTGACTGATGTTGGAGTGTATGAGCAAATCCACAAACCATTGACAAATGAACTTTGCACTTACTGCAGGAAGAGAAAAGTGATAAGAGTCTGCATCAGATACCAAAGTCTAACAGATGCTGTCTATTGATAATTTGCCTCTGACTGTACCAGGTATTCATTCTAGTTCTAAAGTGATTGTATAAGAATGCATGGATTTGTCCTGTAATTCAGAGCTGCGTGTCAGTGGAGACCAGCAGTCTCTCTCCTTGGTGCCAAGTAAAATAAAGGACCTGGAATGAGAGATTGGATTTGGGTGCGTTTTGTTTGTTTCTCCGAGGGGAATAATTTTTCTCCGGCGGCAGGTTTTTCAAGTGGAATGCTATGTCATCCAACATGTGCTATTTTTTTTCCCAAGTGGTTAACAAAATTCACAAACTGTGTATTAGAGAATTATAAGGAGTTGCAAGTCTGTGCCCCATCCAGTCTTTGAATGAGTATTGGAGGATTTAATTATATTGAAAGATGAAACTCAGTGATCAGGGACACTATTAAGTCACTTCCATGATGGTACAGAAATGTTTATTTAGTCAATTACTTACAAGTCACGTGAGTATCACTGATTTAAAATGTTCATTGGTCTTTTTCTTGCAAAAGGACATGATCCAGAAATTTTAGGATACGTGATTACAAATACATTTTTTTCTGGCAAGGATAAATCTCAGACTTTTTTGTGTCCTTTGAATTCTGGCTTTTTTAAAAATTAAATTTGGGAATGTGGCCCATTGGTAGATGCCACTGAACTTAATGCCTTGTGGGCTGATTCAGAGGGCATTTAGGAGCAAAGTGTATGACATGTCAGACTAAGCAAGGACACAAATTTCCTTCCCAATTGGACTGGATTGAAAATGAGCTGGATTTTTACAGCACTCTGGAAGTTTCCAAGTCTCCAATTCCAGGATAAGCTTTTTGTGACTGATTATTTAATTCACTATTTAAAGTCCCCAGCTGGTATGGGACGAGAGTCACTTGTACAATCCTGTTTTTATTGATGACAGCTCTGGGATTTCTGTTACCTTAGCCTTGAGTTCTGGAATACCTTTTCAACTGGCTGCTTTATCCAACTTTTTGGTGTCTAACCTAGATTCTCAAAGTTGTTTGATAACATCCTGAAAAACATGCTGAGATGTTCACTGACTTGAAGGCTTTCAGTCCAAGTCATTTCATGGGAACATGACCAACAAATGAGGAGGAGGCCATTCAGCCCCTAAATTGGCTCCACCATTCAACATAATCAACCAAGCACTAATCTCTTGAATACTTGTTCACTTTTTACTCTTTTTTTTATCCCTCTCTCTTAACCAATTAAACTTTTAACCCCAGTTGCTTGTGCTCTAACCTTGTTGATCAACCTCCTGTGGTCAAATCCTCCTTCTCAAACCTTTTTGAAAGTACAATAACACCACATCCACTGGTTCATATCTACCTGTTGAACTCAAAGAAACACTCACCACTTAATGGAGATAAATTATAAAAAGGTGACAAATTAATACTTGTAGGAAAGTTGATTTTAAATCTTCAGATAAAATCAATAAAAATTATACTCATCTCCTGCCCCTCGTGCATCAGCCCGTTCTATTTCTCTCCCTGCAATATTAACAAAAAAAAACTAGAATCCTTTGCCAGAGAACTCAAGATGAAAAAAATCACTATTTGACTATCTAGTCGGAGAATGTATTAAGTGAAATCACAAAATGGGTTACTCCTTACTGGAGGCCATTCAAGCTGTCAAGTCCATGCCAGTTCTATTGAGAGCAATCCCTTGTAATGAAAGTTCCCTGAAAACATACTGGCTGGATACATTACAGCACAGTGCGGGAGCTGCTCAGCTCAAGATAGAAAGCTACAGAAGGTAGTGAATGCAGCTTGGATCATAATGCTGTCAAGGAAAGGGAGCCATCATACCCAAGTTCAAGTTTATTATCATTTAACGGTACATACACAAGCAGACAAAACAGCATTTCTCTGGACTACAGTGCATACACAAACATACATATAATCATTACATAAAAGTAATAATATAAAAATTTTGGAATCATTTATTCGATTACAGGATATCACCATTTCCCAGCCTGGCAGTCCTGATTTTAATGGTGCCGTACCTCGTTCCTGACGGTAGTCAGTCACAAATGCTGTGTGATGGATGGAAAGGCTCCTCAATGATTCTTTGAGTCCCTATTTAAGAAACATTTCTAGTGAACGTCGTCAGTAGAGGAAAGGGAGACCCCAATGATCTTCTCAGTCATTTTGATCTTTGGTATTGACTTCTGGGCCGATGCTTTGCAGCTACTGTATCACACAATGATACAGCTAGACAGGTCACTCTCAATTGTGGCTCCTGGAAAATGGCTGTTAAAACGACAGCCAGTCGCCTTGCCCTCCTCAACCTACTTAGGAAGTGTAGGTGCTACTGCGCCTTCCTGAATAATGAGGTGGTGTTGTGGGTCCAGGTTAGGTTGTCTGTTCTTTGCACACCAAGGAACTTTGTGCTCTCCACAACAGAGCCATTTGCAGTGCCCTCCATTATGCTTTGGCATATCCTTTATTTGCCCCTGTGCTCCCATTTTAAATTTATAATGAAACAATTCACGGGATTAAAGTGCACATTCCAGATTTAGTTCAAAGTTATTTGTATACCTTTTGGTTTAACCATGTAGAAATTACAGAACTTTTTATACATAGTCCCCTCATTTCAGGGCACCTTAATATTTGGCACATGGCAATGGCATGTATATTATAGTATGTTTAGTACCTTATTGCATATTCCTTGTAGGCAATGACTGCTCGAAGTTTGCAATTTATAGACATTATCAGGTGCTGAGGATCTTCTCTGGTGATGCTCTGCTAGGCCTCTGCTGCAGCCATCTTCAGCTCCTCCTTGCTTCGGGGGCTTGACCCCTTATGTTTTCCCTTCAGCATAAGGAAGACATGCTCAATTGGATTTAGATCAGTTGGCCATTCAATAATATTCCAGTTTTTAGCTTTGAAAAACTCCTTTGTTGCTTTTGCAGTATTTTTGGGATCCAATGAGTTTGGAGGCAAAAGTTTCTAAACACCTCAGAATTTATTTTGCTACTGCTGTCAGCAGTTACATCATCAATGAAGATAAGTGTGGCAGTACCTGTGGAAGCCATACGTGCTCAGGCCAGCGCCATGCTTCACAGATGAGGTGGTATGCTTTGGATCTTGGGCAGTTCCTTTTCACCTCCACACTTTGCTTTTTGCCATCACTCTGACACAGATTAATCTTGGTCTCATCTGTCAACAAGATCTTTTACCAGAATTCTGCAGGTTCTTTTAAATTTTTGGCAAACTGTAATCTGGCCATCCTGTTTCTGTGGCTAACTAATGGTCTGCATCTTGCAGCGTAGCCTCTGTATTTCTGTGCATGAAGTCTTCTGTGGACAGCAGTCATTGACACATCCACACCTGTCTCCTGAAGAGTCTTTCTCTTGGACAAGTGTTTGGGGATTTTAAAAAAAATTTGATGAGAATTTTTCTGTCATCAGCTGTGGAGGTCTTCCTTGGTCTCCCAGACCCTTTGCGATTATTGAGCTCACCAGTGGCTCTTTCTTCTTAATGATGTTCCAAACAGTTGATTTTGGCCATCCTAAGGTTTGAGCGAAGTCTCTTACTGTTTTATTCTTGCTTTTCAGCCAAATAATGGCTTCTTTGACTTTCATTGGTACAAGCCTGGTCCTCGTGTTAAAAAATGGGATAAGAGCTTAGAAGCAAGCCTAGCTCTCTTATACCTTCACCAAGCCCCTGTGAAGCCAAAAATCCCAAACATTATGGTGCCCTGAAATAGGGGAACTCTGGATAAAAAGTACTGTAATTTCTACATGTTCAAACCAAAATGTATATCTTCTTTGGCTTGGCTTCGCGGACGAAGATTTATGGAGGGGGTAAAAGTCCACGTCAGCTGCAGGCTCGTTTGTGGCTGACAAGTCCGATGCGGGACAGGCAGGCACGGTTGCAGCGGTTGCAGGGGAAAATGGGTGGGTTGGGGTTGGGTGTTGGGTTTTTCCTCCTTTGTCTTTTGTCAGTGAGGTGGGCTCTGCGGTCTTCTTCAAAGGTGGTTGCTGCCCGCTGAACTGTGAGGCGCCAAGATGCATGGTTTGAGGCGATATCAGCCCACTGGTGGTGGTCAATGTGGCAGGCACCAATAAAATCTAGAATGTGCACTTTAATTACATATTAATTGTTTGATTACAAATTTAAAACTGTGGAGCACAGGGGCAAATAAAGGAAACAGAAAGTGTCTTTGTTCCAAACATTGTGGAGGGCACTGCATGTGCCTGAAGTTCCCCTCCACTTCAGATGCAAACCGTCCCCTCGATACAGGTCCCACCTTCCCTGGAACAGAGACCAGTGATCTGGAAACCTGGAGCCCCATGTCTTTAGCCACGTGTTAAACTACATTATCCTCGTATTTCTAACCTCACCAGCGTGTGGCTCGGGTAGCAATCCTTGGTGCTAATTGATCTTCCTTTTCATTACAATCTTGTAATTGAGCTCTTTGCACGGTTGTTGGAATGTTACAGATAACCTGCTTGCAGAAGAATCCTTCTGAATGTATTTTGTGACAAATCAATTCCCAAATACAAAATATGATTAGCACAGATCTTTATTAATGATCCCTCTATATTCCAAAATTATTTTCTCAGCTCCTCTGCAAATGATTACCTCGTCTTCTCTCCCACCTCTAATAAAGATTGAATATGATATCCTGCAATTAAATTATGAATGCAGCAAAGCAAACCATTTGAATACCTCCAGAGTGGCACAGGAAATAGTTGTTTCTGCTTGAGACCCCCAGCAATTCAGTTTGGCACTACTGCATTCTGGATGCAGGTAACCTTGAAAAATGTCATTGCAAATACATGCTGGCCAAGAACTATTGTATCATGAGCCCTGGTTATCTGATCTGATAGCACTCAAGTAACAGAAGCCACCAATCATCCTGGAGGCAAACAAGAAAGACCAGAGATGCTGGAAATCTGGAGCAAATGCCGGAGGAACTCAGTGGGTCAGGTAGCATCCATGGATGGTTCGAAGCATTCACTATCTTTCCCCTTCCATGGATGCTGCCCGATCCACTGTTCCTCTGGCATTTTGTGTGCTTCATCAGCCATCTTGCCATGAAAATTTCCAACTCAAAAGGGTATTCCTCCGCTGTAATTCAGTAACTAAGAGGCTTCACTGAGATCATCGACTCTTGTAATAAAATGAAGCTGACAAAGAACGTGTCAGATGGCAAGTAAACATTAAAATCCTGATCCACTGGGCCTTTGTGGGTTGATGTGAACATTGGGTCAGTATTCTCTACACTGGTAGACATATCAGAGTCACGGAGCATGTAACAGAACCTTCGGCCCAACTTGAGTGCAACAACCAAGTTGCCATTTCTGCCCATCCTGCTTGACAGCATTAGAACAGAACATTATAGCACAGTGCAGGCCCTTTGGCCCTTGATGTTGCACCAACCTTCTAAGCCTTTCTAGTCCACCTATCTGTCCAAATACCTTTATTACGACAAATTTGTTTTGAATAACTTTTGAGCTGCGTGCTGGCACAACTCTGTTTGAGATTTTCAATTTAGACATACAGCAAGGTAACAGCCCTTTCGACCCACAAGCCCGTGCCACCCAATTACACCCAAATGACCTACAACCCCCAGTACATTTTGAAGGGTGGGAGGAAACTGGAGCACCCAGAGGAAACTCATGCAGACACGGGAAGAACGTACAAACTCATTACAAACAGTGCAGGATTCGAACCCCAGACCCAATCGCTGGTACTGTAAGAGCATTGCAGAAACCGCTACACTAAGCCTACTGCCCTAAAACAACCTCAGTAGTGAGGAATGCCAGACAGATAAACAGAATCTAAAATTGTAAGCGCTCAGTTTGTATGCTTTAATTCATATTGCACGAATAGCTTCTATTTATATAAGGTCAATAACAATTATGTCTGTTATGCAAAATATTTCTATTTCTATGGTTTCATAACCGCGACCTGATTTTTGCACATTTCAAAACGAAGGATTAGTTCACAAATTGAAGAACGCATCACCGCACTAAAATAAAGGGGCGACATTCCCTTGGGTAGGTAGAAATGTTCTAACTTTGCACAGATGCTTGAATTGTGCAGCACTTGATTACTGTAACACATAATGTGCAATTACATCATGTAAGTTATTCCGGTCTGACTGTACACAGAGGACATACTGCATAGAAGCAAGTCACCCAACCAGTCCATGCAGGAAGGATTCATGTTCCATTCTGGGCTCCTTCTGCTTCTTCTCATTTAAATCCCCCTTTTGTTTATTCCACAAAAAGCAAACAGGTATAGATTGTCTCCTTCGTGAGTTAATACCTTGAGTGCAAACAGTCGAGAACTTTCCAAATGAATAACTATTTACCCAGGTTTATAAGTACATTCAATGCACATTTATTGGGCAGATCAGGGCTTTGCCTGCACACATGTACCATCCACAAGATGCAATATTGCAACAGCACCCCCAAATCCATAACCTTTACCAACAGGATGGACAAGACAGCAGGAGGATGATAAGCTCACCACAAGTCTGATGCTTGATGCCACAACAATGACTCCCTCAATGTCAACCAGACTAAGGAGTTAGTGAAAGACTTCCAGAAGAGCAGAGGTCACTCCTGGCCCACATCAATGGTGAAGATAGTGGACACCTCAGGGTAAGCATCTCCAGTGATTTGACCTGGTCCACACACTAGAAATTTGGCCTGTCACTAACATCCCTCAGCTACTTCGCAAGATCCTGTCAGCATGCAACACTAGTAGTAAGGGATCTGCTTTTCCCGAGACTGCGAGAAACTGAAGAGAGTTGTGAAAGTGGCTCAGGCCATCATGCATACCGTCATCCCCTTGACTTCATCTATAACTTCCGCTGCTTTAGAAAAGCAGCCAACAAATAGAGTCACATCTCATCCTTGCCACTCTCTTCATCCCCCCTCCCATCAGGAGGAAGAGTCACTTGTGTGTGAGCACGTGCAACAGATTCAAGGATAATTTCTTTCCTGCTGTTTTCAGACTCCTGGATAAACCTCACAGTAGTAAAACCATGTTGCCTTTGTTCCATGCCCTCTAACTCTGCACTTGTGTACTGTGTCGTATTTGGTGTACAATGTATTGTACGGGATAAATTAATAAAATATACGTTTAAAAGGGGAATAAGATTAGGTAGTTTAGGCCACTTTTGACAAGTAAACATCACATTTCAAAAATAGACACAGAGACTTAAGCAGAAACAGAAAGAGATAGAAACTGAAACAAAAAGAGAGAGAGAGAGAGAGAAAGAGAGGGGGGGAGAGAGAGAGGGAGAGAGAGAGAGGGAGAGAGAAAGAGGGAGAGAGAGAGTGAGGGGGAGAGAGAGAGAGAGGGAGCGAGAAAGAGGGAGAGAAAGAGAGGGAGAGAGAGAGAGGGGGGGAGAGAGAGGGGGGGAGAGAGAGAGAGGGAGAGAGAGAGGGAGAGAGAAGGAGGGAGAGAGAGAGAGAGAGGGAGAGAGAAAGAGGGAGAGAGAGAGGGGGGAGAGAGAAAGAGGGAGAGAGAGAGAGGGAGTGAGAGAGAGGGAGAGAGAAAGAGGGAGAGAGAGAGAGGGAGAGAGAAAGAGGGAGAGAGAGAGGGAGAGAGAAAGAGGGAGAGAGAGAGTGAGGGGGAGAGAGAAAGAGGGAGAGAGAGAGAGAGGGAGAGAGAGAGAGAGGGGGAGAGAGAAAGAGAGGAAGAGTGAGAGAGAGAGAGAGAGAGAGAGAGAGAGAGAGAGAGAGAAATACCAGCAATCAGTGCAAGGCAGCAAAGTGAGAGGCAGCAGGCCAGTGAAAGACGAGCAGAGTGAAGAGCCCATTTCAAGACGGGTTTTGAGTTCCGAGTTCAGCCTATTCGAAATCTCTATAGCGGCTGGTTGTTTTGTTTCTCCTGAAAGAGGGGAAAAGAAGAACTCTTTGCGGTAACCTGGAAGAAGGCACGTTTCTTCAGAAAGGCACTTCGGTTGTTGATTGAAGGAAATCATTTTGCATGTACAACGAGCATCTCTCTGCACCCACAAAGACCTTCCCGACTAGTAGAGACTTGAGGCACCAGAACCTGTTGAATGTAATGACTGTTTAATTCCATGCACAGTCCTGAAAACTGATTGATGCCAGTGAACTTGGAGAAGTGAACAGTAAACGACTGGACAGTGAAAAAGAACCATCTTGAATGACGGGTTAGAATTAGGAGGGGGTTAAGTAACTTGATAGTGATAAGTCAAATATTGATCTTATTATTCTGTATTAAGAAAATAAAACCAATGTTGTTGAAGTAGCCATTGTCTTGACGAATTTCTGTTGCTACTAGTTTTTAAGTCCTTTGGGCTCATAACAATGTGAGATGGTCCAGATGAACTACTTGCAAATCAAACTTTATATCAGCATCCTGACAAGTGACAATAAACTTGAATTTATTGAAAGTGAATGAATATTACAAAAAAGTAGAAAATAATGTCCAGAGGTTTATTTTAAAAATAAAGATCTGTGCTCTGAACACATCTTCTCGAAGATAGATTACCTTGAGGAATTAAAACACTAACGCAATCTCTAAAACAAAGGAAGCACTCACTCAGGTAGGCCACCTAACGGATGTTCCTGAGTCTGAACACTGCAGAATCAACTCAATGTAAATGGCCGTGCTAAAGGGTGGAATGAAGAAAGCTACAAACAAGGCATCGTGCCTCTTGGAAAGAGAGCTGCAAGTTAGGGCAGCACAACTGTCATAGCAATTAGCTCAATGCCTTTATAGCGCCAGCGATAGGAACCTGGGTTCGAATCCGACGCTGTCTGTAAGGAGTTTGTACGTTCTCCCCATGTCTGCATGGGTTTTCCCCAGGGGCACCGATTTCCTCCCACCATCTGAAACATCCCGGGGGGTATAAGTTAATTGGATATAAATTAGGCAGCAGGACATACAGCACAGGTTATTTAGAAATGAAGTAGGATGGGTGTAGGTTGCCACATTGACCACTGCCAGTGGGCTGATAACGCCTCAAACCGTGCATCTTGGCGCCTCACAGTTTGGCGGGCAGCAGCCTCCTTTGAAGAAGACCGCAGAGCCCACCTCACTGACAAAAGGCAAAGGAGGAAAAACCCAACACCCAACCCCAACCAACCAATTTTCCCTTGCAACCGCTGCAACTGTGTCTGCCTGTCCCGCATCGGACTTGTCAGCCACAAACCAGCCTGCAGCTGACGTGGACATACCCCTCCATTAATCTTCGTCTGCGAAGCCAAGCCAAAGAAAGAAGGATGGGTGTAGGTTACTGGGTCGAGGCAGAATAATAGTTTGGCACAGACTAGAGGGGCCGAAGGGCCTATTTGGTGCTCTAATGTTCTATGAAGGTTAAGCTGATCTGCAGCATATAGTTTACAAGTATGGCCATCTCATTTATAATTTAATAAGTTGATACAATAGGTTTCCGATTATCTAAAAGCCACTTTACCGAAATTGTCAGCTATGCTCGAAAAATTTCGGTGGCGACATGACATCACAAGTTGGAAAAAAGTGGATTTTTTTTAACCTGTCATGCTCAAGTAAGACTCTGTCATGCTGTTAGTGCTATTTTGAATTCAACAGACCTCTCGTGTACTCAAGTGTATTCAAGGTAAGAATTAAACTTCATTTCATACTTGAAAAATCTTCCCTTGTTCTTTGTTGTTACTACTGGGCTGGGATCAGAGCAGGGACCTTGGGCTCCCGGGCAGGTTCCGCGACAGCGGTGGGAAGGTGTTGGGATTGGCAAAGGCAGTGTGGAGGTGTCAATCAGCGACAGCCGATACAAGTATTCTGCTACTTAAACTGGGCTGCTTAAAGGCATTTCTCAGATATCCGGAAAATGCAGTTAACCAATTCGGATATTTGTCAAAATAATTATTATAATGTAAATTTTGATTTGATATTTCAATTCACATTTTCCATTCAATTATCACACCTTGTACAGGTGTTACATTTTCTCAAACTAATTAACTCCCTGATGTTGATAGACTGCAAAAATCCAACAGTTCAGCATTTTCATTGAAATGGTACAGCTTTTTTTCTGAGTGTGTATTTTTTATAATTATTTATTTACTTCCGCAATAAGTTAAAGAATTTTTAAATATGCACTTCGAAACAGAAACGTAACAGCATGTAATCCGACATCGATCCTATCGAAACCATCGCAAGTTGACACCACGTGCCAGATGCACTTCGATATCAGCCTGTTCTATTTGGCCAATCCACACAGTGATTGCTCTTCCTCAGTACCTTGAATATCCATTTCTCATTCAAAAGTGATCAGCCCATTGTATTGAAGCTTCCCCCCCCCCCCCCCCACCCCATTTAAAAATCAACATAGATATAAGCCAAAACTACGTCTTGACAAAGTCTGGGTGGTTGGAACAAAGAACTGGAAATTCCAGATCAAAAAAATGGAGAATCCTGTGGTAGGTGAAGCAGCATCTGTGACAGAATTGGCTCCAGTTCTTTCCCCACAGATGCTGTTTGATCTGCTGAGTGCTTCCAATATGTTCTGTTTGCTTCACTTCTGAGTGATGCTTCCTGAATGAGATGTTGCAAATGCCAAGTATGCTACAATAGATACATCATTAAATATGCATGTTTTACCAGTACAAAAATAGAATGTGCAGGTGCTTGGCAGTTTTACTAATTCCCACCCTATTCCGCCAGATCTACTGAGCGCTTTCCTAATCACTTTTATAATATCGTATCTGCAGCTGGGCTGTTCACTTTTGGAAGTGAGACACAACCCATTTCACATTTACATACTGCTCTTCTCAGTGATAGAAGATGAGGTGCCAGGAATGTGAAGATGTTTGGCCAATCTATAATGCATCAGTGAATAGACCTGAATCTCACAGCAGCATTTGTCAGCCAAAATCTAGAGGTGTTATTATTTATTGAAACAAGACCATCGTTTATCATTCAACCCTTCAGCAAAACATTATAAAGGTTTATCACGCCTGTGTACATGTGCCCACACACACAACACAAGATGAGATTTAAATATTTTTGTGCTACTTGGCTCATTATACTTTGACACTTGAGGGAGGGCAAGAGCACTCCAATTCTTTAATCGGTCATAAGCAGATCGAGATTTAAATGTTAAGTTTAATCACACTTTAATTATCCACCTAATACACTGCACCTTGCTCTTTGCCAACCACTGCAGCCTGTTGCCTTCTCTTTCATTATATCAAACTCACTTTGATCCTTTCAGGTTTCTGTTGTTTCTTTGTGGCTCCACTTGATTTATCAATTATTTCAGCCCAGTGGTCTTGTTTCTCTCAAGCCACTATAATGTACACACCTTTTCGAATAACAATTTTAAATTTATTTACAACACAATAGAAGCCAATTCTGGCCACTTAAACCCCTGCCGGCCAAATACACTCAAATTAACCTATAGCCCAGAACGTTTGGAAGGTGGGAGGAAACCAGAGCATCCGGGAAAACTCACGCAAACATGGGGAGAATGTACAAACTCCTTATAGACAGCATCGGATTCGACCCGGGTTGCCAGCACCGTAATCGCGAAGCACTAACCACTTGGCTAACCATCCGCTTTACTAAACAAAAGAAGTAGGAGAGTCTGTGGAGCCAGTCCTGCCACTCAGCTCCACCTACTTCCCTGTTCCCCACAATCCTTCATTCCCCTATTATTCAATAGACCTGCATCAATGAGGTTGCATTTGCTGCTTTATTGAGGCAGAAAATTCCATAGATTTACTTGTCCCTGGGAGAAGTAGTACCTCCTCATCTCTTTATTAAATCTACACCCACCATTCCCCCCCACCCCCCACATCCTTGAAGCTATGCCACCTACATCTAGTCTCACCTGCCAGAGGAAACGACCTCCCTACTTTTGTCTATCCATTCCCACTCATCCTTTAAACTCTTGTGAATATAGTCTCAGTCAACAGTCTCTCCTCATAGGCTAACCCCCTCATCTCCAGAATCAATCTGGTGGACCTCCTTTGTACAGCCTTCAAAGCCCATATATTCTTTCTCTTTTTAAAAAAAAATTATTTAATAATCATACAATGAAAATAGGAATAGGTACATAACATTTTACCCCTTACAACCCACCCCCCACCCCCTATCCCAGTGGTTCCCAACCTTTTTCTTTCCACTCACATACACCTTTAAGTAATCCCAATGCTATTGGTGCTCTGTGATTAGTAAAGGATTGCTTAAGGTGGTATTTGAGTGGGAAAGGAAAGTTGAGAATCACTGCTCTAGACCCAATCGTTACTGAAATATTTTGCTCAAGTCAAATTGTCATTGGCCCATTTCCTTTGGAGTTATGAAACGGTGCACATAACGAGTCAATTAGGTACAATTAAAACAGTGATTTCAACCTTTTTCTTCCCACCCACATCCCACCTTAAGCAATCCCTTACTAATCACAGAGCACCTATGGCATAGGGAATACTTAAAGTGGGATGTGAGTGGAAAGAAAAAGGTTGGGAACCACTGCCCTACCCTAACTCACCCCACCCTCCCAGCCCCCCTCTAACTTCCCAAAGAAGAAAGAAAGAGAAAAAGCAAGAAGAGGAGATCAATTAACATAACACCCTTTAGTTATTTGCCATGGTTTGGGGCACCACCACCAATGTGTGGGAGAAAAAAAATTAATGATTCAATTGCATATATTCCATATATATATATATATATATATATATATATATTTATATATATAAACTTCAGGTTTTAACAAAAAATGAATAATTATTACGTAGATTATATGTTATCTTTCCCAATGGAATACAAGATCTCATTTCCAAATGCCATCTCTGAATACTCAAATCAGTCTCATTTTTCCAAGTAATTGCCAAACAATTCCTAGCCACAGCTAAAGCTAATCTCAAAAAATCAATTTGAAACTTATTCAATTTTAACTCCAAGCTCAATCTCTTAATATAGCCCAATAAAAATACCAAAGGATCAAGTGAAATTTTAAATATAAAAATAGCTTCTAAAAATTCCTTAATTCTGTACCAAAAAGGTCTCACTGTCTTGTGTAACCAAGTAAAAAATGTAAGAAAAAGAACCAACTTCCTTATAGCATCTAAAACATAAATCAGAAGAAATAAACATATTTCCTTAATTTCTTTGAAAATTTTTTGAGGAATCTTGCAAGGGATAGGATTGAAAGAGATATTGAATTTGGGGAAAGATATTCATTTTAACACAATTCATTTTAACACAATAGATATGGAAAAATCTTTTTCCCATTTTAATTTAGATTTATAAATATCCGGCTTGAACATTTTATTCTGCAATAAAGCATACATCTCAGATATAAATCCTTTCTTACCACCATCAGTAAGTAGAATTTCAAATTTCGACTGCCGAGGTAACTAACGTACGCCCAAAATTAGCCAACAATAATGCTTTAACTTGATAATAAGAAAAAAGAGTATTCGAAGATATTTCATATTTCTCTTTCATTCTTTGAAACAAAATAAAATATCCTGCTTTAAAACAATCTTCTACCAATTTAATTCCTTTCAGTTCCCACAACTTCAAAAGTTGATTAGTGTAAGTGTAAAAGCAAAAAGCTTATTTTGAAACAGAGGAGTTTTAGCCAAAATTTTACCTTAATTTCATTCTTTTTAATCCATAATTCCATTAAATGTTTCAACACAGGCAAATTATAATTACTTAATAACTGATGATTCCATCTATAAATAAACTGGTCCTTCTTCTTCTCACTAATCTGAGATAATTCAATATTAGCCCATATCAAAGGTTTATCCACCTCAAACATCTGATTAATAAATTTCAACTGTGCCAATTCATAATAATTCTGTAAATTAGGAAGCTGCAATCCTCCTAATGCATATTTCCAAGTTAATTTCTGTAATGACACCCTTACCATTTTACCTTGCCAGAAAAACCTCCTCACCAAAGCATTCAAATCTTGAAAATTTTTTGAGGAATCTTGCAAGGGATAGATTGAAAGAGATATTGAATTCGGGGAAAGATATTCATTTTAACACAATTAACACATCCTATTAATGTTATAGGTAAATATTTCCACCGATTTAAATCATATTTAATTTTAGACAATAAATGTAATTCATTTCATATAAATGATTATAATTACTATCTATTGTAATACCTCGATGCTGTCCACACTGCTGAAGACCCAACTGCGCTGGATGGGTCACGTCTCCAGAATGGAGGACCATCGCCTTCCCAAGATCGTGTTATATGGCGAGCTCGCCACTGGCCACCGTGACAGAGGTGCACCAAAGAAGAGGTACAAGGACTGCCTAAAGAAATCTCTTGGTGCCTGCCACATTGACCACCGCCAGTGGGCTGATAACGCCTCAAACCGTGCATCTTGGCGCCTCACAGTTTGGCGGGCAGCAACCTCCTTTGAAGAAGACCGCAGAGCCCACCTCACTGACAAAAGGCAAAGGAGGAAAAACCCAACACCCAACCCCAACCAACCAATTTTCCCCTGCAACCGCTGCAACCGTGTCTGCCTGTCCACATCGGACTTGTCAGCCACAAACGAGCCTGCAGCTGACGTGGACTTTTTACCCCCTCCATAAATCTTCGTCCGCGAAGCCAAGCCAAAAACAATACCTAAATATTTAATCCGGTCAAGACATTTAAATTTCACAATATGCTTGCAAAATGAATAATTCTTTTCAGCTAAAGGCATAATTTCACTCTTTTCCCAATTAATTTTATAATCCGATATTTCACCATACTGCTCCAACCTATCATGTAGATTCCACAAAGACAACAAAGATTGTGTTAAATATATCAAAACATCATCTGCGAACAAATTTATTTTATATTTATCAGCTTTCACCTTAATATTACTATCTTGTCTAATCATCTGAGCTAAGGGTTCAATAACCAATGCAAATAGAGCTGGTGACAAAAGACAGCCTTGTCTAGTCAATCTAGATAACATAAAAGGTAAAGATACTTGTCCATTTGTCACAACCCTAGCAGTAGGATTTTTATATAAAACCTTAATCCAACCAATAAAAAGAGGCCCAAAATTAAACTTCTCCAAAACTTTAAACAAAAAACTCCATTTCACTCTATTAAAGGCCTTTTCTACATCAAGAGAAATGATCTGCTGAATATCAATTTTTAATAAAACCCGCCTGATCTACATGAATCAAATCTGATAAGTATTTAGCTAATCTATTAGCCAACACCTTGGCAACAATTTTATAATCTACATTCAATAAAGAAATAGGTCTATAAGATCCTGACTTTAGTGGGTCTCTATCCTTCTTAAGAATAACTGTAATAATTGCTTTAGAAAAAGAATCCGGAAAAGAGCCATTCTCCATCATCTGTTTCCATACATCCATCAATAAAGGAATTAATAAGTCGTGAAATTCTTTATAAAATTCAGAAGTAAAACCATCGTCCCCTGGAGACTTCCCACCAGGCATAGATCGAAGTCCTTCTACAGTAAAAGAAGCATCTAGATCCTTAATATCTGTATCCTTCAAAGAAGGTAAGTCTAAGTCATACAAAAAATTATCAATTTTAACTTCATCTTCCAATACTTCAGAAGTATACAATTTCTTATAAAATGTACGAAACTCATCATTAATTCTGAGGTTTATATGTAATCATTGAATCATGTCTGATAGCATTTATTGTTCTAGAAGCTTGCTTTGTTTTTAACCGCCAAGCTGAAACTTTATGAGCTCTCTCACCCAACTCATAATATCGGTTTAGTTCTCTGTAATTTCTCAAACTTATAAGTCTGTAACGAGTTGTACCGTAATTTCAAATTAACTAAACGTGCTTTCTTAACTTCCGTAGAATCTCGCTGTAAATCCTTTTCCAAAATCTCTATCTCCTTCTCCAATTTATGAATCTCAGCCATGTATTGTTTCATAATTTTAACAGTATAACTAATAATTGTCCCTGCAAATAAGCTTTCAAAGCATTCCATAGAACAAATTTACTATCAACTGAACCTACATTTATTTTCAAAATAAATGTAATAAATCCCTTATAAATGTAATAAATTCAGGATTTCTCAACAATATAGGATTGAATCACCAACGATAAACATTCTCCACTCTCTCTGAACCAGTACAGGTAATTAACAACAAAGAATAATCAGATAAAATCCTATTCTTATATTCAGCTTTAAAAACTCACCCTTGTAATTGTACTTATACTTCTCCTTAGAATTTAATTTTCTCCATATATCTACCAGATTCATATCTTTCATTAATACCATTAACTGTTTAATATATTCTTTCTCAAGTGAGGAAACACAATACCCCAGGTGCAGCCTCACCAATTCTATGCACAGTTTTCATTTACATTTTCAAAACATTTGGGGAGTGTTCCATAAACAGGTGACCACCGATTCAAGACATAATTCCACATACATCTTGCTGGATGGAGCAAACAGATGGCCAAGATTAGTGGGAAACTGAAAGATTAGGAAAATGTGAAGGACAACTAGGCAAGAAATAAGGAAAGGGAAGAAGGATTATGAAGATAAATCAGCACAAAATGGCAAAAAAAGATAAATATATAAAATGGGAAGAGGGCAACTATAGTCAACATAGGTTCCTTGGAAGGTGAGAGAGGGAAATTGATACTGAATAATGAGGAAATGGCTGAGGCATTGAACAATTTTTTTTTATCAGTCTTTACAGTGAAAGACACGTCCAGCATGCCAAAGGGATGCAAAAGGAGGTGAGGGCCTCGATAAATAATTGTTGCAAACTAATGGGGCTGAAAGCAGACAAATCCCCTGGTCCTGATGGGATGCTTCGCAGGGTATTGAGGGAAATGGCGGGAGTTATAGTCGATGCGTTGGTAGTCCTTTACCAAAATTCTCTGGATTCTGGGCAAGTCCCAGAAGAATGGAAAACAGCAAATGTCAGGCACTTTTTGAAAAGGGATGTAGGCAGAAGATGGGTTACTATCGGCCAGTTAACTTCATGTCTGTAGTCAGAAAATGCTTGAAGCTGTCATTAAGGATGAAATAGCGAAACATTTAGAACGAAGGGGGTTCCATCAGGCAGCATGGATTCAGAAAGGAGAGGTCTTGTTTGACAAACTGGCTGCAGTTCTTTGAGGATATAATGGGTGCGGTAGATAGAGGGGAACTGGTTAATGTTGTATTTGGATTTCCAGAAGGTGTTTGATAAGGTGCCGCACAAGAAACTTATCAATAAGATACAGAATGGAGTCGAGAGAAGTATATTGGCATGGATTGAGGATTGATTAACTGACAGAAGGCAGAGAGTTGGGATAAATGGGTGTTTTTCTAATTGGCAGACAGTGGTAAGTGAGTGCCGCAGGGGTCGGTGCTGGGCCCGCATCTGTTCTCCACTTACCCTGATGATCTGGAAGAGGGGACGGAGTGTAGTGTTACCAAGTTTGTGGATGATACTAAATTGAGTGGAAACACAAATTGTGCAGAGGATATGGAGAGGCTGCAGAAGGATCTAGTTAAGTTAGGTGAGTGGGCAAAAGTCTGGCAGATGGAATACAACGTTAGTAAATGAGAAGTCATCCACTTTGGTAGGAAAAATAGAAGAGCAGATTATTATTTAAATGGTATGAAGGCAAATGGAATGTTGGCCTTCATTGATAGAGGAATTGAATTCAAGAGCAGGGAAGTCATGCACAACTGTACAAAGTCCTGGTGTGGCCGCACCCAGAGTTCTGTGCACAGTTCTGATCTCCTGGCCTTGAAGACAGTCCACCGGAGGTTCATCAGGTTGATCCTAGAGAGGAGGTTGACCTACTAGGAGAGATTAAATCGTCTGGAATTATATTCACTTGAATTCAGAAGAATCAGAGGAGATCTTACAAAAACATAGAATATTATGAAAGGGACAGATAAAATAGAGGCAGGAAAATTGTTTTCACTGGTAGGTGAGACCAGAACTAGGGGACACAGCCTCAAGATTCAGGGGAGTAGATTTAAAACGGAGATGAGGTAAAACTGTTTTTCCCATAGAGTAGTGAATCTGTGGAATTCTCTGCCCAGGGAAGCAGTTGAGGCGACTTCATTAAACTTATTTAAGGTTCAGTTAGATATATTTTTACATAAAAATGGAATTAAGGGATATGGGGAAAAGGCAGGTCGGTGGAATTGAGTCAATGATCAGATCAGCCATGATGTTATTGAATGGCGGAGCAGGCTCGACGGGCCGGATGGCCTATTTCTGCTCCTATTTTTTTCGTTCAATACCTCATGACAAGCAGGATTACAAAAGGGCTCTTTAGGCCTGGCAACTTTAGTGGAAAGAGAAATCTTTTTAAATTTACAACACGTTAGAAGCTATTTCCAGCCATTGAAACCCATGCTGTCCTATTATACCCAACAAATCTACACCCGGCACATTTTGAGGAGTGAGGGGAACCCGTAGCACCCAGGGAAAATCCATGCAGGTCACATGGAGAAAGGAGAAACTCCTTACAGACAGCGATAGATTTGAAACCTGGCTGCTAGCACTGTAATAACATCACCGACCTATAAATAGAGTTAAAAGTTTTGGCTCAAGGATCCCTCATCAGATCTGGGAAAGAGAAGATAAGTGTGTTTAAGTTGCACTAGGTGGAGAGGTCAGAGGGAATTTCAACGATTGATTGATGCTGACTGATCTGTGAGCACTTTCAGAATTCTCTGCTTTTGAGCATCTGCAGTTGTTTGCTCCAAAGATTGATAACTTAAGTCCACTTTCCTCCCCAGAGTTCGACAGAACAGAACCATTCTTTCATCTGTTCTTTAATGATATATGAAATCAAAGAAATCAAACTGGGAACCTTGTACTCACCTCAATGACGGTTAGCCATTGCTCTGCTAATACACTCAGGGCCTGAAATTCCTTGTCATTTACACAATGCCTGTTCCTCACCACCAGTGCAGAAGCCCCAAATATCTCACTTGTTCGACATAAACCTGCGTAGAAAAAGTTCAAAGTTCAGGTGTATTGTCAGAGTGAATACACGACGTTACAAACGAACCTGATATTAGATTTCCTGCAGGCGAGGCAGAAAAAAGAGGCATAAAAAAGAGGCAGAATCACCACTTTGTTGGTAGTGACAAAAAACTGTGTATATAAACACATGTATATAAACAAATAAAGAAATGTAAACTATCTGACTGTGCCATAAAGAGATAAAAAATCAACAGTGAGAGTCCTTAAATGTGTCCCTGATTGAGTCTGATGGTGGAGTGGGGGCAGCTATTCCTGAATCTGGTGGTGTGAATCTTGTGGTACCTAGACCTCTTTTCTGATGGTAGCAGCGAGAACAGAGCGTAGGCTGGGTGGTGTTGGATCCTGGATGATAGCTGCTCTCTCTGACAACAATATTCCCTGTAGATGTTCTCAATTGTGGGGAGGGTTTTACCTGTGATGTTCTGGGCTCTGACAATCACCTTTTTGCACATCTTTATGCTCGGGGTACTGGTGTTCCTATACCAGACCATAATGCAGCTGGTCAGCACACTATCCAGCACATATCTGTAGAAATTTGCAAGGGTTTCTGATGTCATACCAAATGTCGGCAAACTCCGGGAGGAAGCAGAGGTGCTAATGTGCTTTCTTCATGATGCCATTAGTGTGTTGGGTCCAGGAAAGATCCTACAAAATAGTGACTCCCAAGAACTTTAATTTGCTTACCATCCCCACCTTTGTTTTCCCAATGATCACTGGATTGTACACCTCTGATTTTCCCTTCCTGAAGTCAACAATCAGCTCCCTGGTTTTGGTGACATTCAGTGCGAGGTTGTTATTAGTTCAACATTCAGCCAAGTTTCTAATCTCCCTCCTATATCCTGACTCAACGCCCATTTTTATACACCCCACTACTGTGGTAACATCAGCAAATTTGTAGATGGTGTTGTTGTCATACTGAGCCACACAGTAGAAGGGAGTAGAGCAGGGGGCTAAGAATGCCCTTTATACAGAATATAAACTGCAAAGACCAGTAGGGTCAATCCTGAATCAGACTCATACAACTAAATACAAGGGAACAGTTGATTTATTCACAATGTGCACCAAAAATAAATTTTCACAGAGCCACCTTAGACTCATCACACAAATAAAACTAGTGGAGGCATTGCTGGAATTGCTGTAATGGCAGTTTGCCATTGGTGCAGGTCCGGAAGAGCATGGAGTGGAAATGTAGCGCTCCTCTGCAGGGTTCTACTGCCCAGTCCAATGACCGATGGCTCCGTATGGGCTTTCAATGGAGCTGACGGTATTTTATTTTAAAATTCTGGGCCCAAGGTGGAAGTAGCAAGAGGTTGCAGACTCCGGGGAAGCAGAGGACTTGAGCAGGGTGCCAGTATTGGGGAGAACACTCTCCCCCAGGTTGAGAAGGAGAAGCAGAAATGACCCTACGGGACAGTGACCACGGCAGCAGACCAATGAGGAGCTTTGAAGCTTAAGAACAGACAGGCGGCAGGAACCCATGCAGCTGTGGGCTGCTGGCAACTTGCAGTTGAACAACTCACATCAGGCTGCGGATTGCTGGAGACTTTCTCAAAACTGGATGAAGAGGTACCAGGTATCAGAACCAGGATGCAAATGGGTGGCAAAGGTGGGAAGGGTGGCCTTGGGCACTGAAGGCTTCCTGATTGTGTTTGGATCTGGAGCTCGGGTTCCCGATCATTTGGATTGAAGGCTGTGTGGCTGCAGAGGCTGTGGGAACTCTGGGGACGAATCCATTGACACTCAGTGACCTTGAAAGGTCCCTTTTTTGCATCTCTATCAGGGGTGCCAGGAAATTCAGCTTTGGGGCAGATTAAATGTAATTTTGTGTATTACATTTGTTTTATGACATGACAATAAAATAATCTTGAATGATATGGGCAAGAAAATGCAGGTCACATGCTCACAGCAAAATAAATCAAAATCTGATTTGGAAGATAGAAGATTATTCCTGAATTGATGAAAACTGTTTTCTACATTAATATAAAGGGAGAAAAAAAAGAGATACATAGTGTGCAGTCCTTTGAATGAGTTCTTGAATTGATACTGCAACCAAGATAAAAAAAATTTACAAGGGAGCATTGGAAAAAAATAATTAGAATCAAAAGGTGCACCCTAATTTAAAAAAAACAGTTCAACGAATTCCTGTAATTGAAATTATTTTTTAAAATGATGCAGATAATGGAAATCTGAAACAAAAACAGGAAAGAGCTGGAAATGCTCAGCAGGTCAGGCAGCAACTGTGGTAAGAAAAAGAGATCCAACTTTTCAAGTCCAAGGTCCTTCTGGGCAGCACAGTTCAGCACCACGCCTCGACACTACCACCAATCAGCACAGGGGTTCAAATCCTGCGCTGTCTGCAAGCAGTTTGTACGTTCTCTCCATGTCTGCGTGGGTTTTTCCCAGGGGCCCTGGTTCAAAATGTACTGGGGGTGAAGGTTAATTGGGTGGCATAGACTTGTGGGCTGAAAATGCCTGTCTAAATATAAATTTAATTTAAATTTTAAAATGTTTAAATTTTTTTAAATTTAAATTAAAAAATAAATAACCAACAAACTTTGCTCCCATGCAGAAATGGTATAGTATTCTTGGAAAAGATTTCATGGAGACAAAGTTATCATGTCAAATACATCAGTACTGCAAAGATATCACTTAAATTTTCAGAATGTCAAAATCAATTACAATTTAAATTCAATAGAGACTGCGTAATATTAAAAGTGATAAATTACGTTAACTGAACTGTGGCAGAACATAATGAAGCATAGAAATTTAATTCAGAGACCTCCACAAGTTTTCAATGAAGAACTGTCAGCTGCAGTTGAAATACATGATTCCTACCAGAAATAGTATGCTACGAGTTTTGTGTTGTAAAATTAGACTCAATCTAACGATGAAGTGATTGGATATACAAAGGTTGGCCTTTGTTGCTTATTTCATAAATGGGAATAGTAACTTATGACCATAGCTTGGACACAAAGAACAAGGCTAATTAAAAGAGAAATATAATACAGACACACACATATATTTCAGTAACAGTTGGATGCTTTGATTAGACATGCTTAGGTCATAATGGTCAGCACAATGCTGTTGTAGCGCCAGCAATCGGGGCCTGGGTTCAAATCTAGCGCTGTCTGTAAGGAGTTTGTACTTGCCCTCTGTTACTGTGTGGGTTTACTCCGGCTGCTCTGGTTTCCTCCCACCCTCCAAACAAAAACGTTCAGGGGTTGTAGGTCAATTGGCTGAAATCGGGCAGCATGTGCTAGTGGGCCGAAAGGGCCTGTTACTGTGCTGTGTCTAAATTTAAATTTAAAGCAGTCAAAATTTGTTCAATTAACTGTTACTTGATCTCTGGCTTCTTTTCAGTTAGCATATCCTTGAGTTTCTGGATTTGTGATAATGGCATTTGCCACCTCTTTATCCTTGGTAGCATTTACGTTGGGACTCTATAAAACTAAATCCAGCTTGAGTTAGGAAGAAGTTTCCAATTGGGTGACTTGATTCACTTAGAAGGGAGGACAAAGGTGAGTTCCAAACAGGTAATCAGGTACACGGATGGGAAAGTGTGAGAGACGCTGGGGCGGAATGCAAGCAAATGTGACGAATTTGGGTGGAAAACTTAGTTGTTGGACTGAAGATTCCATTTCCATGCAGTAAATTGCTCCAAGTCAAATGAAGGGAGGAAAGTTTTGGGGAGGCATCAAAGGGATTTTTTTTAAAAACACACAGAGTTGTGGGTGCCCAGAATGCTTTGCCAGGGTTGGTGGTGGAGGCTGAAACATTAAGAGACTCTTAGTCATACGATAAAATAAAAATAGAGGGTTATGAGATAGGAAGGGCTTTCTTTTTTGGCAGGAATATAAAGGTCGGCACAACATCCAGGGCCAAAGGGCCTGTGTTGTGCTGTAGTTTTTTTTTAATGTTCTAAATTCAGTATATATTAAACCTTAACCCCTTTCCTGGAAGATTCTAATATTTGTCTTTCATCAGACTCTTCACCACCATCCTGAAAATAAAAAATTTAGGGAGAGAGAAACAGCAAACAGTAACATACACGGATGAATCCATGTTTTTCTCTCCCAGTAAAGGTAGTTTCTCCATTTTCCTCACAGAACAAGGGTTGCAATGATCTAAATCAACTGCCAATTTTTTTCTTCCATTTTTGCTTTATTTTAAATGGAATACCAGTGAGTTCAAAAGATTTTCAATTGCAGAGTATGATGTGTATAATCACACACTGCATGAAAGAACTGAGAACAAAGAAAATATGAAATGTATAAGAAAGTAAATTGGGAAAAATATTACATTAGTATAAGCGGCTGGTAAAATTCACACATACAATACACTGAAATTCCCATAGCAAGAAGGAATTAATTGGAAAAGATCAGCAATCCTTCCTCTCAGCAATCTGTTTTGCTTGAGAAACGCTACGGCAAACTTAGCACTGAGGGTGGAGGTGAGAAACCATACCTTGAGGGCTTGAATACATTTTTCCAATCATTAATTAGGAAAAGACACCCACAAGTTCTAATTAAAATTTTTTTTTTCAAACACTATTAAATTCTCTACAGCAATGCACTGCTTCATTGTGCTTGTGGAAGGCGATTTTCAAAACATGAATGTTGCGGACAAAAACACAAAGCTGGAGAAACTCAGTAGGTCAAACAAACAGCTTACCGTATATAGCAAAGATGAAGATACATAACCAAAGTTTCAGGCTTGAGTCCTTCATGAGCATATGAACAAAATATAGACAGGGACCAAACAAAATGGTGAGGGGGGGGGGGGAGGAACACAGTCCCACAGACAGAAGGTAATAGATGGATTAGGGAGGGAGGGCATACCACCAAACGGGGGGATGGGGGAATGGCTCTGTGAATGGGGATCTGGAGGAAAGAAGACAGAGGGAAGGAGAACAGGGGAGTATGCCAGCAGAATCCAGAGAAGTTGATGTTAATGCCATCCGTTTGAGGGTGCCCAGACGGAAAACTCAGTTTTATTCCTCCAATTTACAGGTGGTCTTGGTGGGACAGTATATGAGCTCATGGACACCCTATCAGCATGGGGGCACAGAAATGAAATGGTTGGCCACTGGGAGATCCTGGTCATTGATGAGGACAGAGCAAAGGTGGAAAGTGAAGCGATTGTCCAGATATTCTCTTAAATTCCACAATGAAACAAAAGGATGGGGAATAACCCAGACAGGTAAAAATGTGGGTGGCAGCTTTGAGTCTGCTGGGATTGCTTAGTGTCAGTACCAACTCAAGTATGATTTATTAAAGAAACCAAAAGATGAATTCTTTGCCTCAAGCTTTTACGAACCAAAAATATTCAAGATGGTAATTCAGAACATAAGCACAAACTGAATTTATAAAAAAAACAGATCAATCCCACGCAATACATCATAACCACAGAGTCAACCCCTGATATCCATTTAACATTCAGAGCTCTAGAGGTCATGTAACTCGAACAAATTAAATTCAAATTTGCTTACTACGAACAAAACATTTAATCAACTGTGAAAAATGTTTGCTCTTATTAATATTGTTAGAGTTGCAAACTGCATGGATGAAAATGTTTTTTTTGCAGCTAAAATCAAATAGCTGTGAAATTCAACAGAGACACTTGTGGAGAAGATGATGAAGATACAACACAGTACGGCATGCACGACACAAAGCAAAAGCAGCATGGAAAGGAAAGAGCTCAGTGATCTAACAGCCGATGGATCCGATCAATACTCAACAGTCCTGCCTCATCCAACAATGAATGGTAGTAGATAATTCAAGTCCAGTTTATTGTCATTCGAATGTACAAATACAACCCGATGAAACAGTATTCTCCACTCCTCAGTGTGCAAAACACTCACACATAGACAAACAATACATATGCCGGATAAGT
The DNA here is from genome assembly GCF_036971445.1 of Narcine bancroftii. Classification (NCBI taxonomy): domain Eukaryota; kingdom Metazoa; phylum Chordata; class Chondrichthyes; order Torpediniformes; family Narcinidae; genus Narcine; species Narcine bancroftii. The sequence continues at coordinate 16,468,684 of NC_091472.1, forward strand.
GTCTATCTATACAAATAAATATTATACCATGAATATAAGAGTCTCGGATGGTTTGAGTGAGCAGTTCCTTTGTTGTTTCACTCACTGCCCGTGGGAAGAAGCTGTTCCTCAGCCTGGTAGGACTGGCTCTGATTCTCCTGTGTCTCTTCCCTGATGGGAGCAGCTGAAACCTGCTGTGTGCAGGGTGGAAGGGGTCCTCAATGATTTTGTGCGCCCTCCTCAGAAAATGATCCTGTTAGATCAGGTTGATGGTGGGGGGTGGGGCAAGGGTGACACCTGTGATCCTCTTTGCTGCTCTTATTGTCCTGTGGATTGACCTCCAATCCATTTCTCTGCAATAACCGTACCACACTGTGATGTAGCCAGCCAGGATGCTCTTGATAAAGCTCCTATGGAAGGTTGACGTAACGGAGGCCAGTAGCCTTTCCTGCTTCAGTCTTCTCAGGAAGTGCAGTCGCTGTTTTGCCTTCATGTTTAAGTGAAATCCAAGGAATGACTTTCTTCTGAAGTCCACGATTATCTCCCTTGTCTTGTCCATGTTGAGACTCAGGCTGTTATTCTCGCACCATTTCATGAGATATTCCACCTCTTCTCAGTAGTGCAACTCATCATTGTTGCTGATGAGGCCAACGACTGTTGCGTTATCCACAAACTTGATGACACTGTTGGAGCTGGATCCGGCGATCCAGTTGTGGGTCGTTAGCGTGAACAGGAGCAGGATGAGCACACAGTCCTGAGGTGCGCCAGTGTTCGCCATTCTGATATCAATTCGATTAAGCGATCGGGTCTGCTTTACCAATAATTAAGCATCTGATGGAACGAAGGGGCTTACCCATTATCAACAATGGTCAAGCCTATCAGATGAATGTGACACATTACTATTTACATCACATGAGCATTGGATACAGCAAAGGACAAGAAAAGTATCTTCAAATAATATTAATTAGACTTACTTAGATTTATGTTTCAGATATGGACAAGAAGTTGGCACTCTTTTGCATTCAACTTGGCAGTGTTCTACATTTAAAACTTTTGGCTTGAAATGGGTAATATATTAGAACGAATAACTGGAGTAAAATTCCCACAGGATCCAATGTTATTTTTACTGGGAGATATCAGAAGGATTAAACCTAAATTAAAACTGAATATGCATCAAGTAAAAATTGTTCAAATTGCTATAACTTGGAAATCTGGTGCTGATTTGGGAATGGATAGATGGCATGTAGAAGTTCAGAGCTGCATTCCACTTGTGAATATTACTTATAATTAAAGAGATAAATATCATATATTTTGGAAAATATGGGGCCCATATTTACAAACTGTTGGTATTAAAATTTAAATGAACCTTGAACATTCCCTTTCTCTTATAGGTCTGTATATATTTGAAAGTATCGGAAAAGTGAAGTATTCCTGTTGTGGTTTTCTTGCCCCTCTTCTCTTTTTGTTTGAGTTTATAGAGGTTGGGGGGATTAATAGGAGGTTTTTCTTTTTTTATATAAATACCACATGTATTTGCATTAAGTTTGAAATATTGTAATATGTTTGCTTAGTGGTTTTATTTTAAATAAAGTTTAAAAAAAATAAAAGCATCCTCGAAGACCTGAGCTCCAGAGCCGGCTCCACCTGCAGGCAAACTGTTATATGGTCATACACTGGCATCTACTTACTAACACTGGCCAGGTATATCCCATTCATAAAAGGCAGGACAAGCCCAAAGGAATCAGTGACTTCCCATTCACCATCGTCAATGTGAAGAAGGTAACACTGACAGTGCTATCAAGCTGCTCTTGCTCAATCATCTACTCACTGACGCACAGCTCGTGTTTCACACACCTCATTATTGCATTGGACCAGACGTGCAGCTGAATTCTAGAGGTGAGATTAGCCTTGACTTCGATAACTCAGGCCACACGAAGCAACAAGGGCCTGGTCACATTGAATAGGCATTAAGGGATAAACACACCATGCACAAAGAAAGATGGTTGCAGTAGTTATGCACAAACATGCTGGAATAACTCAGCAGGAACCTGACAAAGGGCCCAGGCCTGCAACAATAATTACCCTTCACTTCTTTGGCATGCTGTGTGACCTGCAGAGTTTCTCCAGCCGTGTTTGTGGATTGCACTTGATCCTAGCATCGGCAGACTTTCTTGTTTAACTGGCTGTGGTTGTTCCAGTCCCCTACATCATTGCAGGTCTTCCACAGAGGTCCAATCAGCTGCTTCATCAATGTCCTTCCTTCCATCCTTAGGACAGAAGTACTGATGTTTGTTGGGTTCAATCCCTTTCACGACTCCTTGGCAAACAAAGCAGCCGCACCTGCATGCAGCAAGACCCAGGCAATATTTAGATACGCTGCTAAGTGTCAAGTCACAAACCTGTCAGGTAACAAGGACCTCCAACAAGAGAATCTAATATGACCATAAATGACCATAATTAAAATGACCATAATATGACTAATATCTCCCACCATCAATGCACAAGAGTCATCATGGCCCTGAAATTCAAACAGACCAGCCAAAGTTCAAATTTATTGCCAGAGTAGATGCGTGACATCACATACAACCCCAAGATTCTTTTACCTGTACCTTATGGCTGCAACATGTGCGTACATGACATCACAGGCAACCCTGAAAATCTTTTTCCTCCACATCAATGTTATACCTGCTCTTGAGCAGGTCAGAAGTTACATTTGCAGAAGCAAGTGACACCCTGACACCCACAAGCCCACATAAAATCTACAAGCAAAAATCAAGTCTGATAGAATACCTTCCTTTTGCCTGAATGAATGCAGCTCCCACACTCAAGTAGCTTCATACAATGTAGCATGACTGGAACTTGATTCACCGCCCAAAACATTAATTCTCTCAAACACCAGTAGACATGGGCTACATCTCCTCACTTGTCAGGAAAGTGCAACAGTGACTGCACTTCCTCAGAAGACCGAAGCGGGCAGCATCATGTCAACCTTCTACAGGAGCCCTTGAGAGTGTCCTGGCTGGCTGCATCACAGCGTGGTATGGTTGCTCCAGAGAAATGGATTGGAGGACAATTCCCAGCACTACAAGAATGTCAGAGAGGATCGCTCGAGCCTCTATCCCTTCCCCCCAATTGATGTAATCTGCCAGGATCATTGTCTGAAGAGGGCACATAAAATAATTGAGTATCTTTCAGCTGCACCCATCAGGAAAGAGACTCAGGAGGATCAGAGCCAGCACCACCAGGCCGAGGAACAGCTTCTTTCCACAGTCAGTGAGAAGGTTGAGCGACCAAAGGAACGGCTCACACTAACCATCTGAGACTCTCATATTCATGAGACAAGGTTTATTTATTTATTTAATTACATCTATGAATACTTGTCCTGCATATGTATTGTTTGTCTGTATGTATCTGTGTTATGTCTGGTTGTGTGTCTGTGTTTTGCACCAAGGACCGGAGAACGCTGTTTTGTCAGGTTGAAATTGTACAGTCAGATGACAATAAATTTGAATTGACGAAATTCTGAAAAATGGAAAAAAAATCAAACTCAAAACAGGCGAGCTTTGTCTAACCTACTTGAATCTCGTGCTTTGAACCTTAAGGAGGGATTACCCACATATTTGCTCTTTAAGTGTATGTTTAAAACACTCTAGCAAAAGAATGCATCTTTACTTAACTAAATCCCGAGATGTATTTTTAATTTCTATGTTCTGACATCATTATTAAAGTGTTCAGGAGGCACAAGGTTCAAGATATGAAGTTTCAAACAGAACATCAAAAAAGCCAACCACTGGGAGAAAGTGTTTGGGATGGACCAGAAGAGCCAAGTTGGCCTCCTTCGATGCTCTAATTGTTATATGGTTATATAAATTGTCCTTTTGTAAAATATTTTACACCTTCCTTTCTTATTTCCATTTCATCTTCATACCAATGAATACAGTGAAGGTACAAATGCAACCTAAAGTCACAGGAGAATGGAACCCATGCTGAAACAGAACACAAAAATATCTTGCAACACTTGAAGTATTACCTCCCAGGTTAGTTGACTTATCAATGAGTGATGCCACTACAATCAGGCTATTATTGGATGACCTGCCAAACATGGTCTCTCTCTCCTGATGGAGCAGCTCCAGGTCTTGGTTTGGAATGCTATTTTTACAAGGCATTATCTTCTTTTGTACATCCATCCATTCAGCACCTTGGTCCACATCAGCCAGGCCATAACCTGTAAAACATTTCCAACCAACATTCAATTTGTATATTGTCACAATATCTGTACTACACTGAAAAGATGAGTTTTGTAATCGCTATGAAGATTTACCCAGCAAAAGTAGAATAATTTGCTCGAAGTCCTAGAGAATTCAACCAAAGTTAAGAAGAAGATGAAAATACACCGGAAATGTTTTCTAACCTTTGAGGATTAGCTGCCCTTCCATCCATTGCTGCAGATATTCACGCTGAATAGTTAGATTATATTTTAAATCACACTTTCTCAATTTTGGCACTCCTTCCAAGGTCATGAGACATTATGAGTACTTGATTGAGCAGTGTGCCTACAAAATTAACTACCCAAGCTTTGCTGTTGTGTTCCAGTGACTTGCAATATTCCCCGAGGCGAGAATCAGCTAGGTTACATGTTCCAATTATCCACGCAGAATATAACCATAACCATAACCATATAACCATTTACGGAGCGGAAACATATGGCATTACTTCTAAGAATACAGTTTTTAAATATGATTGGCTGAATTCTCCACCCCTCCTAATTTCTTAAAGACAATATAAGCGTCGATGGGACCAAGTATGAAGAAAAACTAAAATAAAATGAAAAGGGGAGGTGTTGAGGTGATTTGATAGGAGACAGATGGACACAAGCTATTTCCATTTATTGGAGGTCTAGAAAGAAAGACACAGGCTGAATGCAGTTTGGACAGGTAACGTGGTTAATATGGTTGGGAAGGTAATGCGTTATCTGAAACAGGAATGGAAGAGGCAACGGGTTGGGCAAGTTACAGGGTAACTGAGACAGTGATGGAACAGGCAAAGGTTTGGGCCGGTAATGCGTTAGTTGAGACAGTGATGGAACAGGCAATGGTTTGGGCCGGTAACGCATTAACTGAGACGGGTATGGAACAGGCAACAGTTTGGACAGGTAACACAGTTAAGAGCAGAGAAGCATTTTTATTGTCATGAAGACCTTCCCATTGTTTGAGTTAGGCTGGGGATTGATGAAAAGAGGGTCATGGAAATAACCAGAATATGCAAGACTAGGGCTATGTTGGTCAAATGGTTTATCAGTGTGACATCATTTGATGTCAGTCATTTCCGTGTGCATCCCAGTACAAGTCGTCCTCAGGTTACAACAGGATTCAGTTCCTGAGAACTGTTCATCAGTATGTGGGGGGGATAGGTAGCAGGCCACCAGCTGGCCTTAGTGATTTAGCGAGTCTGCCCAGCACTTCCAGGTCTGTTCAGCTGGACGCACCATGATTATTGTGGCTTGGGGAAAGGAGAGAGAGAGAGAGAGCATAAGGAAATGGCCCATTTCCATAAAACAGAAAATGCCTGCAGCTTCCGGCAAATTCACCTCTGTCCGTCCAACCAGTTTCTCAAATGTACATTCATATGTACGCGAGGTCATAGGTTGGGCATCCGTAACCTAGGGAGGACCAGTATGTAAGTTAGTGGTTCCCAACCTTTTTTATGCCCCGCACCCCTAAAAAATTTTAATATGTTTTCGCACCCCTTAAAGTAATAATTTATTTAAGAATAAAGGTGAAGGTGACCAAAAACAAATTTGTATAATCAATTTTTAATAATATATAAACAAAAATGAAACATCTGTAAAAGAAAAAAAATTACAACAAATTAAAAGTTGCATAAACCCTACAAAAAAATTAAATTTCCATCCATGCATGAAATTTCTTAAAAAAATTAAAGAACTAATGTTCAAATGTTCATAAGCCAATTTAAATTTAATGACTCTTTTGTTCCTGTTTATTGCTTAAGAGTTTTTCAAAACGTGGCACTTTGTGGCTGATAGCAGTCCGCGTGTCTGCCTGGGCACCCAAGCGCTTTCTAGATTTTGTCTCGATTGACAAAAGGCCTCTAAATCCAGACTCGCAAAAGTATGTTGTCACGAATGGGATGAGCACAGTTAGTGCTTTTTCACAAAGTCTTCGAAACATGTCCATGGCCGAACACCAATATTGTTCCAAAGTTTGGCTTTCAAACTGCATTTCAAGAACACGATTTGTGCGCAATTCCATAAGATCTTCCTTCAGCTCTTCATCATCCGACATATTATCCAAATTGAAGGAGTATGGATTTATTTAAAAAACTGAAATGTTATCTCGCACCCCCTGGAATGCTACCTCACACCCCCTCGGGGTGCGAGCACCCCCGGTTGGGAAACCCTGATGTAAGTAAATGACGCTAAACAAAATTCTTAGGGAAGAAGAACACTCATCAGTCTTAGTCATGTCCCACAATTAATTAGGTCTCAAATACATCTCAATTTGGCTCACTGGCCAGATATTATACTTGTCCACCTTTATGTGTAAAATGGTTAAAACTGGACTGAACTTGCGCTTTCATTCTTCTAACAGACCTCAGCCACAAGTTACATATCTGGCATTCTCATACAAATGGCCAAAACATGTGTGAAGCCATAAGTCCCAAAATTATGGTGCCCTAAAATGAAGGGATTATGTATAAAAACGTGCTATAATTTCTACATGGTCAAACCAAAATGTATACAAATATCCCTGAATAAAATCTGGAATGTGGATTTTAATTACATGTGAATTGTTTGATTAAATATTGAAAACTGTGGAGCTCAGGGGAAAGTAAAGGAAAAAAAGTGCCTTTGTCCCAAACATAATGGAGGTTACTGTATGTACACACAATGTACAGATACAATAGAAGTCTTGCTTACTACCACAACACAGCATTTGCCAACAGTTAATTGGTTGAAACACCACCTCCAAAGTCGGCACAATGCAGTGATAGCAGAAAGGTGGTTGAAGGCACCAACATGCCTGTACCTTTTCCACAGATCCTGCCAAACGTCTGGCTTCTATCATGCAGGATGGAAGTCACACGATGATGCCATCATTTTAATTTTCCCTCCAAATTATACCAAGGAAACCCTGAAACACAGGATAGAGCTACAAAAGCAATGGCTCAACACAACTTCCTTTATAATTAAGGAGTGGGCAACAGATGCCTTGCAAATGCTGAGCTGGAACAATCAGTACACTAAATACAGGCTGAAATGTTCATCAAATAACGTGAATTGCAAATTGGCTTCAAAACAGGTTCAAATATCAAAATAGAAACATGGACTTAATACAGTCACGCACTGTTCTGACAGGCTGCCTTGCCCATTACTTTATGTGGGCAACACACTTCTATAATATGCACTAAAATTCAAAAGGCAAATAAATGTCTATCAAATGTTTAGAGTCAGTTGGGATTGGCCAATGTCTTAAAATTGGGGAAGAATATTAAAAGGAATCTAGAGTCTTAAACTAAATAGTTTGCATTGAATTTGTCTGTGCATTGCATTGTAGGAGAAATTTCCCTACAGACAAGATGGTTACACCGAAAACAATACACAACTCCTTTACAATTAGACTGGAGTGGGCAGCAGATACCAGCCTTGCCAATGTCACCCACAATGAAGGAGGTTGAAGTTAAAGGGAAACAGTAGATACATGCTTGATGTTCAAAATCCATGTTTAGAAATGTGGTGGAAAAAAACGTGATGCATTTGATGGGACAAAATACAGAGCCAGGGTTGTGCACAAAGGAACAGCTGAAAAGAAATACTAATAGGACCAAATTGGAAGAACAGCACCTCATAGTCCATCTGGGCACCCTCGGACCAGAGGGCATTGATATCAACTTCTCCAGTTTCCATTGGTCCCAACCTCTCACCTTTCTCATTTCCCATCTCTACATCTCTATTCCTCCAGCTGCCCTCCCCTTGTCCCTCTCTCTTTCTTCCACAGAGCTCCTCTCCTCTCCTCCCCTGATCAGTTCTCAGCTTTTCTCTCCTGCCCTCCAACCCATGTCCACTTGAAAGATAAATAAAGTATCATTGGCGAGCTGTTGCCCAGTGCTCCTCCCCAGCTCCTTCTTCCCTCATCCCCCTTCCTTTTTATTCAGGCGCCTGCCCACTTTTTGCTCAAGGATAAGGACCAAAATGTCCTTGCCTCCTTTGGATGCTGCAAAACCTGCTAAGGTTTCTCCAGCACTTTTGAGTATTTACTAACAGGAGGCTTTATTTGATTTCAGGAACGTGCATTAACAGATTCTTTGCCCGTCTGCCATAATAAAGGAACAATTTAATCCTAAAAATTTAACGTCAACCAAGAATATTCAATTTACAACTCTCGAGGAAAGCAAGGGGATAGATTAAGAGAAACAGAATCACAATACTGTATCCTGGTAGATTGAGGTGGTTCTTGAAAGATAAATAAAGTATCATAAGCGAACTAAGAACTGGATTTTGGAATTCAGCAAAGTGAAGGAATGTAGACAGCCATCACGTGGAATTAGTTTTGCATTGTTCCAGATTAGATGGCAAACAACACAAGAAACATTGAATATATTTTTTCTGTGTTACCCTTTAATCTAGAGGGAAATTTCTCCTAAAACGCTCTACACAAACAAATTCAACGCAAACCATTTACTTTAAGACTAGAATCCTTTTTATACTCTTCTACCAATTTTAAGACATTGGGCTAATCTCAAACTGACTCTAAAAATTTGATAGACATTTATTTACCTTTGGAATTTTAGTGAAAATTATCCAAGTGTGTTGCCTGCAGAGAGTAACGGGCATGGCTGCTCTGTCAGAACAATGCACTGCTGTATTAAGCTCAAAGTCCAGGTTTCTATTTTTGAGATTTGAACCTATTTTGAAGCCAATTTGCAATTCACATTATTTGGTTCCCAAACTTTTGATGAACATTTTAGTCTGTATTTTGCAAACTGAATGCTCCAGCTCAAAATGAGGACATCTAAAGGAATTAGAAGTTAACAAGTTAAGTAAGCTGAGCACTGAACCATGAAAAGCAAAATTAGAATTTGCAAAGTCATCTTAAAAATGCAGCAATCCAATGAACTACAACAGGGAGATAAAGATGAAACTCAAAAGAAGCACAAAGATATGTATTCAAATTTTAAGGATAAAAAAATAATTTAATAAAGGTGAAAAATAAATGTATTAAATCCAAGCCCATTCTAATATTCAGACAGAAATTTTTTATACCCAAGACATTTGAGGGAACAGAGTCATGGGCACAAGAAAGTTAACTCCTTGTCCCCACTTTAACCTGTTCGTATCGATGCAAGAGTTTTTAATTATGATCATTAATGATTATCAAACATCAGGTAAAGTTTACTGGCTATTATGGCCATTCAGCAACTGCTTGTGTGAAGTACTGGAACTTCAGGTGAGAATGGAACAGTATGTGTCCAAATTTCAGTGAAAATAGAATAAGATGGAACTAAAAGAGTGGCACGGCTACCATAGGTAGATCCACCACCTTTATACAAATAATAGTAGAAATTATGCAAAAACGTTTGTGGTGTATGTCAGGAACATGTATATTTTCCCCTCTCAAACACCCTGAAGTGAGTACTCAAGAAATACATATAGGATACATTCTCTGTTCTATTTAGCTTGCCTCCTAATGGAACTAAGTCTTTGTAAAGCCCAGGATATCTCAGCTCTTCCGCCAGTAATTTAAGATAGTTTTCCCAGAAGTTCATAGCAATCAATTATGTTTCAGTGTATCTCACTTGTCACTCTGAAGGACTTGCTTATTTTCATCAGGAAATGGATGTAGTCTATTCACAACATATCAAACTTATTACACGTTGGTTTATTTTTAAAAGCAATTGCATCAAGGTGAAGGAGATGATACAAAAATTAGAAACTGATTGAAAGTCAGAAGCCTTGGAGATTCACGGCCTGCTGAGAATGAGATTGAGGGTATTTAAGGCCGCTGATCCAGATCACTACAGAAAGTCCAGGAATGAGCTGTGGAAGGTTTTCTCAGCGGCAGAGGCAATTCAAAGTGAGACTGAACACCATAAACGGCAGTGCTGCTTCACTGCCCGATGAGCTGAACACCTTTTATGCTTTGAGAAGGAGAATTCAATTGCGCCTACAAGAATCCTTGCGGAAGCGGATGGCCCTTGCGATATCTGAGGCCAGCACCATTCGAGAGGGTGAACCTCATCATTCGAGAGGGTGAACCTTCACAAGGCGTCAGGCCCTGATGGGTACTTGACATGGTACTGAAAATCTGTGCCAACCAAACAGCTGCTGGAGTTAGAGATTCCGACCTGCTTCAAAAGGGCAACAATCATCTCTGGGCCAAAGAAGAGCAAAGGGAGTTGCCCCAATGACTATCACCCTGTAGCCCTCACATCTTCTCTGATGATTTGTTTTCAGAAGTTGGTCATGGCCAGAATTAACTCGTACCCAAGTAAAGATCTTGACCCACTGCGATTCGCCTACCTTCCTTCAAAATTGCTCCACAGTAGATGCTGTATCAATGGCTCTCCACTTAACTCTGGATCACCTAGAAAACAATGGCACATACATCCAGCTACTCTCCATCAACTATAGCTCAGCTTTCAACATCATCATTCCCTCGGTGCTGGTCAACAACCTCCACACCCTGGGCCTCTGCACCCCTCTCTGCAAATGAATCCTTGACTTTCTCATCGGAAGACCACAGTCAGTATGAATTGGAAACAATGTCTCCTCCTCATTGATGATCAACACAGGTGCACTTCAAGGATGCGTGCTTAGCCCACTGTTCTACTCACTCTACACCCATGACTGTGTGGGTAGGCAAAATTCAAATTTGTCATTGCCTCCACGGTCATCAGCAGAATCCCAGACGGCAATGAGGAAGCATACAGGAGGGAGATAGATCAGCTCATTGAGTAGTGTCACAATAACAACCTTGTACTCAATATCAGCAAAACCAAGGACCTCACTGTGGACTTCAGAAGAAAATCAAGAGAACATGAACCACTCCTCATTGAGGAGAGGATCAAGAACCTTAAATTCCTGGGTGTCAACATCACGGAGGATCTGACCTGGGCCTGTATGTCAATGAACCATGAAGAAGGCTCACCAGCAGCAATACTTTGTGAGGAGTTTAAGGAGATTTGGTATCACACCAAAGACTCTTGAAAATTTCTATAGATGTTCCATGGAGAGCATTCTGACTGGTGGCATCACTGTTTGGTATGGAGATGTTAATGCACAGGACAGGAAAAGACTACAGAGAGTTGTGAACTCATACAGTGCCATCATGTGCATCAGTCTTCACTCCATGAGGCAGCGTCTCAAGAAAGTAGCCTTTATCCTCAAGGACCCTCTTCACCCAGCCTACATTTCAGGAAAAAGGTACAGGAGCCTGAAAATGAGCATCCAGTGGCACAAGGACAGCTCCTTCCCCTCTGCCATCAGATTTCTGAATGGACTACGAATCACAAGCATTACATTATTTTAATGGAAGGACCATTGTAAATAAGGAGGATGACCTTAAGGTGTGGATAGACACATGGATATACGATATTGTGGCCATCAGTGAAACTTGGTTGCAGGAAGGGCATGTTTGGCAGTTAAATATTCCAGGATTCCATTGTTTTAGGCGTGATAGAACAGGGGGGAATAAAAGGTGAAGGAGTTACACTCCTTATTAGAGAGAATATTACAGCAGTGCTGTGGCCGGATGGTTTGGAGGGATCGTCCAGCAAGGCTATTTGGGTAGAATTGAGGAATGTCAGAGGCCTAAAAGCATTAATGGGAGTGTATTATAGACCGTAAATTTGTGCTGAGGGAATTAAAAGAGCAAATTTGTAAGGAGATTACGTATATGTGCGATAAACGCAAGGTGGTAGTTAGGGGAGATTTCAACTTTCCGCACATTCACTGGGATGCCCATACAGTAAGAGATCTGAATGGGTTAGTTTGTTAAGTGTGTTCAGGAAAGTTTTCTTAATCAGTACATAGAAGAACCGACTCGAGAGGGGGCAGTATTGGATCTCCTATTAAGGAATGAGATAGGTCAGGTGACAGGTTTGTGTTGGGGAACACTTTGGGTCTAGTGATCACAATATTATTAGTTTTAGGTTAGTAATGGAAAAAAATAGAGATGGGCCAAAGGTTGAGATTCTTGATTGGAAGAAAGCAAATTTCGAGGGGATGAGAAAAGATTTGGAGGGTGTGGGTTGGGATATTTTCAGGGAAGGATGTAGCAGATAAATGGAGGATATTCAAAGGAGAAATTTTGAGAGCACAAAGTCGGTATGTCCCCATGAGGATTAAAGGAAAGACTAGAAACTATAGGGAGCCTTGGCTTTCAAAAGATATTGGGAACTTGGTTTGGAGGAAGAGGGATGTGTACAACAGGTATAAACAGCAGGGAATAGGTGAATCGCTTGAGGAATAGAAGGAGTGAAAAAAATTTTAAGAAAGAAATTAGAAAGGCTAAAAGGAGATAGGAAGCTGTTTTGGCAGGCAGAGTAAAAATAAATCCAAAGGGTTTCTATAGGTACATTAAAAGTAAAAGAATAGTAAGGGATAAAATTGAGCCCCTTGAAGATCGGGGGGTAGGCTCTGTGAGAAGTCAGAGGAGATGGGAGAAATTTTAAATGATATTTTTTTTCTTCAGTATTCACTAAGGAAAAGAATATTGAATCAGATGAAGTGAAGATATATGGTAGGGAGGTTATGGATAATATAAAGTTTAATGAGGATATATTTAAAAAAAGATCAAGGTGGATAAATCTCTGGGTCCTGACAAAATATTCCCTAGGATCCTGAGGGAGGTTAGTGTACAAATAGAGGGGGCTCTGACAGAATGTCACGAACCACGGGGGAGGTGCCGGAGGACTGGAAGGTGGCTCATGTTGTTCCACTGTTTTAAAAAGGCTCCAAAAGTAAACCTGGTAATTATAGGCCTGTAAGTTTGACATCGGTGGTGGGTGAACTAATGGAAAGTGTTCTTAAAGATGGTACATACAACTATTTGGAAGGTCAAGGATTTATTCGAAGTAGTCAGCATGGTTTTGTACAGGGCAGATCATGTTTAACAAATCTTTGAGTTTTTCAAGGAGTTTACTAAAAAGGTAGATGACGATGGGAAGGCTGTGGATGTTGTCTATTTGAACTTTGACAAGGTTCCCCATAAGAGGTTAGTAAGGAAGGTGGAAGCATTAGGGATTAATGATGAAGTAGTAAAATGGATTCAACAATGGTTGGATGGGAGATGCCAGAGAGTAGTGGTGGAAAATTGTTTGTCAAATTGGAGGCCAGTGTTGAGTGGAGTGACACAAGGATCAGTACTGAGTCCACTGCTGTTTGTCATATATATTAACGATCTAGGTGATAGGGTGGCAAATTGTATTAGAAAGTTTGCAGATGATACAAAGATTGTGGTGTTGTGCAGAGTGAGGAGGATTATCAAAGCTTACAGGGTGATATAGGACAGTTAGAAGAGTGGGCTTGAAGATGGCAGATGGAGTTTAATACTGATAAATGTGTGGTGCTGCATATTGGTAGGACTAATCAAAACAGGTCATACACGGTAAATGGTAGACAATTGAGGAGTGCAGTGGAACAAAGGGATTTAGAAGTCATGGTACATAATTCCCTGAAAGTTTAAATGTAGATAGGGTAGTGAAGAAGGCGTTTGGTATGTTGGCTTTCATAAATCAGAGTAATGAATACAAGAGTTGTGATGTTATGTTGAAGTTGTATAAGGCATTGGCGAGGCCAAATTTGGAATACTGTGTGCAGTTTTGGTCGCTGAATTACAGGAAGAATATAGACAGAATAGAGAGTGCAGAGGAGATTTACGAGAATGTTGCCAGGGTTTCAGGGTTTAAGTTACAGGGAACGGCTGAGCAGATGGGACTTTATTCCCCAGAGTGTGGACGATTGAGGGGTGATTTGATAGAGGTATTCAAAATTATAAGGGGGACAGATAGAGTCAATGTGGACAGGCTTTTTCCATTGAGAGTGGGGGAGATTCAAACAAGAGGGCATGGATTAAGAGTAAAAGGTGAAAAATTTAGGGGAAACATGAGGGGGGAATTTCTTCACAGAGGGTGGTGGGGGTGTGGAATGAACTTCCGGTAAAGGTGGTAGAAGCAAGATCGATGTTAATATCCAAGGAAAAGTTGAATAGGTATATGGATGGGAGTGGTATGGAGGGTTATGGGCTGAATGCGGGCCAGTGGGACTAGGTGGGAGAAATAGTTCGACATGAACTGGAAGGGCTGAACTGGCCTGCTTCTGTGCTGTAAATGGTTATATGGTTCAACCTCACTTTATTCTATTTTCTTACACGATTTATTTATTTTTGAAATGTGATTTATAGCAATATTTACAGTATAATGATGCCACAAAACAACAAATTTTCTGACATGTTCAGGGCAATAAATTTTGATTCTGAAAATTAAGTACCAAGCTTAGAAAAATACCTCACACAGGTTTTGATAGAAAAACCATTTCAGTACAAATGGTAAGCTGCAATCAAAGAATAAACACCTACAGTAAATATTCTAATAACTGCTCCTTTCACAGTCTCACCAAGGGTGAACAGTCAGGGCACCAATGTGATAAACTGGATCTATTTCTGTGAGATGAAATAGCTGGAAATCATTCACTGCTACGAAATTATTAAATGAAGTTTCAGGGAAGCAGGCTGGACTAACTGATGTGGTAGTAATAGGTATATAGAATTAAAGAATTGAAGAGACTTTGTGCTACTGGTAATTAAAGTGTACATGGTCAAAGCATTAGTAGTCATTGGAAACTACAGAATATGTGAACAACTGCTCATCTGCATTCTGAGCAATGGCTGTCACCATTTCAGATTTAATCATGGATGACTGACAAGCTTGACTTCAGAGGCTTATGAAATAATTAAATATGGTGAAAACTCTGCAGAGGGCTTTTGTTCTGCCAGTAAATTCAAATGCCACACCGGCCATGTTCAACCTCACATCTAAATGTTCAATGCAAAGGTTTAACTGTTTCCTTCAAAATTGTTATGGTCAGACTTAAATACCTTGCAAAATGGCATTTGGGCCGAGTGACGGACAAATACCAAATTAAATGTCTTTAAATACTTTGAGAGGTTGAACTAATAACTTTCTACAACTTGTTTAGTTTTTATATCACAGAATTTGCATTGTTTGTATGTGTGTTATGCCTGGTTGTGTGTCTGCGTGTTTTGCACACAGGACCAGAGAATACTGTTTCATCGGGTTGTACTTGTACAATCAGATGACAATAAACTTGACTTGACTCTTCTAATTTTATTTAGTTTGGACTGCTGGAAATGCAGTAGATCAAATTGAACAACAGTACAAAGATATAACCATATAACCATTTACGGAGCGGAAACAGGCCATGTTGGCCTTTCAAGTCCGCACCGGTTCACTGATTTTGTGCGCCCTCTTCAGGCATTGGTCCCAATAGATCTTCATTCAAAAACGATGATAAAATGGGAGGAGTCACGTGATGGAGTAGTGGCCGGACGGTGAACTCCAGCCCTCTCCAGAAAAGTCGGGATAAACAAAGGAAAACACAAAGGCACAGAAATAAAAGTTACAGAAAAGTGAGTATAAAGGTGGAAAGAAGATGGCGACAAAAAAAGAAAAATCGAAAGCAACGGTAAGAAGAGAGGAAGAGAAGACAAAGGAGGAAAAAGGTGAAGGCCTTACCTGTCCGAAGAGGCCCGCTGCGGAGAGAGAAACCCGCTCCCTCAGGTCGGTAAATAATGGACTACAAAAATGGCTCGCTGACCCGAGTAAAAGTGCGCAATCGCGCATGCGCGATTCCTTGCGCATGCGCGATGCGAATGAAAAAAAACACACCGACGGGAGGGGGGACCAGCTGGGGAGTCGATCTCCACAGCCGGCAACGACAGCTGCAGAACACCTGCAGCAAGAAGAGACCACAGAAGACAATAGAAACAAGAAAGAAGAGAAGGAAAGGGCACCAAAGAAACAACAGATGGCCAACCCAGAGGAAGAAGAAGAGGAAGAGGAAGAGTACAGTGAAATAGAAGAAGAAAAGAAAGGCAAGATAAAGGATATACTTTCTCTTATTAAAGGATACATGGAGTCATTTAAAGAATGGCAAACACAGGAATTTAATGATTTAAGAAAAAGAATAAACAACACAGAAGAGAAAAGGAATAAAATAGAGATGACCTTAACAGAAATGGGAAAGAAAATGGACAAGATGGAAGAGCGGGCAGTAGCAGCAGAAATGGAGGTAGAAGACTTAAAAAAGAAATTGGAGGAATCTAATAAAAAAACTAAAGAGACACAAGAACTACTAGCTCAAAAAATAGATACAATGGAAAATTATAACAGAAGAAATAACATAAAGATAGTGGGCCTTAAGGAAGATGAAGAAGGCAAGAATATGAGGGAGTTTATAAAAGAGTGGATCCCTAAGACCCTAGGATGTCCAGAACTACAGCAAGAAATGGAAATAGAAAGGGGAAAAAGAGCATTGGCCTCTAAACCACAACCACAACAAAAACCAAGATCTATTTTAGTAAAATTCCTAAGATATACTACAAGAGAAAAGGTACTGGAGAAGACAATGGAAAAAGTAAGAGAGGGCAACAAACCACTGGAGTATAAAGGGCAAAAAATCTTCATTTATCCAGATATAAGCTTTGAACTCCTAAAGAAGAGAAAAGAGTTCAATACAGCAAAGGCGATTTTATGGAAGGGTATAAATTTATACTAAAGCATCCAGCGGTATTGAAAATATTTATTCCAGGACAACAAAACAGACTATTCTCGGATCCAGAAGAAGCATGAAAATTTGCAGAACAATTACAAAAATAG
This sequence comes from Narcine bancroftii, assembly GCF_036971445.1. Classification (NCBI taxonomy): domain Eukaryota; kingdom Metazoa; phylum Chordata; class Chondrichthyes; order Torpediniformes; family Narcinidae; genus Narcine; species Narcine bancroftii. The sequence goes on from NC_091472.1 coordinate 16,485,577, forward strand.
ACTGAGGGAGGAAGACGGGTAATGAGAGTAAAAATGATCACGATTGATATGTATGCGGGTAAAGAGGTATAAGAGTGAATAGAGACAATGTGCATACGTGAATGTATCTGTACTTAGAGGAAAATATAGATAGTATAGACAAGAATTAATAAAGGAAGGTAATGGAATAGAGAGAATAAGGAGGGAATTAAAAGAGTGACCTTTGTGACATATGAAAAGTGAAATCTTTTCTGGGGGGGGCGGGGTGGGGGGAAATAGCGGTCACTGCAAAATCAGTTGACGCTTGCGAGTGGATTCGCAAATCCAAATGGAGAGGGGAGATGTGGTTGTCCGACAAGGGATAAAGGACAACTCAGGAGGGGAAGGGGAGATTGGGGATAAATAAGATAGAAATAGGAGAATAAGGAAAATTTTGGATGTTGTAGGAATGTTGTCTTATAAAGAGTTGAAAATAAGAAAACAGAAATGGAAAAGGAGGAAAGGTAATGATGAAAAAACGGAAAGAGAAGATAAACAAAATATAAAAGGGCTACGCTGAACTATATGACTTTAAATATTAATGGAATACATAACCAAATTAAAAGGAAGAAACTACTAAATTTAAATGAATAAATGTATTCCATTAGAAAAAATAACATATAGGTTAAGAAATAATATTGAAATATTCGAACAAGTATAGGAGCCTTACATTAAATACAATAGCGAAAACCTACCGGGGACAAACATTACCTAAGTTGATGGAAGGAGAAGGAAAGAAAAGAATGGACTCAGTAGAATTTCTGGTGTATTTTTGTTGAATGACAACATTGTCTGACTGGCTTAATGCAACCTAGATTGTATACCTAAAATAGATGAGAGGGGGGGTGGTGGGAGGGGTGGCTGTATATGTGTGAAAAAGAAATAGTGTATATCATGGCTAATGTGATTTATGGTGTGAAAAATAAAAAATTTAAAAAAAAACCAAAAAAAAAACGATGATAAAATATTGGGAATACAACGCACAAACAATTTAAATTTCAAATTTAGACATATAACATGGTAACAGGCCATTTAGGCCCACGAGCCCATGTCATCCAATTACTCCCAATTGACACTGTTATGTTTTTGACGGTGGGAGGAAACGTACAAATTCCTTACAGACAGTGTAGAATTCAAACCCAGGTCCCAATTGCGATAAAGGCATTGCGCTAACTGTTACACCATCCGTGCCACCCCTTAGTTTAAACTAATCTAAATTTCACAATCACATTAGGTCAATTGGTTTCACCCCATCAGAGAAATGCCCTTTGTTCTATTCATCCCCTTTCCTACTCTCCTCTACCAAAATGGATTTGTTTTCTCTCTTTCCTAATGCAGTTGAATGGTCCAGGACCTGAAACACTAACCATTTCTCTTCCCACAGATGCTGTCTGACCTGCTGAGTCTTTCCAATATTTTCTGTTTCAACTTCAGATTTCAAATATCTGCATTTATTTTGCTACTCTTGTAAATAAATATTGTCTACCACACCCCCACCCCAAAGTCCATTTGTTCTTTGTGAGATTCTCTGAAGATGAACTTAATCAGTTTAAGTTTCTCAGACAACACCTTCTAAACCCACATTCTGCAACCATTTCTCAACCACCTGTAAAATATATGGGTTTACTCACTCAAAAATGAAAATAGAAATTGAGTAAACGGCCAAAGAGTTGTACAAAAAAATGACAAAACTATTAAATAAATTATAAAATGGTCTTGACTTAAAAATAACACCCATTCTATTCATTTTCTACCCCAAAAACATTTTACAATATGAGATAAGTGGAATCAATCCCTGATGATTACTAATTTGAGCCTAACTAGCTTGCCTAGGATTTTGGATTTTTATCTGATGTAATTAGGTATCTCATACCTTGGCTTGCAAACACAAGAAGGAAGTCATCATTCAGAATTCTTGACCCTTTGGGTTCTGCATCTTCTCCAAATGCCATTATAAGGCATTCTGCAAACAGTTCCCCATCCCCTTCCCTCCTTCCTCTTATTTGTGCATCTTCCTCTGCCTCTTTCCTTCCATCAGCTTCGAACCACCCTCACCCCTGTCTGAATTCACCTTTCACCTGTCAGCCCATGCTCCTTCCCTCACCCTTCTATTAGGCTTCTGCCCTGTTCTTGTTATTCCTGATGAAGGGTTGCACCCCAAAACGATGAATTTATTTTGCCTTCCATGAATGCTGCTTGGTTCACCAGGATCCTCCAAGATTTTTATGTGCTGCTACAAATATTGGACAGTGTAGCTTGGAAAATAAAAAAAATATTAAAATTTAGAGAAGCAGTTCAGCAAAAGACGAGTCAAGGAAAGGCTCTGGGGCTGGCCAGATTCACAATAGTTTTATACAAGATCCTATGCTTCCCCAATATAGTTTTGAAGTGAACCGCATGACACAGACAAGAAACGTGCAATACTCATCACTGCTGAGAGTGGTCGTATGGCCTGTTTATGTTCACGTCCATTGGAAAATACTGAAATAATTGATGACGAACTTCATTTGAGGAGATGGAACGTGGGCTTAGATCCTGCCAAAAGCCCATGGTCATTCATAGCAAGGGATAGAATAAAGTGGTTGAAATACTATAATTGTTACATTTTGAGTTAAGTGGTAGAAATCACAAGATATTGGAATAAGCCCATTGAGTCTGCTCCATCATTCTAATTATGAGCTAATCCATTCAGAGACGGTACGATTGACAAGAGAACCATACAGTACATGCAGCAGTGAGTAGGATATTTAAACTAACTAGGTTTTTTTTTTCTCAAGGGAGGAGATTCATATTTGAAGTAATAAATAGATTACTGAAGTAAATTTCTTTGTTTCCCTTTCGAATCCACATGATAAGAGATATTGTTGAGCCCGGTTTATCCCTTAAATATGCACTTAACTGAAAGAAGCAGAATATTGTATTATTAGTAATACCAAGCTTATTTCTTAATTGTTTAATTAACGTAAGTTGTCCCTGCTCATAACAATCCTTGATAAATCTGATCCCTTTTTTCGACCAGATAGCTAAAATCTTATTACCTATTGTTCAGGGTTTAATTCTCTTCTGAGTCAAGGGTATTTTTGGAGATATTTCCCCCTTAGTTCACATCTGGTCATTTATTTTACTCCAAATATTAATGACATATTTTAACAAGGGGGATTCTTTCTAACCAGATATTAATTTTCAATCCCATTTATATATAAAATTTTCTGCTAGCTTCTCTCCCACTTTATACAGTTCTATTTTTACCCATGAAGACTTATCTCCTCCCTCAAATAGGGAGGAAAGAAATTTAGTTTGGGCTGCCCAACAATAATTTTTAAAATTTGGGATTGTAAACCTCCCAGCTCATATTTCCATGTTAATTTTTCTCTGGCAACTAGTCATCTCACCTTTCCAAAGAAACTTTATGACATGTTTATTTAGTTCCTGAAAAAACCTCTGAGGTGAGGCAATGGTAATGGGCAGTGCTGAAAGAGATATTGTACTCTTGGAAATGTATTCATTTTTACACAATTGACTCTAGCAACTAGCATTATTGCCTGTAATGATAGTGATTATGGTTGAAATGCAACTAGCAATGCCTTACTGTTTGTTTAGACTTGGCTGCCAGCAGGGGGCTGACACACTGTATGCGAGAACTGTAATGGAGACTTGCAGCCTCATGGCATACCTCATGGTGCTGTTTACAACATCTTTAAAGTAAATAACCTTTTCCTTCATCTATATGTTATCTAAGAACTCACACATACGAATACAAGACGAAACATGGTGTCAGAAGTGGGATGAAGGAACATTAAAAGGAATTACTTTAAAAGTTAAAATCTAAAGTCAGCAACTGATCAGTGAAGAGCAGCTAACACAGAGAAAAATAGAAGGATTATATTCACCAGCGAAACTTCAGGTGACAGGTAATGTGGCTGAAAATTGAAACAGATTTAAACAGCATTTTGGATTGTATTTATTGGCAGTCGGAGCTGACGAGAAAAGAGATAAAGTGAAAGTGTCAGTTTTCTTACATGTTGTGGATGATGAAGTCCTGGAGGTGTATAACAACTTCACATTTGCTACTGAAGGAGACAAAATGATACTGGAAAAAATAATAGAACAGTTTGAGGCACACTGCATACCTAAAGGTAACATGACATTTGAGACGCACTGATTTTTCACATGTATACAGAAAACAGAAGGAAGTATTGATCAGTATGTGACTGAATTGAGAAACAGAAACAAAACATGTGAATTTGGTGGACTGACCGACTCGGTCACTGTTATGTTTTTGACGGTGGGAGGAAACGTACACCTGTGGTGTCCTGTAATGACATATCCAACCTGTCAGAAAAGATGGCTCCATTGAAAAAACTAACAGAAAAGAACATTGAATGGGAGTGGAATCACGGGCATGAAAAGTCATGGAGGGAACTAAAGAAAATGCTCACAGAGGAACCAGTTCTGAGGTTTTACGACCCAGCAAGACCCATCAAGATATCATCAGATGTATCACATAGTGGGCTCAGTGCAGTTCTTCTGTAAAAAAAAGATGACTGGCAACCCATTGTGTATGCATCACGTTCAATGACAGGCGTGGAGACGTGATACGGTCAGTTTCAAAAGGAGCTGCTCAGCATCACATACGCCTGAGAAAGATTTCATAAGTTTGTGTCAGGACATGGAATCAGTGTAGAGGCTGACCAGAAGCCCTTGGTTGCATTGTTCCAAAAGCCATTAAATGAATGTCCACTTAGAATACACAGCTGAGAAGACATCGTCTGAGGCAACAACTCAGATTCAAGGACAATCAATCAGGAAATCATCAAAACATGTAAATCCTCCTAAGAGACTCATTGAGCAAATTTAAAGACTCCTGTTATAGAATGAAGTAGTGCTATTTTATTAAATCTTCAAGTTTTAGTCTATGTAAATGTGACACACAAAACAAGTTTAAATTTTTTTAACAATGTTGATAATAATGAAAATAATGAAAATAATGAAAATGTAAGTTCCTGATGTTAAAGTTAAAATTGCAGTTCTACAAAGAAAACATGTTAGTTAAAAGTAAGCTACTTTTGTTTTAAGAAAGGGAGATGTAATGATGGAGATCATGATTGCAATGTAACGAGCAATGCCTTACTGTTTGATTAGACGGCTGCCAGCAGGCGACAGACACACAGAATGCAAGAGCTGTAATGGAGACTTGCAGCCTCATGGTGCTGTTTACAACAACTTTGAAGTAAAGAACCTTTTCCTTCATCCATCTAAGAACACACACATCTGAATACAAGATGAAACATTCTGACATGTTTATTTATTTCCTGAAAAAACATCTGAGGCAATGGTATGGGCAGTGTCTGAAAAAGATATTGTACTCTTGGAAATGTATTCATTTTTACACAATTGACTCTAGCAACTAGCATTATTGCCAGACCCATCCACCTATTCAAATCTTCAACAGTTTTAAGCAAGGGGAGATAATTTAATTTCTGTAAATCATTATCTGTTTTAATCTCCACCTGTAAGCAGCATAATTTTGATTTTATCCCAATTTATTTTATAACCCGTATTATGAACCATGCGTAACGAGCAGCAATAGGCAATAAACCAGACAGTGTTTAATTTTAAAACACTAATTTTATTTTTAACTCTTCAACTTTTAAACTATCCTTAACACTAAATCTATCCCCAGCTATGTGCAGGTCGGTTATGTGTGTATGCACTCCAAAATCCAGAAAGTTCACTCTTTCAAATTCATTGTTGATGCATAGGCCTTTGAAATTTGATGCCAAGAATTAATGTTGAACAGATGAGAAGACTGGAGTTTTAGCTGCTAGTGACTCTCCAATTCTTCTTGCGTTGCCTTTGAAGAAATGTCCATCCACCTGAGCTGTGATCATAACACTCCTGGTCCTTTTGTAGGTGAGACTCAAACTGGGCAACCTCCACGAAGCTTCCAAGACCCTGCCACCAGTCTCTCCAAGTAACTTCACAGCTAGTCACATTTAAAATGAAGCTGTCTCTCCAAGTGACCTCCACTATTTTGCTTCCCAAAAAGACCCTCCTAGCACAGGTCAATGTACCGAAAAGGCCCAGTCATTTACAGAGCATGCTTTGCTCTAAATTCCACAAAAATGGCTAGTCAAGAGAGCTGCGTAAAGAAGCTGTTTTCTCTTTAGAAGTCAAAATGGTTCTCCCCTGGAAAATCACAATGACTTTGCAAGTGTATCAAATTCTTGAACAGACTGTGACAAGACTTCCCTCAGTTTTTCCAATGTATTGAATTATCCCTTAGCTCTCACTTGTGCGTGTGTGAAATGTTAAATGTTAAATGTGACCTTTCAGACCCTCCTGTCTATACTGCCCCATACAGAGATAATCCCATTTTACTAAAACGGGAGGTTGTAATACCCAAGACTTTCCCATAATCTTCCAGTTTTGAGTCCAATTTCTGCAATGAAGTTACTGGTTCTGTCAAAAATATCAATACATCATCTGCAAATAAATTAATCCTGTATTCATCCTGGTTAATCCTGAATCCCTTAATGTCTGGATCTCGCCGAATTGCTTCGGCCAATGGTTCTATAACCAATATAACGAGTCCAGAGATAGTGGATATCCTTGCCTGCTAGATCTAGTTAACATAACAAAACATAACAATTACAGCACGGAAACAGGCCATTAGGCCCTTCTAGTCCGCACCGAACCAAACACCCCTTTCTAGTCCCACCTCCCTGCACAATGCCCATAACCCTCCATCTTCTTCTCATCCATATACCTGAATGCTGGAAAGATTTTTCCATTTGTTACAACTAATCCAATTTATACAAGTTTGCCCTAAATCCAAATCTTTCTAGCACTGTAAGTAAAAAATAAATCCCATTCTAGTCCATCAAATGTCTTTTCTGCATCCAGGGCCACAGCCACACTCAAATCACCTCTCGATTGGGCCAAATTAATTATATTAGGCAACCTGCTTACATTATCAGCAGAAAGGGAAGGGGACTATTCTTTCTATTCTAATGGGCATGATTCCTACTCTAGGATAGATTTGCTTTTGGCATTAATTCAACTCAGGGTAGGATCATGGAGGCTGAATATACAGCAAAACTTTTTATCAGATCACTCACCTCTAGTATTAACAATTTTAATGCTGGACAAACAACAGATGGTTTATAGATGGCACTTTAATTCATTGCTGTTGAGAAGACTGGACTTCTGTGACTTTATAAGGAGATAAATTAAGATGTCTGTGAGACCAACTGTAATTCAACTACAAATAAATTTATTATATGGGATGCTCTATTTAAGAGGACAAATAATAAGTAATACTTCAAGGATTAAGAAAGGATGCACAAAGGAGGTGGAAGAATTAGAAAAGGAGATACTTTATTTGGAAAAGGAGCTTCAGCAAAGGGGTTCTGGAGAAAAACGTAGATTACTTATTAATAAAAAGCTCAAGTAGAATACGTTACAAACATACAAGACAAAAATCAATATTAAGAACTAAACAAAGGTTCTATGAACTAGGGGTAAGAGCCCATAAAGTTCTCTCTTGGCAGTTGAAAGTAGAACAGGACTCAATGTGGTCAAAACAGATACAAATCAGACTTCTTATAAACCACAAGAAATTAATGAGTCTTTTAGAAAATTTTATTCTAAATTATATAAATCCGAATCTCAAGGAGCTATGAATAAAATTGAAGAGTTCTTCTCACAATTGGAACTTCCAATTTAGATATAAAAAGAACAGGAAGGACTCAATGACCCCTTCACTCAGATGGAGATAGGGGAGGCATTGAGCTCATTACAGGTAAGACAACACTTGTGTTCAGTTCTAGTCATCTCATTATAGGAAGGATATGGAAGCTAGGGAGAGGGTGCAGAGGAGATTTACCAGGATGTTGTCTGGATTGGAAAATAAGTAAGATTCTGAGAAGCACAGATAAGGAGGGCAGCCAGCGCCTTTTCCTCAGGGCAGGAATAGCAAACACTAGAGGACATATGTACAAATTGAAGGGAGACATCAGGATACTTGTTTTTTTTTCACACACACAGTGGTGGGTGCCTGGGATTTCTTGCCAGGGGTGGTGGTGGAGGCTGAAACATTAGGGGCATTTAAGAGACTCTTCAACAGGTATGGAGGGTTATGAGGTAAGAAGAGTTTAGTATTTTTGGTAGGAATATGTAGGTCAGCACATTGAGAGCCAAAGGACCTGTGGTGTCCTGTAATGTTCCATGTTCTATGTTCTTATCCCCTAACATGGGAAACATCCTTGCCACATCAACTCTGTCCAAGCCTTTCAGCATTCGAAAAGTCTCTATGAGCGTCCCCCCTCAACCTTCTGTACTCCAACAAGTACAGTCCAAGAGCCAGCAAATGTTCCTCACATGCTAATCCTTTCATTCCTAGTATCATTCTAGTAAATCTCTAAATGGAAAGCGATGACCAGTCAAACCCTTGCACCTTCTTCAATCAATTAGATCAAGGCTGGTCAATACTGGCCTCAACTCCTCATGTGCCAATTCTCCATAGTCCTCACTTTTTGGATCTTTCAAAAATTCATCCACCACTACCTTAAATATTTTTAATGATCTAGCCTCCAAAAGCCAGAGGTACAAAATTCCAGATATTCACCACCCACCACCAAGCAAATTAAAAAAATCACGAACGTCTGTTTTAAATAACCAGCATCATCTTGTAACAATGTCCCTTTACAGAAGACTGTCCCCTCATGAGAACATCTCATGTCCCCCTCACGATCTTGTATGCCACAAAATGCTCAGCCCCATTCTTGTGAACTCTAAAGAGTACAAACCAGAACTGTTAGTCATTAAGTGGATAACCCCTCTCATCCCAGAATTTAGCCTGGCGATTCTCCTTTCGCCTGCCTCCAGCTCTATCAATTTTTTTAAGGTAACTTTTTTGGCCCCTGTCACATCTAAACTGTGCATAGTATTCCAATACCCTGTACACAACTGAAACAAATCTTCATATTCTGAAGAAACACTGGAAAATGCAGATACTGGAAGTCAGCAGATAACAAGCATCCTCAAAGACACTGTGTACTTCTCTCTTTGCTTGTTTCCTATTCTTAAACCCCAAATCCTTTGCAACAAAGGCCATTTACTTTCCTAACTATTTGTTGGACCTGCCAGCAAACTTTTTCTGATACATGCACTGGAACATCAAGAACCCTCTGAACTTCATCAACATTTAAATAATAATCTGCCTTTGAATCTTATAACCTTTTGCTTCCTCAGCTTGAACTCTGCCAACCTTTTTTTTCCCCCAAACCACTCAATTTTTCTAAATCCCCTTGTAGAGTTTCAACATCATTATTACAACATGCACTTGTTATCAGCACACTTGGAAACCTTTGGTTTTGACTTCTCTTCCAGGTCATTCATATAAATAGTAAATAATTGTGGGCCACAAACTCAGCTACGTTTTGTTTCATAGCAAATCAAGAAATCACTCAGAATACATTTTGGTGCAAAGTAAAAAAAAAAGCCTTGTCTTGACCACTTGGATGCAGGCCATTCGAAACTCAGAGAGACAAGGACAGGGAGAGAGAAATATTGCCAATTTGTAACAACTAGAGGTATTCAAATTTTACCTTTGTCTTGTTGAACCCACTCTGTGGATTTCAGATCATGAAGCTGATTTCTTGGGTTAAATATATTAATTAAAGATCTGAAGGGAAATAAGTCCATAACTTGGTCAAACTTCCAGGCAGGGATCCATTCATCTTCTATCACATCTGATAAGCTTGGAAAAATATAAAATATTGTCTGCAAGAGATATAGGGAGATGCACAGTTAGCATAAGATCTGCAAGGATCTTGGTTGGAATATTACATTTACTTGTAAGACTATATTATTAGAAATAATTGGTCATTTATTAATTTTAAATGTCCCCCATAATTTTTGTGCCTGCTAAATCAAGATTGACAATTCTTTTATTCTTATGTTCATTTTTCTGGATCTAGGCACTACCCATTCCCCTCAACGTACCATAGAATACAACAGCTCAGAAACATGCCCTTCAGCCCTTCTAGTCTGTGCCAAACTATTTTTCTGCCTAGTTCCATTGAATTGGATCCAGACCATATCCCTCCATACCCCTCCCACCCATGCATAACATAACATAACAATTACAGCACGGAAACAGGCCATTAGGCCCTTCTAGTCCGCACCGAACCAAACACCCCTTTCTAGTCCCACCTCCCTGCACAATGCCCATAACCCTCCATCTTCTTCTCATCCATATACCTGTCCAACCTTTTCTTAAATAATACAATTGACTCCGCCGCCACTATTTCTCCCGGAAGATGATTCCACACAGCTACCACTCTCTGAGTAAAGAAGTTCCCCCTCATGTTACCTCTAAACCTCTGCCCCTTAATTCTTAACTCATGCCCTCTTGTTTTAATCTTTCCTCCTCTTAACGGAAATAGTCTATCCACATCCATTCTGTCTATCCCTTTCATAATCTTAAATACTTCTATCAAATCCCCTCTCAACCTTCTACGCTCCAAAGAATAAAGACCCAATCTGTCCAATCTCTCCCCATACTCCAGATGCTTAAACCCAGGCAACATTCTGGTAAACCTTCTCTGCACTCTCTCCACTCTGTTTATATCCTTCCTATAATTAGGCGACCAGAACTGCACACAGAACTCCAAATTAGGCCGCACCAACGTCTTATACAATCTCAACATCACCTCCCAACTCCTATATTCCATGCAATGATTGATAAAGGCCAGCATACTAAAAGCCTTCTTCACCACCCTATTCACATGAGTTTCTACCTTCAGGGAACGATGTACCGTTACTCCTAAATCTTTCTGCTCTTCTGTATTCCTCAATGCTCTCCCATTTACCACATATGTCCTATTCTGATTCTTCTTACCAAAATGAAGCACCTCACACTTATCAGCATTAAATTCCATCTGCCATTTTTCAGCCCACTTTTCTAAGCAGCCCAAATCCCTCTGCAATCCTTGAAAACCTTCTTCATTATCCACTATTCCACCTATCTTAGTATCGTCTGCATATTTACTAATCCAATTCACCACCCCATCATCTAGATCATTAATGTATATAACGAACAACAATGGGCCCAATACAGATCCTTGAGGCACACCACTGGTCACCGGCCTCCAACCTGACAGACAATTATCCACTACCACTCTCTGGCCTCTCCCTTTCAGCCAATGTTCAATCCATTTGACTATCTTAAAATTTATACCTAAAGACTGCACCTTCCTAACTAACCTTCCATGTGGTACCTTATCGAAGGCCTTACTGAAGTCCATATAGACAACATCCACTGCGCTACCCTCATCCACATTCCTGGTCACCTCTTCAAAAAATTCAATCAGATTGGTCAAACATGACCTTCCTCACACAAATCCATGTTGAGTGCTCCTGATCAGACCCTGTCTATCCAGATGTTTGTAAGTACTATCTCTAAGAATTTTCTCCATTAATTTACCTACCACAGACGTCAAACTTACAGGCCGATAGTTGCCAGGCTTCCTCCTTGAACCCTTTTTAAATAACGGAACCACATGCGCAATGCGCCAATCCTCCGGCACATGTCCAAATTTTCCTTAACTGTTAAAATTGAGCCCACATTTACCACTTCAGGTGGCAGCTCATTCCACACTCCCACCACTCTCTGCATATGGGGTGACATGGTTAGTACAAAGCTGTTACAATGCCAGCAACCAGGGTTCGAATCTGGTGCCGTTGGTAAGGAGTTTGTATGTTCTCCCCATGTCTGCCTGGGTTTCCTCCCCACTGTTCAAAAATGTACCAGGGGTTGTAGGTCAATTAGGTGTGATTGCGCGGCATGAGCTCACAGGCCAAAAGGGCCCATTACCGTGCTGTATGTCTAAACTTTAAAAAAAATCCTTTAAAAATTTCCCCTTTCACCTTTAACCCATGTCCTTTAATTTTTAGAACCATAGAAAACCTACAGTACAATACCGGCCCTTCAGCCCACAAACCTGTGCCGAACATGTCTCTACCTTAGAAATTACTCGGCTTACCCATAGTCCTCTATTTTTCTAAGTTCCATGTCCCTATCCAAAAGTCTCCTAAAGGACCCTATTGCATCCACCTCCACCACCATCGTCAGCAGCCCATTCCACACACCCACCACTCTCTGCGTTTAAAAAAAAATTTTTAAAAACTTACCCCTGACATCTCCTCTGTACCTACTCCCCAGCACCTTAAACCCATGTCCTCTTGTGGTAATCATTTCAGCCCTGGGAAAAAGCCCCCATCTATCCACACGATCAATGCCTCTCATCAGGTCACCTTTCATCATCTGCCACTCCAAGGAGAAAAGGCTGAGTTCTCTCAACCTGCTTTCATAAAGCATGCTCCCTAATCCAGGCAACATCCTTGAAAATCTCCTCTGCACCCGTTCTATAGCTTCCACATCCTTCCATTAGTGAGGCAACCAGAACTGAGCACAGTACTCCAAGTGGGGTTTGATCAGGGTCCTATATAGCCGCCACATTACCTCTCTAAATTCAATTCTACGATTAATGAAGGCCAATGCACCGTATGTTGTCTTCACCACAGAATCAACCTGTGCAGCTCCTTTGAGCATCCTCTGGACTCGGACCCCAAGATCCCTCTGCTCCTCCACACTGCCAATTGTCTTACCATTAATACTATATTCTGCCATCGTACTTGACCAATATGAACCACTTCACACTTATCTGGGTTTTAATCTCACCTAACTTCAGTGTAAAAAGTCTGTTTGCATTTATTCTATCTATACCCGTTATAACTTTGTACACCTGTTGGTGAGCTGCCCTCTCAAGCAGCTGCATCCTTCTGATCAAAATACTTCCACAACGCTGTTGGCTTCGGGGGGGGGGGTTTAGCTTTTGACCCAGTAATGAAGAAGGCCTGGCAACGTTCTTCCAAGTCAGAATGGTGTGAAACTTGTGGGGGGATCATGCCAATGGTGGTGTTCTCATTCAACTACTGCCCTTGTCCAAGGTAATATAGGTCAGAGTTCTGAAGGAATGCTGACCTAGATTGGTAGGTGCTAAACTTTCAAACGAGTAGGTGGATGGCCTCAGCTTTGACTGGTCAATTTGTTATCACTGCTATCAGATGGTTCAGTCAAATCACCAAGAATGCTTTTACAGTTAAAAAGAAAAAGCAATTATAAACTTCCAATAAAACATTCTCCCTTCCAAGCACCGGGCTTTGATGTTAAAAAACACAAATTGGTTTTGGACAGGATAAACCTCCTTATTTACTATTTAACTGAATTGGGAAGCTGCCATTTTCTATATTTCATTGCATTCACAAGTAGCTTTAGAAGGAACAGAAATGGAAACAACCAGAACAAGGTGCACTGCACCTGGGAGTAAGAAGAAAGTTAAGGAGGCAGAGCGGAAACACTCCAAAAAGGAAAAAGGTGGACAGTGAGCTGATGCCAAGGACCCACAGAGAGATTAATGATTTGAGCTGAGGAGGTTTGTTGTAATGGGTAGAATCCACAGTCCAATTAGGAAGGACCAGGAATTTTTTTAAATTTTTTTTGGGGGGGGGGCGTAAATGATCAATTGTAAGAAACAGAGAAGTGAAAATAAAGGGTTGGAATTCCAGTGTATATACATGAATGCATGAAATACATTTTCAAATTCTGTGATCTACAAGGACATCAGTAGTCCATTTTCCACTTGGCCAGATTATTAAGTAACTAGTTGAATTCAGGTCATATTTTAAGATATGGAATATAACAAACAGCAGGTAACAATGAACCTTCATTAAATTCCATAGTAATGCCTGGATCGCATAAACTGTTTCTATTGGACATACTTTGACCAACTCCCAGTAATGCCTGATATGTATCTCTGAATGTTTCCCTGTGTAATTTCATAAGGATACTGTAGGAGGTATGATATTAGTATACGTGTTATAGGATACAGTTGGAGGTGCATAACTCAAGGTGAAGTCAAGGCTGCGGGGTTATTGAGGAAGAAGTGACTGTGTGCTTCATTGAATACTGTGGCTATTCTAAATCAGATGCAAAAGGTGCCAGTCCTGATGCAGGGTCTCCACCTGAAACTTCGACATTTCCTGCCTCTCTCCCTCCCCACAGATGCCTGCTTGACCTGCTGAGCCTCTTCAGCAGATTCCAGCATCCGCAGCCTCAAGTGGTGGCATGTAAATCTAGTTGGCCTTTCTCTTTTTCTTAATTGTGTATTAAATCTGAATCGCTAAAGGTCACCTAAAGTAGCAAAACGACTTTTCAAAGTACTTTACTAAAATAGCAATAATCAAGGAAAAGCGGGGAAGTTTTCAGCCCCTCGTCTGTACCTCGAAACTGAAGTCTTCCACTGGGTGGAATTTGCCAAAAAAGAAATGGTCCTGAATTCTCTGCCAGTTCCTTCCAGCATTCCTGAACATAAGAAAAAAAAAATCTCTTTAGGGATCACCAAACCCTAAATTGCCAGTGTTATGAATTTAAAATGTGCACATAATTTGTAGGAAATTAGAGTATCCTGTTAAACTTTATTGTCATTTACTATAAAACCCCTGGTATCCAGAATTCAAGCAACCAGCAAAAAAAAAGGAAAATAAGTTTAAATAAACAAATAAATAAATAGACCGCGCGGGGCAACACAGTTGGCGTCGTGGTTAGTGCAAAACTGTTACAGCAGGAGGGCGTGACGTGATGGAGTAGGTGGGAGACGTCTGCCTCTCGCGACAGAAATGTTAAAAACCTGACCGTAAAAGCTTTAAAAAAAAATTTAAATATTGATATATAATTAATATACTTTACAAGGGAATAATGAGGAAAACTAAGGCACAAACTGTTTAAAAAAAAATGACTCAAGTACTGAAGAACTTGGGGATGGAGCCTGGAGAATCGATTTCAGCTCAACCAAGACCGCAGCAGCGGTCTCTTGGTAAGATTCATTTAACTCTGGCACCAACTCCACGCAGCCTCGCGGAAGATGGCTCTGGAGCTCGAAGACGTCGTCCTCTGGATTATTAAGATCAATCGTGCCTGCGTGATCGTTCACGCATGTGTGCTACATCGACCGACCCATGCATCAGGGGTGGGGGGGATATCCGAACTCCCGCAATCTAGCAAGGCTGGACCGTTGGGAGGGGGATTCTGAACCCGGGCACGGGCAGATTTCAACGGAGAATGAGGAAGGTGACATAGGTGCAGGACTGGAGGAGGAAGACATTTACCCAGGTACAGAAGAAGAAGAGACTGTAATTTATAAGGGTAAGCCTGCCTCTAAGCATGTCTCAAATCTGAGCCTCATTCTGAATAGTCAAGTCAATTGTATATGTTGTCTAAACAAATGGAAAATCTGGCAAATCAAACAAGACAAGGGTTTTCTTCTATGAAAAACAATTTACTGGAATGAAAGAAGAGATGACGTTAATTAAGTTGAATGTGGCAAAGTGTGTGAAGCTGGTGTATAAAGTACGAGATAAGTTTTAAAAAATTGAAGAAGCTTTTCATGATTCTCAAGATGATGTGGAACAATGTAAAGAAAAGATGGGGCAGATGGAGGATTCATTTACTGGATGGGAAATTCAGAGGAATGATTTATTGAAGAAGATTGATGCTTTGAAGAATCAAAGTTAGAGGAATAATGTTAAGATTGTCAGATTTTGAGGGTCCTGATCGGGTTCAATTTTTTCAGAAGTGGATTCCTGAAGTTTTGGGGAAAGAATATTTCCCAAATGGCTTGGAATTGGATAGAGCTCATCGAGTGATAAGAAGTAAACCTCTTCCTGGTCAAGCGTCACCTTCCATTCTGATTACAAGATAGAGAATTGATTTCAAGAGTTGCAGGTCAGAATGCGAGAAGTAATCAAGGCCCCCTGGTGGTTAAGAATAATAGTTTTCTTTTATTAAGTCAAGTTGTCATTAGACGTCATAAGGAGTTTAACTCTACCAAAGCTGTTTTGAGGAAGAAAGGGTGTAAATTTGCATTTCGATATCCTGCTATTCTTCAAGTTTTTTTATGGAGACTCAATCTCAGTTTTTTACTGATGATGCGGAAGCTCTTACATTTGCTAATTCTTTACCTGATAACAAACAAAAGAAAAGTCAAGAAACTCCTTTTCAACAGTTTACACTATCTCAGAAGGGGACGAAGAACGGTATACAAGAGAGGGGATATCAACAATTGATTGAATTTGACATTCATGATGATCAAGTTAATAGAGACTTGGAAGAAGCTTATCCTCCTGTTTCTTGTTCTGTTCGGGAGAGGTGGTTTGGCTTACTGCTCCTTCCGAAGTCGGTGGCCACTTGTGGCATTGGTCACTCATGTACAATTGATGGAGGTAATACTGTAGTATAGTATTTTTTCTTTTTTTGGGGGGAGGGGGTTGTGTATGAAGTTTTCTTTTTTTCCTAGAGGAGATTTTTTTTGTCTATTTGCCATGGAGAGGAGTCCCACCATGTGTGGTAAGGTGGTTTTTGAGATAAATTGAAATAATGGCGAATTTAAATTTTGCTATTTTTAATGTTATCAGGCTCAATAATCCGATTAAGAGAAGAGTATTGGCATATATTAAAAAGTTGAAGGTTGATGTTGCTTTTTTGCAAGAAAAATATTTAACTGAGAAGGAACATTGGAAATTGAAAAGAGACTGGGCTGGTCAAGTTGTAGCTTCTTCGTTTAATTCTAAAGCAAGAGGTGCAGCCATTTTGATTAATAAAAAGTTATCTTTTAAATTGGAATCAGTTACTGAGTCATTAGTCGTTAATTGTAAAAAAAAAAATTCTGAATCATGGATTTTGATGGATCTTTATGCTCCAAATAAAGAAGATGAGAAATTTATGTTGGATTCTTTTTTTTAATTTGAATCAAGCAGATGAAAAAGTTATGGTTGGAGGTGATTTTCATTGTTGTTTAGACCTATTGTTAGATAAATCTCCAAAAATAGTAATTAGGACAAAGATGGCAAGACAATTAATGATGTTTATGAATTTAATTGATATTTGGAGGAAATTGAATCCTAAAGAGAAAGATTTTTTGTTTTATTCATTTTGACATGATTCTTATTCCAGATTAGATTTGTTTTTGTTATCAGCACAGTTGCAAGGTCGTGTACTATCAGCTGAATATAAGAGTAGAACTTTGATCATTCATTGTTATTAATAACAGGTACAGGCTCAGAGAGGATTGATACTCACATGTAGATGGAGATTTAATTCTGTTGTTAAAAAATGTAGAATTTTGTAATTTTACAAGCGATCAAATACAGCTATTTTTGGAAATAAATATGGATTCTGTTAATAGTACATTTGTTTTATGGGATGCTTTAGAAGCATACTTGAGGGGACATATTATTAATTTTACTAGTAAAATTAAGAAACAACATGCAGTTGAAGTAAATATAAATTAGAGAAGGAGATAGAGATTTTAGAAAAAGATTTATAGCAGAATTCAACGGAGGCTAACAAAATATGTTTGATTAATATGAAATTATGGTATAATTCATTACAAACTTATGTTTGAGAAGTTATTACAGAGAACTAAATGAAGATATTATGAATTAGGGGAAAAAGCTCATAAGGTTTAAGCTTGGCAATTAAAAATGGAACGTTTCAAGAACAATAAATGCTATCAGGAAAGATTCAATGATTACATATAAACTTCAAGAGATTAATGATGTGTTTCGGGAATTTTATGCAAAATTATATACATCTGAAGTAGAGGAAAATAAAACTAAAATTGATAATTTTTTACTTGGCCTTAATTTATCTTCTTTGAGTAGTATGGATATTAAAGATTTGGATGCCCCTTTTACTTCTTGAGAGGTAATAGATGCACTTCGATATGCCAAATGGGAAGTCTCCAGGTGATGATGGTTTTACTTCTGAATTTTATAAAAAATTTCAAGATTTATTAATTCCATTATTGATGGAATTATTGAAACAGGCAACTGAGGTTCATTCTTTTCCAGATTAATTTTCTCAGGCAATTATTACAATTATTCTTAAGAAAGATTGGGATCTACTGAAAGCTGGGTCTTGTAGACCAATTTCGTTGTTGAATGTTGACTATAAGGTTGTAACAAAGGTTCTAGCTAATAGATTGGCAAAATGTTTACCAGATTTAATTAATTTGGATCAGGCTAGATTTATTAAAAATAATTATTCAACAGATAATATTGTGAAATTGATTTCTTTGAGTAATAGTTCTCGAGAGGAATCCAACCTACCAATGGTTATTTCATTGGATGCAGAGAAGGCCTTTGATAGAGTTGAGTGGAGTTTCTTATTTAAAGTTCTGGAGAAATTTAAATTTGGTCCAATATTTATTAGTTGGATTAAGGCTTTATATAAAAATCCTATTGCTGGAGTTGTGACAAATGGACTGTTATCGTTACCTTTTATGTTGAATAGATCAACTAGACAAGGATGCCCTATGTCGCCAGCTCTTTTTGCATTAGTTATTGAACCTTTGGCTCAGATGATTTGGCAAGATGGTAATATTAAAGGTATCAAAGTGAAATATGATGAATTTAAAATTAATTTGTTTGCAGATGATGTTTAGATATACTTAACAGAACCTCAGAATTCTTTGAAGCAGTTACATGATAGACTGGAACAGTATGGCGAAATATCAGGTGATAAAATTAATTGGGGGAAAGAGTGAGATTATGCTATTAGTGGAAATGGATTATTCTCCTTGTAAACATATTATTAAATTTAGATGCTCAGATCAAATTAAGTACTTAGGTGTTAAGGTAGATAGTAATTATAGTCATTTATATGAATTAAATTATTTACCATTACTTTCTAAAATTAAAAGTGATTTGAATCAATGGAAATATTTGCCAATTACATTTTAATTGGAAGAGTTAATTGTATTAAAATGAACATTTTTCCTTGGATTCAGTATTTCAATCTATTCTTTGTAAGATTCCCTTAAAATTTCTTAAATATTTGAACTCTATGGTGAGAAAATATTTATGGAAGGATAAAATGGCAAGAGTATCTTTACAAAATTTAACTTGGAAATATGAATTAGGTGGTTTACAACTTGCAAATTTTCAAAGTTATTATGATGCGGCACAGTTGAAATTTATTCATAGAATGCTTGATTTGGAAAAGTCATTGATATGGGCTAATATTGAATGATCTCAAATTGGTGAGAAGAGGATGGATCAGTTTATAGATGGAATTGTAAGTTATTGAATAATTATAATTTACCTATTTTGAAACATTTAATTGAATTATGGTATAAAATAAATGAAACTATAGGTACTCAAGGGAAGATTTCAGAAAAAAACTCCTTTGTATCAAAATAAGCTTTTTCCCTTTACTCTTAATAATTGACTTTTGAAGTTCTGGGATCAAAAGGGTTTTAAATTTGTACAAGATTGTTATGAAGTGGGTTATTTTATTTCTTTTCAAAGAATTAAAGAGAAATATGATATATCTTCAAATACTCTTTTTTCTTATTATCAAATTAAAGCTTTATTATTGGATAATTTTGGACATACTTTTAGTTACCTAGACGATCCAAGTTTGAAATTTACTTACAGAAGGTGGTAAGAGGGATTTATACTGGAGATGTATTCTTTATTACAGAATAAGATACCTAAGTTGGATATGCATAAATCTAGGTTGAAATGGGAAAAGGATTTAGGAATACTTATTCATCAAGATGATTGGATTAATTTATGTAAGGATAGTATGACTAAAATTATAAATGTTTGGTATCGGTTAGTTCATTACAATTTTATTCATCAATTATATTTCATTCAGGAAAAATTAAGGAGATATAATTTTATTTCTTCAGATTTTTGTTTTAGATGTCAAAAGGAAGCAGGTTCTTTTTTACATTCGACTTGGTTATGTGAAACAGTAGAACAATTTTTGGAATAGACTTAAGGAATTTTGAAAGTGAAACTTTCATTGGATCTTTTAGTATTTTCGTTGGGTAACATTAAGAGGCTGAGTTTAGAATTAAGATTAAATAGATTTCAAGTTGCATTTTTGAGACTAGCATTAACTGTGGCTAGAAAATGTTTACCAATTACTTGGAAAAATGAGACTGATTTGAGTATTCAGAGATGGCGTATGGAACTGAGGTCTTGTATCCCGTTGGAGAAAATAACATATAATTTACTTGATGATTATCTTATTTATTATAAAACTTGGAGCCCTTATTTGGATTATATGGGTTTGAGTTTCAGAACCCCCCCAGCTGCACAGTGGTGGTGTTTCTCTAATCCATGATAACTAATTGATGAAATTTGTTATTATGGTTAATCTCCTCCTTTTCCTTTGGGGGACAGGTTAGTGGGGGGGGCGGGGTTGGGTGGGCTGGTTGTGGGGATTGTAGCAGGTTAGTTTGTATAATATACGATGTATGTGGTTTTTTCTAAGATTTATCTATTAATTGTATATGATTTTTGAATATATGTATCATGGTTTCAATAAATAAAATATTCAAAAATAAGCACTGTTCCGGCGCCACCGATCGGGACAGGGGTTCGAATCCCACGCTGTCAATATGGAATTTGTTCGTTCTTCCCATGTCTGCTTGGGTTTCCTCTGGGTGCTCCAGTTTCTTCCCACCCTCCAAAACATACTGTGGTTGTAGGTTAATTAGGTAGCACAAGCTCATGTGCCAAAAGGGCCTGTTTCCATGCTGTGTGTCCAAAAGAAAATAATAAAATAATAGGTAGCAAGAAAATACACAATTTTAAAATTGTAAAAAGTAAAATGTTCTCTGAAGCAACACATAAACCTTTGGTGAAGATGGGAGCAAATATTCAGCCGGCAGAGTGCTTTGCTCTTAGCAGCTGTTTGAATAAAGTGGAGTGAAATAGCAATGGCGTTGCCCAGGATGAAGAGCTGGTTGATGTTGCTCATGGTTGGGGTGACTCCGTTAGTGTCTCCTTACCCCTTGCTTAGTAAGAATCACCCCAGTCAGAGATTTTAACTATAAACTTGGGAGTGGAAGGTTTGGTGGTGGGGGGGGGGGGGGGGGGGCGGAGCGTTAATTATCCATAATGTTATTGTTCATCTTTCAGGTAGCTCGGTGGAGGGGGAGGAATTTGCAAATGCAGCAACAATTAAATGTTTTCAAAGAATGTAACTGAAAATAAAGTAAAAAGCTTTAAGGTTTATATATTTATTAAGTAGTTCTTTTGTCTTTTAAACTGTTTATTCTAAATGCAGATGTATTAGTTAGGCATTGTAAGAGCGAGTCTCAAGCAATTGGAAAATACACTTATCTGGCATCTACCAATCCTCATAGGTGCCGGATACCAAGGGTTTTTCTATACATAACAACATGCAGATGCAATGAAAGTTTTACTTGCTGCCAGTTCCCAGATATACCCAAGATACATGAATGACAATGCAAGTATATTAACACATAGGATGCGATGAAGAGATAAAAGATAATAAATATTAAAGGAAGAGAGTAAATAAATAAATATTTCTTGTGTCAGGGTGTCCAAATTAAAGAGAATTTTGTAATCTTTCCAATTGATTTAGAAGTTCATGTTTTGAATTCTTTACTATAAATTCTTCACTATAAATGTGTCTGCACATTTGAAGATGATCCCACTTCAGCACAGTAAATGTGTGAATGACTCAATTACCTAAGCTATCCATTGATCATCTGGCTCTGCTTCCCACCCATAGCTAAGAATTTAAGCAACATGTACAATACATAGAAAGTTGAAGCTCTCCCAATGTTTCTGATCATTTATAGAGCCAGGTACTGTCCAAAGTCAAGAGGACGAGATTCCCAAGTGCAGACTGTGGTAGCCACAATGGTAGAGAACTGCTAGCAAGGTGAATGAATTGAATTGTTTATTGTTGTGAGCATAGAGATATAGAGAAATGCTTTGTTTTGCAGGCTACCCAGGCAAGTCATTTCACACTTAAGTATAAGGATAATAGCCAAGCATTGGCTCAAGCATGGTCAGAGAGCGAGGCCAAACATAAACTTGAAGAACAACAAGTTTGGGTGGTACAGTCAGCACATTGTTATTACAGCACCAGTGACCTGGGTTCAAATCCGACACTGTCTGGAAGGAGTTAGCACGTTCTTCCTGGGTGCTCCAGTTTCCTCCCAACCTTCACAAAACGTTTTAGGTTAATGGGGTATTTGGGGCAGCACAGGCCGGGAGGGCCTGGTCATCATGGTGTATGTCTAAATTAAATTAAACAACATCCACTCGCAATACTTTGATGAAGGGCTCAGTCCCGAAATATTGGTTGGATATCTTTTCTTCCTGTGGTGTTTGCCGGACCTACTCAGTTACTCCGACACATTTGTGTAATATCTACAATCACTTCTTCAGCAAACTTTTTTGTTTCACTCATATTCCCCCAGCTGGCTTGAATATTGATTTTTCTAGTTTTAGCTAAACCCCATCTATACCTGATTCCACTGTTTCTATCTCTTCTTTACCTACTCCTGCACTCAGCTTTTTGGGCTCTAACTTTTCTCCCTCTCTTCCAAATTATTTCTCCCTCTACTTGTCTCTCCACCTCTCACCTTCTGTCCTATACTCTATCACCTCTGAACCCTCACCCAGCTTCTTTCCCCCCCTTTACTTATATAATTTACCTATTCTATCTTATTCTTGATAAAAGCTAACATGAACCGTTGGCTGGCCTTTTCTACCCACAAATGCTGTCTGACCTGCTGAGTTCCTCCAGCAATTCTGTGTTAGCACAACGCCTCTTATTTGCCAGAGTTAAATTCGATTTCCAACTCTGTGGCCAACTTTCCCACCTAATCTAGATCCTATTGTAAATAAGGATATCCTTCCTCTCATCAGTTTTGGTGTCATTCACAAATTCACTAATCATGTTAATCACATTGCCATCCAAACTGCCAATATAAGTAAAACCCCTTTTATCTGGAATTCAAGCAACTGGAACCTCAAACAACAGGCAAAAAAAAATTGCAGAAAAGGTAAAAATAAAATACAGAAGTTTAAAATTGGCACACCTCACTGTTAATTCCCCAATCACGCAACCTGAAAATTCACATTTGGCATCTACCAATCCCCATAGGTGCCAGACACCAGGGTTTTACTGTAGATAACAAACAGTGGATACAGCCATGCCCGCACAGTACACCACTGGTTGAGGCCTCCACTCAGAAAGACATACCTCTACTCCTACCCAGTGACTCCTTCCACAAAGCCAACGAGCCTGCAAACTCCAGAAAGGGGAAGAGAAAACACAAAAATTCACCTTTTCTGTCTGCAGCTCATTTTCAGCCACCTTTTGAAGATGTTAACAAATGATCAATCCTCTGACAATTTCCGGAAAAAACAGCAATGAGCTTTTAGAGAAGATCATGCAATTGTCTCCAACTAACCCTGTAGTTTGATTCTGTTCAACTTGATCCAGATAGGATTCTATTATTGGCTCCAAAAACTCCAGCTCCTCACCATCCAGTTTGGACGATACACATGCCTCCCAGACCTTTTGTAAGGCAAGTAGGGCGTACAGTCGCACACTGAAATTATGG
Organism: Narcine bancroftii; assembly: GCF_036971445.1. Taxonomy (NCBI): domain Eukaryota; kingdom Metazoa; phylum Chordata; class Chondrichthyes; order Torpediniformes; family Narcinidae; genus Narcine; species Narcine bancroftii. The sequence continues at coordinate 16,509,123 of NC_091472.1, forward strand.
TTCAAACACCAAGGCAATATTACACTCAGTGTCTTCTTCAAATATTGGCCCTAGAAAATAGAGCAGAGAGATCAACACAATTTGAACAAGTCCCAGCATATTAATGAACATGAATCTTATTAAACAAGATGGGTGAATGATTCATCTCAGCCCACTTGTAATTTAAATATCAATGTGTTTATGGTTCATTACTGATTTTAAATACAAAAAAATGTTGCCTCTATGTAAAAGTGAAATCAATTTGATATTATGTCTGTAAAGAATCCAAAGGCAAAGAGCTTAAAAAAAAGCAGACGCCATGATTAGCACAAGACTTGGTGTTCGAATCTCATGCTGTCTATAAGGAGTTTGTATGTTCTCCTCATGTCTGTGTAGGTTTTCTCCAGGTTCTCTGGTTTCCTCCCACCCTTGAAAGTGAACCAGATTGTAGGTGTAATTGGACAGTGCAGGCTTGAGGGCCAAAAGTTACCATGTTGCAGATCTAAATTTAAAATTTAAAATGAAAAAAAAATTTTTCAATTTAAAAATACAGCCTTTGCCATCATGGCCACTGTTTTCAGGGAGTAAAACGTGACAAGGTTGCAGTGTCGATACCTTCTACCCACTTTCACAGAATGCTCCTTTTTTTGAATGACAACACATAAGTGATCCAATAACTTGAATTTCAAAAAGCTGTCCAAAAAGAAGTCCAAAGTTATGTTTTTTTTTTCTCATTAAGTGAATGTAGGAAATAAATTGAGGGCTGGGTACATGGTGCACTATAAATGGAGAGATGCTCAGGACAATACAGCACTTTCAATTTCACCGTTCCAAATAGTAACCTGGCATCAGGGTCAGGGGAAATCACTGACTTGTTGCTGCAGAACATTGTGGAGAGGGAGGGTGAACAACCACAAACTGTGCACCAAATCAGTTTCAACGACATGGGGAAAGAAAGGGGAAACTTCTTGCAAGCAGATTAAAGGAAAGAAATTAAAAAGCAGGAGCTGTGCAAAAAATCAGCAGATTACATCGGATCCCATGCCCCAGTGAGTTCCGAATAGAAAGCTGATATTGATGAATGTGTTGCAGGAGAGATGGTTCATGCTCTCGGATATTAGCACCAGTTCTGGGAAAGATTAGGTGTACACACAAGAGGAGAGCAAAACCAATATCTCGATTGGGTATGGTCCACCGGTTTTGTCCAGAGGAGTTAAAATCAGCTAGTCACGGGAGGGGAAGCTGAGCTAAGCCAGCAAAAGAAGGCAAAAAATTAGGAAATGTGATCGGAAGACAGACAAAAATTGGGGGGGTGGGGGGGAATGGAGACCTACCAAACCCCACTGGCATATTGCTAAATGAGAGGAGTCTTGTAAAATAAATGATCAGAGGAAACAAGAAAATATAAAGATTAAATACTGGAAACCTGAAATAATCTGTGGAGGCACCCAATAGGCCAGATCGCATTTGAGGAGAGAGAAACAGGGTTAACCACAGACCCTTCATCAGAATTGGAAAAGAGAGGATACAGATGGATGGAGAAATGTCAGAACATGGGTAAAGTAGGTGTCAAAATAGTCACTTAATATTCCTAATTAGAGGTTTTATATATATACATACATATACACACACACACACACACATATATATATATATACATACACACACACATATATATATATATATATACATATACACACATATATATATATATATATATATATACATATATATACACACACACACACACACACACACACACACACACACACACACACACAGAGCACGGTAACAGGTAATTTCAGCCCACGAATCCATCACCCAATTTACACCCCATTTTAGCTATACCCTTGGTATGTTTTGAATGGTGGGAGGAAACCGGACATTCCATTTAAAAGATGCCCATGCAGACATGGGGAGAATGTACAAACTCCTTACAGACAGCGTGGGATTCAAACCCCGGTCTTGTCTTAATCGCTGTGCTAACTGCTACGCCAACCGTTCTTGGATGAGGTAGAGATGGATTAATTAAAAAAAGATGGCCAATATTGATTCCACTGAAAGGCTAAGATGATAGAAGGACCATGAAATGATATTGCATCAGTAGAATTAAAGAAATAGAGAGGGGCAATCACATTGCTGGGAGTGTACTCTTCACCAGCCTTTCTCAACGGGGGCTACATGACACCGCCCCCCCCCCCCCACCACCGGGGGCCTCAGCACACTTAAGGTGGAGCAATAGACTGAAATCTGAAAACAGCAACAGTGGGAAATAATAGTTATCTAAATATTAACTGGTATATAATCAGCTTAGGTGGCACAGTTTGCACAAAATCATGGTGTATTAGGGCAGTGCTGGCTCGTGGGCTGGAAGGGCCTGTTACCGCACGGCATCTCTAAAGGTAAAAGAAAATGAAATGCGTGGAAGGCACAATATTCCTAAGTTACTTTGGGAGAAATTTTTTTAACCATTATGCAGAAAGTTCAACTCAATGGAGTTGGTGGGGGAGGCACAGCACAGGGAATGCTGCAGGAATAAAGGTGACTATGTGGGAGAGATTTTTCTGGCAGTGATGTTAATTTGCTCGATTTCCCATTGAGGTGGAACATGACAAAGGTACAAAATCGTAAAAATTGCACATTTGGGTGAAATTAGAAAGAACAATTGCAAAGCAAAGAAAGGGTATTAAAAATACCAGCAATTAAATCAAAGGAAATTCAAGGATGTTGGATAATTTTCATTAACAGTAAATGGAGTATGAAGGAAATAACCAGACTAATTCAGACCAAAAAAGGCAGTAAGTAAGGAAAGGAAATTGAGGACAAAAAAAGGTAACTTTTCTGGAAGTAGTGTTCACTAGTAAAGCTGACTTTTGCAAACAAATGAGAGAGTTATTGGAGTTGAGGAGAAAAGTGTGAAATGCTGGATACCACAAAGATCAGATGAATGGACACACAAATTTGTTCCTCAAGCCTGCTCCACCATTCAAGTTTATTGTCATCTGATTGGACAAGTACAACCCGATGGAACAGCGTTCTCCAATCCTCGGTGCCAAAACCCATGCAAACACACAACCAGACAAGTGATATATACACATGACAAATATAAAAATAAATAAATATTGTTTAATGAATAGTAGAGTCTCGGTGGGTTAGTGTGGGCAGCTCATTCAGACGTTCCCTGCATTGGGAAGAACCTGTTTCTCAGCCTGGTGGAACTGGCTCTGATACTCCTGTATCTCTTTCCTGAAGGGATTCAGTAGACAGTGGGTTATCTCATTGGAACCCCAACTTTCTATTTTCCATCTATTTTCATGGTAGCAATTCGCTCCCTTGCATGTTAAGATTCTATACCTCTGCCTGAAAAGAGGTGGCTAAGGGAAGGTTTAATTAAAGTGTATAAAACTTCAATTATTCAAAAATTCAATTATGCTGAGTAATTCAGAAGGGCTAATTTTCCTCAGCAGAGGTAAATAAAAAAAATTAAAGAACATAGATTTGGAAAAAAGAGTTAAAGGGGAGTCAACGAATATTATAACATGGAAATAGGTGTAGTTTTCCATGTTAAATTGTTGTCTACACAAGTCGGTCCCAATTGCCTACACAGGAATTCACTGCCTGGAAAGGTGGTGGAAGCAGAAAACAACAATACGTACAACAAGTATGCGAACGAGTCCTTGAAAGAGTTTGACAGCGCTTGGCCTTTACTCGTTAGAATTTATGAGGGATGGGGAGGGTGGGATCCTCATTGAAACATTTCAAATGTTGAAAGGCATGGACAAAGCATATGTAGAAAGGTGGTTTCCCACAGTGAGAGAGTCTTGGACAAGAGGGCACAACTTCAGGATTGAAGGGCATCTGCTTAGAACAGAGACGCGGAGGAATTTCTTCAGCCAGCGAGTGGTGAAATTGTGGAATTTGTTGCCACAGGCGGTTGTGGAGGCCAAGTCATTAGGTGTATTTAAGGCAGAGGTTGATGGGTTCTTGATTAGACAGGGAATCAAAGGTTATAGGGAGAAGGCCGGGCAGTGGGGCTGAGTGGAAAAATGGATCAGCTAATGATTAAATGGCGGGGAAGATTGATGGGCTGAATAGCCTATTTCTTTTCCTATATCTTATGGTCAAGAGGCAAACGCTACAGTGCTCTAGACCTGGTGCTGCAAAGTAGTTTTAATGTTGCATGGCACCTCTTCATTGGCATGGACATAATGGGCTAAATAACCTCCAACTGTGTTGGAATGCTTTTTTAAAAAAAAAATCAGTCTAACGTTATTCAATCCCTCCAAATCATGATACAAAAGGATGGCTATTTTAAAATATTCTGGCCAACAAAAAGCGTGAGAAAGGATCCAAAAACCGTGGATTGGTTCAGATTGTTTTTTGGCAAGGATATACTCGGTAAGTGGAAGGCCTTCAAAGGTGAAATTTTGAAACTACAGAGTTTGTATGTTCCTGTCAATATTAAAGGCAAAGTTCACATGAACCTTGGTTTTTGAGGGATATTGGCAATCTGGTGAGGAAGAAGAGAGAGGCTTATATTAGTTATAGGCAACAAGGAGTAAATGAGGTACTTGAGGTGTATAAAAAATACAGAAAAAACTTAAGGAAATCAGGAAGGCTAAAAGAAGACACGAGGTTGGTTTGGCAGACAATGCAAAGGAAAATCCTAAGGACTTCTATAGGTTTATTAAGGGCAAAGGTTAACAATGGACAAAATTGGCCCTTTTGAAGATCAGAATGGTTGACTATGCTTGGAGGCAAAAGACGGGAGATGTTAAATGGTTTTATGGCATTTGTATTTACTCGGGAATCTAGCACAGAGTCTTGGAAAGTGAGGGAAGCAAGCAGTAAAGTCACGGAACCTATGCAGATAAAAAAGGAAGAGGTGCTTGCTGTCTTAAAACAAATAAAGGTATATAAATCCCCAGGGTATTCCCTCCCTTGAAGAAGGCTGGGGCAGAATTTGCAGTGGCTCTGGCAGATATATATAAAAGGTTGGAGTGAAACATGAAAGTCTGCAGATGCTGTGATTGTAGTAAAAACACACCAAGATGCTAGAGGAACTCAGCCAGTTTTTTCAGAATCTATAGAGCTCAGGCCTGAAATGTCAGCAATATTTGGACGCTGAAAAGACTGCTGAGTTCCTCCAGCATTTCAGTGTGTTTTAACTATATTTCAAACATTCTCAGCCACAGGTGAAATGCCAGAGGATTGGAGGGTAGCTTGTATTATTCCATTGTTTTAAAAAAGCCTCCAAAAATAACCCGGGAAATTTAGGTCAGAGAGCCTGAGATCAGTAGTAGATAATTATTTGGAAGGTGTTTTAAGAGATTGGATATACAAATATTGGATAGCCTGTGACTGATTAGGGGATAGTCAACGTGGCTTTGTGCAAGGTAAGTAATTTTTGATAAATCTTGTAGAATTTTTCGAGGTGACCAGCAAAGTTAATGAAGGAAAAGCTGTGAATGTTGTCAAAGGCTTTACTAAAGTCCATGTAGACAATGTCCCAAAATGGAGGTTAATTAGGAAGGTTCAGCCACTCAAGTATTCATGGCGAGGTAGTAAAGTGAATTCAACATTGGTTATATGGGAGAAGCTAGAGTGATAGTGGATGATTCCCTCTCTGACTGGTGGCCTGTGACTAGTGAGGAGCTGATCAATGATGTTTGTCATCTATATCAATGACCTTGAGGACAGCGTGGCAATTTAAATCAGCAAGTTTGCAGGTGACACAGAGGTTGGAAGTGTCGCGGACACCGAGGAAGCCTTTCAAAACTTGCAGAGGGATCTCGACCAATTGGAAAAATAGCAGGTGAAATTTAATGCAGACAAAGTGTGAGGTGTTGCATTTTAGAAGGGCAAACTAAAGTAGGACATGCATGGTAAGCGGTAGAACAGAGGGGTCTGGGAATGCAGATACATAATTCCACGAAAGAGGGGATTTAGACAGATAGAGTCAGAAAGAGACCTTCTGGCGCATTAGCCTTCATAAATCAAAGAATTGAGTACAGGAGTTGGGATGTTATGGTAAAGTTGTTCAAGACATTGGTGAGGCTAAATTTGAAGGATAGTGTGCAGTGTTGCTTGCCTAACTACAGGAAAAAGATTAATAAAATTGAAAGAGCACAGAAGTGATTTACTGGAATATTGCTGGGTCTTGAGGAACAAGTTACAAGGAGAGATGAAACAGGTTAGGACTTTATTCCCTGGAACATACAAGAATGATGGGTTAATTGTTGTAGTTAGGCTTTTTCTACTGAGGGTGGGTGAGATACAAATCAAAGGATATGGGTTAGGGGTGAAAGGCAGTGGCTCTCCACTCACATACCACTTTAAGTAATCCCTATGCCACTCACATACCACTTAAGTAATCCCTATGCCACTCACATACCACTTTAAGTAATCCCTATGCCATCGATGCTCTGTGATTAGTAAGGGACTACTTAAGGTGGGATGTGAGTGGGAAGGGAAGGTTGAGAATCACTGCGCTAGACCTAATTGTTACTGAAATATTTTGCTTGAGAAAAATTGTCATTGGCCCATTGGAGTTATGAAACGGTGCACATAACGAGTCAATGAGGTACGATTAAAACAGTGGTTTTAAATTTTTTTCTTTCCACCCACATACCACCTTACGCAATCCCTTACTCATCACAGAGCACCGATGGCTTAGGGATTACTTAAAGTGGGATGTAAGTGGAAAGAAAAAGCCTGAAGTTTAAGGGAACATTAGGGGGAACTTCTTCACACAGAAAGTGGTGGGAGTGTGGAACGAGCTGCCAGCTGAAATGGTGAATGAGTGCTAAATTTGAACATTTAAGAAGAATTTGAATAGTTACGTGGATGGGAGGGGTACGGAGGGATATAGAATGATGAACAGTGGGACAAGACAGAATAATAGTTCAGCACAGACTAGAAGAGCCGAAGTGCCTGTTTTCTATGGTATAATGCTGTATGATTCACTTCTTGGCATACGATAAACTGAATTTAACAAACAAAGTATCCTTGTGAGTTCTGGCGGAGGGTCTTTGACCTAAATCATTACTTCAGTTTCTCTTTCCACATATACTGCCTGACTGCTCTCTGGTTTCATTATTTTTCACCTTGCGTTTCAGATTTCCCACAATATGCTAGGTAAAAAATAGACATGGGTTAAGGGTGAAAATGGAAACTTTTAAAGGAAACTTATTCACACAGTGGGAGTGTGGAAAAAGACACCATCTTAATTGGTAAATACAGGCTCAATTTTGACAATGAAGAAGAATTTGGATGAGTAGATGGATGGGGGGGTCTGAAGTGACCTGGTCTGGGACCTGCCATAACAATAGTTTGAAACACAGAAGTCTGCAGAGGCTATGATTGTAGTCAAAACACAGCAATACTGGAGGAACTCAGCCAGCCTTGCAGTGTCCATAGGAGGTAGAGACACGTTACTGGTGTTTCAGGAGTGGGCCCTTTGACCCAAAAACATGGGTTATATATCTTTATTCTCATCTGGACCTGGCGAGACCAGCTGAGTTTCTCCAGCAATTTTGTGTTTTGAGAAAAATAGTGTGATACAGATGAGAAGGGCCGAAGGGTCTGTTTCTGTGCTGTAGTGTTTTATGGTTCTCTCTCTGCATTTCTGATTAACTTCCTTACTGTAGGCCATATGTTTCTTTCTTTTCTTTGGCTTGGCTTCGCGGACGAAGATTTATGGAGGGGGTAAAAAGTCCACGTCAGCTGCAGGCTCGTTTGTGGCTGACCAGTCCGATGCGGGACAGGCAGACACGATTGCAGCGGTTGCAAGGGAAAATTGGTTGGTTGGGGTTGGGTGTTGGGTTTTTCCTCCTTTGCCTTTTGTCAGTGAGGTAGGCTCTGCGGTCTTCTTCAAAGGAGGTTGCTGCCCGCCAAACTGTGAGGCGCCAAGATGCACGGTTTGAGGCGATATCAGCCCACTGCCGGTGGTCAATGTGGCAGGCACCAAGAGATTTCTTTAGGCAGTCCTTGTACCTTTTCTTTGGTGCACCTCTGTCACGGTGGCCAGTGGAGAGCTCGCCATATAATACGATCTTGGGAAGGCGATGGTCCTCCATTCTGGAGACGTGACCCATCCAGCGCAGCTGGATCTTCAGCAGCGTGGACTCGATGCTGTCGACCTCTGCCATCTCGAGTACCTCGACGTTAGGGGTGTGAGCGCTCCAATGGATGTTGAGGATGGAGCGGAGACAACGCTGGTGGAAGCGTTCTAGGAGCCGTAGGTGGTGCCGGTAGGCCATATGTTTAAAAGAAAATGAAATCACATGGCTGCAACTGTGACCACCTTGAAGTTGATTTTCAAATAAAGAGTGTTATTTTTCCCACAGAGAAAATTTGGGATGCTTTTTGCCTGAAGTAGTCAAACATATTATGCAAAGAATGCACAGTCACAAAGAACTAATTGGTCTCCCTTCTGTGCCAAATCAATCTAAGTGTTTCAATCTTCTTTGATGTTTGGAAGTGAAAATTTGGTAAATTGAATTAGAAAGGAAGCTTCATTCATTTTTTTAGGCAAATGGTAGAAGGAGCTGTGCAGATAAACATGAAGCATTTACAAGGATGGTAAAGACCTTAGTGGGGTTATGATCAACAACCACTTCCTTAATTGCTATTCTTTGTAGTTTTATTTAATTAAACATTGCATCAGCAGCCAGAGTTCGAATCTGGTGGTGTCTTTAAGGAGTTTATACGTTCTCCCAGTGTCTGTGTGGGTTTTCTCCGGGTGCTTCAGCTTCCTCCCACGTTCCAATGACACATGCGATGTATAGGGGCAGCACAGCCTCGTGGGCCAGGAGGGCCTGTTAACCATGCTGTATCTCTAAATTCAGTTAAAAATGTGACTTCTGAGAGATGGCATTGAAATCAATTTAGCCTTGGTCAATAGGGTGCGAAATAATGCAGAAAATAGCAAAGTTTTGGAGAGGGAGCTTGAGGTGACAGAATGGGAAGTGACGGGTAGGGAGTGGGTTGGGGGTATTAAAAACGGACTTCAACAGATCATTTCAACTCCACAACAATCCACCTGCTGCATGAAATTCTGACATGCTGTTTGTTAGTTCATTTTTGATGGCACAAACTGAATAAGCAGATGGTATCAGCACCACTTTTTGTTTTGTTTTTGCTGGGAATGACTTCCTTTTGGTATCCAGCAACCGTTGCCATCAAAACACCCCATTCCCATTCCATATTTTGCCATGTTACCTCTGGGTACTTAACCTGAAATAGAAATATTTACCTTCTTTGAAATGTTCTTAAAGATCACATCAATGTGCACCAGTATAGCCAGGAAGGTACAGATACTTGTTTTTGAATTTTCTGGATTCTGGAGAGAAGCAAAAAACTTAATAAAACTATAACTAAGTACATCTTATGTTGTATTCAAGTTAAAAACGCAATGCTGGAGAAACTCAGCAGGTCAAGCAGCATATTTTATGTTGCAAAGATTTTGTGAGGTCACTAAAGATACATTTGCCAACATTTTGGGCTTGAGCCCCTCATCAAGGTATTCAAGCTGACTTACAAATTACAAACGTACAATATTTTAGCCATTCTCCATTATCTTGAGCAAAAATCAATCTACTTGATGAATTCAACTAGTCGAGCAGCATTGGTAGGAGAAAACCAATAGTTGAAACCCTTCAAGACTGACAGAACAAGGTGGGATGGGTTGGACAGGGTTCAGTTGAGGATTGGTGAACCAGGGAGGGATGAAAAATGACAGACCGATGGGAGACAGAGGTAGTTGATTGGCAGGTTCCAGACAAAGGGGGAGAGAAACATGAGGGAAATAAAAGGGGTCATGTGCAGTCAATTCAGAAGGGAGTCCTCGTGTCGGATAACCTAAAGGTTAACCTCCAAGTGGTGAAGAAGGCAAAACCAATGTTGGCATTCTTATCTAGAGGAATAGGATACAAGAGCAGGGATTTGATGTTGAGGCTCTATAAAGAGGCCTTACTTGGGAGTATGGGGTATAGTTTTGGGCTCCTTATTTAAGAAAGAATGCGCTGGCATTGGAGAGTGTTCAGGGAAGATTCACAAGAATGATTCCTAGAATAAAGCAGCTAGCATATGAGGAAAATTTGATGGCTCTTTGACTGTATTCCTTGGAGTTCCGACCTCATGGAAGCATTTCAAATCTTGAAAGGCCTAGTCAGAGCAAATGTGGCAATGTTGTTTCCCATGGAGGTGGCGTCTGGGACAAGAGGGCACAACTTCAGGATTGAAGGGTGCTCATTTAAAACAGAAGAATTTCTTTAACCAGACAATGGTTCACCTCTGGAATTTGCTACCCGGGTAGCTGTGGAGGCCAAGTTGTTGAGTTTATTTATAGCAGAGATTGATAGATATCTGAATAGTCAGGGCATCAAGGGCTATGGGGAGAAGACAGGGGAGTAGGGCTGAGTGTGAAAATGGATCAGTTCACGATGGAATGGAGGAATGGACTTGACAGCCAAATAGCCTATTTCTGCTCAAATATCTTACTCCTATATCAAGATGAAGTTAGAGGCAGCAGGAACAGGAGATTACTGCAGGCAAAGACTATTGCTGCTGGAATCTGATTAGTAGAGAAGATAATCATTACAATATAACAGAAACTATTCATGGAGAGGCCAAGGACAACTTGGACCAGATAAAACTGAATGCAGAGTTGGGGGTGCTGGAAAGAGAGAATTGTGTTAGTGAAATCTGGGTGGAAGAACGTAATCTCTTTAAATGATATTATTTCTGTGAGAGGTATTTCTCTGCTGGCAACAACCATTTTCAATAAAATATCATAGAAGTCGTTCTTTTCTATCTTCCACCCAAATGAAATTAGCAGTTTTTCGAAGATATGGACAGCTAGCAGGGCCATAGAATAGAGCAGCCCAGACAGACAAAAGTGGGCTAGATTTTGTGGTCTTGTTGACAGTAAAACCACCAGGGTAATTATCATACATCAAAAACAATGGCCTCTTTCAGTTTTCAGCATATTTGGAACCCCATTATCTTATTGTTTCTGTCAGCAGAAAAGTTCTTCAGAAGCAGCACTGACTTTTAGGGAAAGAAAATCAATCATTTTATAAAAGAATGTTCTCACCATAATTACTGCTTTCAGCTTCACCCCAAGAAAAAGTGTGAGTATTGTAATTGTCTTTTATAGATGTTGCAAAATACAATAGATTTCACACTAAAACAGGATGCTTCTGTTTTTTCTTCCAAAGAAAAGGGGAGAAAGAGTGATCACTCCATGTAGATTCCATGCAGACTCTTGAACTCTACTTCCACTCTTCCCACTTCAATCCCGTATTTTATTCTCTCCATATCCTAATCAATTGCGCAGGGGGCTTTGGACTTGGGGTGAGGGGCCGTACACAGCCTTTAGTGTCTCATAAAAACTCCTGAAGTCACCAATGTCGGCGCTAAGCTGGTTTCGTTTGGCGAGGCTAGTCCACCACTCATTTTGGATCTCCCAGAGTTTGCACTGAAGGTGGCTGCATGCGAGACGGAAGGCTCGTTTTTTTTCTCTGGCCAGGAAGGCTTTGCAAGGTGAGCCTGGTGGGCAGATCGCTTCTTTGCCAGCAGCTCCTGGATTTCCTGGTTGTTTCCTTGTTTTTTCTGGAAGAGAAGCCCAGTACCTCTTCAGTGGATTGCAGTATGGCCGTTTTCAGCTGATCCCATAGGGTTTCAGGAGATGTGTCCGTGAGGCAGTTTGCATCCTTGAGCCTTGCTTGGAGGTTTGCCTGGAAGTTTCCTCTCTCTATGTCTGACTGCAAGCTTCCAACATTGAACCTCTTTCTGGGGGCACCACTGTTCTTGAACTTTGGCTTGAAGTGAAGGTTGAGCTTGCAGCGAACCAGCCGGTGGTCAGTGCATTCCGCGCTGGGCATGACCCTGGTGTGGAGCACATCTCGTTTGTCTCTTCCTCGCACCAGATCGTAGTCCAAGAGGTGCCAGTGTTTGGATCAGGGATGCATCCAGGTAGTCTTCAGGCTGTCCCTCTGCTGAAAAAGGGTGTTTGTAATGACAAGCCGCTGTTCTGCGCAGAGTTCCAACAGGAGGCGCCCATTGTCGTTGCACTTGCCGACGCCATGCTTGCCCAGGATTCCTGGCCAGGTTTCTGAGTCTTTGCCGACACGAGCGTTGAAGTCGCCCAGGATGACAACCTTGTCGGCTGTAGGGGTGCGTTGGATGAGGTTGCGCAGATTAGTGTAGAACTTGTCCTTTTCTGCTGGTTCCGCCTGAAGGGTTGGAGCATAGATACTGATGAGAGTGATACATCACTTGTTTTGAAGGGGGAGTCAATGAAATACCCTCTCACTCTTCTCAATTTCAATAACCCTAGTCTACCCAGTCTTTCTTCATAAGTCAGTCCTGCCATCCCAGGAATCAGCTCGGTGAATCTATGCCGCACTCAGTGGCAAGAATGTCCTTTCTCAGATTAGGACACCAAAACTATACACAATATTCAAGGCATGGCCCCTCCAAGGCCCTATACAACTGCAGTAAGTCCGCCCTGTTTTTATATTCAAAATGTCTCACAATAAACACAAACAAGTAATTTGCTTTCTTCACCACCTCCTGTATAAGCATTCCAATCTTCCATGACTGATGTACCATGACATGCAGGTCTCATTGCACCCCTCCACACTTTTCCTAGCTTCTCACCATTCAAATAACAACCTTCCTTCCTATTATTCCCACCTCACCTTTATCTTCAGTATACTGCTTCTGCCATTTGTATTTGTCCACTCTCTGAATCTCTTCATGTCAGGCTGCAACCTCTTACAATCCTCCTCACAGCTCTCACTGCTGTCCAGCTTGATGTCATTTGCAAACTTCAAGTTATTACATTCAACTCCTTTATCTAGAACATTATATATATATATTGTTAATAGCTGGGGTCCCAGCATTCAACCTTGTGGTACCACACTAGTAAAAGTCTGCCAATTGGAAAAGGACCCATTCTCTCTACCTCTAACTTAAAAATTAAATTTAGACATACTGCATGGTATGAGGCCCTTCCAGCCCACAAGCACGTGTGACCAATTAACCTACAACCTCCGTATGTTCAGAAGGGTGGGATAAAACCAGAGCGCCCAAAGAAAATCAACGCAGACAGGGAGAATGCACAAACTTCTTACAAACAGCGCCGGATTCAAACCAGGGTCACTGACGCTGTGACAGCATTGTATTAACATCATTAACTTGATGTTAACGGCATCCAGTTGGAGCGTGCCTAGGTATTGCTCCTCCAAATTATGGGTGGCCTTGGTTTGGCAGTGGATGACCAGTTTTCTATCGCCATTAGTACATTACCTCTGACATCAAGTTCTTTAATTTTGCACACTAGTTCAGCCCTTTAACACAATTCCATTGTGATCAACTAAGCTTGAAAATCCAACCTGGGGCCACTCTGGGAATACAGCTTAACTGCTTCAACTGAGCAATAAATAAATCTAAAAATGCAGATGTGATAAGTCCAAAATAAATGCACCAAGGGCCAGAAACACAGTAGCCGAAAGACCATCTGTAGGAAGAGAAGCAGTTTCAAGTTCTCTATCCCTTCATCTACTGTTGCCAAGTGCCCACCATCCCTCCCTCCCTCCCTCCCTCCCATGATACCACTCACCACCCCCCATTCTTATCAGATTCCTTCAGCCCTTTGTTGTCCCCACTTTATTTCTTCCAGTTTCTGTCACAATTTCCACTCCCCTTACTCACCTGGTCCCATCTGCCAATCAAGCCACCCACACTGGGAGTACATTTTGTTTTTGCAATACCAATAATTCTGCCTGGCCTGCAGAAAAAAGATTTTCAGGGTTTTATGTGATGCCATAAATAAATCTGAAATCTGAGCTCAGGCCTCCACTCTTCCCCCCACCTCCCTGCCCCCAATCTCTTTATACTGGCTATTCTCCCTTCACACTCCGTCAACCTGAAGGATTGAACATCCCTTTTACATGCACTAACACTCCCTGACCCAGTGAATTTCTCCAGCACCTCTTTACTTTTGTGCCAAATGCTACTCAGGTCACAGATCAAATGTGTTAGAACAGTTCATGTTAGTGTTTATTTTAATGGTCACACTGGCAACTTTGGCTCCGTTTCTCTTTCCACAAATGCTGCCTGCTTGCTGAGCTCTAGATAAAATTTGGCTCATCATTTTGTGGTCCTACAAGCATTGGATTTGCCAAATAGATGCCTTGCAAAAAATAAACCTTCAGAACATAAACAATGAAAGTTCAAGCTTTCTAAAGGAAGGTCATCTATCTCTGTTTAGCTATGAATCAGCATTTACAACCACACTTCCTTTCAAATGCCACTGAGGCAAATTTCACCTTTAGAAATCATAATGTGCTGCATTTAACAGTCCTTAATTTAAACAGGAAGTGGTACCAATTCAGCAGAATTGCCACACAAATTAGGAATACTGCACTGGGTTTCAATTAACTACAAAGAGATTTTTTACTTTGAGTAATAATTATAACTCTGGAGATTCCTTTTAAAGCTCCACTTACGAAACAATTCTCCACATAATGAGTCTACACTAATTGGAAAAAAATAATGAAATTATTCTACCATTATTCATTTTATTCTACAATTTTGCTTTTAAGGTACATGATATTGCAGCAATCAATTCTGTTATAATGCAATGTCCACACTAATGATGTACTAAAATGAGGTCAGGTGCATATCTTAGGCAAATTATTGTGGAGAGTCTTAAATCAGAGGATTAAATAATAATAATTCAACAGTTTTTTTTAATATAAAAGGCATTTTACTTTGAGAGGATGCAGTCAAGAGTAAACCTGTTCCTTTCCACTGTCTTCTGCCTTCAACGCAAATTCTACTAATCTTTTGGCAAGCATCCCAAATTAGAATAGTTTTCATCAATGTTTTGGGTTGGGATCAAGCCTATCAAGGGGGAAGTAAAACAAAAAGTCGGCAGACGTAATGACTGGAGTGAAAACACAGCGCTGGGGAAACTCAGCAGGTCAAACAGTGTACATTATTTAGCACGGATAAAGATACATAATCAACATTTCGGGCTTCATCAAAGGTATGCAGGCATCTGAATAAAATGGTGAGGGTGAAGAGCGCAGGCCCACTGGTAAGAGCTCGAGTCAAGTTTATTGTCACCTGATCCCACATTACAACCCAACAAAACAGTGTTCTCTGTTCTCAGTGCACGACACGCAGACACACCACCAGACATACAGGCAAACAATACATATAAATAAATAGACAGACAGCTGGATAAATAAATTGTATTCCCAGAGTGGCCCCAGGTTGGATTTTCGTTGTTATGAGAGTCTTGTACGGTTAGTGTGAGCAGTTCCTTTGGTCGTTCAGCATCTCACTGCCTGTGGGAAGAAGCTGTTCCTCAGCCTGGTGGTGCTAGGTCTCATATTCCTGCATCTCTTTCCTGATGGGAGCAGCCAAAAGATCCTGTGTGCAGGGAGGTAGGGGTCCTCAATAATTTTACGCGGCCTCTTCAGATAATGATCTCGGTAGATCACATTGATTGGGGGGGGGGGGGGGGGGCGGGTGGTGCCAAAGGAGACTCCAGATATCCTCTCTGCCTCTCTTATGGTCGTGTGGATTGACCTCTGATCCATTTCTCTGCAGCAACCGTATCACACTGGATGCAGCCGGCTCTCAATAAAGCTTCTACAGTTGCCTTGCCCACTTCGGTCTTATCAGGAAGTGCAGTCGCTGTGATTCTTTCCTGACAAGTGAGGAGATGAAGTGTGTCCATGACAGGTCACTGTTAAGTGAACTCCAAGGAGCTTGGTGCTCTCCATTCTCTCCACTGCAGTAGTGGAGGGTGGTCATCTCTGATTCTCCTGAAGTCCACGATCATTTCCTTCATCTTGTTTACTTTGAATATACAGCAAATGTTGGGGGGGGGGGGGGAAGGAGAGATGGCTGTGTGATTGGAGAGGGAAGGGGGTGAAGAGCTGGAGGAAAAAGGAGGACAGAAATAACAGGGAATGGTCCAGCAGAAACCAGAGAACTTGATGTTAATGGCATCCAGTTGGAGAGTGCCTAGGTGTTGCTCCTCCAAATTATGGGTGGCCTTGGTTTGGCAGTGGATGAGGGCATGCACTGACATGTCAGCACGGGAGTGGGGAGCAGAATTGAAATTGTTGGCCAGATCTCCTTCCTCATCACCATTCGTGGTCCATGACAGTCCTTTGGAGTGAAGCATAACTTCATTTGTGAATTTGCAGGAGTCATCTACTGCATCCGGTGCTCCTATTCTAGCCCTCTTGACATCAGAGAGAATGGACACAGACTGTGAGATCGCTTCGCTGAGCGCCTTCGCTCTGTCCACATCGGTGAAAGGGATCTCCCATTTTTTATTTCAATGGATAATTACAGGATGTCAAACATTTGGCTTCTCAATTGTCTTATTTAGCTAATATTTACTAAACAACATTTATCTATATATTTTTATATCTATATTTGTCCTATGTATGTATCTTTTGTGTGTGTGTTATGTTCAGTTGTGTGTTTTGAACTGAGGACCGAGAATGCTATTTCGCCGGATGGTACTTGTGCAATTAGATGAGAATAAGCTTGAACATAGAACAATAGAACAATACAGCACAGTACAGTCCCTTTGGCCCACGATGTTGTGTCAACCTATATATTTCTTCTGGAAAAAAAACTACTAAACCCTCCCTACCCCATAACCCTCTATTTTTCTTTCATCCATGTGTCTCAGAGCCTCTTAAATGCCCCCAATGTTTCAGCCCCAATCACCATCCCTGGCAAAGGCATCCCAGGCACCCACAACTCTTGGTGTAAAAAACGTACCACTGATGTCCCCCCTAAACTTACATCCCTTTATTGTGTCCTCTAGTGTTTGCTGATCCTGTCCTAGGAAACAGGTGCTGGCTAACCAGCCTATCTATGCCTCTTGTAGACCTCTATCAAGTCTCCTCTCATCCTTCATGCTCCAAAGAGAAAAATCCCAGATCTGCTAACCTTGCCTCATAAGGCTTGTTTTCTATTCCAGGCAACATCTGGTAAATCTCCTCTGCACCTTCTCCATAGCTTCCATGTCCTTCCCATAAAGAGATGATCAGAACTGAACACAATACTCTTAAGTGTGGTCTTATCAAAGATTTCTAGAGTTGCAACATGGCCTCTCTACTGAATTTAATCCACCTATTAATGAAGCCCAGCATCCCATAGGCCTTCTTAACTATCCTATCAACCTGTCTGGTGAACATGAGGGATGTATGGATTTGAGCCCAAAGGTCCCTCTATTCATCCTGTGACGGATTATGTTATATTTTATATTGTATATAGATACATTTTAAAGGAGATAAATTGTGGGGTTTCTTTTAGTGTAGGTCACAAACAAACACTTCACAACACAGATCTCATTTTAAAATGCCAGAGCTCTGCTCAAGTCAGACAGTCCAGTCTCCCAGTGCCTTTGTAAAGACAATGGAAACTGCTTTGCTGAAGGACTTCACAAGTAGGTGTTAATTGGACATACTGTGGAGTAATGTTTGGGAAAGCAATAGACTCAGAAAATTGGGTCCGGTGCCACAATCTGTCTGAATACAATTTGCTGTTCTAAGAAGATCATGTGGTTTTGCAAGCAGAAAAAGAGAGAGAGGAGACTGAACAGGATTTTTTTTTCTCTAAGTGTGACACAGAGAGAGAGAGAGAGAGAGAGAGAGAGAGAGAGTACTGGTTTTCTGCAGTGGCTTTTGTTTGAAACCCCATTTTGAACATGGGTTGTGAGTTCTGAGTTCATCCTGTTTGAAGTCCTTGTGGTCCATACAAGAGGAGATGACTGGGTGTATAATGTTTCACCTGAGATAAGGGAAACAGAAAAGGAACTCTGTGGTGACTTGAAAGAAAGAGGTTATCATCTGGAAAACCCTGATGGGGAAAGTTTCTTCGGCAAGACAATGAAGTGGCTGATCGGAAGGAATCAACTTGTGTGTGTCCAACGAGCAACAAATCTCTCTCTGAAAACCGACAAGGACCTTCCTGAGCGGTAACCTTTTACCTTTCAAGCACCAAAATCTGCTGAAGATTCACAAATGTTAAATTCTGCGCACAGTATAAGAATTGCCTGATACCGGTGAAGTTGAAGGAGTGAGAAATGAGATTAGACTGTGAATCAAAGAATTTTATTGAACTCACACACCCATTACATACACGTACTTCCAAAGTACATCACCTCACACTTATCCGGATTGAAATCCATCTGTCACTTTTCTGCCAAACTCTACATCCTGTCTATATCCTCTTGTAGCCTTCAACAACCTTCAGTTCCATCCACAACTCCTCCAACCTTTATGTCATTCGCAAATTTACTGACCCATATAACCATATAACCACTTACAGCACAGAACAGGCCAGTTCGGCCCAACTAGTCCATGCCGTAACAAATCCCCACCCTCCTAGTCCCACTGACCAGCACCCGGTCCATACCCCTCCAGTCCTCTCGTATCCATGTAACTATCCAGTCTTTCCTTAAATGTAACCAATGATCCCGCCTCGACTACGTCTGTCAGAAGCTCATTCCACATCCCTACCAACTTTGCGTAAAGAAATTTCCCCTCATGTTCCCCTTATAATTTCCCCCTTCAATCTTAAACCATGCCCTCTAGTTTGAATCTCCCCCACTCTTAATTGAAAAAGCCTATCCACGTTTACTCTGTCTGTCCCTTTTAAAATCTTAAAGACCTCTATCAAGTCCCCTCTCAATCTTCTACGCGCCAGAGAAAAAAGCCCCAGTCTGCACAACCTTTCCCTGTAACTCAAACCTTGAAATCCTGTCAACATTCTTGTGAACCTTCGCTGCACTCTCTCTATTTTGTTTATATCTTTCCTATAATTTGGCGACCAAAACTGTACACAGTACTCCAAATTTGGCCTCACCAATGCCTTGTACAATATCATCATAACCTCTCTACTCTTGAATTCAATACTCCGATTTATGAAGGCCAACATTCCAAATGCCTTCTTCACCACACCATCTACCTGAGTATCAGCCTTGAGGGTACTATTTACCATAACTCCTAAATCTCTTTGTTGCTCTGCACATCTCAATAGCCTACCATTTAATGCATTCTTCTGCCTTTTTATTCAGATCATTTATAAAAATCACAAAGAGCAGGGGTCCCAGAACAGATCCCCGCGACACTCCATTAGTCTCCGACCTCTAGGCAGAATACATTCCTTCCACTACTCCTCTATGCTTTTAATTCCACAACCAAGGTTCCATTGATCCCATGCCTCATAATTTTCTGAATGAGCCTCTTGTGGGGGACTTTGTCGAATGCCTTGCAAAAATCCATGTAATCCACATCTACCACCCTACCCTCATTAATTTCTTTTGTTACCTCCTCAAAAAACTCAATTAGACTCATGAGGCATGACCTTCCCTTCACAAAGCCAAGCTGACTATCCTTGAGTAGACTGTATTTCTCCAAATGATCATAGATCCTTTCCTTAAGAATCCTCTGAATAAGTTTGCACACCACTGGCTTAAGACTCATTGGTCTATAATTCCCAGGATTCTCCCAATTACCTTTTTTAAACAAGGGGACTATATTTGTCATTTTTCTCCAATCCTCCGGCACCTACCCTGTAGCCAAAGAAGATTCAAAGATCATAGCTACTGCCCCAGCTATTTATTTTCTCACTTCCCACAACAGCCTGGGGTATATCACATCTGGCCATGGGGACTTGACAATCTTAATGTTTTTAAGAAGATCCCACAATTCCACTTCCTTAATCTCCACCCTGTCCAGCACACAGGCCTGTATAATTTCTACCTCACCGTGATCAGTCTTTTATCTTGAGAATATTAACAGAAAGTATTCATTTAGGACCACCCCAACCTCCTCCATCACCATGTATATGTTGCCTCCCTTATCCTTTAGTGGCCCTACCGTCATTCTCGTCATCCTGTTCTTCGCATACGCATAGAACGCCTTGGGGTTTTCCTTAATTCTACATGCCAAGGCCTTCTCATGCCCCCTTCAACCCTCCTAAGTCCTTTCTTAAGCTCCTGCTGGCTACCATATATCAAGAGCCCTTTCCGTTTCCTGCCTCCTCTTGTTGCCTGACCTGTTTTGTCAGCAATGGTTCCCTTTTCTCACCATCCTCTCCTTGTCTCAGTGGGATAAACCTATCTTCAATCTTGTACAAGTGTCCCTAAATTTCTTCCACATTACTTCTGTGCTTTCACCTGTAAACATCTATTTCCAATTTATTCTCGCCAGTTCCTGCCTCATCCCTTCATAATTAACCCTTAGCCAGTTAAGCTCTTTCCTAGTTTAACTGTTTCTATTCTTTTCCATAGTTAAAGCTTAGAGAGTTGTGGTCACTCTCACCAAAATGCTCCCCCACCAAGAGGTCTGTCACCTGACCAGGTTCATTCCCCAGAACGAGATCCAGAATGGCCTCTCCTCTAGTTGGCTGGTCCGGAATCCTTCTTGTACACACCTGACAAATTCAGCCCCATCTATCCCTCTTGCAGTCAGTAGGTGCCAGTCAATATTAGGGAAGTCGAAATCATCAATAACTACAACTGTGTATTTCCTGCACCACTTCAAAATCTGCCTGTTTATCTACTCCCCATTATCCCAAGGGCTATTTGGGGGCCTATAAACTACACTCAGCACAGTGATAGCTCCCTTCCTATTTCTGACTTCCATCCACACCGACTCAGTGGATACTCCCTCTGCAGCGCCCTCCCTTTTTATAGCCGTGATACTATCCCCTCCCGCTTCTCTAACTCCTATCCTATTCTTTTTAAAACAGCTAAACCCTGGTACCTGCATCAGCCAATTCTTCGAGCCAAGTTTCAGTTACAGTCACAATATCGTAGTTCCACGTACTGATCCATGCTCTAAGTTCATCCCTTTTATTCCTTATACTCCTAGCATCGAAATAGACATATTTCAAACCCTCTAACTGGCTACCTTTATATTTGGTCCCCTGCTTATTCTTCCACACCGACTCAAAGCAAAAGGCATCATGCTTTTGTCCTTCTACCCTAATCTCTGCCCTCACATTCTGATTCCCACCCCTCTGCCAAACTAGTTTAAACCCTCCCCAACAGCTCTTGCAAACCTTCCCGCCAGGATATTGGTCCCCTTCCTTGTTGCCCATCCTTGTTGCACAGGTCAGATCTTCCCCAGAAGAGATCCCAATGATTCATAAATCCAAACCGTTTCCCCCTGCACCAACTCTTCAGCCATGCATTCATTTGCCACAACTTCCTATTCCTATCCTCTCTGGCACGTGGCAAAGGCAGCAATCCAGAGATTACCACACTTGAGGTCCTGCTTTTTAACTTCCTAACTCCCTATATTTTCTCCTCAGGACCTCATCCCTACTCCTATCTACATCATTGATCCCCATATGGGCCATGACATCTGGCTGCTCCCCCCTCCCCCTCCAGAATGCTTTGAACTAGATCAGAGACATCCTGACGCTGGCAACTGGGAGGCAACTTACCATCTGGGAGCTTTGATTTTGTTCACAGAACCTCCTATCCACTTGTCTAACCAATGAGTGCCCAATCACCATCGCTCTCCTCTTCTCACCTCTTCCCTTCTGAGCCAGGGGCCAGCCTCTGTGCCAGAGACGCGACCACCACAACTTGTCCCTGGTAGATCATCACTCCCAAAATGTAATACTTAAACTTAACTGATGGCAATATTCAGGTTCAAAGAGTCCCATCTGAGACTGATATTCTTTGGAATCTCAGGGTTGTATGTGATGCCATGTATGTTCTCTGACAATAAATCTGAAATCTAAAAATCTTGAAATCTAAATCCACATCTCACTTCCTCTTGTCCTGCAAGACCTTGGCTGGCAGGAAATTTTGGCCTCTAGTGCATCCCCAATTTCTAGTCCTTCACCGTCAGCCTTGGTCCTCCTGAAATCTGCCCCACCCCCAAATCTCACGTTAAAACCTTCCCACATTCACCCTAGTCATCTGGCTCAATAGACGTGACACCGTCAATAACTTCTTTAAAAAAACCCTCCCCGAGTTTTTTATTTCTATTGATGGTATGAAAAATAAACCAAAGCTGGCTTTGCTCTATCTAACCTTTGCTGATAAACTCTGACCAGCTTTAGACCTGCAACTAAAAAAGTCTCTGGATGGCCATGAGAATATTAGAAATTAAATTTCCATACTCTTATGTCATTAAAAAAAGCCACGCATTTGGAGAATCATACAGTCAGATCATTTATGCAAATAATTTCCTTTGAAAATATATAACTGGAAGGAATTCATCGATGACTGTGACTAATTTATTGTTCAAACCATCCATTCTTGACACTAAACCAGCAAGATGAAATAATCCAAGAATTCGGAAGCAAGAAATACAGATTCCTGGAACAATAAGATTGAGAAAAAAAACTGATGTTCTTTCGAATGCACCTCAGTGCCATCCAATGTTAGTAAACATATTTCAAGAAAGGTGCAAGAAGGAATTATTAGATGTAATCAATGCTACTTTACTTACATAACTGAAGCATCTCCAGAAAGAATCAATAAATTCTGGGCACTTCTGTAGTACTAAGATGATGAACCATTCAATGAAGTATTTCACAGATGCCTGATTATCACTCAAGCCAGATCTGAAGACAGCTTCAATAATACCACTCAGAAATACCTATGAAACATATCGATTCAATTTTAGCTCACGCACATGGGAATTTCATCAATGTGTAACTGCAAACTGAAAGTAAATGTGCCTTGGCACGACTAAAATGGAAAACATTGTGGAATTGGGCTCTATGAGCCACTAACCTGACTGAATCGCTATAAATTTACTTTGGCTAAATTTTTTAATTAGGTAAAAGCGAAATTTCAATGAAGTATTTTCTATGCCCCACAATTCTGTTTGTGCCTTTTAAAGAGCCACTAACAATGCTATCTTTGTTGCTAATTAGAGAAACAAAATTAGCAATTAAAAAATATTTTTGTCTCCAAATCAGGGTAATAAAGAGCATTAAAAAGGGACATTTTCAGGAACTTTAAACAGGAAAAGATTCAAACAACTCTGTCTTTAATTACTTTTGGCATCTTTGTGAACGCGAAATACAGCTCCCTTGTTTTTACCTGGTCCAGCTGGGGAAGGAGCACAAGGAGTGTCTGCCAAATTCTGTTCTTCAGTCGGTGTATCATGGAGTTTACATAATACCGGCCTTTGGTGTTCCTCAGCTCTTCTTCCTGTGAGAATGTCAAATAGTCACTGGAGCTGCTTCTGAAAATGAAACATTATTGGCCATTTTGACAATACAGGTATGCCCTGGTTTACGAAACTACAGCCTTCCTATGAAACCTTTCATAAGCCAAGGTGGTGTAAAGCGAAGACCCATTCACTACTATTGGAGGCTATTTTTGTAACAGCGAAAACCCATTCAAATCCTTTCATAAAAGCGGCACGGTTTTCTTTGTAAAACCACATTTTTGTAATTCAAGTATTCGTAAAGCAGGGTATACCTGTACAGCCAAACAGATGAAGAATACAATTCTGCTACATTTACCAAAGGGCATAATTCTTTGAAAAGTCACCCTACCATTCTGAAGTTTCAACCCAACCATCTCTGTGACCTAAAAACTAACTTTTGGTTTCCGACCTTCAGAGTTCTGGTATAAGACACGGAACCTAAAGTGTTAACCATTTCTCCTCCACAGATCCTGCCTGATCTGCTGACAGTCTTTGACAATTCAGTTTTCATTTTGAATTATAGACACTGTTTCTTTTTTCTGATTTTTTTCCAGGTTTCCACCCTCCACAATTTTTTGATTTTTTTTAAAGGCATTTGTTCAAACAAGGTAGCATCGATGGCATTTACTGACAGCACCATCAATTCTGCTATTGATCTCCACCCTACAACCAAATCTCCTTTGTCCTCTCCACCTACTCAACATCTCTGCAACATCAATATGCTCTATCTCTAACTTTTCTCAGTTCTGATTGTTACAAGCCCAAAGGACCTCAAAACCCAGCAGCAATAGACATTCACAAAGACAAGTGGCCTTCAAAAGTTATTTTTAATCAACTTCAAACATGAAAATATAAATCAAACATTAACTTAACTGTATACTTAACTAATCCAAATTAACCCCCTTCTAATTCTAAGCGAACGTGTAAGCAAAGTGTGTGCAAATTCAAGAAAAGTTCTTTGGTTCACAGTTCAATCTCACTTCTCCTTCTTCCAAGTTCTCTGGTTGCAGGCAATCACTGTACTGTGCATAGAATTTAACGTACAAAGTTCACCAGGCTTGGTGCTTGAAAGGTAAATGTTTACCGCTCAGGAAGGTTCTTGTAGTGTTTGCAGAGAGAGATATTTGTTGCTCTAGGATTTCCACAACTGAGGTACCACCACTAGTCACCTCGGGGTCTAGCTGATGAAACTTGCCCCATCAGGGTCTTCTAGATGGTAACCTCTTTCTTCAAGCTACCACAGAGTTCCATTCCTTTCTCAAGAGAAACATCAGACAGATAGCACTTCCATCCATCTACTGCTCTGGAACTTGCTTTCATCAGTTTCAAACAGTTTTCCATGGATTGCACTTTTCAGTTACTTGTCAGTGTTCCACACACTGACTGAGCTGCTACGTCAACTCTCTCTCTCTTTTCCAACTGAAACTCCAAAGAGAGCATGTGACTCATGTCTTGCAAAACCCCACCTTCTCCAGCAAACAAGAGTTCTTCCTTCTGCTCCCATCTGTTGTTATCTTAGGTAAGCAATCCAGGAGTGATCTTTCTATGAGCACTTTGCAGAAAGGGTACTGATAGACAGCATGACTCCAACAAGACAATGGTCAAGCATTTTATGATGTCAGTTCAATTAACACCTACTTGTGAAAGGTGTTTACATTCTCCAGAGATCTTGCAATGTGAATTCTTCAGTCTTTCAAATAAGATCTGTTTTAAAATGTGAGTATGTATGTGACCTACTCTAAATCTTATAAATTTTCCACAAATATTAATATTGTTACATGATGAAGTGTCATTAACCTGAAAATGTTTACCTTACCTGTTGAGAATAAGAAATAGGAGCAGTTCCCCCTCATCTCCGTCCAAAATCTACTACCCTGGATCTTGAGGCTATGTCCCCTAGTTCTGAACTCCCCCACCAGTAGAAACAACTTACCTACCTCTATCTTATTTATGTTTTTCAAAATTTTGTTTCTATAAGATCCCCTCTTATTCTTCTAAATTCCAGTGAGTACAGTCCCAAATGATTCAATCTCTCCTTACAAGCTAACCCCCTTCATCTCTCGAATCAACCTGATGAACCTCCTCTGCACCACCTCCAAAGCCAGTATATTCTTCTTCAAGTAAGGAGACCAAAACTGAGAGATGGAAATGGGGAAAAGAGGAAAGGTGGTGGCGAGGAAGTGAAATGAGGTGTAAACAGAGTATGAGATGGCCATGTTGAACTATATGACTATAAATATTAATAGAATACATAACCAAATCAAAAGGAAGAGGCTATTAAATTTACTGAAAAAAGAAAAAATAGATATAGCATTCATGCAGGAAACGTATCTAACTGAAGAGGAACATAATAAATTAAGGAGAGACTGGGTAGGGCACGTAACGGCAGCATCATATAATTCAAAAGCCAGAGGTGTAGTTATATTAATCAATAAAAATGTACCAATCAAAATAGAGGAGGAAATAATAGATCCGGCAGGGAGATATGTAATGATAAAGTGTCAGATATATTCAGAATTTGGTCAATATACATGCACCTAATGAAGAGGATCAAAAGTTTATGCAAGATATTTTTTTGAAGATTGTAGATACACAGGGGAATATATTGATAGGAGGGGATTTTAACCTTAATTTGGACCCAAAGGTGGATAAAACTGGACAAAAGACTAGCAAAAAGAACAAAGTTGCCAAATTTATGGTTAAATCAATGCAGGAAATGCAACTTTTGGATATATGGAGGAGGCAACACCCAGAGGAGAAGGAATACTCATATTATTCGAGTAGACATAAAACATACTCAAGGATTGACCTGTTCCTGTTGTCAGCCCATATCCAAGAGAGAGTTAGGAAAATGGAATATAAAGCTAGATTGTTATCTGATCATTCACCCCTGTTATTAGCAAAAGAAATGGAGGACATCCCACCAAGAATATATAGATGGAGATTAAACTCCATGCTACTTAAAAGACAGGAACTTAGAGAATTAATTGAGCGCCAAATTAAAATATACTTTGAAATAAATACGGAATCAGTGAAAGATAAATTTATACTATGGGATGCAATGAAAGCGTTCGTCAGAGGGCAGATAATAAGTTAGGTAACTAAGATGAAGAAGGACTACAATCGGGAAATATTACAGCTGGAAAGGGAAATAGCAAGTACAGAAAAATAATTAGCAATAAGGGAAGATACAACAAAAAGAAGAGAATTGGTGGACAAAAAAATGAAATATGAAACACTACAAAAATACAAGGTAGAGAAGAACATAATGAAGACAAAACAGAAGTATTATGAGCTAGGAGAAAAAACACACAAAATACTAGCTTGGCAGTTTAAGACAGAACAAACTAAAAGAATGGTATTGGCATCAAGGAAAAAGGACAAACAAATTACATATAACCCAACAGAGATCAATGAAAACTTTAAGGAATTCTATGAATAATTACATCGAACTGAGAACGAAGGGAAAGACAAAATAGATTACTTTTTAGCTAAAATTGAACTACCGAAAGTGCAAGAAGTGCAGCAAAACAAATTGATAAAACCATTTGAAATAGAGGAAATATAAGATATATTAAAAAAGCTACCAAACAATAAAGTGCCTGGAGAGGATGGACCCCCAATAGAATTCCATAAAACATTTAAAGAGTTATTAATTCCTCCTCTCCAGGAAGTAATGAACCAGATAGAAGAAACACAAAACTTGCCGCCAGATTCATGTAAAACAGCAATAATTACAGTAATACCAAAGACAGGGAAAGATCCACTAACACCAGCATAATATGGACCAATATCTCTACTTCAGATTATAAGATAATATCAAAACTATTAGCAAATAGATTGGCCAACTGTGTACCAAAAATAGTAAATCAAGATCAAACTGGATTTATTAAGAAAATACGAACAATGGACAATGTTTGTAAGTTCATTAACTTAATCCATGCAGTACAAGGAAATAAGATACCAACAGTGGCTGTTGCTTTAGACGCAGAGAAAGCCTTTGACAGGGTAGAATGGAATTATTTATTCAAAGTATTACAGAGGTTCAACCTATCAGAAAAACATATTAATTGGATTAAAGCATTATATAAGGGACCATTGGCGAAGGTGACAGCAAATGGACATATATCGAACCAATTTAAATTAAGTAGGTCAACTAGGCAGGGATGTACGCTATCTCCCTCACTGTTCGCTTCAGCAATAGAACCATTGGCAGAACTGATAAGAACAGAAAATAAAATAAAAGGGATAAAAATAAAGGAGAAAGAATATAAAATCAGTTTATTTGCAGATGACATCATAGTATACTTAACAAAACCAGAATTATCAATAAAAGAACTACATAAGAAATTGAAGGAATATGGAGAAATATCGGGGTACAAGATCAACGCAAATAAAAGTGAAGAGATGCCAATGAATAGTGCAGATTACACAGAGTTTAAAAAAGAATCACCATTTAAATGGCAAACACAGGCAATCCGATACCTAGGTATTAGATTGGATAATAATTTAGGCCACCTATACAAATTAAATTATCAGCTATTAATGAAGAAATTACAAGATGACTCAGAACATTGGAAGGAATTGCCACTAACACTGATAGGGAGGGTAAATTGCATTAAAATGAATATCTTCCCAAGGATACAATACCTATTTCAATCGTTACCAATTCCCTTAACAGAGAAATTCTTCAATGAACTAAAGAGAATAATAAGGAAATTCTTATGGAAAGGGGGGAAACTGAGGATAGCGCTAGATAAATTAACCGAATGGTACAAACAAGGTGGTTTGCAGCTACCAAACTTTAAGAATTATTATAGAGCAGCACAATTAAGCTATTTATCAGATTTTTATCAAACAAGGTAAAATCAGATTGGACCAAGATAGAGCTAGATAAAATAGGGGAGAAGGTACCAGAACATATTCTTTATAAGTGGGATGAAAAACTGGTGCAATATAGAAGTTCACCAGTACTGCACCATTTACTCAATGTATGGAAGAAGATTCACATAGAAAGGAAAAAAAAACAAATTACCAAATACCAAAATTATTATTAATGCAAAATCAGCTAATCCCTTTCACAATAGATAACCTTTCCTTTAGAGAATAGGAGAGAAAAGGAATTAAAAGAATAGAAAATTGCTTTTTGGGAAATAATTTATTATCATTTGAACAAATGAAGTACAAATATGGAATAACTCATGGTACAATGTTTGCATACCACCAGCTGAAAACCCACTTAAAGGACAAATTGGGAAGCAGACTGAGATTACCAGAAGGAAGCAGCTTTGAATATGTGATTACAGACACAATGATAATTAAAAGATTTATAACAAACATGAACATCAAGCTGCAAGAGAAAGAAAATGATGAAATAAGCTATAAACCCAAACAAAAGTGGGAAAAAGATTTAAACATAAAGATAAAAAATTAAATATGGGAAAAGTTATGCTCTGGAACTATGAAAAATATAATAAATACGAGGTTACGCATGACACAATATAATTGGTTACATAGGCTATATATCACGCCCCAAAAGTTAAATAAATGGAATCCAACATTATCAGACAGATGTTTTCGCTGTAAGAAGGAAACGGAAACAACAGTACATGCAATTTAGGCATGTGAGAAAGTGAAAAAGTTTTGGGAAGATCTAAATCAGGTATTAAATAAAATCACAAAAAGCAACATACCAAAAAATCCAGAGATCTTTCTTCTAAGTAATATAAGTAAAGAATTAGGCCTTAAACTGGATGAAGCGCAAAAAAGATTTATTATGATCGCCTTAGCTGTAGCAAAAAAATGTATAATGTCAACCTGGAAATCAGAAGAGAGCCTGAGAATACAGCAATGGTACATGGAAATAAATAAATGTATTCCATTGGAAAAAATAACATATACTTTAAAAAATAAAGTCACATTATTTGAACAAATTTGGGAACTGTACGTGGAACACAACAGAGAAGTCCTACCACGGACCTCCACTCCCTAAAATGATTGAATGAGAAGAAGACAAAATGACCTGGTCCAGTGTGTAAAAGTAGATGACACAATTTTCTTGTTTATTTTCATTGTGTGATGACATTGTTTAATGGGTTTATTGTATTATACATGTTGAACATTTAATGGGTTTGGAGGGGGGTGGGAAGGAGGGAGGGAAGGGAGGGGGGAAAAAAGGCGAGAAAATGAGACTGCTTATATTCAAGAGGGAAATGTTTGTGTGTATTTTGATTAATATGGTTCATAGTGTGAAAATTTTTTTTTTAATTAAAAAAAATAAGGAGACCAGAACTGCATGCAGTACTCCAGATGCGGCCTCACTAGTACCTTGTATACTTACAGCATCAACTCTTTTCTCCTAAATTCAATCCCTCTAGCAATGAAGGCCATTGGCTTTTTTTTTTGCTTTTTGGCCGCTATTGGACTAAAAAATTTTAAAAATAGATTTTCAATAACACACATTTTTTAAATTATTTATGCATTCCATAAACAGATCAGATATTATCCTAATTTTTCCTGTTCCAATGTTAATCTGCTATGATGTTGAATCATTCCTTACTTCCTACCAAGATGCAATACTTTGTAAAGAATCGTTGATGCTGGTAAAAGTTTTATGCTAGTACTATGTACAGCAGGATAACACAAGAGAAAATAAAAAAATACCTTTTCAAGAAGCTTGCAGACCAGATTTTCCATGAATTTCTTGTGCAATAAATTTGATCCATTCAATTGACAGAGGAAATTAATGGCCCATATTCGTACGGATTGATCGTCACGGTTTTCACTGCAAGAGAATAAAGTGAAAAAGAAACTATTTTTAAAAGTTATCGAGATGATTTATGACAGTCTTGGTAACGGCTTATCAGATTGCTACTGTTTAATCTAGAAACAACTTCACTCAAGGAAAATCATAAATCCAATTATTCCAACTGCATTTACATTTTGATTTTGTTTTACAGGCCATCCATCAATACATGATGATGAGAATTTAATGTCTTATACATAAGTACACAGGAAAAACAGGAAGGGATGATACACAAAATTCTTCCTGCTGCAGTCACACAGATGCACCACATACAATAGTATAAATTAAATAACCACAATAAGCTAAGACAAAAAAAACATAAATATCAAAGGATAGATAATTATTAACTGTTGCAGTTAGTGCATGGGAAAAATCAACACTGCGTCTCAACCCCCTCCACCCCCAAGTCTCCGATTATCCATCCATTCAGGGTCATTTTACTAACGGTGCGTCCTTGGGATGTACAGAGGAAACTGGAGCAGTAATACTGTCAAAGAGGAACAACCAAACCTCACATAGCCAGCAGTAAAAGTTGGGAATAAACCTGAGTCACTAGAGCTGACTTGGCTGAATGGTGTAACAACAACCTTGAACTCAATGTCAGAAAACTAAGGAGCTGATTGTTGACCTGGAAGGGAAAGCCAGAGGTCTACAATCCAGAGATCATTGGGGGATCAGAGGTGGAGAAGATGAGTAAATTTAAGTTCTTGGGAGTCACTATCTCAGGGGATCTTTCCTGGAGCCAACGCACCAATGGCACCTTGAGGAAAGCATGTCAGCACCTCTACTTCCTCAGGAGTTTGCGGAGGTTTGGTATGACACCAGAAACCCTGGCAAATTTCTACAGAGGTGTGGTAGAAAGTGTGCTGTCCGGCTGCATCATTGAGGATACCATATCCCTGAGTGTAAAGCTCCCCACTATTGAGTGCATCTACAGAGATCACTGCCATCGGAGAGCAGCAGCAATTGTCAAAGACCCCCCCACCGCCCAGCAAACACTGGGTAGGGGTGCCACAAGACTTACACCACCAGGTTCAGGAACAGCTACTACCCCTCCACCATCAGAATCTTCAATGACAAACTCCATCAGAGATTCATTTAAGGACACTTAATTGTGCACTTTATTGATTTTCTTTTTGATCTCTCTATATTGCACAGTCAGTTCGTTTACAATTGTTATCTGTTTATTTACATGTTTTATGCTGTGTACAATATCAGTTAGTAGTCAATCTGCAGGAAAAAGGAATCTCAGTTATATGGGATATCATGCACATACTCTGCCCATAAATCTGAAAACTGACAGAGCAGCACTTTGTGCAAGGGCCAAAAAGATGAGCATTTTCCATATTCACAAAGTATCATCCAAATGATCCCTTCCCTGCTCACCTGTAAAAGTATTTCAGTGGGCAAATAATTCCCTTACCTATCAGTTGCCTCGTTAGCTGCACAATCACTTCCCAATAGTTCGATATATGTGTGTACATCTTGTATAAGCCTAAGTGGAAAAAACAGAAGTGACTATTTAAACCCAGTGAAAAACAACCATAATTTACTACATATGAACAGAACAAATATACAGTAAAAATCCCCGATATGGGGATTGGTAGATGCGAATTTTCTGGTTTGCTAGTGACTCACTCTTACAAAGTCTAACTAATACACCAGCATTAAGAATAAACAGTTAAAAAAAATAAAATTACTGTACCATAATTACACTGGACAAACTTCACTTGTGTGAACATATAAACCTTAAAGAATCTTACATTATTTTCAATCATATTCTTTGAAAACATTTAATTTTCGCTGTATCTCCACAGAAATGCCCAAAATACGAACAATAACATTATAGATAATTAACCCTCCCTCCCCCAAGCTTACAGTTAAAGCCTTATTAATAAGCAATCTTTGGCTTGGCTTCATGGACAAAGATTTATGGAGGGGTAATGTCCACGTCAGCTGCAGGCTAGTTTGTGGCTGACAAGTCCGATGCGGGACAGGCAGACACGGTTGCAGGGGAAAATTGGTTGGCTGGGGTTGGGTGTTGGGTTTTTCCTCCTTTGTCTTTTGACAGTGAGGTGGGCTCTGCGGTGTTCTTCAAAGGAGGTTGCTGCCCGCCGAACTGTGAGGCACCAAGATGCACGGTTTGAGGCGATATCAGCACACTGGCGGTGGTCAATGTGGCAGGCACCAAGAGATTTCTTTAGGCAGTCCTTGTACCTCTTCTTTGGTGCACCTCTGTCTCGGTGGCCAGTGGAGAGCTCGCCATATAACATGATCTTGGGAAGGCGATGGTCCTCCATTCTGGAGACGTGACCTACCCAGCGCAGTTGGATCTTCAGCAGCGTAGATTCGATGCTGTCGGCCTCTGCCATCTCGAGTACTTCGATGTTAGGGATGAAGTCGCTCCAATGAATGTTGAGGATGGAGCGGAGACAACGCTGGTGGAAGCGTTCTAGGAGCCGTAAGTGATGCCGGTAAAGGACCCATGATTCGGAGCCGAACAGGAGTGTGGGTATGACAACGGCTCTGTATACGCTAATCTTTGTGAGGTTTTTCAGTTGGTTGCTTTTCCAGACTCTTTTGTGTAGTCTTCCAAAGGCGCTATTTGCCTTGGCGAGTCTGTTGTCTATCTCGTTGTCGATCTTTGCATCCGATGAAATGGTGCAGCCGAGATAGGTAAACTGGTTGACCGTTTTGAGTTTTGTGTGCCCGATGGAGATGTGGAGGGGCTGGTAATCATGGTGGGGAGCTGGCTGATGGAGGACCTCAGTTTTCTTCAGGCTGACTTCCAGGTCAAACATTTTGGCAGTTTCCGCAAAACAGGACGCCAAGCGCTGAAGAGCTGGCTCTGAATGGGCAACTAAAGCGGCATCGTCTGCAAAGAGTAGTTCACGGACAAGTTGCTCTTGTGTCTTGGTGTGAGGTTGCAGGCGCCTCAGTTTGAAGAGACTGCCATCCGTGCGGTACCGGATGTAAACAGCATCTTCATTGTTGAGGTCTTTCATGGCTTGTTTCAGCATCATGCTGAAGAAGATTGAAAAGAGGGTTGGTGCGAGAACGCAGCCTTGCCTCACGCCATTGTTAACGGAGAAGGGTTCAGAGAGCTCATTGATGTATCTGACCCGACCTTGTTGGTTTTTGTGCAGTTGGGTAACCATGTTGAGGAACTTTGGGGGGCCCTCCATGGTGCTCTAGTATTTGCCAAAGCCCTTTCCTACTCACGGTGTCGAAGGCTCAAACTACAGGGGAATCACGCTGCTCTCCATTGCAAGCAAAATCTTCGCTAGGATTCTACTAAATAGAATAATACCTAGTGTCGCCGAGAATATTCTCCCAGAATCACAGTGCGGCTTTCGCGCAAACAGAGGAACTACTGACATGGTCTTTGCCCTCAGACAGCTCCAAGAAAAGTGCAGAGAACAAAACAAAGGACTCTACATCACCTTTGTTTACCTCACCAAAGCCTAATAAGCAATAATATTCTAATAAAGACTCCTACTAAGCAGGCCTCTCACCGATACTCTTACTAAGCAGGTAGCCAACGTTGAGCGGCATCAAGCAGCTCTTCATCCTGGGCGACACCATTTCATTCAAATATAACTTTATCTGAGCAAAGAACAACCAAGGCACTCCACGAGCTGAATATTTTCTCCCATCTTCATCAAAGGTTTATGTGTTACTTCGGAGGACATTTACATTTTAAATTTAAAAATTTTTATTTAAATTTTGATTATTCTTATTTATTTTAATTTTCAATTTTTTTATTTATTTCTTCTTTTTTTTTCCCAGTTGCTTGAGGTTGTTGAAATTCCAGTTAATAGGGAACTTACTGCATTTGATTATTACTTCTGAAAACCCTAAAGCACACATGTCAAACTCTGGCCCGCGGGCCAAATTTGGCCCGCGATATAATTATATTTGGCCCGCAAGATCATTTCAAAAATATATTAGAGGTGGCCCGCTGGCCGCCGCGCCAGTATAGCGCATGCACAGTAATACAACAAATCCCAGAATGCATTGGCGTCAGCCCGCTAATCGGCCCCACCTCCTCTGTTTACGTTGCAGGGTCTCACCGTGGACTCTGGTTTTGGGGCCTGGCCGGTGTCAGGGGAAGCCAAGGCCGCTTCCCAGCGCCTGGAACTGGAGGCCTTGGGTCTGACCTCACCAGGACCGTTGCCCAATCCCCCTCCCTGCCGCAGGCCGACCCGCGACTCACGGTGACGGGGCTGCTGATCCGCCGAGATGCCACCCTGCAGCGAGAGCCGATGCCCCCGCACTGTCGTTGTCCAACCCGATCGCCCGCAACCCCGCCCTCCCGCACACAGGCCTGAGTAAGTATTATGAACTTTAATCTCAGGATAAAACGATCTTCCAATAGTTTCATGTCACAGTGATAAATATATTTCTGGTTAAAAATGGTCCTGCACCTCATTAGGCATAAAACTTGAAAAGTGTGCAAATCAAAGGATATCTGTACCAATGGAAAAAGGGCATGGCAAATAACCCTGCTAGAGTTCATGCCCACAATCAGTCACCCATTTGATTGTTTCAGGAATCATGTTATTCTCCCACATTCTCAATAGCCCTCAGATTTTACTATTCCACAGCACACTAGCAACATTTGACAAATCCGCTATAGAGAAATATTATTTATTGAATATTTTATTTCTCATTTGTTAATGCTTCTGGAAAGAGTTTATCCAAAACTATTATTAAACATTTATTTTAATAAGAAAAAGTTTAACATTACATATGTTGAAAGAAGAGAAAACATGCAGATGTTGTTGAAAATTTTCAATAAATATTTAGTTCGGCCCTCGACTTAGTCCAAGTTTTTATTTTGGCCCTCGTGAATTTGAGTTTGACACCCCTGGACTAGAGGATTATCGTTTAAGTTTAGTTATCAAATAATTAGCAACTAACTAGAAATAACTTAAACTTTGTCCATTAAAACAATGATTGACAGCAAGATAGAAAATTTCTATCAAATTTTATAACAGGTCCTCACTTTACCTTTGATCTTTCCGAAAAACGGGTCCAAATAAACAAGCTTCGACAAAGATATCCACGTGGTTTTCAGCACTCTTGAAAGAATCCTGGAGAGAACTGGTGGTGGCAGAACCAGCAGGCAACCATGTTTGGCAACAATGAGTAATTAATACATTGAAGACTCCAGTTTTGGTTTGCGAAAGTTTAAGCAACTTGCTTATAATCTACAAAAGGAAAATTCAAAATTATTGTCAGGGCACATACACGAGATTCTTTTTCCTGCAGGCCAGGTAGGATTCATACTTATCAGTCGTGTAAAGTGTACTCAAGAAAAAGACACATATACAAAAGAAAGAAATATAAACAAATGAAATGTAAACAAACTGTGCACAATACAGAAAGACATATTCAGTGATAATGTGCAAAGTACGTGTTCTTAAATAAGTCTCTGATTGAGTCATTTTCTGTCTTTGTTTCAGATCTTCATCATCTTTTTTTTGCATTTCAGCTAATCATGGAGATGTGGAACACAGATATGGACCCTAACAGGACACCATGACCATGCTGATCTTTTTGCCAATCTACACTAACTTCAATTGCCAATATTAGGACCATATTCTTCCACATCTTGCATATTTAAGTATCTAAAAGTCTCTTAAAGGTCCTCCTGTCTATGAATCCGCCTACTGTTCTGGCACCCCATTCCTGACATCAACCACCCAACCTCATGATTCCCTATAAATCGACTTTCTCTCATCTTAAACCTATGTCCTTTTGTTTTTGATTACCCTACCAAGGGTAGAAGCTGATTTAATCAGATACGATTATTATACAGCAAAAATACTTGGTATCCGGCACCTATGGAGATTGGTAAATGCCGGATAAGTGACTTTTTCGGTTGCTTAAGATTGCATGTTGCGTGGTTTGGCGAACCAATGGCGAGGCGCACCAATTTTAAATGTCCGTTTTTTTTTACCTATTTAATTTCTGCATTTTTTTTTGACAGTTGATTGAGGCCTGCTGTTGCTTGAATTCCAGATATCAGGGGTTTTACTGAACTGAAGAAGCATTTTGACAAGCACTTAAATAGAAAAGGAACAGGATACCATCCTAATGAGGGCAAATGGGATTAGGGTAGAAAGGTCAGCACGGACAATGATTGGTCAAAGGGTCTGTTTCTGTGCCAAACGACTCGATGACACAACCATTTGGGTGAAAACAATAAAATTGAGACTGTTGAAAATACTCAATCGGTCTCTGATTCTCTGCCTACACATATGGCCTTACCTCCTGAGTATTTCCAGCAGTTTGGTTTTTATGTTTATATTTTAGATTCTAGCATCTGCATTCATTTGACTTTCATCTTTGGGTGAAGACATTTATCCTCAGGTCCCCTCTAATTATCAATGACCTCTCATTTTTCATGTCGTCAGAAGATGGGTGGCACGGTTAGCGTAGGGTTATTGCAATGCTGTTAACACATCAACAACCGGCCTTTGAGTAAGGAGTTTGTACGTTCTCCCCCAGTCTGCTTGGGTTTCCTCTGGGTGCTCCAGTTTACTCCCACTGTTCAAAACCTACAGGGGCTGTAGGCTAATTGAGTGTAAATGGGCAGCACGGGCTCGTAGGCCGAAAGGGCCTGTTACCATGCTAAATGTCAAAATTTAAAATTTACCACAGTGCTTTAGTTTCCATCCATATCCCAAAGACGTAGGTTGGTGGGTTAATTGGCCACTGTAAATTGTACATAGTGCATAGATTTGTGAATCCAGGCGGAATGGACGGAAATGTAGGAAGAATAAAAACTGGGATTAATGGAGGATTAGTGTCAAACAGATGGTGGATTTCGGTGCAGTCTTGATGGGCCAAATAATCTATTTCCATGCTACATCTGAGTCTCCATGACTCTACAAATGATCCACCAGATTTAATTCCAATTGACCTACAGCACCCACCCCCCCCCCACCCCCACCACACATTTAGAACAGTGGGAGGAAACCGGAGCCCACGGAGGAACATACAAACTCCTTACAGACACCATGGGATTCAAACCCCAATCTTGATCACTGTTGTTGTAAAAGCTTGATAGCATTTATTTTGATTTAGGGTGGTGCCACACAGGCTAAAGCTTCATTCACAATATAGCAATACAAACATATATTTAGAATTAAAATTCTTTTTGAAACAATATTTTTTTAGGCACAGATAACAGGTTTCCATCACGAAATTCATTTGCCAAAATTACAAAGTTACCGGAACTCAATAAAGATGCATGAAATTCCACTCATTACGTATTGGAATTTAAATTCATGCCACGAATTGTTGCTCACTCATGCCTCTGGATATTAATCTCGTGTGGCTGCACACCACTAGGCAAGCGAACTGGCCCCACTTGTAATCCACGCAGCGGGGCAGCCGGCCAAAATGGCGCCGTCGGGGGGGGGGGCGTTTCCCCTTCTTCTCAGCCCAAGGCTCAGAAGCACGCGCTGGGGGACCACGTGATGCCCGGGTGACGTCGGTGCCCCCCAGCGCGGTTCTCAGCTAGGTCCGGGCTGAGAGTATAAGTCTAGCCCAGCAGACTGCAATTAATCAATTCTGCTCACTGAGCTCAACCCGTCTGGTTGTGTGTTCTTTCAGTAGCAGTGTAGCTGCCGCTACAATTGGTGACCCGACTGGTTCAAAGTCTTTGAACACATCATGAGCGAACCTGGGATCAGTGCTATAGCCGTCAAGCTGCCTGAATTCTGGGTTCAGGAGCCAGAGTCTTGATTCGGCCACGCGGAGGCTCAGTTTCACCTCTGCCAAATTTCATCCAACATGACCAAATTCTACCATGTGGTCACCGCCCTGGACCAGGCCACCACCAAACGTGTGCTGCACATCGTTCAGCACCCACCCGCCGAAGACAAATATAAGACCATCAAGTGAGTGCTCACCAGATCCCTCGGACTATCCAGGTGCCAGCGAGCCCCTCGGATGCTGCACCTCGACGCCCTAGGGGACAAGTCCCCGATGGAGCTGATGGATGAGATGCTCGCGCTCATGGGTGATCACACCAACTGCCCACTCTTCGAGTGCATTTTCCTCGACCATCTGTCCGAGGACAATCAGCCGTTACTGGCCCAAGAGAGCTTTACCGACCTGAGGAAGGTCGCTCAGAAGGCCCAAGAGCTATGGCTCGAGCGATTCCCGGAGGGCTCGGCGGTCGAACAGGTCACGAAGAACGGGCATGAACACGCCAAGCCCGCCCCTAGTGCTGCGGTAGAGCATCCGGCCCCTGCACGGGCCACTAAGAGCATAACCAGGGGCACGGCATCCACTCCAGGCCTCTGCTTCTAACACCAGCAATGGGGAGCCAAGGCTCCGATGTGTCATCAGCCTTGTTCGTTCCAGGGAAATGAGCAGTCCGGCCACTGTTAATAGCTGAGGTGGCTGGCCAAGGACACAGCCTCCCCTACCTGCGGGACTCAGTTAGCGGCCGGCGGTTCCTCATTGACACTGGGGCCCAGATCAGCGTCATCCCGGCCACGGCCATTGAGTCCAGGAACCGACCTTGAGGACCTCCACTCTGTGCGGCCAATGCAACAGAGATCTGAACGTATGGAGACAAGACAGTCCACTTCCAGATCAGCTGACGAAAGTTCTCGTGGAAGTTCACCATCTCGTCCCTTCCAATCGCCATCCTGGGTGCCGACTTCCTCCTCGCCAACGGACGTCTGGTGGACATTTGGGGTAGGCGCCTGGTGGACATCCATACTTTCTAGGCCGTTCACCTCGATGCCCCCTGCACAGAGCAACCGCAGATGGCCATGATCAGCATGCCCAGAGATGAGTTCCAGCAAATCCTGGACGAGTTTCCGACCCTCCTCAAGCCAGTTCTCTGCTGCCTCGCCACGCCATGGGATGTTCCACCGCATCCCCACCCAGGGCCCACTGGTTCATGCCAAGGCACGCTGGCTCCTGCCTGACAAGCTCCAGGTGGTGAAGGAGGAGTTTTTGCATCTGTTGAAGCTGGGGATCATTCGGCGGTCCGACAGCCCATAGGCCTCGCCGCTCCACCTGGTCCCGAAAGCCTCCAGCGGCTGGCGTCCCTGCGGAGACTATCAATAGCTCAATGAGGCAACAGTTCCTGACCATTACCCCATCTCTCACATCCAAGACTTTACGGCCAACCTGCACGGTGCGAGGGTTTTCTCCAAGGTTGACCTGGTGCGCGGATATCACCAGATCCCAGTGCACCCTGAGGACAGACCCAAGATGGCCATCATCACCCCTTTTGGCTTGTTCGAATTCCTTTGCATGCCATTCAGGCTCAAGAACGCCACTCAGACCTTCCAGCGCCTCATGGACTCAGTGGGCAGGGTCCTGGATTTCGTCTTCATTTATTTAGATGACATCCTTGTTGCCAGCAGGGATCGGGCACAACACAAGGCCCACCTGCGTACTCTCTTTTCCCAGCTGGCCAACTTCGGCCTCACCATCAACCCAGCCAAATGCCAGTTTGGGTAAGAGTCCATGCAGTTCCTGGGCCATACCATCACAGCCGAGGGAGTCACGCCCGCCACTACGAAGGTTGCCGCTATCAAGGTGTTCTCATGTCCAGACAATCTCAAGGGGCTGCAGGAGTTCGCGGGTATGGTCAATTTCTACAACCAATTCATCACGGGAGCTGCGCACATTATGCAGCCGCTATTCGCCCTCATTGCAGCCAAGCACAAAAACGCTCACCTGGACCCCAGAGGCCTGCAGTGCATTCGAGGCCACCAAGGACGCCCTCGCGAAGGCTACCATGCTCGCCCACCCACACACCGACCTCTCATATGGCGCTCTCCATCGATGCCTCTGCCACAGCCATCTGTGCCATCCTGGAGCAGCAGGTAAACGGGCAATGGAAGCCGCTGGCATTTTTCAGCCGGCTTCTCCGCCCACCAGAGCGCAAGCATGTACCTAGCGGTGTGGCATTTCCGCTATTTCTTGGAGGGAAGGACATTTACCATCTTCACTGACCACAAACCCTTCACCCAGGCACTTGCAATGGCGAAAGACCCCTGGTCGGCCCGCCATCGATGTCACCTCTCTTTCATGTCAGAGTTTACCACTGACATTCAGCACAAGGCAAGGATGGACAACGTGGTCGCTGATGCACTCTCGCAACCGACCATCTGCACGCTGAAGCCCGGCCTCAACTTCGACCAGCTCGCCCAGGACCAGAAGTCCGACTAAGAGATGCGAGCCTTCAGGACTGCCATCGCAGGCCTGCGGTTCCGGGACCTTCCAACTCCAAGTGGCGAAAGCACCGTCCTGTGCGATGTCTCCATGGGCACCCTGTGGCCAGTGTCTCCCCAGGAGTGGCACAGGCAAGTCTTCCATCACATCCATGACCTTTCGCACCCATCCATCAGGTCCACGGTCCGGATGGTGGCAGAGCGGTTCGTCTGGCACAGGCTGTGGAAGCAGATCACGGGCCGGGCCAGAATGTGCACCCATTGCCAAATGTCCAAGGTACACAGACACACCAGGGCGCCTGTGCAAGAGTTCGACCGTGTCCGGGAACGGTTCAGCCACATTCACGTACTTTTGACCACGGTAATTACCTGCATCTTTCAAGGTGTTGGGAGCTTCAGTGGCCGGGGCTGGGTGGCAAGTCCATGTTCAGGGCATCGGGAGCTCAGATGGGCAGGCGGCCAAGGCCTAGGAGAGAGACTGATGCCGGGGCATCAGAAGCTCAGGTGGATGGGCAGCCAGGGCGAGGTCCGCAGTCGGGGCTTCAGGAGCTCAGATGGTAGGGGGGGAGTGGAGTGTCGGGACCGCAGATGGGCGGGCAGCAGCTCAGCTTAATTCAATCATGAATTAAAGATATTTATACTCCAAAAGGCAATACAGTGTATCCATCTGGACTTGCATGCTGGAAACTAGGTTAGTCTGAACAGCTTGATCCATTCTTTCCAAATAATATTGGGTCGTTCAGCAGCATTGGGCGGCCGAGGTTAGGGTTCATGGTCGGTGCTTCCAGACCTCAGATTGGTGGATGGTTGGGGCCAAAAATAAAGAGGGGGGGGAGGTTGACTTTTACAGGGATATATGGAAAGCGCACTATTTTGGGGCCAAAAAGAGGGGTGTCGACTATTGCACAAATATAACGGTAGATTGAAGCTAAACTACAAATTGACCTATAAATTTATTTAACATTAAACAAATAAATCACCATTTTCAATTTAATCATCATCTTCATTCTAAATTAAGCATTCTAGAAATTTCTGAACAAAATATCTTGCTCAATAAATAATTCAAATAACTTAATAAAGGAATTCAAGGACAATATAGGAATCAAGTCAATTTTTTGCTTGTGGTGATCTTGTGAAGCACCTTAAAATATCTCACTGCATTAAACTTATTACATTACCCGGGGCCATGGTTTGAGGATAATAGGCAAACCATTTAGGACCGAGATGAGGAGGAATTTCTATACCCAGAGGGTGGTGAATCTGTGGAATTCATTGCCACAGAGGGCAGTAGAGGCAGGTTCATTAAATATATTTAAGAGGGAATTAGATCTATTTCTTCAGTATAAGGGTATTAAAGGTTACGGAGAGAAGGCGGGGACGAGGTACTGAACTTTAAGATCAGCCATGATCTCGTTGAATGGCGGAGCAGGCTCGAAGGGTCGAATGACCTACTCCTGCTCCTATCTTCTAACAATTGTGGAAATCTCTGATCCTCTTCCCCCAAAAGGTAATCATTGGTTAACCAAGAATATCAAAGCTGAGTCTGCTTGCTGAATAAAGGTGTTCAGGGAGAAAGAATCGAAACAGGCAAGTAGGAATGTGACACCTGACCCAATTTTACAGTGAAACACTCACAAAAGGATGGATGGCCTACTTCTGCTCCTATTTTCTCAATTAAGGTTTCCATTTGAATGCTGCAATCAATCAATGAGACTGTTAATTGTTTAAAAGACAACTATGGTGGCTTGATTTATTGGTTCATATCGAATAGTTTCAATTACCCACCAGACTGTTACTGATGGAATTAATCCTACCAAGGACTCCCAGAACGGAGTAAGAATCTGTCTTGCATTTAAATACATGGAACATATATATTACCTTTAAAATAAATAAACCTCTCTGGAGTACACAGGATTCTTTGCATATTACATGACAAAGAGGTAGTTGAAATACTGACTCAAGGAGCATTAGTTCACA
Source organism: Narcine bancroftii (assembly GCF_036971445.1). Taxonomy (NCBI): domain Eukaryota; kingdom Metazoa; phylum Chordata; class Chondrichthyes; order Torpediniformes; family Narcinidae; genus Narcine; species Narcine bancroftii. The sequence continues at coordinate 16,551,332 of NC_091472.1, forward strand.
TTCTAACTACTTCATATCAACCATAAATGGATTTGGTTAATGACTAGTTGTCATCTAAAATTTGACAGCTCTACTTTTAGTGCTAATTTCCTGATGTGTTCTTGGACTGAATCACTTAGATTAGTAGCCATCTGAGCTAATTTCATGTCATTACACCCGACTTCAAACCTGTTGCAACCACATCTAAGATCGTGAAGTTACAATCAAATTGTAAGAAATATCTTGTTAATTAACGCTGGTTACTGTGCATTTTAAACTGCAAAATAAAGGCAGTGGACTCCAAAATTATTAACCATCCTGGAGTTACTTGGCTTTCAATGGATGCATCTCAAGATATTTTGCTTCACTCCTACAATTAGCCATTTCCATTATATTTTTCTAAAATGATATAATTTATAATAATAGCTCAGGATTAAATGGTGGGGGACTCGATGGGCTGAAGAGCATACTTCTGCTCCTATGTCTTATGGTCTTAAAACAATCATGAATTAAAGATATTTATACTCCAAAAGGCAATACAGTGTGTCCGTCTGGACTTGCATGCTGGAAACTAGGTTAGTCTGAACAGTTTGATCCATTCTTTCCAAAAATTATTGAGTCGTACAGCAGCATTGGGGCATTTCCACAGCCTGATATATATGTTTGTTTTTGCATGGCTGAACATCCATTCTAACAATTAAATGTTCTGGGGCTGAAACATATTACACTTTCCTTGACGATATTTTGAAAATCCATCTTCTATTAATTGTACTTCTTTTACAGCTACCTTTGGAATAAAGAAATCTAACTAGCAAATGACAAACTTTCTGCATGGGTGCAATAACAAGGAAGGCACAAAAGGAGAGAGAACTTCTAAGGGAGATATTGCCAGCTAGCAGGGTGGTGAATGGATGGTGTATATAATAGGTTTTCATTTAAAAATATAGGGCAGGGATTTGAACTAGGGTCAGGTGTTACAAGTCCAGAGGACCCCAAAACCCAGCAGCAATAGATATGCGCCACAACAAAGGGTAACTTAAACAAAAGTTGCTTTTAATTATCTTTGAACATGAAAATAGAATCAAATTTTAACTTATCTCTATTGACTCATTTAACTCCCTTCTAATTCTAAGCGCACATGTGTGTAATGTGTGTGTAAGTTCAGCAAAGTTTGGTTCACAGTCCAATCTCACTGGTTGCAGCCAATTCTTGTACTGTGCACAGAAGTTAACAATAATAAAGTTCACCAGGCTTTGGTGCTTAACAGGTAAATGGTTACCACTCAGAAGGGTTCTCGTTGGTTTTCAGAAAGTTTTTCTTGTTCCAGAACATCCACAACTGATTCCTTTTTAATCAGCCACTCCAGTGTCTTGCCGATTAAATTTTGCCCCTTCAGGGTTCTCCAGATGATAATCTCTTTCTTTCAGGTCACCACAGAGTTCCTTTCTGTTTCTTTTATTCCAAGGGAAACACCAGTTTGTCCCTCTGTCTGTGTCTCTCCTCTCTCTCACTCCCTCCAACTCTGAGAGCAAAGCCTGTTTTTTTCTCCTCTCTGCCTGCAAAGATCACATGACCTTCCAGACAATAAGTTATGTTTTCCAGACAAAGCTGCTACTGCCTGTTGTTACATTTGTTGCCTTTTGTAAATAACAGTCCTTCATGAGTCTGAGTCTCTTGCAAAAGCTCCTCCAAAAAACTCTTGTGTTTTAAAGTGTTTGTGTGTGACCTGCTCTAACAAACCTTTCCCAATTTATCTCCCAAAAACTTCTATATACTCTGTCACACAGGAAACTTTAATTTATATCTTAACTAATTAACTATGCAAATAAATCTCTGAATAAACACAAATTAATTGTACAGTGTTTCATATATAGCAGTTTAAAAGACAAGTCTGCAGATGTTGGGGTTGTAGCGCAATGTACAAAAGTGCTGGAAAAACTCAGCAGGTGATGCAGCATCTACGGTAAAGAGTAACCAACGTCTTGGACTTGAGCCCTTCGTCAAGATATGAACAGTCCTCCCCTACCTTTGTAGATTGTGAGACTGTCCAGAGATTTCTCCACCTTGAATTCTCTCGCTCCAATCATTAATTAATTGAATTGTTTATTGTCAGTCATACTTAGATACAGTGAGGAACTTTATTTTGCGTACTCTCCAGGCAAGTCAACATTAGCACAGTACAGCAGGTAGTACAAGGATAACATGGGAAGGACATACAAACTCCTTACAGTGCGGCAAGAAAGAAAAAGTGCAGATTGATAGAATTCCCCCGGGAAGCCCATTGGGGAGGCAATTTTATCCACCATGAGTGGGGGAGGGAGCAAAAAGAAAGGACTGAGAATAGGACCGATTGATAGAATTCCCCCGGGAAGCCCAATGGGGAGGCAATTGATGAATTGGGGTGCGGGAAAGACCCGCGGGAAAGATAAAAAGAAAATGATCCAGTACTGTTGCCACGAGTGGTCTGAGAATCCAATTAAGGGGTCTTCAGTATTTTGGCCAAAATACGGTTAAGATGAGGATTGGGTATGCCAGGCCTTGAATACCTGGCTTTATGAGCATAGACCCGAGGACTCCGAAAGTAGAGATTATGCTGCCTGCTGGTTGTTTGTAGAATTTGACCAGATGGTGATGAATACAAGGGATCTGGCGAAATCTAAGGAACAGGAGCCTTTTGCTCCTCTTCCTGAAAATTGGGACCCCTTGCAGGCATTACCTCCATCATATCCTGAGCCGGCTCCTCCCTTGCCCTCTCCTCCTCACCCGCTTTATCCTCCCCTTCCTATGTCTGCCACTCCAACCCCTCCGAGACTCATCAATGAAAATGAACGAGAAAACACGATAAGGACTAGGTTAGAAGCTAAGGGTCCTCCGCCGCCTCTTACCTCCCAGGTATATAACCCAGACTGTACGGGATTATTAGAAGAGCAGTGTGAAAAACTTCACGAAGAGAAGGCTGGGGAATTTGCTTTGGGTCCCAGTCATAAGGAAGATCCAGTTCCATCAGGAGCCTGGCAACCGGACCCTTCTCAGGCGCAAATGTTTCCCCTTCGCGATGTACCCTTCGAGGTCCAGGGGGTGGAATAGGCTTTGTAAATGTCCCCTTGACTAGCACAGAAGTGAGAAATTTTAAACGGGAAATGAAGTCTTTAATTGAAGATCCTCAAGCCTGTACGGAGCAATTAGATCAGTTTCTGGGACCTAACATTTACACCTGGGACGAGTTAATGTCTATATTCAAAGCTTTATTTTCTTTAGATGAGAGAGGAATGATTAGACAAGCTGGAATTAGGGTGTGGGATCGGGAACACCAGGGAGGTCCAGGAGCAGTTGCTGGAGAGGACAAATTCCCTCTGGTCAATCTACACTGGGATAAGGGGACGGTAGATGGTCGCTCCCGGATGGAAGAATACAGGATGAACCTGATAAAGGGAGTGAGGGAGTCAGTACCAAAAGGACAGAATTACTAATGCAAAGGATGGGCCCAGAGGAAACCCCCTCGGCCTTTTGACTACACTGCGGGCAGCAATACAACAATATGGAGGATTGGATATAGAGTCACCAGTTGGGGAACAATTAGTTTTGACAGGATTTGTTACAAACTCAGCCCCAGATATACGAAAGAAACTTCAAAAGACTGAAAATTGGCATGAACAGGGATTATCCCAGCTCCCTCAAATAGCCCAAAGGGCATATGTCCAAAGGAGTGAGGATAAGCAGAAAGGAAAGGAGGAGATATTAGTGCAGGCGGTAAAGGAAGTCGTAAATGGACAGCAGGGAAGTCAAAGACGCTGGACCAACGGTCCGGGCAGATGGATTTGTGGGAATATGGCTTATACATACCTTGAACCCGACTGGAGTGGGACTTGTTGTATTGGTATGATTCAACCACATTTCCATCTTCTTCCTCCAGATTCTGATGAACATATTTCCACTCGATTACATTCCCCCATACAACGCCGTTCGGCTGAGATCAGCAAATGGGGGGATGACTGGCTCCCTGAACGCATAATTTCATACTATGGACAGGCTACGTGGGCACAGGATGGTTCATTGGGGTACCGAACTCCAATTTAGATGCTTAATTGTCTTCTAGGCTGACCTAAAAGTAATTACTAACCAGACAGCTACTGCATTAGATTTGATGGCAGAGGAACAACAGCAAATCCGGACAACCGTTTATCAGAACCGCCTAGCCCTGGACTATTTATTGGCTGCAGAAGGTGGTGTGTGTGGCAAGCTGAATCTCTCCAATTGCTGCCTGACAATTGATAATAATGGACAAGCTGTTAAAGATATCTCTTCAGGTATACAGAAACTCTCCCATGTGCCTGTACAAACATGGCACCCCACCATTGGCTCATGGTTGTCTAAATGGTTTAGTGGCTCCTGGTCATGGATACATTCAGCACTTATCTTTTCTGCCTTTATACTTCTTGCCTTAATACTGATCCCTTGCATCCTTCCTCGCCTCCAGTGTTTGGTTAGACGAGCCATTCGACAAATCAGTCCCATTATGGTTCTGCAACAACAGGATTATGCTGAAGCAGCAGAGAACCTTCTGAAACTATGGGAAAAAGAAACCTCTATTATTTAGACAGGTTTGAAAGCGTAGCTCTTTTTAAGGGGTGGATTGTAGGAGTTTAGAAACAATTATTTTAATTGAAAGAGTTTAGAAATAGTTATTATTTTAATGTTAGGAGTTCTGAAACAGTTATAGAAAGTAGAAAGAAAAAGCAAGAAAAAAGCTAAAATGTTATTTGTGTAAAATGGCGCATGAAAAACAGCAGAACAGAGTAAACAAGATAACAGAGGAATTTAAGAAATATGCACGTACACACACAGAGAGCTTGTTTAATAGGGGGTGGGGAAAGGAGGTGTGAGTATGGGATAGGAGAAAGTCGGAGTCAGTCAAGAGTCAGGCGAATAGGGAAAAGTGACAAACCAATCCAAGAAGGATAAATGTAAGAAAAATGTAAGGGGAGGTGAATTGAAAAATGTATAAAAACAAAGAAGCTTCCTGCCCTCGGTGTACTTTCCCGAGGTTGGGGGAGAGTACCCAACCTTGCAATGTTGTAAATGTAAATAAATGTTCTTTGTTCTCAACTTCTGTCTCGAGGATATTTTGTGAACGTGAAGGCACTTCTCACAGGGTTATAGTGTCACACAAGACACAAGTGTTCGCAGCACATGTGATATCCTCCATTAACTGTTTTTCTTTCCAATGATATTGGCTGACTTGCTGCATGCTTACATATTTTCTGTTTGCATTTTTAGAGGGACAGAATTGAAATGGAGGCAAGTTATGCTAAACCCCTGTCATAAGATATTAGGGGCAGCACTTTAAGGAGTTTGTATGTCATTCCCACGTCTGTGTGGGTTTCCTCTGGGTGCTCTGGTTTCCTCCCGCCTTTAAAAATGTATGGGCATGTAACCATGCTGGATGTCTACTTTTTATTAAAGATGCAAATAAAAATTCAGTCATGAAAATCACATATAATTCTGGTTACCATATTATGCACTGGAGGTTGAAACAGAGAGGTTTACAAGGGAGATGTTAAAAAAAAATTGAGAGTCACATATTAGGAAAGGATGAACAGTCTGAGTCTCTTTCTTCAAGAATAGGTCGGTGGGTGGGGGGAGGGGGAAATGAGAGACCTAATAGAGGCATTCAAAATGATGATTGAGGATGCGGATAGGATGTTTTCACTTGTGGGGAATAATTAAGAGGTTGTAGCGGGCCGAGCGACCGCGTGGTTAGATGGGCCGCATTGCCATCCCAGTCGTCCGACACAAGATGGCACAGGCCCCCCCTTCCTTTCCGAAAAGCCCACGGTTGGCGATACACGTGCTGCGTGCCACTGGATGGGGAGTGATACTGGAATGTGCTGACATCACTTTCTCAAGCCAGTGCGCCCCTCACAGGAAGGAGGCGGTCTCCTCAAGCAGCGCGAGGAATTCAAAATAGAGTTCAGTTACTGGTTCACCTGGTGCTGTGCGGATGTCTCTCATTTTGGTAGCGCTGCCGCCAGCAGACACTACAGTGCTGACCACTCGAACGCGAGAAAATGCAGGATGAACAGACATGAACAGATGCCATTTGGTAAATGTTACCATGTTCCAGTCTTACCCCCTCACTCGACAGCGATGTTTCTTTCTGCCATTAGGATTCCACGCTCTGGATCATAACCAATATGCCCTCCTACTGGCCAAGTGCCCATCAGCATTGACACCCAACTTCCACAATGGTAAACCAGCACATGGGGTGAAGTACCACATCGAGACCACCGGGCCCCCAGTGTACGCATGGGAATGGCAACTCCCGCAGGACAAACTCCTTCAAATCAAGACCGAGTTCGCTGCCATGGAGGATTTAGTATCGTCCGCCGCTGAAACAGCACCTGGGTGACCACGCTGCACCTGGTCCAGAAGAACTCCAGCAGTTGGCGCCCATGTGGTGACTACAGGCGACTCAATGATGCCACCATCCCAGATAGATACCCCATCCCACACATCCAGGATTTTGCCACGAGGCTCCAGGCTGCTGGATCTTTTCCAAGGTGGACCTCATCAAAGGGTACCATCAAATTCCGGTGCGTCCTAACGATGTCACAAAAATGGCCATTATTACACCTTTCAGCCCTTTCAAGTTCCTTTGGATGCCTTTCTGTCTAAAGACGTTTCAGCGTCTCAAGGATGTGGTTGGCAGGGACCTCAATTTCATCGTCTACCTGGATGACATTCTCCTCGCCAGTCCTGACGCCAGCATGCACAGGACACACCTGACTCGCCTTTTCGACAAGTTGCAGGAGTTTGGACTCACGGTGAAACCAACTAAGTGCCAGTTTGGCCTGGAAACTATCGATTTCCTGGGACACCGTATCACCTGAGATGGAGCCACACTGCTGCCAAATAAGGTGGAAGCCATCCAACGCTTTCCCAGGCTGAGCGCAATCAAAGGCCTACAGGAATTCCTAGGGATGGTGAACTTCTATCATCGTTTCCTCCTGGGAGCAGCTACCCTCAAGCAACCCCTATTCAACCTCATCAAACTTGGCAACAAAGTACTCCATTGGACACACAAAACTGTTGAAGCATTCCAGGCAATCAAAGCAGCACTGGCAGAGACCACATCTTTGTCCCATTCAGACTCTTACAATGGACGCATTGGACAGAGCGGTCGGCATAGTACTGGAGCAGTGGGTCGATAAACAGTGGTACCCCCTGCTTTCTTCAGCAAACATCTCCATACACTAGAACTCAAATATAGTGCATTCGACCACGAACTGTTGGCCCTGTACATGGCAATATAACATTTCTGGTAAATGTCAGAAGGAAGGGTTTTCGTCTCCTACACAGAGCACAAACCACTCACTCATGCCCTCAGCAAGGTTTTGGGCCCGAGGTTGGCAAGGTCACAACAACACCTCTCCTACATTTCCAAGTATACAACAGACATTCACCACTTTGCAGGCAAATCCAATGTGGTGACAAACACGCTGTCCAGAGCGGCCATCGCCACGACCTCAGGAGGGCTCGATGTTGCTCAGCTAGCCAAAGACCAAGCAGAGGATGTGGACATACACACCTAATGGACCTCCATCACCAGTCTGAAGGTTAGCAATTTCTATCCTTCACCGGGGAGCCCAGCTTTACTATGTGACATGTCCAGAGGCTTTTCCAGACCCATCCTACCCGTGACCTGGCGACGGCAGGTGTTCAACCAAATACACAGCCTGTCACACCCTTCAAGAAGATCCACAGTCTGCCTGCTGTCTGGCAAGTTCGTGTGGCATGGCCTCCACGGCAATGTAACACAACGGGCTAAGACTCGTTTGGACTGCCAACGCTCCAAAGTGTACAGACACACCAAAGCCCCGCTCAAGAGCTTCGATCATGTGCAGTGTTTTTGACCATGTGCACGTGGACATTGTCAGCTCATTCCCCATGAGGTAAGGTACGCGGTATGTATTCATAGTAATCGGCCATTTTACCTGTTGGCCAGAAGCGATACCTCTGCCCACATGCGACACAGAGACTTGCACCAGAGCTTTCTTGTCCATTTGGGTCGCACATTTTGGAGTCCCAAACCACATCACCTTGGGCCAAGGGGCCCAGTTCATGTCCTTGCTCTGGGCCAACCTAGCCAAGTTCTGCAGCACCAGTTACACCACACAACAGCCTACCATCCTCAGGCAAATGGCTCATCGAACGTTTACACTGCCACCTGAAAGCAGCCCTGAAAGCTTACTACACGGCCCTAATTGGATGGATGAACACCCATGGGTGCTGTTAGGTATTCAAACAGCACTAAAAGAAGACCTACCAGCGTCGTCAGCCAAGATGGTGTACGGCTACCTGCTTACTATTCACTTCAACTCTCCTGGCCCACAATCCAGTGCTCTCGACGTCCTCCAGCGATTGAGGGAACAAACGAGTAGACAGAAACCTCCACCACCGTCCTGACACAGCTCTCCACCCTGAATTAATTTTCTGGTGGAGAGGACAGCAAGGGACACCCATACAATTCCCCTTCAAAGGCCCACTTGAGGTGTTGCAGCACGATGGTGTTGTTTTCACCTTGGATGCTAGTGGGCGGCAGGAACAGGTTTATCATTGACCGCCTCAAGACAGCGCATCTGGACTCAAACCAGCCCGCCCCGGATCCCCATGTCAGACGCAGAGACCACCCACCAAAAGACAGTACATTAACTTGCTTAAAAGGTGGCAGCGATTCTTGGGTTGATATAAAGGACCGAGCTACTGCGCAGTTAGAAGTGCTGAATCACCACCCCAGTTGTTCAACACAAGATGGTGTGGGCCCGCCTTCCCTTCCAAGGAGAAGCCTGCGGTTGGCGGCACGCGTTGCCCAGGAGACAGCGCCACTTCCATGTTGCGAGCCGCTGGATGGGGAGTGATGCCACGACGCACTGATGTCACTTCCTCCGGCCAGCGTGCCCCTCACAGGAAGTGGACAATCTCCTAGAGCAGCACAAGGAATTAAAAATAAAGTTCAATTACTGGTTCACCTTGTGCTGTGTGGACGTCTCTCATTTCACTACGATTGATAATTCAGTAGCTTTATTAAGAAGATAGTGAGAATATGAAATTCACAGGGGTGTGCCTGAGACAAATACCATAGATACATTTACAGAGAGGCAGGCCAAGTACGTGAAGGGGCAGGGATGAGAGAGCAGAACTGGTCTAGTTAAAGGAATAGAAAGCAGGAGGTTAAAATGGAGCAAACACCAGCATAGATGAGTTAGGTTGAATAATCTGGGTTCTGCACCATGTATCTTTCGTTATACAACGTTTGCACATAAGTTCAAGTTTATTTCTCATGTGATTGTAAGTCCAAAGCACAGAAAAGTGCAAAACACACATACAGGCAAACAATACACATACACAGTACATGTATACAGTACTTATATTCAAATAAATAGTAGAGTGGGAGCAGAAGTGGCCATTGCAACTTCGTCTGCTGCTATTTTTTTAAAGGATTCTATTTAATTAATTAATCGTTATTCATGTACTTAGTTATATAGTTAATTAGTTGTTAGTTTCCTGGTCTTCATAATTTCTTTACCAGGAGTAGACGACTCAACAATGCCAATAGCTAGCTGTAAGCACAGTTCATGCCACTAATAGTTGTGAATGAAAAATAGAGCAGATGCTGTAAACCTGAAATATTCAGCAAACAAAGAGCAGCTGGAAGAACTCTGCAGATCAGGCAGCATCCATGGATAGAAATGGTCAATCAACGTTTCAGATTGTAACCCTTTATCGAGAGCATTGCGTTAAGTATATTAAGTGGGGGAAAGAGGGGGAGAAGAAGCTAAGTGGGGGTTAAAATATTACAGTGAGACTAGTACAAGAAGAGACCATGAAGGAAGGGGGGAGGAGGTTACAGAGAAAAATAAGAATGGGAGTAGATAAAGAAGGGATGAAAATAATGGAGCTAGATCAAGATGGGGGCTGCATAAAATTAGAAAAATTGATTTTTGTGACAAAACCTGAAATATTCAGTTCTATGGGAAGCAACAGTGACCTTACATAGAAATTACAGTGCAGACCTTGAATGTTTGTCGAGATCAAAGCTACATACTAGTGTTTACTATATGTTGTGAAAAGCATGAAATGGACATCAACAACTTTATTTAGTGCAAATGAATGGCCTGAGAACAGTTGTGACTAAACCTATTGTCTTATTCTAAGCAAAATGAATAAGCCAACGCAACAGGAAAATGTCATCATATAAATATAGAGAATGAATGAAAAAATGTATCTAGATAAGCTCAGAACATCACAGTACAGTACAGGCTCTTCAGCCCATGATGTTGTGCCAACCTATATATACCTTAAAAAAAACTAAATGCTCCTGACTTCATAACCCTCTATTTTTCTTTCATCCACGTGCCTGTAAATGAGTCTCTTAAATGCCCCTATTGTTCCAGCCACCACCACAAATGCAAGGCATTCTGTTGATTAACTATGGAGAAAATTGTATCACAGCCAGAAATTGAAAATTAAATTTACAAACCTTTGAATGAAACCACCATCAGTTAAAAAGATTAGAGTTCAGTAAAAATGAGCAGTGAAAACAAGATTATAATATAATAAAAATATTATTATAGGCTCTCCTCAGAAAAAAAATAGATGCAAAATCTATAACTCAGTACTTAAATAATTCAACAGAAGGAGAATTAGGTCATGCCCAAAGCTAATTTGTGGAGAAATTGACAAACACTCAAATATTCTCCCGTAATAGCAGACAACTTTAATCTATATTCTTGCAATTTGCAACATGGAACAATAAATACTGTGAAACCAAGACCGTAACTCAGACATTTTTATCAAGATTTTGTGCAGTCTATCCAAGTCTAATTGCATAGTTTCGACATACAATTTTAAATCGTCTAGGGAAAGATGACAGGTTTTACTTCAGATCAAATTTGCACTGAGAAAATATGCTGTCATAATTTAGCTACTAGGCAGTCAAATATACAAAATCCAAAATAGCAGCAGGAGACCTCAATGACTGGCACAAAATCGAAGGATGCAGCCTTCATCTGTGCTAATTACAATACTGTAAGAAGATACCACGTGATCCTTGAAGCCTTCCTATCAGCCTAACTCTCAACAAAACACTTTTCCCTGGAGGTTTTCCCTCCCCAAACATATCCCTTACACACTTATTTTCCCAGGTCACAAAATACAGGATATTGACTCGATCTGCCACATTAAAGCCATTTTGAGCAGCTCTCTGAACTTGTTTGAGATCATTTTTCCTTCCTGTGTAAAACATCTGGCTATAATTGGATGCCATTTTGCAGGTGGAACTGCCAAATTGAGGCACTAATGCTTCCAAAAAAGCATACAAATCAATTTTTGCACTCCCAATGATTCATTTATAGTTGGAGAAACACTCAGAGCCAAAACACTCCTCTTAAGATTTAAGCTAAATCCCTCCTGAAAAAGCCAAGTTAACAGAGGACTTTGCTTATTTGGTATAAATAGTGATTGATTGGCAGTCAATTATAGCCAGATCAATAGCTGATATATAGTCACTAACTCTTGCCTTTCAATTCCACATAGTCATGAATAAGAGGGGGAAAATATAAATACAGTATAGGTCATTCTCAACTAGGTGAGAGTTGAGAATGACCTATACTGTATTTATATTCTCAAAATAGGTGTATTTATATTCTCAAAATAGGTGTAAATCGGAAAGTCACTGTATCTGCTTTATCGTTCGTCAAATACAACGTGGCGGCCACCAGAGCCAGCTCTCGCAAGAGGTTGGCCACCCTGCCATAGGCGCTATTTTCCATAGATAGGCCCCTACTTTCACCACAAAAGCATAATTTTTAAATGTACATATATTTTTTCTTTTTATTAAAAAAAAATAATTTTGGTCAAATGTACGGATGGCCGTAAATCGCATAGGTTGTAAGTCGGGGACTACCTGTAAATGTTTAAGTGAATTAAAACAAATTCCATTGCACACACCTTTGCAGGGAAATTTCTCTGGCTCTAGACTAGGATGTGCACATCATTTGTTAGTTGCTGGTTTCTAAAGGAAAGTGGCACTGACATAAAAGAGCAGTCTCGACCTTACTGAATGGCAGTATCTATAAATTGCAAGCTTGCAGGTTGGGGCACTGAGTACAAGAGTAAGGAGATCATGATGCAGTTATAAAAATCTTATTTCAGGTACACATGGAGTACTTGCCTATAATTCTGGTTGTCCCATAATGGGGAGGATACGGAGACTTTTACAGAGGCACAGAAGAGATTTACCAGAATGTTGCCTGGATTATGGTGAGTTGGGTTGTTTTCTCTAGACAATGGAGGCTGAGGAGAAATCTGATGGAAATGTAATAAATTATATGATGTAGGTAAGGCAGAAAATCAGAATCTTTTTCCCCCAGGGTGAAAATATTACATGATGAAGAGCATACATTTAAGGTGAAGAGGGGAAAGATAAAAGGAGATATGCAAAGCAAGGTTTCCCCCCTTCCCCCAACATACACACACACACACACACACACACACACACACACACACACACACACACACACACACACACACACACACACAAAGAGTCCTAGGTGTCTGGAAAGGGATGCTAGTGGTAGTGTTGGAAGCAGATGTGATGGTGGATTTTGGAGGCTTCCAAAATGCAGGGAAAGAGGGAAACTTAGCATGTACAAAGAGCAGGGTTTTAGTTCAAATATTTGGACATGCTGTTCAGCGCAGACAACGTGGGCCGAAGAATTCATTCCTGTGTTATGCTGCGCTATGCATCTTTCCCTTACGTACTTCTGATTCTATTTGTAAAACTGAACCGTTGTTTAGTATTCAATGGATGAACTAAAGATAAAAATAATACATAATTGATGATGCATACCAAATGAGATGATGCTATACTTGACAAACATCTTATATTGTAGACAAAAGGCACACTATCAGATTAACACAACTCTCACACACCTTCCTGCAGCTGTCCGGTGACAACTGAAAAAGCAATTAACCAGAGCATCCTCACAACAAGTGAGATTTAACTTGTACAGAATACTTTAGGTTGCGCCCAAGTTCCTTCAACTATCATCTGGCAAAGTAGCTGTCTCCTTCATACATGAAAAATTAAAAAAATAATTCTGTGCAAATGTGGTGAGTACAATTTGGCCTCTGTCCACTATACATTGAACACTAGAACACTGACCATGTTTCACCTCATTTAGCCACAGGCATCTGTGGAGCACTATTCACTTACCACAGCTCACATAACTCCACTACAGACCACTGTCTGCTCTTGTATCAATCATCCCCTGCCATTCACCGAAAATGCCTGTGGCCTACTTTCATCTTAAAACATTATTGCCCTGTTGTGCACTTGAAATGACTGAGGTCTAGTATACATCTATGCCAGTTGCAAAGCTTGGAGGTCTTTGCTCAAACTTGAGCAGGTAAGATGTTTCTATACACCTCAGAATTAATTTTGCTACTGCATCAGCGGTTGCATCATCAATGAAAGTACGTGCAGGAACATGGCCTGTGGCGGCCATACGTGCTCAGGTCATTAGCATTCCCCACCACCATGTTTCACAGATGAAGTTGTATGCTTTGGATCTTGGGCAATTCTTTTACGCGTCCACACTTTGCTCTTGCCACCACACTGATACTGGTTAATCTTGGTCTCATCTGTCCACAGGATCTTTTTCAAGAATTCTGCAGGGTCTTTTAAATACTCCATGGCAAACTGTAATCTGGCCATCCTGTTTCTGTGGATAACTCGTGGTTTGCATCTCGCAGTGTAACCTTTTCTGATCTGTCGGACAGAAGTTTGGAGATTTTTCTTCATTATGATTAAATTTCTTCTGTCATCAGCTGCGGAGGCCTTCCTTGGCCTTCCAGTCCCTTTGCGATTACTGAGCTCACCAGTAGCTCTTTCTTCTTAATGATGTTCTAAACAGTTGATTTTGGTCATCCTAAGGTTTGGCCAATGTCTCTTACTGTTTTATTCTTGTCTTTCAGCCTCATCATGGCTTCTTCGTCTTTCATGGGCACAACTCTGGACCTCACTGAAAAATGGCAACTACAAACTCCAAAGACTCCGGGATGTTAGAAAATAAGTCTTAAGAGGCAAGATTAGCAGAGCTGGGATTTTTCTCTTTGGAATGTAGAAGGATGAGAGGAAACTTAATAGAGGCCTACAAGATTATGAGAAGCATATATAGAGTGGACCTAACCCTAATCCTATTTCCCAGGGCAGGAATAGCAAACGCCAGAGGACATGTGTACAAAGTTAAGGGAGGGAAGTTTAGGGGAGACATCAGGGATGGTTTTTTTCACATAGAGAGTAGTGGGTGTCTGAAATGCCTTGCCAGGGATGGTGGTGGAGGCTGACACATCAGAGGTATTTAAGAAACTCTTAAACAGCCACATGGATGGAAGGAAAAAAAGAGGGTTACAGGGTAAGGAGGGCTTTGTACTTTTTTTTTTAAGGAATATATGGGTCAGAACAACATTGAGGGCTGAAGGGCCTGTATTGTGCTTTAGTGTTCTTTGTTCAAAGTAGATCAAGAGCTTAGAAGCTTAAACCTTGGCTAATGAAGCAATTAAACATACATGAGTAATCGCAAATACCTGTGAAACCAAATTTCCCAAACGTTATGGTGCTGTGAAATTGGGGAACTATGTATAAAAAGTGCTGTAATTTCTACATGGTCAAACTAAAATGCATACAAATAACCTTGAATAAAATCTGGAATGTGCACTTTAATCACATGTTAATTATTTGATTACAAATTTAAAACTGTGGGGCCACAAGGGAAAATTGTCTATATTCCAAACATTATGCAGAGAACAGTAGAAAAAGGGGCAAGAGAAAGAGAGAGGACATGGGAACGCCCATGAAGGGGCAGAAAGCAGAAGAGATCAAGTGGTAATTGGAAGATGGTAATGGATACATAACAAGATGTAGTACTGTAATAGCATTTTCAATTATATATTCACGGTTATATTATTAAATGAGACATAATTGCACACAAGCAGAGTTTCCATTGCCTCCTATTCTTTAATTGATACCTTCCCCTTTCAAAGGTTTTTAAAATGCAAGAAGAGTGTTTTTATTAAAGAAGAGCTTGTGTCAACTTTTATTGAGCGAGCAGCCAACAATATAAATCATTACCACGAAGTACAAGTTGTCCTGCTCCCCCGTCCTCTTGCGGCATATCCAAAGATCTTACAATGAAAGCAACGAGGAACCCTGAAATTGCATAATGAGGTTGGCTCACCAAATGTACGAGAAAGAAACGCTAGCAACGATGGAAGTGTGAGAGCCACCACTCAAGTGTTTTAATAAGAGGGGAAAGTGGGGCAAAGTAAAAGTCCTAGAAACAATTCCATGCAATTATTAGAAACCTCAAAAGTTTCTTTAATCTAAAATGTTCAAATAAATACATCCTATCTTAACGTTATCCGTGACTCCATCCTCAAGAGACTGCCAAGGACGGAATCCTTTAAAGTAATTTGTAAGACTTAGGATAAAAGACTTAGTTCTTAGTTGCTTTCTCCAATTTTTTTTGTCGCATCATACTGAAAAGAGCATGATATGGGACATTAAAGTTATTTTATGGGACATTAAAGTTATTTAAATGTTCAAAGCTATGCACATTTGTGACTGAAGTAAATATACAGAAACTACTTCCAGAAGCTGGAAGGCTGATAACTAAATGTCACTGTCCTTAAGTTAATTGGAAAATAAATCAAAGGGGAGAAAAATTTAGGAGAAATTATTCTACACAGTGCATAAAGATCTGGAATATCCTCAGTGAAAGGGTGGTGGAAGGAAAGTTCAAAAGGAAAATGCATATATGCCCAAAACTTTGCAAGGCTGCATGAAAAAAAAAATCAGGAAAGCTGGATGAAATAAATCGCTCTTTCAATAAGATGGCACAAGCAAGATCAGCCAAATAGCTTCTTGTAAATAATGATTCACAGGTAAGAGAAATGCTAAAATTAATCTTACCTCCTTCAGTTTCATTTGAACAGGACATTCCTCTGCTATGCCAAGCAGCTGGTGGTGAAAGGCAATGTGCACAAAAGCACTCAAAGTAGGCCAAAAATGTATCTGGTTGCTATTCAGATCCATAACAACTTTCCATGCTAGGTCAAGAGCTTTCACACATAGAGACGCTTCAGTCCTATAAAGCTAAACAATTGAAGAACAAGTTCTAATGGACAATAAAACATCCTGAGATAATAGAATTGTAGAACATTACAGCACAGAAAACAGGCCCTTCTCAAAAGAATATTACCAGTATCATGGTCTTTGAGACCATTTTGTTGAAACAAACTTTCCAGAAAGATTAAAAAATAGTCATCACAAGATGAGAGTTTAGGCCAAGGTTAGATTTGCAGGAAAAATTCAGAGATGTTTTCCATCTAATAAGCCAATCATTTGTCACATCTAATTTTGCTCACCTGAGACACAAGAATCTTCATGCACTGCAGAATGGGAAGTACTTGTTCAGCTGGAACAATGTTCAGGGCTTCAATGCAGGCGTGGAGTGTGGGTATTGTATTTTCTGCAATAAGCGAAGAAACTTCACAACTCTCGTTGGTAGCACTCTCAGACAATGGAACTGATTTGTTCAAGATAAAATAAATGCAGATCCACTGATCATGGACATATTGCGTAGATATCTTTCCCCAGCCCTGGGCTGAAGATCCATCCTCTAGAAGTCTAAAAGAAATGAGTAAAAATTTTCTTTTTCAAGCCAGGAACAGTGCAGCATTAACTCGACATTTTACATTACCATAAATTACAGAATGGCAGTGAATACCCTTTTTAAATGGCACTGGAAATCGAGTCCCAAAATGACAGGGACGCAGAGATGGGGCATCACCAGTCTGAAATTTTAGTATTTCATCTCCCCAACAATTAGGTTCATGCAGCACTTCCTGTGGATTTCTGTCACGAGGGACTCAGGGGCTAGTGCTACCCGGCACTTCACAGGGGACACGGTTAGGGAGTAGCATTCGGCGGTGCATGGATGTATGAAACTCTCAGTGCTCCCCATGTCGAACAGGCAACCCGTAGTGCGACCATTTACCTCTATGTCCATCATGGACCGTCCCAGCTGATGTGGTTGACTCTGGTCAAGGCTAACATCATTTCACTGTCTGACCCACCGCTGCCACGTCGTTGAGTCGGCGGCCGCCAAGATGACCGCCTGGGAGATCACAAATATGGCCACCCCCATGGATCCCCCGGAAGTGAAGCCAGCAGTGACATCCCTCATGACGTGGGCCCAGAAGTTCATTTTTCCACAACTGGAAGTGACGACTGGAGCTGCTTGAGCCACGGTGGCGACGCGGGCCGCAGGCAGACTCAGCGCTGCTTACGGGGGGCAGTTTGAGCAGGTCATGCTACGTGCAGGGCAGTACTTTCGGGGACGCTGGCTCTGCCTGCAGTAGTTGCACCTCGTGAGCTCGGCAGTTGCGGCGGCCATCAGGGGCAGGGGCCCTGAATCCCAAGATGGCGCCACCCGTTCTGCATATCTGGGGGCTGCGTGGCCCATGGCAAAGGTTTCCGCATTCTTTTGCAGCGCGTTCAATGACCTCTCACAGACATGAAGTAAAGCAAAACTCTTTATTGATCTAAAAATCCCAAGCATGCCTCAGCATGCTGCTGGCTCAAGTCCAAGGATAGGTACGGGGAGGAGACTAGGGCTCTCAGCCTTTATTAAAGGTACCGGTTCCGCAGGTGGGTCAGCCTGCCCAGTTCAGTGGGGAACATGCCCGCTATACCATGTCCCACCACATTACTATTGTTGAGTACACTCACTATTCTATTGCCTGAAGAACATGCACATCAACATGCATTCTATCTATAATCAATGTAATCCACAGTATCTGTATATGTGAGCTGCTTTTATAGCTTGTCTACATCTATCCTGACTAAGCATGCCCAGACCTAAGACAATATTTGCACATCACCTGCATTGAGTGGACGCCCAGGCATGCATGGACTGATAAAAAAACAGCTTGCTTTGTGGGCATTATACTAGTAAACTTAAAATGTGACAGGAAATTACAAAACAATGTTACATGATCGGAAAATTTTAAGGTGATTTTCGTGATCAGCAGCCGAAAATCCATAAAATACACCCAAAAGTGTTCAGGAAGCAAAATCTCTGTCCACTGTTATACATCAGGAAAATACAAGTTCATGTAACACAACCAAATCAATAATTATGAAGAGATTAAATCTACATATAGATGGGCAAATCAAATTAGCAATAACTACGTGGAGTATGAATGTAGTTAGTGCACAAGAGATAGTTTTCCACATCAGCACAGTGAGGAACTAATGAGGGAATAGGCTATTTTAGATCGAGTATTGTATAATGAGAACAATTTAATTGATGATCTGGTAGTTGCGGGGCCTTTAGGGAACAGTGAACATAATATTTCATTATTAATTTTATAGGATGTTCCAAAATGATTTAGTTCAATGTGAAATGAAGATCTAAAATGTGAATGGAACAAAGAATGAGATCATAAGACCAGATAGACTGGAAACTCGCAATAAATATTGTGACCGTCATGCTGCGACAAGCAATTATCAGGTTGAAAAAAATTAATATACTTTTGTAAGAAGGCAGTAAATTTTTAAAAGGTGGAAAAAACATCAAAGACGTTTGTGATCAGAGAGTGTCCTTGCACACATTTCACTGAAAGTTGGTGGACAAGTTCAGCAACCAATTAGTCAATCAAAGAACATACAACAAACAGACCTTTCAGTCCATGACCATGATGCCATCTGCCTTCACATGTTCCATCCCGTGCCACTTTCCTGTGCCTGTCTAAATCCTTCTTAAATGTCATTATCATATCCGTTTCCACCACCTCTCTGATAACGCATTCCAGGCCTACCATTCTCTATGGGAGATAAAATTTGCCTTGTACATCTCCTTAAGCCTTCACCCTCCAGCATTTGACATTTACACTGGGGGGGAAAAGACTATTGTTATAGCCCAGAGGATCCCAAAACCCAGCAGCAATAGAAATTCAGCAAGACAAATGGTTACTAAAACAAAAGTTGCTTTGAATGATCTTTAAACATGAAAACAGTATCAAACTCTAACTTATTACTATTAACTTAACCCCCTTCTAATTCTAAGCGCACGTGAATGTAATGTGTGTGTAAGTTCAGAAAAGTTCTTTGATTCACAGTCCAATCTCACTTCTCATTCCTCCAAGTTCATCTGTATCAGCCAATTCTTAGACTGTGCACAGGATTCAATATTTATGAATCTTTACCAGGCTTTGGTGCTTGAAAGTTAAATGGTTACTGCTCAGGAAGGTTCTTGTTGGTTTTCAGAGAGAGAGATTTGTTGCTCGTTGGACACCTACAACTGATTCCTTCTGATCAGCCACTTCAGTATCTTGCCGAAGAAACTTGCCCCATCAGGGTTTTCTTATAGGTCACCACAGAGTTCCTTTTCTGTTTTCCTTATCTCAGGCGAAACATTATACAGCCAGCCATCTCCTCTTGTATGGACCACAAGGGATTTGAACAGGCTGAACTAAGAACTCACAAGCCATCTTCAAAATGGGGTTTTTCTATATGCTTGTCAGCTGTTGCTGCTGAACTGTAAAACTACAGAACTGAATTTTCTCCCTCCCTCTCTCAGAGAAAAGCCTGTTTGACTCTCTCTCCTTGAAAAACCACACGATCTTCCTAGAACAGCAAAGTGCATCCAGACACACTGCGGCAACGTACCTAATCTTCGAATCAGTTCATCTGTTGCTTTCCAAAACAATAATCCATTACTCCACAGCATGTCCAACTAACATCTATTTGTGAAGTCCTTATAGGCATCCTTCAAAGTTTTTGCAAAGGCATTCGGAGCCTGGACTGTCTGGCTTGAGCAGAGCTCTGGCATTTTAAATGAGATCTGTTTTGAAGTGTTTGAATCTGTGTGTGACCTACACTAAAAAAAACCTGCCACAATTTATCTCCTTTAAAACATATTTTACAATCTAAAATATAACATAATCTGTCACACTATCTACGTTAACTATGCACTCATAACTTTACAATCTTCTCTCAGGTCACCCCATAGCCTCTAAAGCACTAGAAAAAACAATCTAAGTTTGTCCAACCTTTCCTGATAGCTGACACACCAGGCAACATCCTGGTGAAACTCTTCCACACCCAAAACCTCCACACCATTCCTGTAATGTAGTGACTAAAAGGTTCAAGTTCAAGTTTATTATCCAATTGTACAAGTACCACCTGACAAAACAACGTTCTCTGGACCACAATGTAAAAGCATGCAAACACACATACAAACTGTACAAGATCACAAGATATAGGAGGCCAAACAGTCCATTCTATCACAAGCTGATTCATCCTCCCATTCAGCCCCACTCCCTAGTCTTCTCCCCACAATCCTTAATGCCCTGACTAATCAAATACCTGTCAATCTCTGCCTTAAATACAGTCAATGACCTCACTTCTGTAGCTGCCTGTGGCAACAAATTCCATAGACTCACAACTCTGGCTAAAGAATATTTTGTTTGAAATGGACGCCCTTTTATCCTGAAATTGTGTCCTCTCTTCTTAGGCTTCCCTACCTTCTACTCTGCAGCCATTCCAGCATTCATAATGTCTCTATGAGATCCTCCCTCATCCTTCTGCCCTCCATTGAGTACAGTCCAAGAACCGACAAATATTCCTCAAATGCTAACCCTGGTATCATTCCAGTAAATCTTCTCTGAACTCTCCCCAAGTCTTTTCTCAAATAAGATACTCAAAATTGTATGCAGTTCTCAAAGTGAGGTCTCACAATGCTCTATAAAGTCTCAACATTACATCCCTGTTCTTATATAATATTTGCCCAGAAATTAATGGCAACATTGAATTCACCTGGAGATTGAAATGCTTCGACACAGAGTAGAAGGGCCGAAGGAGCCTGTTTCTGTGCTGTAACGTTCTATGATTCACCTTTAGGGTATCCTGCACTGATACTAAATCCCTTTGCACCTCTGAACTTTGAATTTTTGCCCCATCTAAATAATAGTCTGCCCGTCTATTTCTTCTACCAAGGCGCATGCCCGTACACTTTCCAACATTGTATTTTATCTCCCACCTCTTTGCTCATTCTCTTTAACTATCTATGTCCCTCTGCAGCCTTTCCATATCCTCAGCACCACCTACCTACCACCTATTTTGGCATCGTCTGCAAATTTAGCCACAATGCCATCTATTCATAATCCAAATCATCTATATGCAATGTTTAAAAAAAAGACTCAACGCCGACCCCTGTGGAACTCCACTGGTCAACCAGAAGAGGATCCCTTTATTCCCACTCTCTGTTTCCTGCTCATCAGCCAATGCTCTACCCATGCTAGTATCTTCGCTGTAATTTCATGGGTGCTCAGCAGCCTCATGTGTGGCACCTTAGTGTGATATTTTAGAAAAATAGTGTGATATTTTAGTATTGACAATTTTTTTTTGTTGTTGTTGTTAGAATTTTTTTAGGTTAAGTTTTATCTTTTTTTTTGTAAGTGGGTATTTTTTTTCATATATATTGTCAATTTTATTAACTCTTCACTCTTTATTTTGGGGCGGGAGGGTTGGACTAATTTTAAGTTAGTCTATTAATATTGTGTTACAATTAACGGGGGGGGTTATTTTGTGTAGTTTTCTGATGTAATATTGTAATCATACCTTTTAAAAATTTTTTTCTATTTTTCTTTAAATGTAATTCTTTATTGTATTCATGTTATAAAATTTTAAATAAAGTCTTCAAAAAAAAATGTGTGGCACCTTGTTGAAGGCCTTCTGAAAGTCCAAATACACAACATCCACTGCATCTCCCCATCTATCCTACTTGTGATCTCTTAAAAAGAAATTGGAGTAGGCTTGTCGTGCATGGTTTTCTTTTAAGGACCATGCTGCCTTGGGTCTATCTTGTCATGCCCCTCTAGGTATTCTGTAAACCCATCCTTGACAATCGATTCCAATACCTTACCAACCACTGACGTCAGGCTAATAGGTCTATAACTTTCTTTCGGCTGCCTTCCTCCCTTCTTAAATAGTGGAGTGACATTCACGATCCTCCAATCCTTTGGAACTATTCCAGAATCTATTGATTCCTGGAAGATCATTACCAATGCCTCCACAATCTCTACATCTACCTCCTTCAGTGCCCGAGGGTGCATTTCATCTAGTTCAGGAAACTTCTCTACCCTTAGACCATTTAGCTTCCTAAGTACCTTCTCTCTCATAACCTTGACTGCACTCAATTCTCTTCCCAGATATCCATGAGAGTCTGGTATGCTACTAATGACTTCCATAGTGAAGACTGATCCAAAATTTTCTTCAGTTTCTTTGCCATCTCCTTGTCTCCCATTACAATTTCTCCAGCATCATTTTCCCTCCTGTAGAAAATGAAGGAGAAACTGTAGTACACATATTTTCTATATGTATATACATAAACAGTACATGGGGTGTATGAGGTGTCTAGGGAGGGTAGCGCCTCTGGTGGGGGGGTGCTACTTTGCCTTTTCAAGCAGCTCGTCCACCTTTGGCCCCCACCTGTTGTCTCCAGGTAGCTGTGACATGCGTAGGGGCCACTCCCCGGTAAACCGTCTTGGCAGACAGGCTAAATCAGGTGAGGGTAGCCGACAAGTCCTCGACCCTTGGTGAGGTAGGGGATCTGTCTATCCTAGCGTGTAGTCTGGCCCTGGCAGATTGAGCAGAAAAGACTGATAAACAAGGCAGGCCAAGCAGGCATCATGGAGTGCTAAGAGCATGACAAGACACTGAGACGTCCTGGTTATCCACTGCATCAAGAGAGGTCTCCCACCTTAACGGTTGTCTGTGCCACTGGATCAAGGTCCTTTCTGCCGAGAGTGGGATTGCCCCTGTACAACAGTTGTTCCACTGAAAACTTCATCACGCCCAGGTTTTTTAATTATAATTTTTGAGTATTCTTCGAATTGAAGGACAACCAATAAAAACAAATAAATATTGCTTAATAAATAGTAGAATCTCAGAAGGTTTGAATGGGAATTTATTACAGTCATTCAGCAGACTCAGAGCCTGTGAGAAGAAGCTGTTTTTCAGACTGGTGGTTCTGGCTCGGATACTCCTGTACCTCTTTCCTGACAGGAGTAGCTGAAAGATGCTGTGTGCAGGAAAGTCCTCCATGATTTTGTGAGCCCTCTTCAAACAACGACCCAGTAGATCATGTCGATGGGTGGGAGAGAGCCCACAGTGATCCTCATGGCTGTTCTTATGGTCCTGTGGATTGACCTCAACAATCCAATACCCTAAAGCAACCATACCACATTGTGATGCAGCCAGCCAGGATGCCTTCGACAGAGCTCCTGCAGAAAGTTGACATGATTGCAGTCGCTGTTGTGCCCTTCCAGAAAAGTGAGATGTTATGTGACCAGTATAGATCACTTTTTAAAACTCAAGGTCTTACAATATTCAAATATATCCTAACCAAAGTCTGATGCAGATTTAACTTGATATTCCAACTTTGATACTCAAAGCTGATACGTTGGTTTTATAAAGCTTGAGAATGAAAATAGAACATAGAACACTACAGTATACTACAGGCCTATCAGCCCTCGATGTTGGGCCAACCCATACTCTATATTCCTTAAACAAAAGTACTAAACCTACCTTACCCAGTAACCTTCTATTTTTCTTTCATCCATGTTCCTGTCTAAGAGTCTCTTAAATGCCCAAAATGTTTCAGCCTCTACCACCAAGGCATTCCAGGCACCCAGAACTGTACATACCCCTGATATCTCCCTTAAACTTCCCTCGCTTCATCTTGTACGTATGTCCTCTGGTGTTTGCTATTCCTGCCCTGGGAAACAGGTGCTGGCAGTAAACCCTATTGATGCATCTCATAATCTTCCAGATCTCCATCAAGTCTCCTCTCATCCTTCCACCGTCCAAAGAGAAAAATCCCAGTCCGACTAATGTTGCCTCATAAGACTTAAGTGTGGACGTAACGTAGATTTGTAGAGTTGCAACATGACCTCTCTATTCATGTATTCAATCCCCCATTAATGAAGCTCAGCATCCCATAGGCCTTCTTAACTATCCTATCAACCTGTGCGGCGACCTTAAGGGATGTATGGATTTGAACCCCAAAGTCCCTCTATTCATCCACACTCTTAAGTAACCGACCATTAACCCAGTACTCAGCCTTCTAGTTTGTCCTTCCAAAATGCATCACCTCAACTTATCTGGATTGAAACCCATTTGCCACTTTTCTGCCCAACTTTCAATAGAGACGTCTTGCTCCAATTATATCAAGCCTTGGTGAAATTTCAGCTGGAATATTTAGCACTGATCTCCCTATTTGAGAAAGGACGGATTCATGAAACAATCACAGAGATACCTGCTTATTGAGCTGCTACCTCACAGCTCCAACCACCAATGTCCAATCTTGCCTTCCAGTGGTACCTATTCTCCGTTTCCTCCAGGTGCTCCAGTTTCCTCCCACATCTCAACCACGTGTCAGCTGACAGATTGTAAATTGCCCTTAGTAGAATGGCAAATCTGCAGAAAGCCAAGGGGAATATAGGTTGCAGGAAAATAAGTGGAGGTATGGGATTTCTTGAAGAGCCAGCATGAACTTAGTCTATGTCAAAAGGAAGTGTGGAAATATATAGGGAATACACCAATGGTTCACCTTTGATAGATTAGGCAGTCTTGGCCTATTCTATGATCAGTTTAGAAGAACAAGGGTGATCTCTCTGAAACTTACAAAATCTTCAAAGCATTTGCAGAAGAGATGGGGAGTTAATACTCAAACACCCCCCCTCTCCTCGCCCCTGCCCCTATGGAAACAGAACCATTTCTTTCCTCTTGAGGTACAGAGGAGCTTCCAATGCAAGGAAAACTTTTAATTTGCAATTAATTCGCTTCTGGTTCTCCTGGTCAATTCTTCTTCAACTTATCATCGTGCTTGTTTAGTTAATTCTTTTTTTCACAACCGTGAATTAAGTTGGACTTCAGAAAAGTCCAGATGCTGTGGACATTCTGCAGCTCCTAAGTTGGTTAAGTGTTATCTGGTTGTCAGTGAGGTGCAGTCTAACAAGATCACACAGCATCCATTGGAAGCAAAAGGCAACTAATGTTTCATACCTGAGCCCTTTGTCAGGAATCTGACGTTGGTCACCCTTCGATTCTTGTTGCTGCGTGACCTGCAGAGTTTCTCCAGCGTTTTGTGTATTGCACTCAACCCCAGCATCTACAGACTTTCTTGTTTAACCAACAAAGAGCTTGCTTTGCAGAATCCTTCAATATTTTCTCATGACATTACTGTCTTCATAGTTTGGCCTCAGATGATGAGGTCACGTTCAAGTAATCATCAATAATCATTATTGCATATATTATAATCTCTTATTTAGAGAAAACTATCTTAAAGGTCTTCTTTGGCAGTGTTGACATCAGATTTTCTGCTCATCTCCCAGTAAGAGTGTCAATCACCAAATATATTTTCAACAATCACACTCACTTTTCTCTAATTCTGTCAGGTGTTTAAAAACATGAACCTGCAGATTCTACCAGTTTCCTGCTGTTTTCAAACAATGGATCTCTCATTGGCAAAAGATGATACACTGTTTTTAACTGTACTTTTCTCTATCCCTTGCACTCGCCCTTTATAACAATGTACTCAACACAATCTGACTGCCACACAACTCCCCCCACTTCTATTTCATTATCATTGCATTAACTGGTGTACAAGTTGAATTTCTGGATAGATCACAAAACAAAGATTTTTACTGTATCTTGGTGCAAGACAAATACACATTGAAATTGGATAACATTTTGAATTTGACAAAGTTTGATATCTTCTGGACCCTTGAAAGACTGCACCAAATTTATTTGAAAGTTGCTAGTTCTTCAAATGGTCATATTTCCTGACAGCTTTCTGTCGTTAAAATTCCATCCTTCTGACTGATGCAGAAACTATAAATGGTGAATTTGCAAGCAGATGGGTCCATACTTTGTAATGCTTTTCAAACTGTGAGCAAGAGGAGTTGTTTTGCATTTACATTAATTGTAAGCATATTATTTATTAATAGATTGCATTTTTGTTATTTAACACAGCACACCTGTTCTTGAGTATTCTTCAGTGGGCAGACAAATTTACATCTGAGAAGGTAAAGTGCTGTTATCTCTGGCTTGTTCACAGGCAATCAGGAAATTTTTAATAACTAAAATGCATTTAATTACACCGAGAGAGACCAGTAAAACCCCTGGTATCAGTAAAACCCCTGGTATCCGGCACCTACAAGGATTGGTAGATGCCATATAAGCAACTTTTCTGGTTGCTTGAATGGAGAATTAACGGTGAAGTGCACCAATTTTAAACTTCTGTATTTTTTACCCATTTATGTTCCACAATTTGTTTTGCAGGTTGCTTGAATTCCAAATAGCAAGGATTTTACTATCCTGTTTTACAAAGATTAGATTCTGCCTGCTTGACTAAAAACATTTGCTTTACAGAACAATTAAGCAGGAGAATACGGCTTACATTTGGATTTGCCCTTGTTAAATTAACTAGGCGATTTGTTCCCATGCCACCGTTTAGTTTGCCCAATTTTTTTGCTCGAGCGGATCTGAGTGCTCAGGTCCACAGTCCTTCCCATTGGCCAACTTCGCATCTGTCAAGTTCAAACATTGCACTCCAGGTTCTTGATCGCTAACAAGATTTATCACGCCAGTAAAACAAGTGTCAAAACAAATTATTTTGACAGTACAATGATCACAACCCTAATCCAAAGAAAATTATCCTTCCTTTCCAGACACAACAGAGCTCTTGCTTACATTTTTCTCTGCACCTCTCACATTCAGATGCTCTATCTTTTGGCTGTTGGTCTGGATTCCTTCCCCCTCCAATTCTTCCCCCTTAATCTCGTCTTTAATTAATATACCTGCCTGCTTGCTTTTTTACTTATACTCTGAAGAAGGGCTCAGGCCTGAAACATCGATAATATACTTAAGGACACTGCAAGACCAGCTAATTTTCTCCAGCATTTCGGTATGGTTTTAACAGAAATTACACTATTTTCTCTCCCCTTAGAACATAAGAAATAGAGGGTAACTGGTAGTGTGGGTTCCAAGGAGGCTGATGAGGCCAATGTGGGAATCACACTCTCCCACAGGTGAGGTAGCAAGTGCCTGCCAGGACCAGCAGGTGAGTAGTTTATGAGAAAGTGTACTCCTTTCACTGTTCATGCTAAGCTTGTGCACTCTTTGAAGAAAGGATATGGGATTCTCAGTGGCATATCAAGTGGCCCTTATCAAATTTGAGAACACAAGAAATAGGAGCAGGAGTTGGCCATCTGGTCCATCAAGCCTGCACCACCATTCAACAAGATTATGGTTGATCTGGCCATGGACTGAACTCCTCTTACCTGCCTTTTCCCCAAAACCTTAATTCCCCCACTGTGCAAAAATTTATCTGAGTCTTAAATAGGTTTAACAAGGAATCCTCTACTGCTTCCTTAGGCAGAGAATTCCAGATTCACTGCTCGCTGGGAGAAGCAGTTCCTCTGTCATGGGCCCAGGATTCCCTTGAAAACAATCGAGGGGCTGCATTTTTTCCAATGAAGCTTCTTCAAGTTTTTCCTCTGTCCATCCCAGGTGAGAGTTTGGAATGGGGTGTGTGTTTTGATGATATGAGATAATAGAGCGTGGGAGTGTTAATGATGTAGCTGGACCAACAGAGTGTGATTGAGGGCCTCAAAAACAGGGAGAGAACATGAAGAGAATGTCGACGCTAGTTTACTTGTCCTGCCAGTAGATTTGTAGGTTTTTATAGAGGTGGTGCTAAACCTGATGTAGGCCGTATGTTTCAGAAACATTTCAAAAGGTAGAAATCACGCATGCATCATGAGCAATGTGGAAAGTTTCAGGTTTTGATGGGCAGTGAGGTATGGGTGGATGTTTAGAAACCAATTCAAGCTTTTATGAATTTTATATTTCATTGGTCTATAAAATGAGGAAAAAAAATACTTTGGCTCTGTTTTTGAAAATGGTGGATGTACAGTAAAATCCCTGGTATCCAGCACCTTTGGAGATTGGTAGGTGCCGGATAAGTGAATTTTCCTGTTGCTTGAGACCACAGGTTGTGTGATGGGCAAACTAACTACAAGGCGTGCCAATTTTAAACTTCCGCATTGTTCCCTTATTTATTTTCTGTGATTTCTTTTGCCAGTTGCTTGAGGTTGCCGGTTGCTTGAATTCTGGTTAACAGGGGTTTTACTGTAATTCTTTGGAGGAGGAATAAATTCCACTGAAAGTGTTCACCCTCTTTTTGGTGAATTTTGAGCTATGTCTCTAAATATGACCCTGAAACCAGTGGATTATTCCAAAGATAATTTGGTTCATTAATGGCTTTTAGAGAAGGAAATGTAGTATCTTGAGCCAGTCAAGTCTCTACATAATCTCCAGATTCATTGTAAACTAGTCAGCAGACAAAAATGCTGTAAATATTCAGAAGCTTAACCAGCATCTGTGGAAACTGAGTTAAACATCGAGTTAAAACAGTGGTTCTCAAACGTTTTCTTTCCACTTGAAGTATTCCCTATGCCGTAGGTGCTCTGTGATTAGTAAGGGATTGCTTAAGGTGGTGTGTGGGTAGAAAGAAAAAGTTTGAAAACCACTGTTTTAATCGTCCCTCATTGACTCGTTATGTGCACGGTCTCAGAACTCCAAAGGAAATGGGCCAATGAAGAATTTTCTCACGCAAAATATTTCAGTAACAATCGGATCTAGAGCAGTGATTCTCAACCTTGCCTTTCCACCCACATAACACCTTAAGAAATCCCTTACTAATCACAGAGCACTTGTGGCCAAGGAATTACTTAAAGTGGTTTTGGTATGTGAGTGGAAAGAAAAAAGTTGAGAACCACTGGGTTAAAGAGAAAAACAAACCCAATATCACAGGTAAATGACTGACTGCAGAAATTGCTTGGAGCAAATGGAACAGGGAGATGGTCGAGAGGGAAGGGATTTCTGACTCAGACATTGGCTCAGTTTTTATTTCCCTGTCAGTAAAGTCTGGCCTGTTTGGGCCTGTCTTTCACATAACTGAGAGAAGGAAACCATCAAAAATGGAAAAGAAATAAAATTACAGATGCTGGAATTGGAATCAGAAAATACAAGAAAAACTCAGCCTATCAAGCATCACCTGTAAGAAGAGAAACTGATCAATGTTTCAAATCAGTGACCTTTCTTCAGAACTGGTGGGGGGGGGGGGGGGGGGGGAAGAGTGGAAGGCTTGTGTCAGAAATGCAATCATCTCCTTATTACCTCATGATCTCACCCTATCACAGATGCTCCCTTTCTTCTATCTACACCTCCTGCCATCTTCTTTACCATTATATCTGTTTCTCCCTATATCTCTGGCCAACATGTGACCAACAAGTCTGAAACATTCATTCTGTTTTTCTTTCCAAAGATTCTGCCCACTTTAGTGTTTTTAGTTCAGATGTTCAGCGCAAACTCATTGTTTTTTTAAAATGTAATCGCCTCTTAGTAATTCACTGAAATTGTGAATCAAGCTACCAAATTCATAAAGAATACATTTTTTTTTAAGATTTAGACATCCAGCATGGTAACAGGCCATTCCGGCTCACGAGCCTGTGCCACCCAATTACACCAAATTGACCTACAACCCCCAGTACATTTTTTATGGGTGAGAGGAAACCAGAGCAACTGGAAGAAACCCACGCAGACATGGGGAAAATGTACAAACTCCTTACAGACCGTGCTGGCCTAACATTTGCATTAAATACTGGTTAGATATGATCTTTTTTCCATTTCTTACCCATTATTATTGCTGCAGAAAGGCTTCTCAAGGTTCTGGTTGAAAGGACTAATTAAGATAAATTTTTCCAATGATTTGACAGCTTTAAGGGAATCAAGTTTCAGCTCTGGATACTGGGCAGTCATCTTGCAAACCCAAGCCAAAGAAGCCCGCGCAGCCACCATTTGGATTTGTCTCCCGAGCTTCAGGATCTGTAACCAAAAAAATACAAGCACCTTTCAGCCTCATCATACCGCTTAGATGTTGAGCTGAGACCATTTTTCATGGTTTCACAAGCTTTCAAATACATTTTAAAGGCAGTTTATATAAATTAATATAATTTTAGAAAACTGTAAATGGGTAAGACAACAACTGACCATGCTAAATTAACATCTTTTAACTGAAAGAGAAATGCCAAATCAATACCTTGTCTTAGAGCTTTCTTGAGATAAACTTAGCAGCTTGAGTTTCTAAATTTGAAGCCAAAGAACTCAGCCCTTGGTTCATGGAAAGAAGTCTTATACCACAAGACTCTGTTTAGCCTGGTAATAATACCAGGAGGATTAATAACCCATCCAGTCATCATTGTTCAAGAATAGATGACATTATCTTGCCAGCTGGACTGGGGCCATAAATGTTAACTTGTCAATAATACTCATATCCTAAAAGTTTTGTTTCTGAGAAAGACATATTCAATCAAAGGAATAAAAGAGCATGATTTTGTTTCACTGGTAAGGGTATGAGGGGTCGTATTACCCTCACATCTATAGAGAGTCAGAAGTAGAATGGGAAATTGTGAAAGAGAGATAGGGACTTCCAGCTGTCGACTGCATGGTGTAGGTGGCAGTAGTTAGGTGCTTCAGCCAGCTTTTAAACATTTCTCACTCAATCATCTTTAACCACTAACCAAAGTGGCTTAGACATTCCCCCTTCAATATTGAATATCATTACATTTGAAAATGATGACAACCAGAGGAGCCAAAGCAGCAACTAAAATAGTAAAGAGGATACAGCCCCTCTGACTGCAGATTTCATTTCAGACATGTTGAAAAAGCAAGCACAGGAGATTACACGAGAAATAACTGCAGCAGTGAAAGAGTGTCAAAGAGAGATTGTTTCTAAGCTTGAAAAGGTCCTACAATCGATTTCAGCAATTGAGGAAGCTCGAGCTCGACAGAGCACATTGGTCTCTGGTTCCCAAGCCAACCTCGGAATATCATTCACATTCAGTAATTCTCCATTTCTACTACCCAAGAGAAGGATCGTGTTATTTGTGAAGCTCACGGGAACATAAATTTGAAATATCAGGGTCAACAAATTAGGCTTGTTGAAGATTTTTGCTTTGAAGTTATGGAGTTGTGGAAAGAATACAGAGAAGCTATGATTGAGCTATACAAGAAAGGATTTAGACCTGTTTTGCTATATCGAAGATGGCCATAAGAAATGTTTAAATTCATTGGGTGAACCTCGCAAACTTTTGGCTGATTCTGTTGCAACTTCAAGTTTAATATGAATTAATAGTCTGTGCTTGAAGTCGTTTTTAAGTTGAAAGGGTTTTTTTCTTTGAGTGGATGAAGCCTGACTGCTCTTTTCTTGTGTTAATTGAAGGGTTAATTGACTTAATAATTACGTGGTTTTTATTTTAACTTGTTTATTTGGGCTTATTTTATCTTTGATGTTAAAGATTTAAATAGATTGCATTAATCTTGACTGTATTTGGCCTACTTTGATTATTCATTTACCGCAAGTGATATAACTTAGTTTATTTTTCGACCGTGTGAAAATAGGTTTGTGCAGTTACTTTATTATATGACCATGGGAACATGAGGTCAGCAATGAAATAATGTACACTCACTTGGGTAATCTTATTTTAGGTCTGGAAAATGTTATAATAACCAAATACAAATTATAGTGTTCATATTATTGAGCTTGGAAAGTTAAATGTGGATTTTTATAGTTTAAGGAGGTTAATTACTAATGATTTGATATTATTTGAAAGGTTTAAAATTTAAAAACTAATGATGTTAATGCATCTGCCTATTTTTTTTTCATTTTAGCTGATAATGGGAATGAGAAGTCTCGAATGCGCATGTGCATTTTCTTTGGGGAAAATTATTAATTTTCTTTTTCTTACTCTAAGGAGCTGTATTAAGCTTTTCAGTAAAAGTATGTGGGGTTATAATGTATTTTTTGCTCTGCTTCCTACTTTGTCCTGCAACCTTCAGAGCTGGGAAGTTTGGGGGGGGGGTTTGTTCGGGTTTTTACTGGATTTGCAAGGTTATTTTTGTTTTATGGTTTATATATTCTGCGTTGCAGCATGGTTTCAAGGTGACGGCTCTTGGAATGGTGACAGGACACAGTTGGATCGACTCCATAGCATTAATTAATATTAATTAAGACTCGGGATTAACCCAATTAGGCTTATATCATGGAATGTTTGAGGTATGAATTGTCCAGTTAAACACCATTGGCTACTTGCTCGTTATTTTTCAATAGATAATCAATTGATTTAATTGACCAAATCATGTGAATATCAAGGAATAGAGATATCTGATCATACTCCTGTTATTCTGTCTTTCAATTTTCCTGACATTCCTTTTACAAAGAGGCATTGGCATTTTAATTCCACCTTACTCTCAGATAATTATTTTTTGAATTTTATGGAAGAGCAAATTTAGTTTTTCTTCACTACAAATTAATCTCCAACAATTTCTAACCTGATTGCCTGGGATGCTATGAAAGCATATCTGAGAGGGCAAATTATTTCTTATACAGCTAATATAAAGAAGACTAATAAGAATTCTCCTAAATAGAATAAAACCTAGTGTCGCCAAGAATGTTCTCCCAGAATCACAGTGCGGCTTTCGCGCAAACAGAGGAACTACTGACATGGTCTTTGCCCTCAGACAGCTCCAAGAAAAGTGCAGAGAGCAAAACAAAGGACTCTACATCACCTCTGTCGACCTCACCAAAGCCTTCAACACCGTGAGCAGGAAAGGGCTTTGGCAAATACTAGAGCGCCTCGGATGCCCCCCAAAGTTCCTCAACGTGGTTATCCAACAGCACGAAAACCAACAAGGTCAGGTCAGATACAGCAATGAGCTCTCTGAACCCTTCTCCATTAACAATGGCGTGAAGCAAGGCTGCGTTCTTGCACCAACCCTCTTTTCAATCTTCTTCAGCATGAGGCTGAACCAAGCCATGAAAGACCTCAACAATGAAGACGCTGTTTACATCCGGTACCGCACGGATGGCAGTCTCTTCAATCTGAGGCGCCTGCAAGCTCACACCAAGACACAAGAGCAACTTGTCCGTGAACTACTCTTTGCAGACGATACCGCTTTAGTTGCCCATTCAGAGCCAGCTCTCTAACGCATGACATACTGTTTTGCGGAAACTGCCAAAATGTTTGACCTGGAAGTCAGCCTGAAGAAAACTGAGGTCCTCCATCAGCCAGCTCCCCACCATGACTACCAGCCCCCCCACATCTCAATCGGGCACACAAAACTCAAAACGGTCAACCAGTTTACCTATCTCGGCTGCACCATTTCATCAGATGCAAGGATCGACAATGAGATAGACAACAGACGCGCCAAGGCAAATAGCGCCTTTGGAAGACTACACAAAAGAGTCTGGAAAAACAACCAACTGAAAAACCTCACAAAGATTAGCGTATACAGAGCCGTTGTCATACCCACACTCCTGTTCGGCTCCGAATCATGGGTCCTCTACCGGCATCACCTACGGCTCCTAGGACGCTTCCACCAGCATCGTCTCCGCTCCATCCTCAACATTCATTGGAGCGACTTCATCCCTAACATCGAAGTACTCGAGATGGCACAGGCCGACAGCATCAAATCCACGCTGCTGAAGATCCAACTGCGCTGGGTAGGTCACGTCTCCAGAATGGAGGACCATCGCCTTCCCAAGATCGTGTTATGTGGCGAGCTCTCCACTGGCCACCGTGGCAGAGGTGCACCAAAGATGAGGTACAAAGACTGCCTTAAGAAATCTCTTGGTGCCTGCCACATTGACCACCGCCAGTGGGGTGATATCGCCTCAAACCGTGCATCTTGGCGCCTCACAGTTCGGTGGGCAGCAACCTCCTTTGAAGAAGACCACAGAGCCCACCTCACTGACAAAAGACAAAGGAGGAAAAACCCAACACCCAACCCCAACCAACCAATTTTCCCCTGCAACCGCTGCAACCGTGTCTGCCTGTCCCGCATTGGACTTGTCAGCCACAAACGAGCCTGCAGCTGATGTGGACATTTACCCCTCCATAAATCTTCGTCTACGAAGCCAAGCCAAAGAAGACAGAAGTCATATGAATAATAGACATTTTATATTTTTCATTATCAATTTATGAAGATTTTAATAGACAATAGGTACTGGAGTAGGCCATTCAGCCTTCGAGCCAGCACCGCCATTCAATGTGATTGTGGCTGATCAACCACAATCAGTACCCCATTCCTGTCTTCTCCCTATATCCCTTGACTCCGCTATCTTTAAGAGTTCTATCTAACTCTTTTTTGAAAACATCCGGAGAATTGGCCTCTGCTGCCTTTTGAGGCAGAGCATTCCACAGAACCACAACTCTCTGGGTGAAAACGTATTTCCTCAATTCCATTCTAAATGGCCTACCCCTTAATTCTTAAACTGTGGCCTCTGGTTCTGGACTCCCCCAACATTGGGAACATGTTTCCTGCCTCTAGCATGTCCAAACCCTTAATAATTTTATATGCTTCAATCGGATCCCCTCTCATCCTTCTAAATCCCAGTGTATACAAGACCAGTCACTCCAATCTTTCAACAATATTTTCCAGCCATCTCGGGAATTAATTTCATGAACCTACGCTGCACTCCCTCAATAGCAAGAATGTCTTTCCTCAAACTTGGTAAACCAAAACTACACACAATACTCCAGATTTAGTCTCACCAGGGTCTTGTCCAACTGCAGAAGGACCTCTTTGCTCCTATACTCAGCTCCCCTTGTTATGAAGGCCAACCTGCCATTAGCTTTCCTCACTGCCTGCTGTACCTGCATGCTTACTTTCAGTGACTGATGAACAAGGACACCTAGATCTCATTGTACTTTCCCTTTTCCTAACTTGACAACATTCAGATAGTAATCTGCCTTCCTGTTCTTGCCACCAAAGTGGATAACCTCACATTTAACCACATTAAACTGATTCTACTACCCATCCTCCCTCTCACCCAACCTGTCCAAATCACCCTGCATTCTCATATCATCCACATCACATTTCACACTCCCACCCAGCTTTGTTCATCTGCAAATTTGCTAATGTCACTTTTAATCTCTTCATCTAAATCTTTAATATATATTGTAAATAGCTGCGGTCCCACCATCAAGCCTTGCGGTACCCCACTAGTCACTGCCTGCCATTCTGAAAGGGACTGTTAATCTCCACTCTTTGTTTCCTGTTTGCCAACCAATTTTCTATCCATGTCAATACCCCACCCCTAATACCACGTGTTCTAATTTTGCCCACTAATCTCCTATGTGGGACTTTATCAAAGGCTTTCTGAAAGTCCAGCTACACTACATCCATTGGCTCTCCCTTGTCCATTTTCATAGTTACATCCTCAAAAAATTCCAGATTAGTCAAGCACGATTTCCACTTCATAAATCCATGCTGACTCGGACAGATCCTGCTACTACTATCCAAATGTGCCGCCATTTCATCTTTTATAATTGACTCCAGCATCTTCCCCACCACTGATGTCAGGCTAACTGGTCCATAATTCCCTGTCTTTTCTCTCCTTCCTTCCTTCCTTAAAAAGTAGGATAGCATTAGCTACCCTCCAATCCACAGGAACTGATCCTGAATCTATAGAACATTGGAAAATGATTACCAATGTATCCACGATTTCTAAAGCCACTTCCTTAAGTACCCTGGGATCCAGACCATCAGGCTCTGGGGATTTATCAGCCTTCAGTCCCATCAGTCTTCCCAACACTATTTTCTGTTAAATGTGCATTTCCTTCAGTTCCTCCATTACCCTAGGTCCTCTGTCCACTATTAAATCTGGGAGATTGTTTGTGACTTCCCTAGTGAGGACAGATCCAAAGCACCTGTTCAACTCATCTGTCATTTCCTTGTTCCCCATAATAATTTCACTCATTTCTGTCTTTAAGGACCTAACTTTGATCTTAACTAATTTTTTTCTCTTCACATACCTGAAGAAGCTTTTACTATCCCCTTTTATATTCTTGGCTAGCTTACCTTTGCATCTCATCTTTTCTCCCCGTATTGCCTTTTTACTTAAATTCTGTTGCTCTTAGAAGTTTCCCAATCCTCTGGCTTCCTGCTCATCTTTGCTATGTTATACTCCTCTTTTATTTTTATACTGTCCTTGACCTCCCTTGTCAGCCACCATCACCCCTTACTCGCCTTAGAATCTTTCTTCCTCTTTGGAATGAACTGATCCTGCACTTTCTGTATTGTTCCCAGAAATAGCTGTCATCGTTGTTCCACTGTCATCCCTGGGGCAGCTTTCCAGTTAACTTTGGCCAGCTCCTCCCTCATGGCTTCATCGTCCCCTTTGTACAACTGTAATACTGACACTTCAGATTTTCCCTTCTCCCTCTCATATTGTAGATTAAAACTTATCATATTATGGTCACTACCTCCCAATGGCTCCTTCACCTTCAAGTTCCTTTATTAAATCTGGTTCATTACAACACTAAATCCAGAATTGTCTTCTCCCTGGAAGGTTCTATTTTAAGCTACTCTAAGAATCCATCTCTCAGAGGCACTCCACAAACTCCCTTTCTTGGGGTCCAGTACCAACCTGATTTTCTCAGCCTACCTGCATGATGAAATCTCCATTACCTTTGCAACATGCCAATTTTGACTCCTTTATCCAGGCTACTGTTTGGGGGCCTGTAGATAACTCCCATTAAGGTCTTTTTGCCCTTACAATTTCTCAGTCCTATCCATACTGTCTCTACATCTCCTGATTCTATGTCACCCCACACAAGGGACTCAATTTCATTCCTCACCAGCAGAGCCAGCCCTCCCCCTCTACCCACCTGTCTGTCCCTTTTAATAGGATGTATATCCTTGAATATTCATTTCCCAGCCCTGGTCCTCTTGCAGCCATGTCTGTTTTCCTACAACATCATATTTGCCAATTTCCAACTGAGCCTCAAGCTCATCCACTTTATTTCTTATACCCTGTGCATTCATACATAATACTTTTAATCCATTACTCCCCTCCCCTTTCACATCGATTTCTAGTGCACTTGGCCGTACTCTCTGATCCCTTCCTGAGTTTTCTGTCCCATTAATTTTGTTGTCTTTTCTTATTCTCTCTTTCCCTTTAGCTCCATCCTTACATTTCCAGTTTATCTCCTCCCTGGATCCCAGGGTACTTAAGGAAGTGGCTTTAGAAATCGTGAATACATTGGTAATCATTTTCCAATGTTCTATAGATTCAGGATCAGTTCCTGTGGATTGGAGGGTAGCTAATGTTATCCCACTTTTTAAGGAAGGAAGGAGAGAAAAGACAGGGAAGACATCAGTGGTGGGGGAGATGCTGCCAAAATGCTGGTCCCCCGCCTGTAAAGGTGCAACCCATCACTCCTATACAATTTATTCTTATCCCAAAACATTGTTTTCCTCTGCAAAAGAAGTCCTTGACAAACTGAATATTTCCAACCTTTTGAAACATATCAAATTTCAAGTGCCTGTAGTATTTTACTTTTGTGTGTTAAACCATCATGTCACCTCATAAACATACTCATCTAACTTCCCAGCATGAAACAATGTAGAAAGTCAAAATGCTAAAGCTGAGGATCACACGGTCAACAACCTTCCATGAAGTTGAAGGATAACCAATGAAACTCCTTAAACATTTTGGTTAATTTGAGCATCCCACAAACATACAGAGGATCAACAAAATTCCACGCTCAGGATCCTTGTAAGCAACCTTTTAAAATTAATCTGCAATTGAACTTATGTCTCAATACAATAAATCCACAGCAGACCTTTCAAGCCCATTTTGTTCCATGATGCCAATCCTCTCAAATCCTATTGTCCAGCATTAGACCTATATACCTATGAACCTTTCCTACCCAAACACCTGTCCAAATTTATTTTAGACTTTATAAAGGTATCCAATTCTTCAGTCTAACCTGGCAGCTCATTCCAGATAACCACCATCCTTAGTGTGGAAAAAAAATTATGCCTCATATTTCCTTTGTTTCTCCCCTCTCACCTTAAACTACATTATAAAAACAGCTTCTTCCCCTCCGCCATCAGATTTCTGAATACTACCTCACCAGTTTCTGTTCCTTTGCACTAATTTAATTATTTTAAAATAGCATTTTTACAGAAATGTAATTTTTAGCAACTTTTGCAGCTCTAATGCACAATACTCCTGCCACAAATCAAGCAATTTTGTGAAACATGTTAATGTCAATAAATCCGATTCTGATTATAGAGACTCCCTTACAGTGGGTAAAGGTCTGACAATCTATCCAGTCACCACTCAGCCTCCAACATCCCAGAAAGGATAACCCAGCTGAACTAATCTCTCTTTTAACTACAGTATTCCATTCCAGTCAAAATCCTGATGAATCTCGTCTGTTTTCACATTCCGCTTGTAGTGTGGTCATCAGAATTGAATTCAGTGCTCCAAATGCAGTCTAAACCAGCCATTCTCAACTTGTTTTCAGCTATGGCTCCCCTAAGGACTCTACTCAAAGTTTATAGTCCCTTTCCCTGTGAAGCAGTCAAGCTTTGGTTTCTTTGGTACTTCTCTCCAACTACACTATTTGAGGTCAAAAGAAAACAAGGGCTTTACTTAAATGTGCTGTGGCTCCTGGTGGGGGTGGGGGGGTGGGGAGAAGGAAAGTAGGACCCCTGTTGAGAATGGTTGGTCTAAATAGAGCCAAAATGATGTCCCAACTTAAACTTCAATGCCTCAGCCTGTGAAGGCAAGTACACCAGGGACTTTTTTTCACTACCTCATCCACTCGCATTGGAAATGCGTGAGCTATGGGCTTGCACTCTCTGTACACCAACACCTCTGCCATTTGCTATGCACGTCAAACCAGAAACTGACTTTCCAAAGTGAGTTACCTCACAGTTGTCTGGATTAAATGACACCAGTCCCCCAAATTTTTCAGCTGATCCAAGTCCTATAGCATTTTAAGGCAACTTTATTTAAATTTAGACATACAGTAGAGTAACAGGCTCTTCTGGCCCATGAGCCCGTGCCACCCAATTCACCTACAACCCCACCAGTACATTATGAAGGGTGGGAGGAAACCGAATACCCGGGGAAAACCCACACAGACACAGGGAGAACATACAAACTCCTTAAAGAAGATGCGGGATTTGAACACATGTCCCAAAGGCTGGCGCTGTGACTGCATTGCGCTAACCGCCACACCAACTGTGCCACCCCATCTATGATCCCATCAATTTGTGTGTCACCTGTAAATTTGCTAATCAGACCACCGACATTCTCATCCAAGTTATGGACATTACACAACAAAGATCACAGCAGCCGGTTCCTGAGATGCACCACTTGTTATAGATTTCCAGTCTGATAACACCCTTTTGCCACTACCCTCTGCCTCCCATCACCAAGCCAGTTTTAGATCCTGTTTCCAAACAGTTATTATCATAAATTACAAAAGAATGAATTGGTTGACTGCAGAGAGCTGTATAACATTAGATACACTGAAAGATAAAGATAGTAAGAAAACTTTAGATAACTCAGGCCAGGCCAATGACCTCCCAGAAATGTTGGGGGAACTCAGCCAGTCTCACAGCGAGCATAGGAGGTACAGATATATTGCCGAAGTTTCAGAACCAGCATTTTTGTGTTTTGACGCAATCACAGCATCTGCATACTTTTGTATTTCACTCTTTACAAAATTATAAAATCTGCCCTTTTTCTGTGTAACAGAGTTAAAAATACATTTTAATAATTTCTATATTTGTGACTTTTACCTCAATGAGCTTGGCGGTGCACATCTCTTGTCTACCTCCTAAACTCTCCCTTCCTGTCTCTCACACTGCTGTTACCTTGCTATGGGTAAGTGGGGGAGATGATTGCTACAAATGAATCTGTTTGCCATCAATCTTAATTGTTCATTACTAATATTATTATGCTCTACGCTTGGTTTTACATCAATTTAATCATTAATACAAGTTTTATGGGTTTTTTTAAATCTTACTGGTGTTTTGACGCCATTACCATGTGCTGAGAATTCAGTTTCACAGTGTAAATTCTGTTATTTTGAATGCTTATGAGCAAAGGGATAAAAAAGGAAGAAAACCCAGAAGACAATGATGAATGTATTATTTTGTCTTCCAAAGGTGCAGAATTTCCTTGTTAAATGTGTGATTCTAGCAAGTTAATTTTTCTATGCAGTTTTTAACTCACCCACCAGGTGCCACTGTTTTCATCTTGTAAATATAGTTATTTTTAAATAGTTTGAAAATATTTTAAAATCCAAAATGTTTTCCTGGGCAAATCTTAAAAGCTCTCAGCTAATACCATGTATGCAGAGTTGAGTACATATGGAAATGCTAAAATAAAGTAGACATGTTTAGTGAGGAAAAAGATGAATGGGATAACAACACTGCTGTTACCTTGCAAAAGGGAGCAAAGAGGACGTATAAATGCTAGAAAACAATTCCATGAGTTGCCTCTTCTTTTACACCCTATGCAAACCTGTTACATCTGCCATGTTACATGTTGAATTAATAAACAGCATTTATAGGGGCAGAAGGTCATTAAGTTGGAAAAGGTGCAGAGGGGATTCACCAGAATGTAAATGAGACATGATGGTTTGATGTCTAGGGAAAGGCTGCACAGGCTACATCTTCATCCCTGGAGCAAAGAGCTTAGGGGATAACCTTAGTGAGGTACTTTAAATCGTCAAGGGCATGAATAAAATGAACACTCATGTCTTTCAGGGTAGAAGATTCAAAAACTCTAGGGCATAAGTTTAAGTGAGAGGCAAGAGAGAAATGAGTGGTAATTAATTCTATTACAATTAATTCTTATTTATATCCCAAATAAAATGCCATAGTGCAATTACAACATTCAAAAGACATTTGGATAGATATATGGAAAGAAAAGATTTAGGATATGAAACAAACGCAGGCATATGGTCAGTATGGATGAATTGGGTCTGAGGGCCTGTTTCATGACATACGGCTCTATAATTCTTCATGAAGTATTTGGAGAAAGTTTCATCAAACAATAGCAGCTTCATGACAGAATTTAAAAAAGGCAAACGACTGAAGCAGAAATTCATCTTCCAGAAGTTTACCACAAATATCCCTGCAAAATAAAAAAAAAACCTGAGAATGAAAATTGGGGAATGTTTATATTTCATTTTGTCTGTCTCCAGTCACATGGCATTTGCCAGTGTTTCTATTTTTTTTAATTTATAGATTTTAAAATTGGAACACAACTCATATTTGATATTTTTATGGCAATTTTAAAAAGAGTTAAAAACTCATCTTATAAATTAGTCATAAATTACAAGCCCATATTGGTAACTTGTAACCTTTTTGATCCTTTTGTCGAGTATTAATGAAACCACTTTAAATTTCACTTTCAAGTATCATTTTAATGAGAAACTGTCTCCACTGGCAGGGGTGGGTCAGCAGAGATAGTAGTGAGTGCAGCTCCGAACATGATGCAAACTACCCTCACATTCCCACCCCCCCCCCCCCACTTCATGGACTCTGTCTACATTTTCTATTGCATACTGAAGGTCTCAACATATCCTGGACAGCTCCCATTGGGGAGAAGGTTCGAGAGTGTGAAAGCATGCACTAACAGGCTAAGTTTCTTCACTACAGCCATCAGGCTCCTGAATAAACCCCACAATACTGCTGTCATGCTCCCCTTGCTTGGGGCTAATTCATCTTCCTTTTCATCGTCTGAAAGGGGTAGACCAAGATTTAGTTGTAACTTTCCAAACAGAATTGAATGCACACATTTGAAAAAGAAAGATCTGAATGGCTAAGGGGGAGGGGGGGGTGAAATTGCAGGGAACAGGGCAAATTAGAAACCCTTTACAAAGAGCTGACACCAGCAAGATGGGCCAAATGCAATGTATTCTATAATGTATCTGGCATCTATGGGGATTGGTAAATGCCAGATAAGCAAGTTTTTCGGTTGCTTGAGACTCACTCTTACAATACCTTATATATTAAGATTAAACAGTTTAAAAGACTAAAAACACCCACTGAACAAATTTCACTCGCATAAACACAGAAATCAGTCACAGTCTTTGAAAACATTTAATTGTTGCTGCATCTGTAGATTCCTCCCCCTCCAAAGAGTCACCCAAAAGACAAACAATAACATTATAGATTTTTGGAAAAACTTTTTTTTTCAGGCCTTTATTCCCACAGGAGCATCTGAAGTCTGCCTCCTTAACCTATGCCATTACACTCCGCCTAGAAATAAAATGTTTTTCTAAAAATTAAGTTCAATTAAAGCCCCTGGAACCTACCTGTATCCTGTTGATTATGGCTGGGAGAGGAAGGAAGGCAGCAAGAGACAAGAAAACAGTGAGTAAAGATTTACAGGAAATGGAGAAGATACAGCCTACATTAACCTTGGAGCCTGGACCTCAAGTTCCGATGCCTCCGAGATCGACAAGTGCAATGACAGCCCGATTGAAACTAGTAACAGCGCTACCTCCCTGGGGTACCGAAGAAGACGGCGCTGCATCTGCACAGATTTCCCCTGAAGAATATCAGAATGTTGTGCGCATGCGCAAAGGTTTATATCCACGCATGCTCAGAGTGAATGAATTTGATTCTGACTAGAGACTCAGCAGTGCCAAGGCTAGTGGCACTGTTGATACTAAGGAATGACAGCTGTCAGAAACACCTGTTTGTTTGACAGCCAGCGATCAGGAAGACAAGGAGAAACAGATGAAGGTGAAGAGAACATGAAAGATGAAAAGGAGGCTGACGAAGTTTCATGGGAGGCTCAAGTTCAAGGCTCAACGATAAAAGTTTTCTTCAATGATGATAAGTCAATTCCAGATTTTAAAAGATGACGTGCAGAATATTACAAGAGATATGAAGGGCATTAAAAGTAACATGATGAAATATGCTACAGACGTTAATAAAGTTAAAGAAAAAGTTCAAAGAGTTGAATTGGATGTGAAGATTGTCAAAAATGATGTAGATATTTGCATGGAGAGAATGGAGATAGTTGGAAGTTCAGAAACTGTTTGGGGAAAAGCAGAGAAAGGAAATGATGGAAAAAAAGGATATGTTGGAAAATCAAAGTAGGCAGAATAATGTTAATGTTGTTGGTTTTAAAGAAGATTTTGAAGGAAGTGGAGATCCTGGGGAGTTTTATAAACATTGGATTCCTAAAGTTCTGGGAGAAAATTTTCCACGTGGAATTGAGTTGGAGAGTGCCCACAAAGCCCTTCGGAGGAAGCCACAGCCAACTCAGCCACCTAGAGCTGTATTAATTAAATGTCTACGCTACCAGGATAAGAAAAAAATTTAAGATTAGCAGTTCAAAAAGCAAGTCAAAATATGGGACCTATGATTACTGATGGAAATAAAATCTTTTTCTATGTGAATTTGAGTAAGGCAGTGGTGGAGGGAAGAAAAGAATTTAATCCAGCTGAGGCGATTCTTTGGAAGAAAGGTTATAAATTTACCTTCAGCTATCCAGCTATACTAAAGGTATTCCTGGACAATACTCAATCTAAGTTTTTGTGGAGGAAGGAGAAGCAAGAATTTTTGCAGAATTACTTCCTCCAGTTAAGGAGGAACAACAAGTGAGAGTGGAAAGTTCAAGTCCTCAGTGAGAAGTGCAAAGGGAAGTGCTGCAGATAGAACTTACACCAAAGAGAGGTGCACTGATGCAGGTTTCAAGCTGTTAACATGAGATGCAGAAGTCAGCTGGGTTTGATGGAGGAGACCTCGGAGAATAGGATTGAAAGAGAGTTGGACTTAAGAAAATGGATGCAAATAAATTAAATTTTATTAGTTTTAATGTGAATGGGATAAATAATGATATTAACAGGAAAAAAAATTAGCCTACATGAAAAGGATGACAGTAGATATTGCATTTTTGCAAGAGACTCGTTTGACTGAGAAGGAACATTTAAAATTAAAAAGAGATTGGGTGGGTCAAATGGCAGCTTCATCTTTTAATTCTAAAGCAAGAGGAGTAGCGATATTAATTTTTTTAAAAATTACCAGTAAAAATTCAAGATGTACTAATGGATCCTATGGGAAGATATATTTTGGTTTATTGTCAATTTTATTCTGAAAAATGGACACTTATGAGTATTTAAACACCAAATGTGGATGAAGATTTTATACGAGATACATTTTTGTATTAAGCAGAATCTCAGAAAAAAATGTTAATGGGGTGATCTTAATTGTTATTTAGAACCAATAATGGATAAATCAGCAAAAGCAGTAGTGAGATCCAAAGCAGTAAAGATTATATTAAGTTTGATGAAGGATATAAATTTAATAGATATTTGAATATGGCTGAATCCTAAAGAGAGAGATTATTCTTTTTACTCACACAGATATGATTCTCATTCAAGAATAGATCTCTTTTTGATATCAGTGCAATTACAGGGTAGAATTAAAAATATAGAATATAAAGTTAGAATATTATCTGATCAATCTCCACTTTTATTGGCATGTTCATTTTCTGAAAAAGAAGATTTACCTTATAGGTAGAGATTTAATACTGTTTGTTGTAGAGATTGGACTTTTGTGATTTTATAAAACAAATTCAATTATTTTTAGAAATAAACTCAAATTCGGTAGATAATAAATTTATTACATGGGGTGCACTTAAAGTATTTTTAAGAGGTCAAATAATGTTATTCAACAAAAATTAAGAAAGATTATATGAAAGAAAG
The DNA here is from genome assembly GCF_036971445.1 of Narcine bancroftii. Lineage (NCBI taxonomy): Eukaryota > Metazoa > Chordata > Chondrichthyes > Torpediniformes > Narcinidae > Narcine > Narcine bancroftii. Next base: position 16,596,101 of record NC_091472.1, read on the forward strand.
AAATCAGTTAGAACAAGAAATAAGAAAATTAGAAAGGATTTGCAAAAAATAAAATCTTTCTAAAGAAAAATTAAGGCAATTAATTAATAAAGCATTTCAATATAATACTATTCAGATATATTGAACCGAAAAGATAATTCAGAGGACAAGACAGAGATATTATGAATTAGGAGAAAGGTTCTTGCTTGGCAGCTAAAAGCAGAACAGGTATCTAGAACAATTAATGCAGTTAAAAAAAGTTCAGGGCTTATTGCTTATAAACCACAAGAAATTAATGATACATTTAAAGAATTTTATTTTTAATTACATCATAAAGGTTAAACAAATTGAATTATAGTTTTTTTGGATTTATGTCTTAGATGTGGACAGGAAGTTGATACTTTCTTGCATTCTACTTGGCAGTGTTCTAAGATTAAATATTTCTGGTTGGAAATTGGTAATTTATTGGAGTTAAATTCCACAGGAATTGTTGTTTTTGTTGGGTGATATTAAAGGGATTAAACCTAAAATAAAATTGAATATGTTTCAAGTGAAATTTGTTAAAATTGCTTTGGCAATCGCTATAAAATGTATTGCAATAACTTGGAAGTCAGATACAGATTTGAGACTGGAAAGATGGCAGGCAGAAGTTTGAAATTGTATACCACTTGAAATAAAAATAATAACTTAGGAGATAAATATCATATATTTTGTAAAATATGGAGTCCATATTTACAAAGTATTGGTGTAAATATTTAAATGAAACTCCGACATTCCCTTTCTCCTAATAGATCTCCGCATATTACAAGAAGTTTTCCCATTTGGAGTACTTTTGTTGAAAGTCTCTTGTCCCATATATACATACATATGTGTGTGTGTCTGTGTGTGTGTGTATTTTTTTTTTGGTAGGGGTTAGAGAGGGAAAGGGGATAATAGAGGGGTTCCATTTTTACCTCCTTTTCTTTATTATATAGATACCTCATATATTTGTAATGGATTTGTAATATTATATAAGAATTTAAGTTATTTTTGTGGTTTTAAAATTTATAAATAAAATTTTAAAAAAACATTATTGATAGTTAACCCTTCCTCCCCCAACTTTGTACATAAAGCTTTACTAATATACCTATAAATATTCTAATAATTAGAAAGACCATTATTTATTTATTTTCCTCAATTTTCTGGAGGTGGGGCACTTGCTCAAGGTTGCTAGTTACTTCATTTCCAGATAACAGGGGTTTTACTTTATACTGCTTCAGAACACTTGGGGAATGCTTTCAACAGAGTCATTACTGGTAAAATAGAAAGAGAAAAGCAGGAGGAACAAAAGTGAAATAGGGTGACTTGGTGTGGTAGTTTAGACAATAAACATGGGAATAGGGTAGAGTACCTTGTCCTCGTTTGCAGCCTGCAGATTTCGAATTGAAGCCTGTGTCAGGGAAGAGACAATTCTCCACATGCAGGACCCCCTCATTTGGCCCACCATTGAAAACAACTTCGCCATCTCACTCAGCACAGCCAGGTAAAGGCTGCATCGATCAAGATCCAGAACCTCAACGAAGGAGAAACAAAACAGATTTAGAAAAAGGATTCAGTAACAGTTCCTTTTCTTCCATATTCCATGGCCAGCAGGGAAGCCGCTGTCTGAAAAAATGAAACAATAATAAAGCTTTAAAATGTCAACTTTAAAATAAAATAAAAAATAGACCAGGTCTTGCCTGCTGGTCACCCAATCCAGAATAAACACTCAAAGTCCACAATGCCCAGATTACTTTGTCTTGAGTCAAATGGGCTTCTATCATTGACCCTTTGCATCCTGGAGTCTAGAGCTGCATTCCACATTCAAGGATATTTGAAAACTGTTAACATTTAATTATCCAAAAAAAAATCAAATTCGCTTAAACACTTAAATAACGGATAACTTAACTAAAGTAATATAGATAAACTAAGTTGTCTCTTAAATTTTAAATCTACAATAGTCTTAGATTCTACCCCAGATTTGGCTTGGTGGAAGATACGTCTGGCTTGATGCTGAAGAATGACCAATCCACTTTCGGCTAACATGCTGCGGTTACTAAATTGACCATTTAACTTTCTGTACAAATGGCCACTGTAATATGAGGGGCTTTAATGTTAAACCCATAAAGCTGAAGAAGTTCTGTTTCATGTGGTGTGCCTCAAAGTCCAGGGCATATGGCAATTTCCATGACAAAACACAAGGGAGGAGGCCCAGAACTGCCAGCAGGTAGTAAAGCTGTCTCATCACAGATCAATTGTGATTGCCAGTTACATCTGTGTGGAGTTTGTACATTTTCCATGATCACTTGAGATTCCCCTGGTGCTCCAGTTTCCTCCACATCTGGAGATGTCCTGGCTGTTACTCATTTACTGAAAAATTGCCCGTACTGTATGCAGGTGCGTATATGTAAGACAATGGATAACAGGGTGGGCTGGGTAGGATTGCTGTGAGAGCCATTTTGGGTAGATTGACCTCCTTCTATCTTTTAAGAAAATATGAAATCTGGTCCAAAGTTTCTTCAGATAGAAGACACAGCGATACACTTTTCGACTCGTTACAAAATTGGCAGCATCTCATTTTACATAACGTTCACTATTTCACAACAAATTTACTGACAAGAAATTAGTTCAGAATTTTGAAAATTTCCTAATTAGGTTTCAAATGTCAAAACAATGCATCAAGAAAACTCAAAAAACTCGGCAGCATTGTTTATTTTTGTGGGTTTTAAAATGAGCAACATCAAATATTTTGGACGTTTTCAGTTATATTCAAACTCAGGGAGGGGGTAAATCAAGTTTATTTTTAGACTATCAACTAAGAGGTTCCCCGTTTTTCTTCAGAATATACTGCAAACATCTATAAAGAGAAAGGATAGTTTGACAATTTCAATTACCTTTTTTCAAATCCAATTTTTTGTTGCTTTAAAATACACATCGCATCAAGGGATCTAAATTTATTTAGTTATGCATATCTGTTTACTGAAGATCTGTGTTTACCACACATGAACTCTGTGGACATTACTTGGCTTTGCTTTCACAAAGGAATTTTAACAACTCTGTTTCTACCACGTTTCCATGCCTTGGTTAAATAAATGCAGTATTTAATTACACGGAGGTTTCTCACGCTGATACTTAACAAAACACTTCCATTTGTGTGGAATTACTCTATCCTTATAAATTCAGCATTTTCCTTGAAGTAATTAATATGCTGGATACAGCAGATCTGACAAGATTTTGGTGAAGTTTACATTCACCATTCAGTGGTCCTTTATAAAAACAGATAGATGTTCATCGTCCATTCCAACAAAGTTACAGAGCTTACAGGAATTGTAGGAAATCATTTAAGCCCCTGCACAATCAGTTTGAGACAGGGGTTTAAACAATTCCTGTGAACTCCATGTAACTTTTTGGATTTTAATCTAACCCTTTAAGAAGAGAAAGCACCAGATGTGCATTGCCATTCCTCAAAAATGTAATGATTTTACTTCATGCAGACCAAGCTTTAATCCTTTATCTTTGTAAACACAACTTCTTGGCATCTGCCCCACCTTGTAGTAGCTTTCATGAGTTACCCGCAATCTTCTCACTCAAAGGAATGCAAACATTATTTGCAAACTGCCTTTGAAATTTAACCTTCAAGCCCTAGTGTTATTCTGGTAAATGAGCACATATCCTTTCCAATATTTCCTGATTAATGCCCCAAAATCTAATGCAGTGTGCCTCAACGGTGAGCAAGTTCTGTAGGTTCAAATCCTACACCAGTGATTTGAGAGAAACAAGCAAGTACTGCAACATTGGGCATGCTTTTTGCAGGTGAGATGTCAAACTGAAGTAAACATACACTGTGTTAAAGAGCAAGGCAGTTTTCTTTAACATCCAGAGTAATATTTTTAACTTCGGAAAAATCTAAAGCATAACCTCATTTCTAGTCATGCTGAGCTTATTAAAAAAAACACATCAGATATTTGAACATCCCATCAGTGACAAGATTTCTTTATTACCAATTAATATGCACTGGAGAATTGCAAGTGTTTCCCACTTCTTAGGAAAGTTGGGATATTGCTCATCATTTGGACAACAAATCTGAAAACCTAAAAAATTCACCCTTAACAAACATATTTCTGGTTTCCTATCTCAAGTTAGAAAAACAGGCAAACATTTTCCATCCTTTTTCATCCAACAACAACAAAACAAATTCCATCGGATTTATATACAGATTTATCGGATTTATATATATTTATAGGCATATCTGCCTCAGCAATATGCATCACACTAAATAATTTCAAGACCATTCTAGAGCTCAATTCAAGTGCAATCTTCAATGCCATGTGTATTTTCTAGATATTGAAGTAGCTGTGCTTGCTTGCAGCAAGACTTGGACAATACATAGGCAGTGGCGGGTCAGCTATATTCATACCAAAATATAGGCAGGCAATGACCAAATGCTGATATACTCAGCAGGTCAAGAACCATCTGTGGCACACCAAAAATATTTCAAGTGGATGATCTTTCAAGAGAACGAAAAATGACATACAGTAAAATCCCCATCATCTGGCACTCAATCAACCAGAAACTCAAATAACCGGCGAAAATGACAATGAAATAGATACATTTTAAAATAGGTATATTTTAAACTTAAATATTTAAAATTGCAAAAGTTCACCAAAGCCACACACGACCCCTTGGTGAAGATGGGAGCAAACATTCAGCCAGTGGAGCACCCCAGTCGTGCCCCACCTGCAGCAGCTGTTTGAATAAAGTTGTAGTAAAAACACAATGCTGGAGAAACTCTGTTAGTTAAGCAGCGTCCTTTATTCAGTAAAGGTAAAAATACATAACCAACATTTCGGCTTGAGCCTTCATCAAGGTATAGAAAAATGTTGGCAGGCGTCCGAATAAAAGGGTAAGGAGGAGGGGTGGTTGCAAAGACAGGAGGTGATAGGTGGAGAAGGGAGAGAGGGCACAGCAGCGATCAAGGGAAGGAGGGATGGTGAGGTGAATAGAGAGGGAAAGGGGTGGAGAGCTGAGGGAAAGAAGGGAAGGGAGAAGAGGTTAGCAGAACTTGGAAAAGTGGATATTAATGGCATCTGGCTGGAGAGAGCCTCGACGGAAAGTTAGGTGTTGTTCCTCCAATTTATGGGTGGTCTTGGTGGGATAGTACATAAAGCCATGGACAGACATGTTAAGTGTGTGAGTGGGATGCAGAAATGAAATGGTTGGCCACTGGGAGGTCCCTGTAACTGATGCAGACAGGGTGAACGTACTCAGTTAAGCGATCTCCCAGTCTGCGCCAGTCTGCGCCAGTCTTTCCGATGTAGAGAAGGCCACAAAGGGAGGTCTTGGATGCCATTTCATTCAAACACAATTTTATTGAAGTAAAATGTAAAAGTTGGCATTATAAAACGCGAGGGGAGGGGGTTAATTATGACGGTGGTGTGGTTAGCGTAGCGGCTAGCACACGCTGTTACAGCATCAGTGACCGGGGTTCAAATTTAAATTTTGTTAGTTACAGGAATTTCCTGATTAAAGTGAACTTTACATAATTAATGACGACAAATCTGATATTTTTTTCCAAATTACTTTACATTTTCCACTGTCTTTTCAACTGTGTATTCTTAATGCAGGTGTCTTAGATGAACTAGATGTAAACAGAAATATGAATGAGAGGAGGCAAAAGAAACAACGTTGGAAGTGCAAATGCTAGAAATCTGAAATAAAACAAAATTAAGTATATTTTTAGTCAGACAGTTGTAGGAGCCTGGAATGCCTTGCTGGGGATGGTGGTAGAAGCTGTCTCAGAGACTCTGAGACAGACACATGATTAAAAGGGTTATGGGATAGGGAAGGTTTAGTACTTTTTTTTAGGAAGGGATATATGGGTTGGCACAACATTGAGGGCTGAAGGCCCTGTACTGTGCTGCATTGTTCTATGTTCTAAAACAGGGAAACATTCACTCTTTCCATCATTAGTACTGTTACGAGCCCAAAGGACCCCAAAACCCAGCAGCAATAGACATTCACCAAGACAAGTAGTTACTTAAAGAATAATTGTTTTTAATTATCTTTAAACATGAAAACAGAATCAAACTTTAACTTATCTCTATTAACTTAACTAAACCCAACTTAACCCCTTTCTAATTCTAAGTGTACGTGTATGTGATGTGTGTGTGAATGTAAGAGAAGTTCTTTGGTTCACAGTCCAATCCCACTTCTTATTCCTCCAAGTTCTCTGGTTGCAGGTAATTCTTATACTGTGACAGAATTTAACATGTATAAAGTTCACCAGGCTTTGGTGCTCAAAAGGTCAATGTTTAACACTCAGGAAGGTTCTCGTACGGTTTGCAGAGAGAGGTTTGTTGTTCCAAGATTTCCACAACTGAGGTACCACCATTAGTCACCTCAAGGTCTTGCTGATGAAACTTCCACCATTGGGGTTCTCCAGATGATAACCTCTTTCTTTCAGGCTACCACAGAGTTCCTTTCTATTCCTTGTTATTCCAAGAGAAACATCAGACAGATGGCACTTCCAGCCATCTACCTTCTCCAGCAAACAAGAGGAGTTAGTCGTCTTGGTCAAGCTGTTGACTTCAGGTAAACAAAAACCCAGGAGTGACCTTACTGTGCACTCTTGCAAAGAGCTTTTAACAGCCAGTATCTCCTGCTTGTTGCTTTAATGACATAATTTCAATGAGCTCCTACTTGTGAAATGTGCACAGCATTCTCCATAATTTCTGTAACGTTACTGAATATGAATTCTTCAATATTTCAAATAAGATCAGTTTTAAAGTGTGTGTATGTATGTAACCTACTCTAATTTTACCAATTTATCTCCTAAATACATCTATCACATATTCTATCACAGTACACCTAGCAACAGTGGGCCCAATCTACAAAATTACTCACTACTTGCCTCCAATATTTGGATTGTCACCTTGTCAAGGTGAAGCTTGTGTGGTCCCGAGAGTAATGCCATCTGGAGCTATGCTCCTGGTAGGGTTACTCATGGTGGTAAGGTCGCAGATGGAGTCCCTGACAAAGAACAATCCAACCAAGTCCTCAATGGTGGAGCAGGCGGACGAAGTTACTCTGAACTCAACAGCTACGAAAGCGGACAAAGGCTACAACAAATCCATCAGTTTCAATCATCGTAGTTTTCATGCCATTGGAATTAGTTGTTTGATTTGTGAAGTATCATGTGCTTCTTGGAGTGCAACATCAAGTACATGTTAAACAAACACAGGCGTCTTCACTCAGTGGGTAATGGAATGAAGGCCATCATCCTCAACCTCGAGGGATAGCCACGACGACGACGGAATATATGGATAGCATCTTCCAAACTCGAGACCTTTGCTGGCAAGGACGGAGGCAACATATATTTGGGACACCACCTAGACACAATGGTCTAACTCAATAACATTGCCTGTGAACCTCCAGCTAAAAGATTGCAGTGGTTTATGGCAGTAGCTCAAAAGAGCCTTCTCAAAGATTTAAGTGTTGGGCCAGCAATGCCCACATCCTGTGAACAAGTGGAGGGAAAAAAGTACACCATACAGAAGTGCTGGCTACCTTGAAAGAATGCAAGCAACAAGAAAAATCAAATTCACTGGCACACACAATGGTCGGTAAAACCAGACACTGGTTCCTACTGCAATGGAAATACCATTTCACTCATGTATAAACAAGAGTTATTTGGACCCTACACATATTGATTAGAATAGATTAAACCAAATGAATCATACTTACAGTTTGTAATTCACTTGTTAGCCTCCTGAGTATGTACTCCAATACTCGCTCTGCTGAAGACATGATACAGTCTTGCAGAATATTTAGGACCTTATCTATACAAAAGAAATGGCTTACATAAATTAATGTACTTCATAAAAATAATTCTCTCCTGCAAATTACCAATGGTCAAGCAGCTAAAAAAAAAGAAAATAGATAAATAATTGCCAGCATGTTCACTTTTTGCAAAAGATCATAAATCCTGAAGTAATCAGCATCAAACTCATTTGCATAAAGCACAACAGCAAGTTATTAACGTCGCGTAGAGAAAAGCATTTCCTGAGGCAGATCTTCAGAGCATTAAAGCAGGTTTGCAGAATACATACTGCAGCTTCCAAACTACTGCATTTCAATAAAATTCATTTAAGAACTTTCTGTTAGAACCATAGAAAACTACAGCACAGAAAGCAGGCCATTCAGCCTTTCTAGTCTGTGCCAAAACATCATTCTTCTAATCCCACTGACCCTCCAGACCCTCTCCCATCCTATCAAATTTATTCTTCAAACTCGTAAACCCGCATTTACCATGTCAGAATTCAGCTCATTCCAAACTCCCACCACTCTCTGAGTGAAAGAAGTTCCCCCTAAAATTTTCACCTTAAAGCCATGTCCTCTCGTACTTTTCTCTCCCAATCTAAGTGGAACCTACTTTCATTTACTCTTCTATACCCCTCATAATTTTGTAAACCTTGATCAAATCTCCCATCATCAATGCTCTAAGGAATAAAGTCCCAACTTGTTTAATCTTTCCCTGAAATTCAACTCCTGAAGACCCAGCAACATCCTAGTAAATCTTCTCTGCATTCTTTCAATCTTACTGATATCCTTTCTATAGTTTGGCGACCATAACTGCAGACAATACTCCAACTTTGGCTTCACCAATGTTTTGTACAACCTCACCATAACATCTTAACTCTTGTACTCAATACTTGATTTATGAAGGCCAAGATGCCAAAAGCTTTCTTTACAACCCTGTCTACCTGTGACACCACTTTCAGGGAATTATGCATCTGTATTCCCAGATCCCTTTATTCTTCCACATTTCTCTGTGCCCTACTATTTACTATATATGACCTACCTTGGTTAGTCCTTCCAAAATGCAACACCTCACACTTGTCTTAATTAAATTCCATCTGCCTTTTTCTGGCTCATTTTCCAGTTGGTCCAGATCCCTCTGCAAGTTTTGAAAGCCTTCCTCACTGTCCACAACATCTCCAATCTTAGTGTCATCAACAAACTTGCTGATCCAATTTCCCACACTATCATCCAGATCATTGATATAGACAACAAACAACAATGGTCCCAACACTAATCCCTGAGGCACACCATTAATCACAGGCCTCCAGTCTGAGAAGCAATCATCCACTACCTCTCCGTCTTCTCCCATTCAGCCAACTTCGTATCCAGTTTACAACCTCTCCATAGATACCTAGTGTATAAACTTTCTGAACTAACCTCCCATGTGGGACCTTGTCAAAGGCCTTACTAAAGTCCACGTAGACAACATCCACAACCTTTCCTTCATCTATTTCTTGGTAGATTCGTTAAACATGTCCTACCAAGCACAAAGTCACGCCATCCTTAATCAGCCTTTGGCTGTCCAATACCTGTCTATCCTATCTCTCAGAATACCCTCCAATAATTTACCTACTACTGTGGTCAGGCTCACTGGCCTGTAATTCCTTGTTTAATTTTGGAGCCTTTTTTAAATGGACAACATGACTTACCCTCCAATCCTATGGCACCTCACCTGTGGCTAAGGACACTTAAATATTTCTGCCAGGGTCCTTCTAATTTCTACATTATCTCCCTCAAGGTCCAAGGGAATATTATGTCAGGCCCAGGGGGATTTATCTACATTTATTTGCTGTAAGGCAGCAAGCACCTCCTCCTCTTTAATCTCTATATGTTTCAAGCCCATGGCAATGGTAACAGAGATTTTATTTAAAAAGAGGATTGAAATCACATATTAACCCAGATAACAAACTAATATTATAATCCAGCCCTGAGGAACATGGTGGAACTCCTGGTTGTCAATCTAAAATAGAGCAACACAGTGATGAGGTGAGGGGTGTGGTAGTGGATATACTACTGGACAAATGGACTTGTTCAATTCAAAACATTTATCTGAAAACTAACATACAAACCCACCATTCATGAATAATAAATTAATGTCATACAGATATAGATTAATGTTTCTTTAAATGATTTTTTTTTCAATGTTCTCACATGGATGGTATTGTATTTTAATAAATTTGAAATCCAATTTTACCAAATTGGGATGTGGGTTCACAATAACAATCTCATGCATGAAAAGTTCAGGCTGGTGGTAGCAAGGTCAGAGATGCACAGTGAAGGTCAGGAGGGTAGGGAGTGTAGAAACAGGTTGTGGTGTATGTTGAGGCTGGTGGGAAGACAGTTGGGAGAATGAATGGAAAGGGGGAGGGGCAGAGGAGGGAAGAGGGCAGGGGAGGATAAGGTTAAAGTAAGTTTACATTTTCATAGAGGCTCACAACATTTTCTGGAAATATTAGATACAATGACTTGGAAGTATGAATATGTAATTAACTTATCACAGCTACCAATTATAAGCAGCAAAATCACACAGAATTTACTGATAAATAACTAAAGCCAATGGTCAAGGAAAGAGCCTTTCTTCATAGAAAACAGAACTTAGAACACCACAGCACAGGAACAGACCTTTCAGCCACGTGTCTGCATCGAACATGGTGCCCAAATTAAACTAAAACTGCAGTTTGCACATGACAGATAACCCTATGTAAAGGAATAAGTTTAATGAATATGCTTAACAAAGGGTAAATGAATTAGGTGAGAAAATACAGTAGTTGACTTGTAACATGGTGGGAATATCATCTCAAGGGAACATGTGGTGTAAAAGCAAGAATTTCCAGCTGTGTGAAACTTGCAGGGTCTCTCGTAGATCCCTGCCCAAAAGTGTATAAAGTAGGATGAACACTGCATGTGGTTTGAGTGGGAATCAGTGAAGACAATTAGTTACTGAACTCTTTCATTGTGCCCTGTTCTGCTGTTTGTTTTATTACAGGGCTGACTTCTACACCTATATTTCCTGCATGTTCATCCCACTTTATACACTTTTGGGCAGGGATCTGCGCGAGACCCTGCAAGTTTCACACAGCTGGAAATTCTTGCTTTTACACCATATGGTCCCTTGTGATTATATTCCCACCATGTTACAAATCAACTACTGTATTTTCTCACCTAGTTCATTTACCCTTTGTTACTCTTGAGCAGCACTGTTGTATCTGCTTCCACCACTATCACTGGCTGTTAATTTCTAAGCACCTACCACTATGTAAGAAAAAAATTGCCCCACACATCTCCCTTAAATTCCCAACTCTCCCTCACCTAAAATGCATGCCCTCTGGTAGGTGTCATTTTTTTCCCTGTGAAAAAGATTCTGACTGTTCAACCACTTTTAGATTTGGAATATATTTTGGCAAATCTAAGAAAAGCAAAGAAGAAAAAAAAATCAACTCCAAGTAAAAACAACTTTCATCATTTACCTCATGTGAAGACCAGCTGTGACAAATTTTATTTTTAAAAAAGCTGAGAATTGCTATTCACATCTTTTTTTGTCCTTTGTAAACTACCACGTCATTATGTTTAAGGCAGACTGAAATCTGGATTGAAACTGACTGATTTCGATGATTGAAACTTGGATTAAGAAATTCAATGCAAAGGATCAACGAACTTGCATTGGAGACACTATGTAAAATCAGACAAGATGATATTCAATTTTAAAAAGGTTATAAATAACCAGCAAGGACGTGCAAACACGAAAATAATGTGCTGCAAGTGTTAATGAAGGCGTGTCAACAGGAGTGAAAGATTCTCCTTTGATTTCTCATTGGTTGAAAAGTACACTGCAGAGACTAATCAGACCATAGAATTACATTACGTACATGAGAATTTTAGGTTGTGATCTGCCCTGTTAATGAAAGTTCCACCGCAGAGCCCACCTCACTGACAAAAGGCAAAGGAGGAAAAACCCAACACCCAACCCCAACCAACCAATTTTCCCCTGCAACCGCTGCAACCGTGTCTGCCTGTCCCGCATCGGACTTGTCAGCCACAAACGAGCCTGCAGCTGACGTGGACTTTTTACCCACTCCATAAATCTTCGTCCGCGAAGCCAAGCCAAAGAAAAGAAGTCTTTATAATGCAAAGAAGGCAACTGTTATAGTTTCACACTGTTTCCTATTAAAACAAATAACGATGTAACCTCAATTGAAAATTCACATCAACTGTTCAATTCCCATTTTTAAAAAATGTCCTTAATCAATATCAAGTGATTAACTACCACAGAAAGAGTTTACAAAGGAAATCATGGGTAATTTCTTTCTCCCACCTGGGATGCGAACAGTAGTACAGACACAGAACCCCCACCATCAGACTCCTCAATAACAAACTCAATCAAAGCCTCATTTCAGGACTCTGACATGCACTTTTTGATTTTTTTTAATTCTCTCTTTATTGTGTAGTTTGTTTACATTTTGTCTTCTGTTTACAGTTTGCTATTTGTTTACATGTATACACTGTGAACAGTTTTTGTTAACACTACTAATTCTGCCTCACCCACAGAAAGAATTTCAGGGTTGGACTCTGACAATAAATCTGAATTCTGAGTAGCTGTCACCACTGATTAGGCTCACCTTGGCATTATTCTGGTGCCAGGTGAAACACAAAAGTTTGCAGACGCTGTGAGGAAGGAAGGGGTCAGGTCCGAAACGTCGGTTATCCCTCCGACGGATGCTGCGAGACTTGATTAATTTCTCCAGTATTTCTGTGTTATTATTCTGGTGCCATCTCCTCCGGAAAAAAGTTATCACCTCCTTGACAAGATTTCCCACTAAGCTCAGCAAGTCTCATTTTACTCACGAGCCCGAGGCAAAGAAGTGTCTAACAACTGTTAGGTCTGCTTTGTTCATGAATGAGTGAGACAAACACCAGACTGAGTCGAAATCAGGGTTCTTTGTTCTTTATTACCGGATTGTAACACTTGCGACTAACAATGTTAGTCGGAGAATGCATTCTGCCGTTATCAGCAAAATGGTGATTTTTTATACCCTTGGATACATGCTTAGAACATCATCATATCATTACTTGTCCAATGACTAAAACTGTTGCTATCCTTTCCCTGCTAGCTTCCTGCCTCTCAATCCATCAATGTCTCTCTTATCTTGTAAGTACAAGGATGCATTCACATCTTGTTACAGCCCTGTACAGGGTAACTCCTTACACATTCCCATCTCATGATGTTTTACCTTACACAACTCATATTAAAGAAAAGTTAAACTCCTTTTACAAACATAAGCTTTCATTTAAGTCTGGATTGAAGAAGGGTTCTTCTAAAATGTTATTCCAAAAATATTTAAGGAAATTACACCAGTCATTCCATTCAAAATGCCTCCGTTAATGCTGCTATATTGATCGATGCCGGTGGTGCGCAATTGTTCAGCAAGAGGTGTAAGGTGCTCCTTCCGTCCGATAGCCTACAGGTTACCTTTGGGCAAGGTGTAGGACCTGTTTAGCCTCCCAATCAGGATCCCATGAAGCCACTGTGATGGTACAGATTCTATCACCAATGTGTATATGTACATATGTACAGAGGGTGACTGTGATTGGCTGAGAGTGTAGCCACACCTACTGGCAGGTCTTAAAGGATTGCTCCTAGCCAGACCAGGTCATTCTGGACTGGTCAACCAGTCTTTTAGATAATAAAAGCCTTGGTTTGGATCAACAAGTCTTTGGTTCTTTCAACGCGCACTACAGCCATGGATTGCAGATGGAGGATGGTTTTTACAAGCAGATTCTACAAATTGGAATTTATGGTTGAAAACTAGAAACGCTGGGCACAGATGAATCTGCTGATCAATAAGGCAATGGGAAACCACTTCAGTATTTTTCCCTTGTGTGATCGTGAACTCAACATCAACTATGGTCTCAGCTCAAAGATGGAGCCTTTACCGAAGAAGAAGGAGAGGGGAGGCAACAACTATAATTCAGAGGGTCAGAGATCATGACGGATGAAAAGACATAATCACCTACGCCAAACAGCAAGGCACCCCTGAATGATGAAGAGTCAGTCACTGAAAGATTAGTTCCATGGTAGTCAACTTATACTCCATTATACTTGACTATCTAGTGCCTATGTGGATCATTTCCAGTTACTTGATTAATTTAAACTACATAGTCCACTTCATTTTAAAACTTTTCTTTGTCAGGGCTGGTGACCTATTAAGAAAACTCAATAATGAATGAAAATATCTATTTGAAAAAAAATACTTGAATTAGTTATTCTTTCCTAAATTCATCTGAAGATGGACACCTCTTTATCCATCTGCTGTTATTTGAGGTTTCCAGATTATTTTGAACGGCTTTGTGTACCAGCAGTGACAACATTTGTAACTGGACTGTAAGACTGAGATGCAGTTGATGCTGGCAGCAATTAGGATAAAACTGACATTACACATCAATGCTCTCAATCCAGATCATCAAAGTACTGTGAGGGGAGCAAATATAAACCTTTCTAAGTTTGGTGATGTTAGAAAACTAAGTGGAAATGTGAGAGAGATGAAGGTTCAAAGAGGCTTCAAGTTTCTTGAAGATTTAGTCAAGCTGAGTGAGTAATTTTAAATCCACTGAATTTACTTATTGTCAGGAGTACTGAGATACATATAAATGCTTTGTTTTGCCTGCTATCTAGAGAAGTCCACCTATCCCCAAATACAAGTAGTATAAAAGTATTGTGTTAGAGAAAAAGTTCCGTAAATCAGTGCAGGCTAACCATATTATCAATGAGAGGTCCATTTAATAGTCTGATAGCAGCAGGGAAGAAACCGTGTTTGCATCTGGTGGTAAATGTTTTGAAACTCATGGGAGGGGAAAGATGGGACTTTCGATACGTTGGTTGTGTTCTTGAAACAGTGGAAAGTTTTTGGAGTAGATGGAGGAGAGGTTGGTTTGCTTGATGGCCTGTGTTTCAGTCACAATTCTTCACAATTTCTAGCTTCATGGGCAGAGCAGTTCCTGTCGCAGCTGTGATACATCCAAGTCAGGATATTTTCTATGGTGTAGAATGTAGAAATTGAGAGGAGATACTGGAGACGTGCCATATTTCCTTTGGCTTTCCTGACCGCAAGGATAACATGGTTGGACCAGAACACAATGTTAACAATATTTAAGCATTAATAACTTAAAGTTTGCTACCTTCTCCACCTAGCGTGGCTGATACAGACTGGAGTGTGTACTCCACCCTGAAGTTGATGAACAGCTTCTTTGCTTCGTGAACATTGAGGGAGAGATTGTTGTCATGAGACTCTTTCTCTCTCTCTCTCTCCTATACTCCATACTTGACATCTGACTTACAATGTTGTTTTTATCTGTAAACTTGCAGGTGGAATGAGTGCAGTATTTGGCCACAAAGACAAGAGTGTCTATGGAGTATGGTGAGGGACAGAGTGCAAAGCCTCATAAACAAATTGTGGACAAGATGTCACCAATTCTCACTGATTGTGGCCTACAGATCAGAAGTCAAGAATTCAGTAGAAGACTGCAGTGCTGCAACAGGAGGTCCAGAAATTTTGAGATGGGCAGCAACATGGCAGATGGAATAGAACTTAGAAAAATGCATGATTATCCATTTTGGTGGAATAAACAGAAATGCTGAGTACTTTTTAAATGGTGCGAGACTGAGGATTGTTGATATAATGTAACTTAAAGCCAACAAGTATGGCAAGAAAATGGGAAGGTCCACAACATATTGGCCTTATCGCATGTGATTATATCTTCCTAAAATTATATATGGCCTTGATGAGAATAGACACGCTATTTGGTAATATAAACAATTGTAGAGTGCTGCACCGATCTGCTAGCAAACCAGGTCACGGAGGTGCAGGCTCACATGGGGGTTGAGAGACCCAAGTCACTGGGAGCGTTGCCAGCTCTCCAGGCTCATGTCACAATGGTCTCCAGGGCAGCAAAGTATCCTGGGGGTTGTGCTTATAAGCTCACACCAGAGTTCCAGTAAAATCAGTAAAACCAACTACTGTCTTTGGTTCGCTACATTTGGTGACCCCCAGCCCCAAAAGGCCCAAATCAGCAAATCTGGACCTCATGATGTATGGCACTAACACAGTCTCCTTGAAGCTGCCTACATTCTGGACCTCTCAGCCTGTTGTTTGCTTCCAGCTGGCTGAGGCTCAGTTTCATGTTAGTCAAATTACCGCTGCTGTCACAAAATACTATTACGTGGTCAGTTCTCTCGACCAGGAGACCGCCGGCAGGATTGTCGATTTCCTTTAGTAGCTCCCCACCGTAGACAAGTACGAGGCACTTAAAGCGCTCGCTGCCGTGAGCGAGCAGCGAGGCTGTTGCATATGGACGGCCTGGGTAACCGCGCACCATCCGCCCTCATAAGCGAACTGCTGCCGTTGATGGACGGTCACAGACTCTGCCTGCTGTTTGAACAGATATTGCTAGAACGGATGCCAGAGGACATTCGCCTACTCCTGGTCGATGACGACTTCAGCAATCCTCGAAGGTTGGCTGCCTGAGCTGACGCCCTATGGCAGGGTAGCAAACATGCCATTGACTACGTTGCTACGTAACAGGCCAATCAATATGGCAGAGCAGCCATTGATTGGGTTGCTGCGTCATGCCAGAGTGATCGTAATGTTTCAGTGCCAGAGAGAAAACCTAACATAGCTGGGGACACCTTGGAGAAGGAATTGTGTTGCTACTACCATCAGTCCTGAGGTTCCGCTGCCCGCTGCTGCCGACCACCTTGCTCACATCCGGAAAACGCATTTGGATGGCCGTTGTTGATGGCTACAACGGTTGGCCGCAGAGACAGCCAGACAATCAACAAATTTACACAACTAGATGCCTACCCCCTGCCACGCATAGCAGACATGGTCAACGACATTGCACAATATAAGGTGTTCTTCCCCCATAGACCTGAAGGCAGCATACCACCAACTGTCCATTAGAAACAGCGATAGCATTAACACAGCATTTAAGCCAGATGGCAGGCTGTATCAATTTCTGCAACTCCCCTTCGGTATCACCAATGGAGTGTCCCTGTTTCAGAGAGAAATAGACCGAATAGTAGACGAGTTCCAACTGAAAGCGGTGTTCCCCTACTTAAACAATGTGACAATCTGTGGCCACACTCAGGAGGATCATGACACGAATTTAAAACGCTTCTTCCAGGCAGCCGAGGAAAGGAACCTAACATACAACAGAGACAAATGCGTCTTTAGCACCAGGAAGTTGCCAATCCTGGGCTACATAGTGCAGAACGGGGAAATCAGCCCAGACCCAGCCGGTATGCGCCCTCTCCCAGACCTCCCAGTGCCACACATGCTGAAAGCACTAAAAAGGTGTTTGGGACTGTTCGCTTACTATGCCCAATGGGTCCCCAACTACGCCGACAGGGCCCGCCCACTTATAAAAGCCTCAGTTTTCCCACTGTGCCCAGCAGCCACCAGAACATTCAGGGATATTAGGGACCATATCACTAAAGCTACCATGCAGTCCATAGATGAGTCGATCCCATTTCAAGTAGAAACGGATGGATCCGATATGGCTCTGGCAGCCACTCTAAACCAAGACGGACAACCGGGTGGCCTTTTTCTCGTGAACCCTACAGGGGTCAGAGACACTCAGCAGTAGAGAAGGAGGCCCTAGCCATTGTGGAAGCAATAAGGCAATGACGACATTATCTGGCGTACAAATACTTCACCCTCGCTTTTATGTTCGATAACCAGAACAGGGGGAGAATTAAGAATGACAAAATCCTGCACTGGCAGATAGAATTGTCTACATTTAACTACGACATTCTATACTGCCCTGGGAGACTCAACGAGCCCCTGGACGCGCAGTCCAGAGGCACTTGAGCCATCCTTAACCCCATGTCCCAGTTGCAGAGCTTGCACGATGAGCTGGACCGTCCGGGGGTCGCTAGACTGTTTCACTTCATTAAAACCCAAAACCTCCCATTTTCGGTAGAGGAAGTGAGGCCAGTGAACAAGAGCTGCCCCATCTGTCCGGAATGCAAACTGCAATTTTACCGGCCAGACAAAGCCACCCTGATAAAAGCTACCAAACCTTTTGAGTGCCTCAGCCTCGATTTTGAAAGCACGCTCCCGTCCAATAATAGAAATGTCTATTTCCTAAACGTAATAGATGAATATTCCCATTTCCCCTTCGCAATCCCGTGTTCTGATGGATCAGCAGCCACTGTTATAAAATCCCTCCAACCCATCTTCAACATATTTGGGTACCGGAACTACATACACACAGACAGGGGAGCTGCATTCATGAGCGCAGAAGTACAGCAGTACCTGTACGAGAGAGGGATTGCTACCAGCCACACTACAAGTTACAATCCCAGGGAGAATGGACAAGTCGAATGGGAAAATGCCACTATCTGGAAAATGGTCCTCTTAACTTTAAAAGCGAAAGACCTGCCTGTTACTAGATGGCAAGAAGTGTTGCCAGAGGCCCTACACTCTATACGTTCTTTGTTGTGTACTGCCACTAACATGACCCCACATGACCGTATCTTTTCTTTCACAAGGAAAGCCACAACGGGCTCAGTGCTGCCTAAATGGACGATGACACCGGGACCTGTTCTCCTCCGGAAGCACTGCACACCCCACAAAGCGGACCCGCTGGTGGATCAAGTGGAGTTGAGGCACTCGAACCCTCAGTATGCCCGTCACATTCCCAGATGGAAGAGAAGACTCGGTGGCCACCAGGGATCTCGCGCCGGCCGGATGTGTGAACAACACGGAGGAAACACAGATGTCTACGGATCAACAAGGAGCGCAGCAGCAATCACTAGAACAGTCGTCCATCGAGTCACCCGAGGACTAGACCACCCACCCCGGAAATCAGGACCCTGGGTACACCTGCCCCACAAAATATCACCACTCTAGACTTGATGGAAGGACCTAATCCCATACAAGAGGATCCCCAGCCCACATGACCAACCAGTACTTCCCATTCCCACACCTCCACCAAGAAAGGCCGAAAGGCAGACCGCACTCTCCAACCCTATATCACTACTGAGGAGATCCAGAAGGCATCGGAAGCCACGAAAAATTTTGGACTTATGAACTTACAAACAAGGGAAGGAGGATGGTGGGGGGGGGGGGGGTGGGGGGAATAACAATTTTTATGTGAGGTAGTGAATGTGGTGATATGTAATTACACCACTAGGTCACCAGGGGGCATCCCAGTGACCTTGTATAGAAAGCAGTCCAGAGCTACAGTCTAGCCTTCCAGGTTCGTCTTGCAGAGAGACAAGACCTCTTAGTGTACATATTAGTTTATTAAAGCTGTCTTATACTCGCACCGCTGGTGTGGTTGTTGTCAGAACAGCAGGATTCCAGGATCTACTGTTAACGTCACCGTCAGAGGTAGGGGTGTGTGTGTGTTTCTTAAAGGGGAAATGTGTATGTCCCTTAAAAGGAAAAAATGCTTCTAAAAAGGGAAATGTTTCTTCCAAGTGAAATGAAAATTGAAATGTCTCTTAAAAGGGAAATGTTACAGTATTTTTTTAAATTAGAAAGATTTTATTGTTTTACAATATTTGTTTGAAAAATGTTATAGATAAAACACTCAAGTTTATTAGTCTTAATATTAATGGGATAAACAGGTTGTGAAGAGGAAAAGGGTCTTGGTGTACCTAAAGAAATTAAAATCTTTTTGCAAAAAATACATCTTACCAAATTGGAACATGATAAATTAAAAAGAGGAGGGATAGGACAAATAGTATCATCTTCCTTTGGTTCAAAGGCAAGAGGGTTAGCAATTCTAATTAATAAGAATACACCAGTGTTAATAGAAGACACCTTGATTGATCAAGCCAGAGGTATGTAATGGCACATTGTAAAATTTATGGAGAAGCATGGGCATTGAGGAATATTTATGCTCCAAATTATGATGATGAAGCCTTTAAGAAGGATATCTTAAAAACAGCAGAGGGAAGACAAAATATATTGGTTGGAGGAGATTTTTATATTTGCTTGAATCCAATATTAGATAAATCGGCAAGAAAAGGAATGAAGATGAAAGCAACAAAAAATCCACTTTCATAAATGAAGGATCTAATTCTTATTGACATATGAGGCAATTAAATTCCACAGAGAGACACTACTCCTTTTGTTCAAGGGTACATGATTCATATACAAGGACTGACTTATTTTTAATGTCTGTCCAGTTATAAAGTAGAGTGATAAAAACAGAATATCCATTGAGGTTTCTATCAGATCACTTCCCACTAACATTAACTATTACAATAATGGAAAATCAAGAAAATGTATATAGATGGCATCTTAATACCACACTACTTAAAAAAACAAAGTTCTATGAATTTATAAAAAGAGATATTAAAAAAAATTGTGAAACAAATCAACCATCTATTAACAATAGTTTTTGATATGGGACACGCTAAAAGTATATTTATATCCTACACAAAGAATCTTAAGAGAAAATATATGGCAGAAGTAAATAGTTTGGAGAAAGAGATTATAGAATTAGAAAAAAAAATCAAAGACAGGATTACAAGAAGAATACAGATTACTGGAGAATAAAAATCTAAGATATAATACAATGCAAACATGTAGAATAGAAAAAGCTATATTAAAAACTAAACAACAATACTATGAGTTTGGTGAACGGGTACACAAAGTTTTATCTTGGCAGATTAAAGCAGAGGAGTCATCAAGAATGATAAATTCTACAAAAACACAACCATATAAACAAAAGGAAATGAATGATAATTTTTGACAATATTACATGAAATTATACAAATCAGTATTACTAGGAGATGAGAATGAAATGGAAGAATTTTTGGCAAATGTTGAACTTCCAAAACTAGAAGAGAGAGAGAAAGGATAGAACTAGACACTCCCTTTCCAAGGGAAGAAATCAAAAAGGCCCTGGGTATCCTGGAGGATAATAAATCACCAGGGGAGGATGGATTTCCACCTGAGTTTAAAAAGACAATTTAACAAACTATTAATGCCCCTGTTAATAGATGTTCTGGACCAAGCAGTAGAAACACAGACCCTCCCGGAATCATTCTCAACCCCGATTATTATAGTGTTACCAAAAACAAGGGACCCATTAAAAAACATCGTCCTATAGACCAATATCCCTGTTGAACACTGATTACAAGATACTAGCGAAAGTGTTGCCTAATAGGACAATATTTAATAAAATTGATACATACAGATCAAGCAGGATTTGTTAAATGAAGACATTCCTCAAATAGTCTTAGAAGATTATTTAATGTAATACACATGGCAAAATTCGAACAGAATACAAGTATTATAGTCTCCTTAGAAGAGGAAAAAGCATTTGAAATGGCCCTTTTTATTTAAAATATTGGCATAACAACTGCCAAAATGGAGATTCTTATTGATTACTTTAGTGGGAAGGGTTAATTGCCTCAAAATGAAAGTATCTTTTTCAATTGCTGCCTATTCCATTATCTAAAAACTTCCTTAAACTACTAAACAATCATATTAGACAGTTCCTATGGAATAATAAGGTACTGTGGCAGCCCGCCACCGCGGAGATCGAGCCGGCACATCGCACGGTAGTAAACAGCAGCATAACACACTGTAACGCAACCCTTAACACAGCGAACCAGTGCAGTTGAAAGCTGGAGCAGTACAAGACCAGCAGCCCTAAAATGGCACTGGCTAAGTTGCCCAGCTAGCAGGTCAATAACAGGCTGGGGAAGAAGGGTATTCACATGCAAGAATGTTGCCGCCCACTATCATTATTCATGCGGTGATGTCAGCCAATCAAACAATCAGCTTGAACTCCAACTGTATAAAAGGAGCCTTTCCAGCCTCAATAAATCTCAGAGCATAACCTCCCACACTGCGAGTGTGTGTGTTTCTTTGTAGCAGTCGGCTACAGTACCAAGAATTGCACTGGAAAAACTGACATTGGACTATGGGCTGGGAGGATTTAGACTTACAGATTAAAAAAAATACTACTTAGCTGAATAGGCCACGCGGGAGATTCGACTGAGGAAGAAACCCCTGATGGCGCCATCTTCCCAGGGCTGCCCCGCCACGTGGCGTTACAAGCGGGGCCCGTTTGCCCTGAGCAAGTACGCCGCCACACAACCCCCCACAGAACCGGCTACGCGTCCCGTTGCTTGGGCGGGCAGCCCCGTTGCTTAGGTTTGGCTTGAAAAACTCTATAAGATTCGTTATACACAACCTACCATGTACTAAGCCACGCTGACTATTCCTTAATCAGTCCAAATACTTGTATATCCTATCTTTCAGAACTCCCTCCAATAAGATACCTGCTACAGATGTCAGCTTGCAATTTCTTGACTTTCTTTTGGAGCCTTATTTTAAACAACGGAACAATATGAGCTACCCTCCAATCCTCCAGCCCCCCACCTGTGGCTAAAGATATTTTACTTGTACAATCAGATGACAATAAAACTGACGATAATCTAAAGATGAGATATCAGGAAACACTTTTCCCTGCACCATGGCCCTCTAAAACACTGATACTGAGTGAATAGAAAGTTTAATGGCGATGGGTATGAGGAGTACAGAGAAATGCAAGCAGGCTTTTTCCACTGTGGTTAAGTGAGACAAGAACTTGAGGACATGGGTTTAGGGTGGAAGTCGAAATGCTTAAAAGGAACTTCATGCAGAGAGTGGTGGGAGTGTGGAATGTGCTGCCAGCTGAAGTGGTAAATGCAAGCTCAATTTTGACATTTTAAGAAAAATTTGGAAAGGATGGGAGGAGTATGGAGGTCTGTGGTCTGGGTGCAGATTCATGGGCGTAGGCGTAATAATAGTTAGGAACAGTCTAGACGGGCTAGAAGAGTGTAACACAAAAGTCTGCAGACATTGTGATTGCAGTAAAAACACAAAAATACTGGAGGAACTCACCATGTCAGGAGGTAAAGATTTTTAATCAACATTTTGGGCCTTCTTCAAAGTAAGATCATAAAACAGGCAGGTGCCTGAATAAAAAGGCTGGGAGAAGATGGGAAGAAAGGACAGGGGGAAGAGCACAGGCCAAAATAAGTGAAATGGCCTGTTTCTGTGCTGTTGTCTCCTTTTGTTCTATGGTTAAGTGTTTTGTTAGGCAAGGGTATGAAAAGGATAAATCCAAAAAATATACATCAAAGTCAATAAAAACGACTGGTACTCCTTACTCAGTAGTAAGAGATTATTTTAACCCAGATCAACTGTTAGCCAAAATTCTTTCATAAATTCGTGATATATTTGTGTTCAGGAGTCTTACAGAGGCTTTCTTCACCACAAGAAGCTCTCATTCAGTATGTTTAAACATTTGCTCTTTGCTGCTCCCTGATGTATATACATATTAAAAATAGAAATGGAAATGAGATAGAGTGAAACACAATAGAGAGAAAGCAAAATCGTTAACAAGAAACTTCACTAATTCTTTAACAATGGTAAATTATTTGAATATTTTATATACGGAAAAGTAAGATGGTAAATTAATTTGTATTAAAAAACGCAAAATCCTAATGTTGAAATAATGTGGTGGAATATATAATCATGTGATGTAAAATTGTCTTCCATGCATCCGCAATCTACACGAAGGAACTAGCAGTGGGGAAGGGGTGTGCTTTGGTTCATCAACCAATAAACTGGACCAAATCATTAAATGCAGGAACAAGTGGCCAACTGGCATCTGGCTGTTGATGAAGCTCATCACAGAATGTGGATGTCACTGCAATGCCAGCATTCATTGTTCATCCCCAAATGTCCATGGTTTATATTAATCATATTAATGTCCATTAATCATATTAAGTCTAGATTGGTTTACAGTGGTAAATTTCCCACCCTGAAGGAAACTGGTAAACCAAATGGCTTTTGTTACGATCAAAAGATGCACAAGCCTTTTGTTTACCCCCCCCCCCCCAACTCCCCCAAAGTCCCAGATTTTAAATTATTTGAAATCTAACTTCCTCGTCTGCTGTGATTCAAACCCATGTTGCAGATTAATAGGAGAGAGCTCTGGTTGCTGGTTCAGTAACTTAAACACAAAGCAGTGTTTAGTAAAACCCCCGATATCTGGGACCTACAGGGATTGGTAGATGCTGGATTCATGTATTTGCTGGTTGATTGAGAACTAACTGCTGGGGGGCACTAATTTTAAACTTTTTTATATTTTACCTATTTTTTTTCCGTGATTTTTTTTGCCACTTGCTTAAGGCTGCCGGTTGCTTGAATTTTGGACAGCAGGGATTTTACTATACTACTGGCAATCTTTTAACAGGTTTTTACATTTAATCTGAAGGGGGGGGGGGGGCATCACAATGCTGAGGGTCTGTGAAAATTGATTTAAAGTTGTCAAAATAAAAAATTTCTTGACAATGGGTAAGAAGGCCCAGAAAAATAAAACTAAAGAAGCCAAAAATTTGCCAAGATTGTCAACTAAAAGTCCACAAGGGAGCAGTGAAGAAGGTGCAGCCATGATGTCAACACAAACTCAAGGAAGTGGGGGGCTTCAACAAAGGATTTTCAAGAAAACGATGGAATCCATGGAGATTCTGAGTCAAAGATTCTCCAAGGTGGAAATGTACTAAAGGAGGTGACAGAAAAAAATAACAGTGCTGGAGACACCTATTGATGACCTAAACAATAGGGTGGGCCAGGTTGAAAATGACCCGATAATGACTCAAAAACATCTAAAAACCCTGAAGAAAGATACAAAGAAGTGGAAAGCAGAAAAACAACTGCCGCTGGATAAAATCAACCACATGGAAAATTTGGAGTAATGGATTATTGTTTTGGAAAGCAACAGATGAACAAACTCAGAAGATTAGGTCCAGAGCCGCAATCTGTCTGAGTGAAGTTGGCTGTTTAAAAGGGTCATGTGGTTTACTCTGAGTGAGTGAGAGAGAGAGAGAGAGAGAGGAAGAATTCAGTTCTACAGTTCTGGAACAGGACAAGCTGGTCATTCCTCCAGGTCCCCTCTTTCAGCATATATATTTGGGTCCCATTTACCGATTTTGTAGAAATTGTTCCACTTCTTTTGTATGTGATCTACACTAAAAAACCTACCACAATTTATCTCCTTTTAAAACATAACTATATAAAATATATGGCGAGCTCTCCACTGGCCACCGTGACAGAGGTGCGCCAAAGAAAAGGTACAAGGACTGCCTAAAGAAATCTCTTGGTGCCTGCCACATTGACCACCGCCAGTGGGCTGATATCGCCTCAAACCGTGCATCTTGGCGCCTCACAGTTTGGCGGGCAGCAACCTCCTTTGAAGAAGACCGCAGAGCCCACCTCACTGACAAAAGACAAAGGAGGAAAAACCTAACACCCAACCCCAACCAACCAATTTTCCCTTGCAACCGTGTCTGCCTGTCCCGCATCGGACTTGTCAGCCACAAACGAGCCTGCAGCTGACGTGGACTTTTACCCCCTCCATAAATCTTCGTCCGCGAAGCCAAGCCAAAGAAAAAGAATATAAAATATTATATAATCCATCCCACTGGGATCGGGAGGCAAGATTGAGAGCAGGAGTGGAGTATGCCGGGGAAGAAGTTGGCCCAGTCGAGAAGGAAGGAGGAAAGGGACTATACTTTTAGAATCTAAGTTCTACTTTGGTAAAACAAAGAAAATAATTTGACAATGTTAAAAGACAATTAAAAACACAGAATATAAAATGCATGATGCCATACCCAGCGACACTCAGGATCAATATAGCAGATTATGTAAATCTGCAAAAGAAGTGGAACAATTTCTACAAAATCAGTAAATGAGACCCAAATATTTATCAGAAAGAAGAAAATGAAAGATCAAGAATAAAGTGAACTGTAGATGATTTTAAAAATGGATAAGAATGGTAGAAGCATATGATAATATAATAATAGGTGGGAATTTCAATTTTTGTTTAGATCCAGTCTTAGATAGATCAACTAGAGTAATAACAAGGGCAAAGGCAGTGAAAACAACCTTAGCATGAATGAAAGACTTGAATTGCATGGAGAAGAATCCACCCAGAGAGATTCCTTGTTTTATTCAAATAGGTATGGTTCTTATTCGAGGATAGACTTATTTTTAATATCAGCATGTCTCCAAGGTAGAATTAACCATGTTAATTATAAAGCAAGAATCTTATTGGATAATTTCCCTTTGTTAATGATAGTTACAATGTCAGATAAAGAAGAATCAGTTTATTGATGGATATTTAATTCAACGTTATTTAGAAAAAACAGATTTCTGTGATTTTGTCAGAAGACAAATTCAAATAACTTTCGAGGCCAATTCTAATTTGGTTAATAATAAATGTATTTTATGGGATGTGATGAAAGCATACATAGAGGACAAATTATAAGGTATACTTCTAAAATTAATAAGAATTGCATAAAAGAAATAGAACAACTGGAGAAAGAGAAAATATATTTAGAAAAAGATTTGCAAAGGCAAACTTCTGAGGATAAATATAGATAGCTTATCAATGAGAATATTCAATATATTACAAACATACAGAACAGAGAAAGCAATAATGAGAACTAAACAGAGATACTATGAGCTAGATGAGTGAGTCCACAAGGTCCTTTCTTGGCAATTGAAAGCAGAACAAGAACGATTAATGCAATTAAGATGGATTTGAATGTAACTACTTACAAACCTCAATTAATGAAGCTTTTAAGCAATTTTATTTTAAATTATATCAATCAGAGTCACAAAGAGATGATAATAAAATAGGGTTTTTTTTGTTACAAATAACGTTACCAAGGTTAAGTTAGGAAGAAAAAGTAGAAATGACTGCCCCTTTATCCTAGCAGAGGTATTGAGCTCATTACAAAGCAATAAAGCTCCAGAAGAAGATGGTTTCCTCCTTTTATGAAGGTATTAGGTCAGGCAGTAGAAACACAGTCTCCTGAAATCTTTCTCTACAATGATAATAACAGTAATACCAAAAAAAAGATCCTTTAAAACCATTGTCATATAGGCCTATCTCATTGTTAAATGCAGAATATAAGATAATTGCAAATTTTTTTTTACCGAATACGCTGATGATATTTTTTTTTACCAAGCTAAAAAATAGGGATCAGATAGGGTTTGTAAAAAAGAGGCAGTCTGTGGATAACATAACTAGACTTCTTAGTATAATATATTTGACACAAGAGAGGGGTTTTAAGTGTAGCAGTGGCTTAAGACACAGAAAAAACATTTGACAGATTAGAATGGGATTTTTTATTTTAGGTGTTGTAAAGATTTGGGCTGGGACAGATATTTGCAAATTGGATCAGAGCTCTATATAATGGACCTAAAGCTAAAGTTGTAACAAAAGGGCCAGTTTCTGCACCATTTCTATTAACTAGATTTGATAGACAAGGATATCCATTATCACCAGCTTTATTTATTCTAGCGATAGAACCGCTTGAAGAATTGATACGATCTGATCCTGATATTAAGGGATTTAAAGTTAATTAAGAAGAATATAAGATTAATTTATTTGTTGATGATGTTTTGATCTATTTGACAGAGCCAGAAGGTTGGCTACATAAATTATATTTAAGATTAGAAGAATATGGGAAAGTGTTGAGCTATAAAATAAATTGGGACAAAAGTGAAATTATTCCTTTATTAGAGGGAACTATACTCAGTGCCAAAGAGATACCCAATTTAAATGGCTGGCGAATAGAATACAATGTTTAGGGATACAGGTAGATAATAACTAAAATAATCGATATAAATTGTATTATTCACCTTTACGTAAGAAAATTGGAGATCTGAATAAGTGGATGGTATTGCCAAAAACATTAATGGGTAGAGTTAATCATGTTAAAATGAAAATATTTCCTAGAATACAGTGTCTCTGTCAAACATTTCCTATATTGTTACCACAGAAGATTTTTCAATAATTAAATAAATATGCAAGATAAGTTCTTTGGAAAGCTAAGATGTCATGCGTTTCTTTGGCTAAATTAACATGAAAATTTGAGTCAGGAGGCCTACAGCTTCCAAATGTTAATAATTATTACAAGGCAGCTCAAACAAGGTTTCTTGCTTCATTTTTTGAAGAGGGTGAGAAATGGATTAAGATAGAAATTGATAAAATAAGAGATAATACCAGAAGATTTTTATGTATAAATGGGAACATAAATTAATATCAGTTGAGAAGGAAACCCCTTTGTTGAAACATTTGATTAATACTTGGAAAAAGATACTGAAATTGGAATGAGGGAGGACATGTTATCTAAAATGCCTTTGACTTAAAATAGATTTATTCCATTTACAATGGATAATCAATTTTTAAATATTTGGTTTTGTAAAGGAATTAGATATATAGAAAATTGCTATGAAGGAGGGAAATTAATGTCATTCAAGCAATTAAAAATTAAGTACCGGTATGAGATACAAAATAATAGTTTTCTGTTATTATCAACTAAGCATATTTAAGAGATAAATTGGGTCCAATAATGTCATTACTGAAATGTAGTGATGTGGAGATGCTGATTCATAATAGATATATAAAGAAATTTACTTCATCCATGTACACTCAATTGTGAAAGAGAACTCAGGGGATCTATCAGTCTAGACAGAGATGGGAGGTGGATTTATCAATATTGAGGAACAAAACTGATCAGAGCTATGTCAAGTTAATATGACAAATACAATGTGACGCATAGATTAGTTCAATATAATTTTTTACATCAATTATATCTTATGACACAGATATCAAGTAGATTGAAGCCAGATTTATCAAATCAATGTTTTAGATGTGGCCAGGAAATCAGTACATTTTTACATTCGACTTGGTCCTTCCCTAAATTGAGATCTTTTTGGATAAACTTGGGAACGTTTTTAGAACAGGTTACAGGAATTAAATTTCCACAAAATCCAATGTTATTTTTACTAGGTAATATTGTAGGGATAAGACCAAAATTGAAATGAACTATATTTCAAAAAGAATTTAAAGATTGCATTAGCATTAGCAAGAAAATGTATAGCGGTAACTTGGAAATAGGACTCTCGTCTAGGTATGGAGTGCTGGAATGCAGAAATGCATAATTGCGCTCCACTTGGCATTACTTATAATTTAAGAAATGATGAATTTTTGAAAATCTGGTGCCCATATTTACAAACTGTGGGTATAAATTTATAGATATTTTCCTAAAACTTCAAGAATTTTGTTAACCACCTTGGAAGAATTAAAAAGGTAAATGGTTAAAATCTTGTGGTGGGCAGCATCTTCTTGGCAATCAGGTCTGTCTTCTTACTTCATTTTCTTTCTACTTCCTTTCTTGTTTCTTTCTTTTTACCGATTTCTTTACTTGGGGATTTGCCATTAGGGGGAGGAGGATGGGTGGCTTGGGGGTTTATACCATTATGTATAATGGATTTGATGTTAATATTTGATTATCATATTTTGTACTTTGTTATAATTACATGTATGGATAAAACTTTAAATAAAATATTCCAAAAAAGTGAAATTATAGTTATATTTTTGAAATGTCTTTTTATCAGTTATTAACAGTAACATTGAAAGGTATACGGTGAGCCCAACAGAGAGTAACATCAAAGAAAGTTAAAGACATGTTAATTCCTGCATTTTATCAATTGATGTCTTTATTGACTGTAGATTATAAACTTATTGCAAAATTGTTAGCAAATAGATTGTATAAATTTCTGCCTGATTTAATCTATATGGACCAAACAGGTTTTATTAAAAAACTGAATTCTGCAGATAATTTTGCGAGATTAGTTAGCTTAATTGATATAATTCAGATAAGAGGAGATCGTAGTATTGCAGTAACTTTGGATGTGGAAAAGGTTTTTGATAAATTAGAATGGAACTTTTTGTTTAAAGTATTGGAGAAGTTTAGTATTGGTTCTATGTTTAGAAATTGGGTGAAGGCCTTGTATAAAAATCCTTTGGCAAAAGTTATTATTAACGAACAAATTTCTGCTTCCTTTCCATTAACTAGGTCAAGTCGACAAAGTTCTCCTTTGTCACCGGCTTTATTTATTTTAGAAATTGAACCTTTAGCTGAACTTATTGGACAAGATTTTAAGATTAAGGGAATTAAAGTGAATCAAGAAGAATATAAAATTAATTTATTTACTTATGATGTTTTGGTTTATTTCACTGATACTAAAAATCCTTTATTGCAATTACAGATTAGATTGAAAGAATATGGGAAAGTCTCCGGTTATAAAGTTAATTGGGGAAAAAAAGCAAGATTATGTCCTAAACTGTGGGTGATTATACAGATTGTAAAATAGTCACAACATTTTGGTGGCCAGACATTGGTATTAAATATTTAGCTATTAGAATTGATGATTTTAAAAATTTATATAAAATGAATTATCTACCTTTGCTTAATAAAATTGCTGCCAATTTTAAAAAGTGGAATAATTTACCTATTATTTTAATTGGTAGAGTGAATTGTGTTCAAATGAAGGCTTTTCCTATAATTCCATTTTTTTTTCAATCAATTCCCATTCCAATTCCTTCAAAATTATTTAAGGATTTAAATACAGCAGTTAGAAAATGTTTATGGAAAGACAAAATGCCACAGGTCTCTTTGGAAAAATTGACTTGCAAGTATGAGTTAGGGGGTTTATGTCTTCCTCATTTAAAAATTATTATAAAGCAGTTCAATTGTGATTTATTGTGATTTTATTGTTTGATTTAGATAGTAATCCAGCTTGGGCCTCTGTTGAATTTAATGAAATAGGGGATATGGATCCCCAAGATTTTATTTATAAATGGATTTCTAAATTGTTATTTATTTTGAAACATTTGATTGAGTTGTGGAATAATATTGATAATGAAATTGGTATGAAAGGTTTAACATCTAGAAAAATGCCTCTATGTCAAAATAGGCTTATTTCTTTTTCAGTGGATAACTAATTTTTGAGGATTTGGAGATGAAAGGGTATTAAGGATGGGAGATTTATAACATTTAAAAGAATTAGGGAAAAATGTCATGTGGCTGGAAATATTTTATTTTGTATTATCAAGTTAAAGCTTTCTTATCTGCCAAAATAGGTCCTTCTTTGACGTTACCTAATCAATCTGAATTAGTATTACTGATTTATAATACTACTCTAAATAAATTTATTTCAGTACAGGTAATGTATAATATACTTCAAATTAAGGCCCCCAAAATTGGGGTGCATAAATCTAGATTAAGATGGGAAATAGAATGAAATATTCAAATAAGTGAAAAGGATTGGACAAAGCTGTGTAAGGATAATAATGACTAAACTTATAAATATAAGATATAGGTTAGTTCAATAATTTTTTACATCAATTATATTTGGCTCCACAAAAATTAAATAGATGAAATCCTGCCATATAAAATGTATGGTTTAGATGTAGATCTGAGGTTTGAACTTTTTTTTCATTCAACTTGGTAATGCCCTAAGGTTAGACAATTTTGGTTAGGGCCCAATGTTTTTTTTTTAAGTAATCTTAAGGCTATAACACCAAAATTAAAATTAAATATTTATCAAATTGAATTTGTGTTAATTGCTTTAACAGTTTCTAGGAAATGTATAGCAATATCATGGAAGTCAGAAATAGATTTAGGCATTGAAAGATAGCATGCAGAACTTCGTAGTTGTATACCATGAGAGAAGATTACTTATAATCTGCGAGATAAATTTAATGTTTTTTTGAAAATATGGAGCCCATATACAAAATTTTGGTCTGCATGTGTGATTGATTCTCTGAAGACCTCACTTCTTGGTAACCTCCAATAGACTTTATTGTGTAAGTGTTTTATTTTATTGGCATTCTCTGGCTTTTCTTTTCTTTTTCTTTCTTTCTTCAGGGGGTTGGGAGGGTGGGGGGAGATGGGACTATATATATATATATATATATATATATATATATACACACCACATGTATAACTTCTTTTGAAATAATTTACAATTGAATGTAATTATTATAGTGGTTAAAAATTTATAAATATACAGAAAAAAAGAATAAATGCTTGGTGGGATATTAGCAGGTTGGATGCTCCTTCTTGAGGGGGTTAATGGTGCTGGAGAAGGGGAATTTTTTCAAAAATGGCGCTGAAATTAAAGGGCGAAATTCTTCCTCGGAGAGTACTGTGGATTTTTTTTGTGGGTTCCGGGGTTTCTGGATTACATCACCATTGGAGCAGGGGCAATGCTTGTTAACAAGGGAAAATCACTTTATTGTATAAATAAGCAAAAGGGTCTAAAGATAGAGCTGAATATCTACAAAATAAGTATGAATAGAATGGTAAAATTTATCAGTTACAACATTAACGAGATAAACAGATCCATAAAAAGGAAGAGAGTTTTGGCACACAAAAACTAAAGGTAAATATAGTTTTTCTACAGAAAACACACCTTACAAAATCGGAACATAATAAGTTAAAAAGGGATTGGGTGGGACAAGTCATATCCTCCTCTTTTAATTCCAAAGTGAGGGGGTAGCAATTTTAATAAATAAAAATATACTGGTGTTGATCGAAGGCATATCCATTGACCTGGCAGGAAGATTTATAATGGCACATTGTGGGATATATGCAGAATTCTGGATGCTCATGAACATATATGCTCCAAATTTTGAGGATGAATCCTTTATACAAAATACCTTCAAAACAATGGAGAGTAAACAAAATTTACTTATTGGAGGAGATTTTAATTTTTGCTTGGACCCAGTCCTTGAGACTGTTACACCCCATGACAAGAGATTATTCATTCTACTCAAATGTTCATGACTCTGATGCAAGAATAAACCTGTTTTTAAATGTCTACACAATTGAAAAACAGAGTGGTTGAAATGGAATATTTCACCAGACTGCTTTCTGACCACGCATCTCTGACTTTAATGATAATTATGCCTGAGAGGCAAAAGAGTGTCTACAGATGGTGTCTTAATCCTTCACTGTTGAAAAGGATAGATTTCTATAATTTAAATCAGAGAACAAATAGAATTGTTTTGTGAAACAAATAGACCCTCCACCAATGATAGTATACTAATATGGGATACATTAAAAGCTTATCTGAGTGCCAAATAATTTCATATACAAAAAAAGGAATACATGGCAGAGGTCAATGGCCTAGAGAAAGAAATAACAAAAATAGAAAAAGAATACCAGAGAACGGGTTTGGAAAGAAAAATATAAAAACTTAGGTACATAAAAAATTGAAATATAATACAATACAAACATAGAATAGAAAAAAAGTTAAAGCAGAAATATTATGAATTGGGAGATAGAGCACAAAGTTTTGTCATGGCAACTAAAGGCAGAAGAGACATCAAGGATGATAAATGCAATTCAAACAGAGCCTGACAAATTAACATATAACCAAAAGGAAATCAATGATACTTTTAACTATATTACACAAAGCTATACGAATCAGATTTGCTATGGATTCTATTGAAATAGATTACTTTCTCTCAGCAATTGAGCTGTCAAAACCGGAGGATAGAGATCAGAAGGAATTAGCTACCCCCTTCATTAGAGATCAAAATAGCCCTGAATACATTACAGGCAAATAAGTCACCAGGAGAGGATGGTTTCCCACCTGAGTCTTATAGACAATTAAAAGACCTCTTGAATGCCTCTTATTATGGAGGTATTGAACTTGGCAGTTGAAACCAAAACTCTTCCAGAATCCTTCTCAGCAGCTATTATTACGGTATTCCCCCTAAAAAAAAACTAGAATCCGCTAAAACTATCTTCATGCAGACCTATCTCCTTGTTAAATGCAGATTACAAAATTTTGCAAAAGCACTAGCCAATAGACATGGGGAATACCTACTTAAATAGATAAATTTGGACCAGGTGGGCTTCGTTAAAAAAAGACACTCTGCAAATAACTTGAGCAGACTACTTAATATAATTCATTTGGCTAACACTTTAAGAAAATCCAAGCATAATGATATCATTAGATGCAGAAAAGGATTTTGATCGACTACATTGGCCTTTCCTATTCAAAGGACTAGAAAAGTTTGAAATGTGCCAAACATTTATTAATTGGATAAAAACTCTTTATCAGAAACCACAAGCTAAAATTATAACCAATTACTAAAAGTGGTCTTTGTCTTGGCAAATGAACCATTAGCAGAAATGATAAGAAGAGATCCAGATATAAAGAGATTAAGAGTTGGCCAGGAAGAGCATAAAATTAATTTATTCGTAGATGATGTACTTATCAGACCCAACTGAGTCTATGGCCAAACTACACACTATGCTGGAAAAATAAGGAAAAGTATCAGGTTATAAAATAAATTTGGAAAAAAAGCAAAATTATCCCATAAGTAAATTTTGATTATGAGAGGTATCAAAACGGAAGCGGATTCAAATGGAAACTAGATGGAATTAAATATTTAGGAATGATGGTGGTCGATAACCTACAAAATGTATATAAACTTAATTATCTCCCCCTGCTTTGAAAGATAGAGCAGGATTTACAAAGATGGAAAGATCTGCCTATAACATTAATTGGAAGGGTTAATTGTGTGAAAATGAAAGTGATGCCAAGACTGAAATCCCTCCTCCAATCATTGACAATTTCTTTGCTTAAGAATTTCTTTAAGATAATGGTCCTAATAAGAAAATTTCTATGAAATAACAAAATGCCTAGGATCGCCATGGAAAAATTGATGTGGGAATATAGGTTGGGAGGGTTAAGATTATCAGATTTTTAAAAATATCATTTAGCAGCCGAGGCAAGGTTCCTCTCATTCTTTTTCAAAGGAGAGAGCTCTCCTTCATGGATCCAAATTGGACTACATACAATGAGAGAGGGTACAGCAAAGGATTTCATTTATAAATGGAATATCAAATTAATAACAAAAAAAATCAGATAACCCTATCCTAATACATATGATTAAAATTTGGTGTAGGTTAATGAAAGTATTGGAAAAAAAAAGTAGGGATATCACCAAAAGAACCATTGCATAAGAACGAACTATTGGCCATGAATTTGGGCAATAGAATTTTAAATACCTGGCATGAGAAAAGAATTAAACGTATTGAAGATTGCTATGAAGAAGAGCTACTTATGTCCTTCGAGCAACTAAAACAGAAATATAATCTGTTAAATGGAACCTTCTTATGTTTTCTTCAGTTGAGGACCTTTCTGCGAGAGAGATGGGGCCACACAATGGACCTGCTTGCAAACAATGAAGTAGAGGGAGATTAACCCAAATTAATAACCAGGATGTATTCTGCTCTCCAAGGCTAAAGTGTTAAGCCAGGCCTCCAAAGGTCGAGGGAGAGGTGGGAGTCTGATCTAGATGTTGCAATACCAGAGGAATGCTGGTCTGACTGGTGTTTGGACAGTATGACAATATAATTTTCTACATCAATTATATCTTATGCCACAAAAACTACATCAACCAAAATCTGAAATATTTGAAATGTGCTTTAGGTTTGGCATTGAAACTGGAGCCTTCATACATTCCACATGGTTGTGTGTGAAGGTAAGATCATTCTGGTATGATATCGCGGAATAACAGAATAACAGGAGTGACCTTCACACACGACCCAGAGGTATACCTTCTTGGCAACCTTATGGATGTAAGCAATAAACTGACTAAATTTCAAATTTGTTTTGCTAAGGTGGCCCTGGTTGCGGCCAAGAAGTGTATAGCAATCACCTGGAAGTCTGACCCTCCCCTACCTATTGCTTGATGGGCCAGGAAGATGCATAGTTATATACCGACAGAGAAAATTACGTAGAACTTAAAAAATAAATGTGACACCTTTATTAAGATATGGCATCCATGCTTAGACTAAATATGGGGTCCAATTGTTTAAAAACTTGACCCTTCAATGTATGTAAAGATGTAATATCCCAGAAAAAAAATTAAGAAAGAAACTAGATCTCTGACAGTACGCAGTTATATTCTAGTATTGGTGGGTGGGGAGGGAGGGGGAAAAGGGGAGAATTTTTTTGTTTGTTTTTCATTTGCAAATATTTTATTTTTATATATATATCTATCTATAGATAGATATATATATACACACACACACATATCTATAGATAGATATATATATAGATAATGAAATGTATAAAAATTTAAAGACTATGAATGTATGTAAAAAATGATTTTTTTTTAAATTAATCTGGAGAGAACGTATTCATGTTTCATGTGAAGTTATTACACTGAAATGCTGTCTATTTTATTGTGTGCAATTTTGATTGGATTTCACAATGAGCTTCCCATATCCCCAAAAAACATTGATAGGAAAGAGAAAGCAACTGGATTCTCAGTAGTGCATCACAAAGTTATTGGGGTGTGGAAAAGAACAGCTGCAAGGAGACATATGGGAGGCAATGAGCAAGGGAAAAAACTGGATTGAAAGAGAATTTAGATCCCCCAAATAAATCAGACAATGTACTGTCATTTAATAATCATGAAGGATTCATTTAGCTGTATTGACAAAACTGAAGCAGCACATTTCCAAGTCTATTTTATGCAAAGTTTTATCAAATCTAAATAGGCACATTCACCCAGCAGCGCAGTTGACAGATAAATACTCACAGCTGCACTTCATACAAATTTTTTGCAATTCACACAGCCAAGGAATATAAAGGAAGCAATCTCCCTGTGTCTGGTAACCTTCTATGACATTTGAACTCTTGCGGTAAAATAAATATAAATGACAGTGCAGTATCTTTAAATAGCGTCATCTTTTTTAGTGCAGGAAACAGCTAATGAGTCCATCCATAACTTAACCGCCAACAGATCAAATATAGAAACCACCAAGTAAACCTCCTTAAAATAGAAACCATTATGATTATTTTTCCTTGCTTCATTCGTATTTTTGACTGATTAAACATGAAAGAAAAAAAGATTGAAATCTGGTTTCAGACAAATATACAATACAAGTTAAATACATTGTGATAATTATATTACCTCCTGTCCACTCATTTGTGTATCTAAGAAGTAGACAGCTACTTAATAATTTTAACATAACTAGAGAAATTAAATTGCACAGCCAGGTCCCATAAGAAGCATCAGCTCTGGGGTAATAGTCGAAGAAATGTCACATGCTTGGAAACAAGTTAACTAGCTTCTGAAGAGATGCCACCTCACAAGCAAGTCCCTTTTCCCCTGCATTTTCCCCAGTCAGCTTCTGAAAACATCTTGGGGATAAGACAGAGCAGAGGCAACGTTCAGTATATGCTTCCTTGCAGGATGTTAAGAGTTTGGTGCTTCAACATTCTTTACGATCTTGGTAAATTCCATCTGTGATTGATGCGACACCACCCCAAATTGGTTATCCCTGACCTGCCTCCACTTTTGTCCCTCCTGGAAAACAATTCTGAAATGTCATTTCAACCATTCCAGCTCAGGTTAGCTGAACAGATGGGCCATATTAACTGGGTTCAATCTTTCTGATGTTAACTGGAATAATTGCAGAAGTGTTCTAAATCCATCTCTGGGTGCAGGGAAAAGCAGGTGAAAAATTAAACCAGCCAAAAAGTTGTTTTCTGTCAACCCCTGTCACTTGGATGAATGGTAGATGAGAGAGAGGGGCAGGTGGGGGGAGAAAACTAACAAGGTAAACATTACTTTTAATCTTCAGAGCCTTGCCACATCTGCAGATATTTATGGTAGACTTTAAGATGTAAACTAACCTTCTGATGTTGTAGTGTTGTGCTTTGGTACAGACATCTCCAACAGCTTAAGCAATAGCTGTAAGCTCTTGTCTGCTTTCAGTAAAGGTAAGTAAGCATGTGTATTCAGCTTTGTTAAAGCAACCATTAGGGGTTGCAAGAACCACGCCAAGGCATTCTGATCCCCAGTGTCGACGGCACTAAATTTAAAAAGAAGAAGCTGTATGATTTTCAAAGAAAACACTTTTCACTTTTATTTGAATTAGTCCCAACATTTTTTTAAATTTGAAGTATGAATTGCGCTTTACAGTGCTAGTCTTGGAAGACCAAGGAGAGCATGATCAAGTTCTGGCTGATTCACTCACTAGCAAGTTCTCCTCATAGTCATCTGAAGGAATCTCATATTCCAACCATGTAATTCTCTGCAGGGTCAGTTAGTAACACAATTTTTCAAATGTATCTCATATGTAAATTGTGTCAATATAGTGTTACAGGGTAGATTATAAATATAAATATGTCTTTAGAAGAGATAGATTGTGGGGACTTAGTGTGTGGGTCACTTCACAAACAGACTAACACTTCACAAAAGACATCTCATTTGAAATGCAAGAGCTATGCATAAGTAGAGACTTCATGTCCACAGTGACTTTACAGAAACTTTGAAGAATGCCTGTGGAGACTTCACAAGTAGGTGTTAATTGTGGAGTAAATGGACTATTCTCTTTAAAGCAACAGATGCCCAGGTAGAAACTGATTCTAGTGCAAGCTATCTGTCTGGCTGCAGTTTGCTGTTCTAAGAGGGGTCGTGTGATTTTGCAAACAGAAAGAGAGAGGGAGAGAATTCAGTTCGACGATTGTTTTGGGAGGCTGCAACATGGCAAGCTAGCAGGCTTGTTGAAAACCCCATTTTAAAGTTGGGTTGTGAATTCTGAGTTCAGCCTGTTCAAACCCCTTGTAGTCCTTACAAGAGGAAATGGCTGGCTAGAGTGTTTCTCCTGAAATATGAGAAACCAAAGAAACTTTGTGGTGACCTGGAAGAAGACATTATCATTTGGAAAACCCACAATGGGGTAAGTTTCTTCAGCTAGACACTGAAGTACTGATCGGAGGAAATTGTCCAATGAGCAACAAATATCTCTCTCTGAAACCAACAAGAACCTTCCTGATCAGTACCATTTTCCTTTCAGCACCAGAGCCTGGTGAAAATTCATAAATGTTAAATTCTGTGCACAGGATAAGAATTGCCTGATACTAGTGAACTTGGAGGAGTGAGAAGTGAGATTGGACTGTGAATCAAAGAACTTTCCTGAACATATACACATTACATAAACGTGCACTTAGAATTAGAAGGGGATTAAGTTAGGTTAAGACAAGTTAATAGTAAGTAATAAGTTACAGTTTGATCCTGTTTTTTATGTTTAAAGAAAATTAAAAACAACTTTTGTTTAAGTCACCATTTGTCTTGGTGAATTTCTATTGCTGCTGGGTTTTGGGGTCCTCTGGACGTAACAATAATGATTTGCAAACCTTGTCCATATCATGAATAATACAACCTTTCCCAGCAGAAAAAAATGGTAGAAAAAATATCGTCACAAATCAGAAGGACCAAGTGGTGCAGCTGGTAGAGTTCCTGGACCAACCCTAACCCCCGGCACTTTCAGTGAGGAATTTGGAAGCTCTCCGCCACCACCCGGTGAAGTTCTACTGGGTCCTCCAGATGCCTCCTTCATGCCAAAGATGTGTGGGACACTGTGAATTGTCTCTGATGTGTCAGTGAATCTGGGAGATGTTGACAGAAATTTATTCGCCCACATTCCCATGACTTTGAAGCACCCTGAAAAAGCCCTCCTCCTCCTCAGACAGTCTGCATGAAGTGCAAACAGAAGCAGCTGCGACATTTCCCAACAGAAGTTGGGTAATTCCTCAAGAAAAACACAACGGATGCAGGGACATTAAGCACATTATCGGCATGAAATCAACGCCACTTACAACAGCCCGGTTGTCAAAAGAATTACCCAATCATCTCCGTTCTGGATGAATGCACTGACACTTCATGCAGTCATTGGGGAATGAAGAATATTACAAAAATGCGGCAAGATTCATTTACAATTTGTCACTAAGAAAACTTCAATTACCATAATGTGTTAATTAATGCCTAGCAATGCTCAGTTAAACACACCAAGAACTGAATTTCAACCCATTACAGCGGCAAAATTATAGAAACCAACATTGTTTTTGATTTGCACTCAAAATAATAGTTTACCAGTCGGTCTATATTTAAAATAGCAGACATTACCCTTCATTGCAACACTGCTCTTCAACATCAGCAGCAAGGAGAATCATTCGAGCAACGAGTTGGGCCTCAAACCAGTCTGGTAGGTAACTGGCCTTTTCTCCTGGTTAATAAGAAAGCAGAACAAGAGCACTTTAAACCTATCATCTACTGGATGGGGAATATTTCTGTTGTATCCAGATGGGACCAATCTTGGTTTCCAGATTAGACCAGTCTTACAATCTTGAAATGCGTGGTTATGGTGGCTTAGAAT
Source organism: Narcine bancroftii (assembly GCF_036971445.1). Classification (NCBI taxonomy): domain Eukaryota; kingdom Metazoa; phylum Chordata; class Chondrichthyes; order Torpediniformes; family Narcinidae; genus Narcine; species Narcine bancroftii. The sequence continues at coordinate 16,636,080 of NC_091472.1, forward strand.
TTCCAAGAAAAACCCTCATCCTGCATGATTTCCAATTTTAATTCAAGCTATAATGGGTGGGGGTGGGGGGGGGGGGGGGGGAGGGTGTTGGTGAAGAGGGAGGGCAGAGGAGGACAGGTTATTTTTCCAGGTGAAGATATATTTCATTTGTGTAGCACATGAGATACAACAGACTGCACTTTTCACAACCTTAGGACATTGCCAAAATACCTAACAGTTGATTAACTACTTTTGTAGTGTACTTACGATTGTAACGTAGAAAGCAAAGAAGCCATATTTTGTGTAGCCATCCCCCATAATAGTAAAATGTCAATGAGTAATACATCATTACCTCTTGATCTACTTTTGCCTACTTCAGTAATATTAATAGATTAGCCATGATACTACAGTTGCTGGTTAAAAACAAGAATGGCAGGAGCAGGAATCTTTGAGGAGCTAGAGGGACTCAGCAAGCCAGGCAGCATCTGTGGATAGAAATGGTCAATGTTTCAGGTTGGGACCTTCCATCAAGACCCATGGTTGTCATTTCTCTCCTGGATGTTGTCTGACTTGCTGCATCCTTCCAATTTCTCACTGCTTGCTACTAAGGTTGCCGGACCTTTTTGAAATAATGTGATGAGATCTTTGCATTTACTCAGTGATCTGATAGGCATTAATGTTACATTAATGAAAGGTAGTGCACCTACACTGTTCCAAACCTCTCAGTGATGCCCTGGAATGTCAAGTTGGCTATTGCGATTGAGTCTCTAGAGTGGAACTTGAACCTTTTGATTCAGAGATGAGAGTGTTACTGAGAAACCATATGTTACAATTCAAGTTATAGCCTATGCTTCATCTGAGCTGAAACATGTGCACAAGAAAGGGTCGTACACATTAAGAATTGGATTACTCATTGGAAACTGCTACTTAGACTGAAAAATACCATTTATTGTACAATAAAATTTAAGTAAATCTGAATGTTTAAAATCTCTCTACCCACACTGACATTTTCAATATAGCCTCATTACACATTTTGTCTCATGGAACCCAAATGGCACAAAAATCGTCAGCGAGCTCATTCTGACAAAGGAAACTCAAAAGGAAAAAGTGACTGTCCATTTCCCTCCAAGGATGCTGCCTGACTATAGAACCATAGAGCACAGAAACAGGGCCCTTCTAGTCTGTGTCAAACCACTTTTTATTTTGTTCAGTCCCTCTGACCTGCATGCAGCCCATAGCCCTCTACATCTCTCCCATCCATGTACCTGCCTGACCTGCTGAGTTCCTCCAACAGTTGGTTTTCCGTGGAAAAGCAAGACTAAAGTTAGCTCAGTGACCAAGTCACCAGAGGAAAACAGTCTGTTAAATATCTGCTATTGCTGTAGACATAATTCCAAGATTTTCCTCATCAACAATAAATTAATTTGTAGTTTCTTAACTATCATAGAACATCCTAAGCCATTCAACAGCAAGATAACCAGACAAAATACTGCCCGCGGCAAAGTAAAGTTAAAGGGACAGAGGTAAAGGCGTCTGAAGGGAATTTCAGAGCTTAAGACTAGCACAATTGGTAAGGAGTAATTCAAGTGAGGAATGCACAATTGAAGCGATGCAGAGTTATCAGAGCAGCTCAGATTGAGAAGAGGCAAGACCATAGAGAAATATGAGAAAGGTGCCACATTTCACTATCAATGTTTCTTACCATCAGCCACTGGCACCTTCATGTACTGTTCCACCAAATTCTGGATATAGGTACTTAGTGCTAGTTGTTTTCGATGCAGTTCGGTGGCACTGTTTTCTAGCCTGAAACTCCTGTCACTGCTGTGCAACCAGTCACACACCTAAAAATACCCACAACATCCAAAGAAATTAGAGTCAAGTTGCACATTCCAAGAGTCTTTTTTCTCCAAGGGTGTTAACAGGTTTGCTCAGCAAAATTATATATTCAGGATTAATTACACTTTAAGGAAAAAAAAGACTAATATTTTTCATGATCTAAGTTGGTGAAGAAAGATAATGGAGGCTGAGAGGCAGAATATGAATGTCAAGGTTGCGCAGGACACACCAGGAGCAGGCTGGCTTTGGCAATAATCTGTGTTCATGAGGGATGGCCAGATTGAGTGACCATACAAAACATTTCCCAACAAAAGGCAAGGGAAGAGCTGGGGAAAGCATTGCAGACCAACAGGAGGAAATTACAATACAAGATCAGAGGTAGATAAGAAAATCTGCAGACGCTGGAGTCCATCCAGCACAGTCCAGGAAAGTGCTGGATCAACCCAGCAGGTCACAGCAGCATCAATTAGAAATAAAAGGCGGTCAATGTAGCAAGCCTGATGAAGAGTTTAGGCTTCTGTGTTGACTGTCTTTTATTTCCTATGGATGCTGTGTAACCTGTTGAGTTTCTCCAGCATTTCAATCCAAGATCAGAATTGCCTTTATCATGATTTAGTTTCAGATGCTACAAGAAACAAAAATCTCTCAAGTGTCAGAGAACATCCAATCCCAAATATTTACAAAATAATGGGTGGGAGGAACATTGGCTCACTTTTAACATGGAACAGACCAGCCATCTCAATGGGTGCCATATGCCACACCCCCCACCAGGGGGCCTCAGCACAATTAAAGTTGGTCACGGACGGAAATTGTTTAAAAAAAAATTTTTTAATATCGGTGAGAAGTACAGAAGAAACCAACTAAACGGCTGCTTCACAGGGAAGAGCACCCATAAACTTTGAGCAGAGTCTGAAGGGCACCATAGCATAAAAAAAAGCTGTGAATGACTGGAAATGACCCACAACTGATGAACGTAGGAAATAAATGTACATGAAAATCATGATCCACTTCTGAGGCACTCTCGCATTCAAGGACAACTTGTTTCCTTTGTTTTTAAAAGTCCAGAGATTGTTAATGAGGCCAATGTGGAAAGAGCAGGCTCTCTCACAGATGTCACTTACGACGTATGGAAGAGCTGGGTGACTGGGTGGTTTTAATGGTTTTACTGTACTCTTTTGCTTGCTTCTGTTTGCTGCCAATGCCTGGGTTTGTGGTACTCAAGAAAGCGACTCCTTCCGAGTGGAAATTGCAGTGTTTCACGGAAGCTCTGAGCATGCCCTTGAATCTTTTCCTCTGTCCATCTGATAATCCTTACCAGCAATACAGCTTGCCCAGTTCAGGAGTCTGGTGTCAGGTTTCTTGTCAGTTGAGATGTGTCGTTCTAATGAAAGTATGTGATTTTAAAGAGCCTCCTCTCTACATCCAGAATGTTGAAGTAAACCATGTAATTGCAATCATTGAAACTGTATTTAATCACCTGCTTTGTGCTAAAAGAGTTCAAAACCCAAACGTACAAACACGAAGGCAGCTTCTATTCACAAAAGATACAAGACAATGTACAATGTACTGAAAAACAGATGGCTGCTAATCAAGATTTTTTTATTGTACCTTAGAAAACAGGCTTATAAAGTGTTAAATGAAGCAGCTGGAAATACCAGCCATGTCTTTGGGACTGCAGTAGGTGCAAATTAACTGCTGAATACAGACACCTCTGTGCTTCATGGACATTAAGCAATTTTCTGAAGCATGATTCAAGCCTAATATAATTTGGAGATGGGGAAAGTCTTAAATGAACACTTCTCATCTGCATTTATCATAGAAAAGGTGAGAAGGGAAAGATTTAAAGGGGACATAAAGAGCGAGCTTTTCCAAACCGAGGGTGGTGGGTATATGGAACAGGCAGTCGGAGGAAGTGACGGAGGTGGTTATGATAAGACAATAGATTGGAAAAGTTCAGAGGAATGTGCACCAAATTGGGCTAGCTCAGGAAGGCACCGACCGACCAGCATGAACAAGCTGGATCAAAGGATGTGCTTCTATGCTGTAAAGATAAAGGTTCCATTATTGTCACATAATAATATTGTACTACATTTAGAATGAAACAGACATGAAAATCTGTACAACTCAGTGACTCTATTATTATGGATTAAGCACAATTATTTGATTTCCTCCAATGCATATACATTGGAACCCCAAGTTAATGTCCCCTGATTTAACGCGAATTCGGATATAATGCGATGTGTTATTGGACCCCTTAATGTCCATTATCCATTCTTTGAGAGAGGATGTTAAACGAGCCCATTTCAAAAGATGCAGTACCAGGTATGGCCACCCTGTGGTGCAGCGGTTGTATGGAAGTGGCGCGTTCTAAACGATTAAGGCAAGTACAGTAATGTTTATCTTAGGGAATTCATCGCATTGATGAGGGGAGGTGGTCGTGTTGCTGAGGATGGAGGGGAGGTGGTCGTGTTGCTGAGGATGGAGGGGAGGTGGTGTGTGCTGCTGAGGATGGAGGGGGTGGTAGGGTGGGGGGTGAGCCCTGCCGCGAACAGGGAGCGGGGGGAGTGCTGCCGTGAATGGTGGGGTGGGGGATGAATGTTGCCTCGAATGGGAGCAGGGAGGGTGATTGCTGCCATGAACGGGAGTGGGGAGTGTAGTGGTGTGTGGGGTGAGTGCTGTCACGAACGGGAGTGGGGGATGAGTGCTGCCGTGAACAGGAGTACAAATGTACACCCCCCAGCTACACCACTACTTGAAGTAAAACACGAAAACCTGCAGACACTGTTATTTAAGTAAAAGCATGATGCTGGAGAAACTTGGCCGGTTAAACAGGATACTTTATATAGTAAAAATAAAGATTTTATTTATAAATTTTAAAAATGACCCCTTAAAGCCTGAAACGTAGGTGTTTAAGCTGCCGAGTTTCTCGAGCATTGTGTTTTCACTTGGCAGTTCTGCTCAATCCTTGCTTTCATTAGATTTGGTTTGGAAGAGACATTTACACACTAGTGTTGGCTTCAAGTCCTTTTCAAACTCTTGAATCAAATACCTTCCCAGTCTCTTCGGAAGGCATGAGGATCTTGACAAAACTACTCAACCATCGCAATGAGATGTGGAAAATGTTGAATGGCATAAGCCAACAATCGACGTTGTTCACCTTCTACTGGGCCGATAATTAAACAATATGCTAATACTGGGTTCTTCACTAATCTCTAGCTGTCTGTAAAATAACCTGCAGACAAATTACATCTTTACCATCACAAAATATGCCATGGCAAGCCACAGGAACTTCATGAGATGAATGATCACATCAGAGAATCATTGCAATTTGTTACTACTAACTCCAACCATCAAATTCTGTGTCAAAAGGACACCCACCTTATGTTGACGAAGGGCTCAGGGCTGAAACATTGATAACTCTTCCCTTCCAAAATGCTGCATTACCTGCTGAGCTTATCCAGCACTTTTGTGTATTGCACTACTATTACTACAGCTCTCTTTCTCTCTCACACACATTTTGGTACAAATGGGTACATTTTGCCCCATATATTCTGCCCTATACCCCATTCAACTTTAAGTTGGTTTCAATTTCAATCTGCAGGAAAAGGAATCTTATGGTTGTATGTGATGTCAATCAATCTGAAATCTGAAAAATCTTATATAAAAAAAATTATTTTACACTGATTTCAAACCATGCCACATAGTTACTGGTCAACTTTCCAACCAGCAGAGATCATTTCTCCCCCAACCTGATAAAAGATATTGTAGAACTGGAGTTTATAGATACAATTATAGAGGCAGCCTCACAGCAGCCCTCACCTCAGGGAGCACTGACACTTTGTGGAGCAGCGGCACCATCTACTTGACACTCATGGGTACTACATATGAACCATGCCACCTGGACAATTAGTTTATCTGCAACTTTTTCCACTCTCAGTCCAATTTCCATTCAAAACTGCCAACTCAAAAATATGAATCTTCCAGCAGCAGATCGTATTCCTACTGAAGACCCAAAATTGTGTGGAAATAAAAAATCCCTTTCATAGTGGGATTTAAATTTATTGTGTAATAAGCCCACCTCACTGACAAAAGGCAAAGGAGGAAAAACCCAACACCCAACCCCAACCAACCAATTTTCCCCTGCAGCCGCTGCAACCGTGTCTGCCTGTCCCGCATCGGACTTGTCAGCCACAAACGAGCCTGCAGCTGACGTGGACTTTTACCCCCTCCATAAATCTTCGTCCGCGAAGCCTTTTTAAGGCAATGCCCCCCTCCCCCCACCCACCCCTGGACTCTGTTTAAAGTTTATGGGCCCCCTTCCCTGTGAAGCAGTCAGGTTTAGTTGGTTTCTTCCACACTGCTCTCCTACTGACTATAGAATAAAACATTAAAAATTATAATTTCAGTCCATGGTTTCCCCCCACCCCACCCCCATAGAAAACAAAAATATTTACGTTACCATGAGGTGAAAAGAAAACTTTACTTAAATGTGCTGTTCCCCCTTGTTTTTTTGTTTGGGGGGGGTGGTGGTGCTAGCCTCCCTGTGAGAATGGCTGAACAAGAGGATTAAATCACCCTCCCTTCTTGAAAAGAGTCATATCAACAGCTGGCATTTACATTATATCTTCAAGACAGCAGAACATCCCAATTTACAAGAGCATCATAAAACCAAAATAGGTATCAAACCACTATAAAACCAGGTAACCAAATATTTGGTCAAGGAAGTAGACTTGTGGAGAACAGAGGGGCAGAGAGATTTATGTCTGGAATTCAAGAGCCTTGACCCTTGGAGAAACTAGTGATAACATTCAAGAAACCAGAATTCAATGGGAGGGAAATTATAGAAGTATTTTGAAAAAGTAAACATTAGGTATGACATTTTAAAAACTTCATGATATGACTGGGAAAAGGAACAGTGATGCAGAAATACTCGAATGAAAATTAACATTGCAAGAAATAACCGAGCTGATTGGCTCAGTAACAATTGGTACAACCCTTCACAGTTGTATTACCCAATTCGGTATTTTTTTCCTCTTACCTCCATCCATAATTTTGTGCCTCGAGATAAAGCTTCTTCAGCTCGAATGGATGCCAGAAAGCTTGAAACGTCAGAGAGAGTCACCATTTCCTAAAAGAGCAAAAATGATCCATTAACAAGAATCAGGCAGTGGAGAGTACCTTCTAGTTTTAGGCATCCACATATTGAAGGTCTCTTCTAGAACCAGTGCAGTACAACTCCGATTACCTAAAATTGGATTCTTCAAAATCTTCATTTATCCGAATTTTTTAAAAAAATACAGGTAAATGAAGATATCCAAAACAAATCGGAAATCCTCATCAATCCAAAAATTTTTCAGACCCAAACTGACCTCACAGGTTGAAAAGAATATCACTCGACTAGAAATTAGAACGACGATTGTTCTTGTTTCAGGTAACTCCCTCCCCTCTTTCTTTTCACTTCTTCTTTACCTTCCCTTATTGACCTTTCTGTCCAACTCTTCCTCTCAAACTGCGTCCCACTGTCTCCCAGCTGCAGTCGGAAGAATCCCTTGTCCTGGAGTTATCAAGGAGAGTGATCTTCAGGGCAGGAGTGGGACCTCGGGCTCAGTGGCATTCCCTCCCCTTCCCTCCTATCCCCTTCCCTCACTCCACTCCTCAGTACACCAGAGCTCCTGAGTCCCAACTCCAAACCCTTCCCTCGGCCTACTAGCGCGCGCAACACACGCACGCACGCACGCACGCACGCACGCACGCACGCACGCACGCACACACACACACACTCTCACACACACACACACACTCACACACACACTCTCACACACACACACACTCACACACACACACTCTCACACACACACACTCACACACTCACACACACACACTCACACACTCACACACTCACACACACACACTCACACCGGGCTCCCCGGTGTGCCAACTGCGATAGGCCTAGAGAGGATTCGGAGTCAGGACTTGGGCGTTGAGATCTGCGGTGACTGGGGAGACAGGAACCCGCTGACTTGCCAGTGAGCGTTCCACTGGCCCGGGAAGCCTCTCCGGGGATCAATGGAAGTGGTGCAGACGTGTGGGGGATTGGCGGCGGTGATTAGGAGGTCTCAGTGATTGACTGCAGCGTTGGTGAGAATTAAACATTTTAATGCTTAAAAAGCCTTCCATTGTTGTTGGTTGATTTTTAAACATTGATACACGGTTTGCTGACAATTCCCTGAAAAGAACGTTTATCCAACGTAGGCCTGGTCCCGACCATTTTAATTCATCAGAGTTCTACCGTTTCTTGAGACAATTGAGAAGGTTCATCTCAACGCTTCTACATCCCAGAGAGATTTGTCAAATACACTTTCAAGTGTCAGGTGTACTTGGAAAGTATACAGTCTGGTTTGGAAATTCAATTGCTAGGAAAGCAGAATGTAGCAGATATAACCAAGTTCTCCGCAGACATCAACTTCCTACCCATGTGTGGCGACTGTCTCCCCTCTGGCGAGCCTTGCTGTACTAACATTGGCTGCGCATTATCTCTGCTGTTAAGGACACTCCCCTTGGATATAACTGTATATGCACCTATTGTCCTTCATTATTGTACCATGAGTTACTGCTAATAAAAGCCACGTTTGACCACATCGTCTTTGTCTACTTCATCAACTGGCCCTTCACCATGGGAGATATCAGTACCAGGTGGTGCCCCAAGAAGGTAAACAACATCGTAAAAGCCCGACGGTCATGGCCATGCTCATGCTGTCTTCTCACTATTATCCACAACAGAAGGTACAGGCACCTGAAACCTAGAACCTATAGGTTCAAGCACAATTTTTTTCCCTCCGCAACTGCTCTCTGACTCTTGAATCTCCCTACATCCATACAAACTACTATGAGATTGTTTCCTTTTCTTATGCTTTTATATTTAATTTATTTTTTTCCTTCGTGTGCCTTGTGTTAACTAAACTTAAATTGTTATTAGAGGAGGTAAGAATTTCAGTGCATTTGTACTTTGTGCTTATGTACATGACAATAAACTCCTTCGTTTATTCAGTTCGCATTGTATGGAGTCACACAAGAATATAGATTTCATGTACTATTAACTATTACTACCTGTAGGTTCATTTTCTCATCATTATATACCAACTGTTAGACAAAAATAATCAATATTTATATAGGAATTGCTAATAGATCCCTGCTTAAAAGTGGAGCAGATATCAAATTAGCATTTTCAAGTTCATTACCACGTGTACTGAGGTGCAGTGAGAATGTTTGTGGAAACACAAAAGACTACACATGCTGGAATCTGGAGCCCAAAAATAAAACTGCCAGACAAACTCATCAGGTCAAGCAGCCTCTGCGAGGGGAAAAGGAATTGATGTCCTCCATTAGGACTGTCAGCAGAGCGAGAAAAGAGTCAGTATCAAGATTTAAATGGGAGGGGTGGGATAGAGGCCAGGAGGTAAAAGGTGGACCATGGTGCTCAGCCAACGAGCCGACCTCTGACCTCAATGGCAACAAAGCCTCCATCAACTCTGAACCTGGTTCAAAGAAAACGGCTTTGCCTTTGCCAAAGGAAAAGGTAAAGACACACTGTTGAGTAAGCAGGCTCCTTTCATGTAGAAATATTTATTCTGACCAATTAATTTCCAAGTCAGGGATCATCCTTGAATTTTAAGCATGCTACATTTGTAATAGTAGTTACAGGGCTGAGGAGCTGTAACTCCTGAATGAAATACAACAGACAGAAGGCAGAGAAAAGAGAAAAAGTAAATGCTTGCTACCTACAAGAAGAAATCCTATATAACATGAATGATATCAAATCAGCCACTGTGCAGGAAACATTCTTTAGGCCTGTGTTTGAGGAGGATTAAGTTTTGATGAAGCAGCTGTTACAAAAGAAAATCACGATGTACATTATTACAGATGCTTTGGTATTTGATAAGAGTCTCCATTGGATTTGATTTAGCCCATTATAAAGAGTAACATTTCCCTTACCACATTAGTCAAGTGCATGGCGGTTTGAAGTAGGAAACACTGAGCAGCTCCTCGCAGTAATACTTGGTGGTTGGTCAGAGTACAACGCAACACTTCCCTGTAAAATATCAATCGAAAAATTAAAGAACAAAATGTGAATATGAACTGCAAATGGTAGTCAAACGTTAAAAAGTATAACACAATGGTTCATATTGTACTCTATTAAAGTTTTGGGTTTTTATGTCAAAAGCACATTCCATGACACAATTGACGAGTCACATCATAGGGTGCTCTTTTCTTTTGAAAGTTTCTTGTTTACTACCAAGAATACTTTGTTCTTAAAGTTGTGTTTAAAGAGTTTTTTTTTAATGTGCCAACCAACCCTGATTGGTATTTACTCCAGCATGAACAAAATTCCACATTTAATACTGTCCAGCGCTTTCCATAATGTTTGGGACAAAGGCACTTTTTTCCTTTATTTGCCGCTGTGCTCCACAGTTTTAAATTTGTCACCAAACAATTCACATGTGATTAAAGGGAATTTTCCAGATTTTATTAAAGATTAATCGTATGCATTTTAGTTTGACCATGTAGTAATTACAGCACTTTTTATACATAGATCCCTCATTTCAGGGCGCAAATAATATTTGAGACATTTGGCTTCATAGGTGTTTGTGATTACTCAGGTGTGTTTAATTGCTTCATTGGTGCAGGTATAAGAAAGCTAGGCTTGTTTCTAAGCTTTTGTTCACATTTGGAGTCTGTAGTTACTGTTTTTCAACACAAGGACCAGAGATGTGCCAGTGAAAATCAAAGAAGCCATTATGAGGCTGAAAACCAAGAATAAAACAGTAAAAGACATCATCCAAACCTTAGGATTACCAAAACCGACTGTTTGGGACATCATTAAGAATAAAGAGCATACAGGTGAGCTCAATAATCTCAAAAGGACTGGTCAACCAAGGAAGACCTGCACTGTTGATGAGTGAAGAATTCTCATCATAATGAAGAAAAATTCCCAAACTCCTGTCCAACAGATCATAAACACACTTCTGGAGGCAGATAGGATATGTCTGCAGAAGACCTCATGAACAGAAGATTACACTGCAAGATGCAAACCATAAGTTAACCACAGAAACAGGACGGCCAGATTACAGTTTGCCAAGAAGTATTTAAAAAAGCCTGCAGAATTCTGGAAAAAGATCTTGTGGACAGATGAGACAAAGATTAATCTGTATCAGTGATGACAAGTGCAAACTGTGGAGGATAAAGGAACTGCCCGAGATCCAAAGCATACAACCTCATCTGTGAAGCATGGTGGTGGGGGTATTATAGCCTGGGTATGTATGGCTGGGGTATGTATGGCTGCCACAGATACTGATGCACCTATCTTTATTGATAATTTAACTATTGATGGCTGTAGCAAAATTAATTCTGAGGTTTATTGAACCATCTTATCTGTTCAAGTTCAAGCAAATACCTCCAAATTAACTGGACAGCACTTCATCCTACACCAGTACAAACATACTGTTAATGTAACAAAGGAGATTTTCAAAACTAAAAACTGAAAATTCTTAAGTGCCAATCCCAATTTAACTGAGAATGCCTTCCACTTGCTGAAGGGAAAACTTAATGGGGCAAGCCCCTGAAACAGGCAGAAGTTGAAGATGGCTGCAAGTAAAGACCTAGTGAGGAATCACCATGTCTATGAATCACCAACTTCAAGCTGAAATTGCATGCAAGGGATATGCAACAAAGTACAAAACTTTAATGTACTTACTGTGATGTAATATTTACAGATATTTTTGGGAGATAAATTGGTAAAATTAGAGTAGATTACATACATATACATATTTTAAAACAGATCTTATTTGAAACACTGAAGAATTTATATTCAGTGACTTTACAGAAACTATGGAGATGTAATATTTACAGATGTTTTTGGGAAAATTAGAGTAGGTTACATATATACATACACATTTTTAAAAACAGATCTTATTTGAAATACTGAAGAATTCATAGTCAGTGACTTTACAGAAACTATGGAGAATGCTATGCACATTTCACAAGTAGGTGTTAATTGAAATGATGACATGAAATGAATGGACTGGAGACAGGTCGTCTGTGTTGAGCATTTTTACAAGAATTCTGACTTTTCTGGAAAGTACTCACTCAAAGGTCACTCCTAGGTTCTTGTTTATCATAAAACAACAGATGGGAGCAGAAGACTAACTCCTATTGTTTGCTGGAGAAGGAGGGGGTTTTGCAAGTGAGAGAGAGATGGAGAGAGAGAGGGACAGATGAACAGTGTCAGCAGGAGAAGTTGGTTGGAACTGAAACAGAAGCTCCAGAGTGGCAGATGGCTGGAAGAGCTATCTGTCTGATGTTTCTCTTGGAATAACAGGGAACAGAAAGGAACTCTGTGGTAGCCTGAAAGAAAGAGGTTATCATCTGGAGAACCCTGATGGGGAAAGTTTCATCAGCAAGTCATTGAGGTGACTAATGGTGGTACCTCAGTTGTGGAAATCCTGGAACAACAAATCTCTCTCTACAACCCCTATGAGAACCTTCCTGAGCGATGAACATTTATCTTTCGAGCACCAAAGCCTGGTGAATTTTATACATGTTAAATTCTGTACACTGCATAAGAATTGCCTGCAACCAGAGAACGAGGAAGAAGGAGAAGTGAGATTGAACTGTGAACCAAAGAACTTTTCTAAATCTACATACATGCACACTTAGAATTAGACGGGGGTTAAGTTGGGTTAGTTAATAGAGATAAGTTAAAGTTTGATTCTGTTTTCATGTTTAAAGATAAATAAAAACAAATTTTGTTTAAGTAGCTACTTGTCTTGGTGAATGTCTACTGCTGCTGGGTTTTCGGGTCCTTTGAGCTCATAACAATACTATTGCTATCTCCCATATGCCCTGAAATGAGGGGACTATGTATAAAATGTGCTGTAATTTCTACATGGTCAAACCAAAATATATACAAATACCCTTGAATAAAATCTGGAATGTGCACTTTAATCAGTGTGAATTGTTTAATTACTAATTTCCAGCTGCACTGGGTGGGTCACGTCTCCAGAATGGAGGACCATCGCCTTCCCAGGATCATGTTATAAGGCGAGCTCTCCACTGACCACCGTGACAGAGGTGCATCAGAGGAGGTACAAGGACTGCCTAAAGAAATCTCTTGGTGCCTGCCACAATGACCACCGCCAGTGGGCTGATCTCACCTCAAACTGTGCATCTTGGCGCCTCACAGTTCGGCGGGCAGCAACCTCCTTTGAAGAAGACTGCAGAGCCCACCTCACTGACAAAAGGCAAAGGAGGAAAAACCCAACACCCAACCCCAACCCACCAATTTTCCCCTGCAACCGCTGCAACCGTGCCTGCCTGTCCCGCATCGGACTTGTCAGCCACCAACGAGCCTGCAGCTGACGTGGACATTTACCCCCTCCATAAATCTTCATCCGCGAAGCCAAGCCAAAGAAAAGAAAATTTAAAACTGTAGAGCACAGGGGCAAATAAAGGAACAAAGTGTCTTTGGCCCAAATATTATGGAGGGTGCTGTATATGCCTTTTCTTAATACTAAATATTTCCAATCTTCATACATATCCAATCTCTAATTCTGATGTAGATTCTGACTCAATCACTAATCTCATTAGCAAAGGTATATTTGTGCGTTTAAAATAGTCGTGGGCAAAGTTAAATCTACTCTCCTAGAATCGTCCTTACCGAAGAGCATGTAGTCCTTCTACTCCCCAGGTTTTGCAGGATGGAATGTGTTCTAGGGCTTGAGAGATGAAGAGAATGGGGATGGCGCACCAATGCTTGGTGGCCATACTCTTGACCAACTTTGTGAGAAAGTCACCTGAACAAAGGAAATTTTAAAAGAATTTGGCTTTCCACACGAACTGGTCAAAGAACAGGTGATAAATTCCTTCCAATTTCCAAAACCTGTGGATTTGATCTCATATTATAATAGAGTAGGATTTCCAAATATGTGGTCAATGTAAACATAGTATTTTTAATATAAATGTTTGCAGGATTTAACTATTGCAATAACCCAACTGATGCAAGGCATACTGAATACTGTACAATTATTACATGATTAATGAGTGGAGTCTAATTAAAAGTTGTGTCGAGAGACAACTATTCTCTTTGATGACACTTGCTGAACACACCATTTGCACGTCTGCTGCCTTGGGCAAATAAAAGTTTTGTTTGGAGAACTAATTTAAAAAATGGAGCGTAAATTATGACAATGCCAATTTAGCAGAAAAACAAAAAGCTGCTCAACTGCTATCATTGGAAAATAACTGCTGTCTTGCTTTTAATTAAATTTAGTGAACCAAATAAATGCCTGAAGAAGACAGGTATGTAGTTCAAATCCTTGCATAGGTTAGATTTCTGCTATTCATGCTGACCACTGAGAGAAATAGAAGCAATAGGCTTGAGGGACAGTTAATAAAAAGTAGTCAGGTTTTACATTATTGATCACCATCATAGAAACACAGAAGATAGGAGCAGGAGTAGGTCATTCGGCCCTTCGAGCCTGCTCCGCCATTCAACGAGATCATGGCTGATCTTAAAGTTCAGTACCCCATCCCCGCCTTCTCTCCGTAACCTTTAATACCCTTATACTGAAGAATTAGATCTAATTTCCTCTTAAATAGATTTAATGAACCTGCCTCTACTGCCCTCTGTGGCAATGAATTCCACAGATTCACCACCCTCTGGGTCAAGAAATTCCTCCTCATCTCGGTCCTAAATGGTTTGCCTATTATCCTCAAACCATGGCCCCGGGTTCTGGATTTTCCCATCCTTGGAAACATCCCATCTGCATCCATTCTGTCCAGTCCTGCCAGAATTTTATAGGTCTCTATGAGATCCCCTCTCAATCTTCTAAACTCCAGCAAGTACAATCCCAATTTGCGCAATCTTTCCTCGTAAGTCATTCCTGCCATTCCAGGTATCAGCCTGGTGAATCGCCTCTGCACTCCCTCCATTGCAAGAACATCCTTCCTTAGATAAGGTGACCAAAACTGCACACAATACTCCAGGTGGGGTCTCACCAAGGCCCTGTACAGCTGCAGTAAGGTATTCTTGTTCCTAGACTCAAACCCTCTTGATATGAAGGCCAACATACCATTTGCCTTTTTAACCGCCTGCTGTACCTGCATGCTCGCCTTCAGAGACTGGTGTACAAGTACCCCTAGGTCTCTCTGCACTTCCCCATCTCTTAATCTATTGCCATTCAAATAGTAATCTGCCCTCCGGTTTGTATTACCAAAGTGGATAACCTCACATTTATCCACATTGTAGTGCATTTGCCATGGATCTGCCCAGTCCCTCAATTTATCCAAATCACACTGGAGCTTCCTGACCCCCTCTTCCGTGCACACAACCCCTCCTAGCTTAGTGTCATCTGCAAATTTGGAGATATTACATCCAATCCCCTCATCCAGATCATTAATGTAAATTGTGAACTGCTGGGGTCCCAGTACAGATCCTTGTGGCACCCCACTGGTCACCGCCTGCCACTCAGAAAACGAGCCATTTATCCCAACTCTCTGTCTTCTACCTGCCAGCCAGTTCTCAATCCACATCAATACTTTGCCCCCAATCCCATGAGCCTTGATTTTGGAAGCCAGTCATTTATACGGGATCTTATCGAAGGCCTTTTGGAAGTCCAGGTACACCACATCCACTGGCTCTCCCCCATCTATTTTACCTGTCACCATCTCAAAGAATTCCAATATATTTGTCATGCACAATTTACCTTTTGTAAATCCATGTTGACTCCGTCCGATCCCTTCTCTGCTAGTCATATGCTCCGCTATTACATCCTTAATAATGGATTCCATCATTTTGCCCACTACTGATGTCAGGCTCACCGGCCTATAATTCCCCACTTTTTCTCTACCCCCCTTTTTAAATAGTGGGGTAACATTAGCTACCCCCCAATCCATGGGTACTGATCATCAACATCATCTGATCAGTTGCTTCCCATTGTGAGACAACTATCGCACATCAGTCATTAACTGTAACCCAAGTCATTACAAAAGTATAAAAATACAAAGTCTGCAATCAATTTTTGGGCAAAGTTTATGTTACCAGTCATTAATCATTATTTAATTTGCAACACATTGATTTTACCAGGGGTTAGGACAATCATTCCTACATAGAATGAATTTTATAACGTGCGCCCAGGTGGCAACACTTAGCATAACATTAATACAGCACCAGCGACTCAAATTCAAATTGGCGCTGTCTGTAAGGAGTTTGTACATTCTTCCCTTGTCTGTGTGGGTTTCCTCCCACCATTCAAAACTTATGGGGCTGCAGGTTAATTGGGTGTAATTGGGTAGCACGGGCTTGTGGGCTGGAAGGGCCTGTTACCGTGATGTATGTCTTCTATTTCCAGTGAGTTATTTTGCATTAGATTTGATGAAGAGTAGAGAGCCAGATTTCATTAAAACCCTTACAGTCCATGAGCATTTACCATAGAGTGATTGCTACACAATCATGTTTAAAGTGATGTTTAACAGAGAACAAAGGAAATCAGCTTAGGTTTCCAGATCTGGGTAAGGTTGATTTCCCAGTCCACAAAACAAAATTCAGGAAATCAGCCAATGGGTTAAAAAAAAATACTAATGACCAATGGAATGAGTTCAACTAAGAACTATATGTAATGCAAAAACAAATTTTATACCCTAGGCTTTCGCTGGTTCTAAAGACTATCAAAGTAAATAAAAGAAGATGAAAAATCAAGTATAAACTAAAAGATAAAAGACAAAAGCTCATGAAGATATGGCAGCTAATTAAACATTACAAAAACAATTATACGTGAACACATCTTCGTGTATTGCAAAAAGTTATTACAGAAAATAGGACTGCATTTTCTGGAATTTACAAAGTGTGTGATTTGATTAATATTTACGATATTAAGGGATTAAGATAATAAGATAGGGAGAAAAACATTGTTTTGAAATCTAGGTGAAGGAGGCATAGCTCACAAATAAAGCACCAATAGTTACAAGCAGGTACATATATAGTTGAGAGATACCCTTGTTTCAATAACCTTTTATTTATGAGGCAAAACTCTTGGTTTCCCTGCAAGAGGGTTTTTCTCTTGGGTACATGTTATGCATGTGGCATTATTACCACTTCCAACAGGATGTAGACACATACTGCTTCTGTTCAAAGCAGTCTCTAAATTTTTCTGAGCTGCATATAAAGTGGGATCAATCTCTTCATAAATGACAATGACAGGATAAAATTACTTAAAAAAAGGTTAATATTTCATTTTCATAATACATAAATCTGATTTTCTTTACTCTAAATTTGCAATTAAGCAATTCAAATGGAAGAATGCTGTGCATGTCATATACGGACAGGATAACAAATGAAGAAGTCCTACAAAGAACAAAAACAAAACATACAGTCTCTGCAAACTTTACAAGAACCTTCCTGAGCGGTAAACATTTATCTTTCAAGCACCAAAGCCTGGTGAACTTTTTACAAATCAGTGAACCGGTGCGGACTCGAAAGGTCAACATGGCCTGTTTCCGCTCTGAGAATGGTTAGATGGTTATATGGTTAAAACATACACATCACTAACTATTTATTTAATTAAGAGGAACAGTACATAAAGGTCAAGTTACCTTCTGCAGAAAATAGGATCAACTAAAATCATTAGCGATGATACAAATATAGTAAATCTCCTGGTATCCAGAACCTATGGGTATTGGTAGATGCCAGATAAGTGTATTTTCCATTTGCTTGAGACTTATTCTGACAATGCCTAACTGCATTAAGAATAAACAGTTTAACAAACAAAAATACCTCTGTACTTACACTAGCAAACTTCACTTGGATGAATATATAAACCTCAATGCATTTCACTTTATTTTCAGTTACATTCTTAGAAAACATTTAACCACCGCTGTATCTGCAGGTTCCTCCCCTGTACAGAGCTGCCCAAAAGACGAACAATAACATTACAGATAATTAATCCTCCCTTCCTCCATATTTACAGATAAAGCCTCTGACCAGGGTGACTTTTACTAAGCAGGGATAAGGAGATACTTTAATGGCAAGTAGCATCAAACAGCTCTTCATCCTGGGCGGCGCCACTGCTGCTTCACGCAACTTTATTCAAACGACTGCTATGAGCAAAGCACAACCAAGGCAACTCTGCTGGCTGAATATTTGCTCCCATCTTCAACAAATGTTTATGTGCTACCTCAACAAACATTTACTTTTACAATTTTAAATGTGTTTTTTTTACTATGATTTCATTCTTATTTATTTTAATTTTTAAAATTTATTTAGCCAGTTGCTTGAATTCTGGATACCAGGGGTTTTACTGTAGCTTTAACTTTATGTCCACCATGTTACCCAAACATGATGGCAAACAGATTACAAATTACAAACATTGGTACAATTCAATTAATCTATCACTTTCAGAACTGGTTCTATAACCATCAAGAGGTTACCTTTGAATTCCTCGGCCACGTTTTCCATAAAATCAACAAACAATGACTGTAACTTCACACCTAAAATAGGACAGCTCCCAATGATCTGATCTGGTGATCTGAAAAGTTCAAATGCATTTATAAATCAAGGCAGATGAAGAAGCGGTAACACCAGAAACAGAAAGGAAAATCATACCATTTACCTGCTATAGAGCATACTTTCCAAAAGAGCATCCATTACTGGTCCACAGATAAACTTAAATTAGAAAGAAAATCTTGGATTAGAATATATTCAGAGAGCAAAATGGGAAAGGAAAAATCAAATGGCAAAGATAAAAAGATACACAATAAGAATTAGAACATAGGACATTACAGCACAGAGCAGGCTGACCCATACATACCTCCCTACCTCAAAACCCTCGATTTTTATTTTAACCATGTGCATGTCACAGTCTCTAAAATGCCCCTATTGTTCCAGCCTCTACCATCACCCCGGGCAATGCATTCTGGACACCTACAAACTCTCTGTAAAAAAAAAAATACCCTGATATCTCCCCCAAACTTTACTCCTTCACTTTGTACTGACGTCCTCTGGTGTTTGCTACTCCTGCTCTAGGAAAAATGTGCTGGCCCTCTACCTTATCTATGCCTCTCATAATCTTGTAGACCTCTATTAAATCACCTCTCATCCTTCTTCATTCCAAAGAGATATGCCTTAGCTCTGTTAACTTTGCCTCATAAGACATAACTTCCAATCCAGGCACCATCCTAGTAAATCTCCTCTACACCCTCTCCATAGCTTCCATATCCTTTCTATAATGAGGTGTCCAGAAATGAACATAATATTCTACCATAGATTTCTAGAGCTGTAACACTACTTTATGACTCTTGAACTCAATCCCCCAACATACCATAGGCCTTCCTAACTGTCCAATCAACCTGTGCAGCGACCTCAAAAGATCCATAGATTTGGACCCCAAGATCCCTCTGTTCTTCCACACTGTTAAGTATCCCACCATTAACTATGTACCCTGCCTTCAGGTTTGACCTACCAAAATGCATCACCTCATGATGGTCATGTAAAAATGTCCATGTGACATATTTTACTTGTTCCATACTGCCTTACATAAAAAACTTAAAAGTTAATTTTACACACACACACACACACATTATAGACCCAAAACATAAAAACAGGATCAACCTTTAACTTATTACTATTAACTTAACCCCCTTCTAATTTTAAGCACATGTGTATATAATGTGTATAGATTCAGGAAGGTTCTTTGCTTCAGTAGTCCAATCATTCACTTCTCCAAGTTCACCGGTATCAGATAATTCTTATACTGTGCACAGAATTTAACATTTATGAATTTTCACCAGGCTCTGGTGCTTAAAGGTAAATGGTTACCATTCAGGAAGGTTCTTGTTGGTTTCAGAGAGATATTTGTTGCTCGTTGGATACACACAAACTGATTTCCTCCTATCAGTCACTTCAGTGTCTTGCCGAAGAAAATTGCCCCATCATGGGTTTTCCAAATGATATCCTCTTCTTCCAGGTCACCACTGAGATCCTCTTGTTTCCATTATTTCAGGAGAAACACTCTCGCCAGCCATTTCCTCTTGTAAGGACGACAAGGGTTTTGAACAGGCTGAACTCAGAACTCACAACCCATCTTCAAAATGGGGTTTTCAACAAGCTGCCAGCTTGCCATATTGCAGCCTCAATTGCAGAACTGACTTCTCTCTCTCTCTCTCTCTCTCTCTCTCTCTCTCTCTCTCTCTCTGCTTGTAAAAACCAGAACCCCTCGCAAGGCTACAAACCCAATCCATGAAAGATCTTTATCAGCACTTGAGCCGGACTTTTCCATTGGCACCTGCTTTTGAAATTCTTTCCAAAGCAGTTTCTTCGTCTCCGCAAAGTCACGGAGCTTGAATGTCTGGCTTCAGCAAAGCTCTTGCATTTAAAATGAGATGTGAAGTGTAAATATCTGTTTGTGAAGTGACCTAGACTAAACCACCCCCCCACAATCTCTCTCTTTTAAAGTCATATTTATATATAATAAATAATGTAACCCGTAACTATATATAAAAACACACACAGTTAAAAAAAACCTGTTGTCCAGAATTCAAGCAACTGTCAAACAAATTGCTGAAAATAAATAGTAAAACAACTGTGTTTAAAATTAGCGTGCCTCGCCATTAGTTCTCCAATCACGCAACACACAATCTAAAGCAACCAGAAAATTCACTTATTCTGCATCTACCTATCCCCATAGGTGCTGAATACCAGGGCTATTACTGTATATTGTTTTCTTTCTGCTGTCAGAAAATTCAGAGCTTTCACATTGAATGAATAAAATTTCAAAAACTTACATCCGAGAGCTCTTGAGTTCTAATTGAATATTTCATGACGTCAAGATCCAGGAAATGAAATAGACCTTCTTTCATCACAGTTTTGTTTTCACTTTCAAACATCCGTTTATAAGCACAAAGGACCCAAGATGGGTGGAAAAGTGAATTATCTGGAAGATACATACATGTACAATTCATTAATCAACTTCAATCACTGATTTTATTCCATACATTTCTATGCAAAATGAAAAAGAGAATTCTGACCACAGTACCAACAAAATTTAAAATACAACATGCTTGGACATCATTATTTACCTTCCTAAGTGGTAGAGATTCAAATGAGATAGGTTGGTCATTACAGTTCTGGAACCTGATCATGCATTAGCAAAAAAATTAAATGTACGCTCAGACAGGTTACATTTAGAAACAAAGAAGGTTAATTACAAGTAAAAATAGCCAATCAGTACAAAATGTTTTCCACTAAGAGGGGAATATCTGGGACAGAGCATCGTGCCCTAATTTGCTACTCAGAAATTTTTATCATAATTGGGAAATGTAGATTGCAGGATACTGTGCTAATATAGACCTATAAAATGTACTTTCCAGCCTACTTCACTGAAAAGTTACACGTTACATGTGAAGAATCAACCATGATCCTGCATTACAAGCGGACAACAATAAAGTGACAGAACTTAAGCTGCTTTTTGCGTCTTGGACAAAGTGCAAATGACAGATAATGCAATAGGATAATAAGCATGCAAAATGTCACAATCACCTTCTTCATTAGAAATAGTGGCATCCATTAGGCTCTTAAGCCGTGGCAAAATGGGTCTGACAACATGAATCTAGGACAAGAAAACAGAAAATCTTGTATTAACTTGTAAATTTATGTAGATATCAAACCTGAAAAGTAGACTGCTTCTTCTAAAGTTTCACCATTTTTTAATGGTGCCTAGACTGGTGCCTAAGTTTAATGGTGCCTACATTTGGACACCACTTATTCCAGCCATAAGACTAACACATATATCAGACACCCACAGCTCAGAAGAAATAACAAATAACAAATCTCTTTCTACACATAAAGGTGTTTCAGCAAACAAAGGAATCCATCAAACCTTGCAGTTATTACATAATTTATACTCTTTACTACAAGAGAATCAGGAATCTGTTTGTGGTAATGACTCAACATTCTAACTCCATATCGAACTCTTCCATCATTCTCAAAAACCTGGATTAGATATTCTGTAAGCCCAAATTCTGTCACTTAGGGAATACAATTATTATTTCCATAGAATATTTCTGAGGCGACCCCAATTTTCTGTTCTTTCCGTATCATCTTTAATGATGCACAGGTACACTCAATAATATTAAGGTTTGCTTGCCTGAATAGAGGATTACAGAACAGAAACGGTAATCCCCAAATTAAACTAAAACTCTGTTGTTTCCAATGATGCATATCCCTGTATTTCCTGCATATTTGCATGTCTGTCAAGAAGCCTCTTAAACACACCTACTGTATGTGCTTCCACCACTACTCCTGGCAGCCTATTCTACCACTCTGTGTGAATAAAATTTGTCTCACACATTTCCTTTAACACCCTCCCCTCCCCACCTTAAATGCATGTGATAGCTTTACCCTGGGAAAAAGATTGTGATCGTCTTTTCCATTTTTGCCTCTTATAATCATAAATCTATCGTATTCTCTCAGCCTTTGACACTTGAGAGAAAACAACTAAAGTTTGTCCATCCTCTCCCCATAACTCTGACTCTCTAATTCAGGAAGCTTCCTGGTAAATATCTTTGCAGAATCAGAATTGTCATGGACAAGTCTCGAAATTCGTTGTAAAACATTTATATAAACTACCTGACAAAAATAAATAAAAATACTGCACAAAAAGTCAAAGTGAGGCAGTATCTTTGAATTATTTATCATTCAGGAATCTGATGGCAGCGGGGAAGAAGCTGTCCTTGTGCCTCTGAGTACTCTGTACCTTTTTCCCGATGGTAGCAGAGTGAAGAAGGAATGACCTGGGTGGTTGGGGTCCTTGAGGAGAGAAGCTGCCTCTTGTACATGAGCTTGATGGAGTGACGACTGGTGCCCGTGATGTCGCAGGCTGACTTAACAACCCTCTGGAGATTTTTCTTGTCCTGAGCATTGGCACCTCCGTACCAGATTGTGATGCAACCAGCCAGAATGCTCTCCACGGTACACCTGTAGAAGTTTTCGAGAGTTTTCGGTGACATACCGAATCTTCTCAAACACCTCACTAAGAGTAGCAGCTGGCAAGCCTCCTTTGTGATTGCATCGTCATGGAGGCTCCAGGACAGATCCTCGGAGATGTTGACACCTAGGAATTTGAAGTTCTTGACATTCTCCACTACTGAGCCATCAATAAGGTCTGCTTTGTGTTCTCCTGACTTCTGTTCCCTTTTCAAAGCCTCCACATCCATCCTATAATGAGGCATCTAAAACTGCACACAATACCCCAAGCGTGGCCTGACTAAAGTTTCATATTATACAACATGACTTCCTTACTCTTATAATCAATGTCCTGACCTAGAATGACAAGCATGGCACACTCCTTCTTCACCAACCTATCTACTTTCAAGGAGATATGGATCTGGAACGTCAGGTCCCTCTGCACATCACTGCTTTTAAGAGTCTTGCTGTATACTGTATACTTTCCCTTCCATTTGACCTTCTAAAGTATACCTTCCACTTGTCCAAATTAAGCTCCATCCATGTCCCATTCCATTCTTTAATAACCCTCTACACAGACCATAACTCCACCAATCTTTATGTTATCTGTAAACTTACCAGCCTACCCAACTACTTTCTCATCCAATCATTTAGGTATATTATAGTCCCAATATTGATCCCAAGAGAACACCACTGGTCAAAGACCTTCAGCCAGAATAACATACTTCCACAACCGCCATCCCTTCTATGGATGAGCCAATTCTAAATCCAAGTATAAATTCACTGTGGATCACATGTATCTATCTTCTGGATCAGCCTACCATGAGGGATTTTGTCAGTTGCTTTACTTAAATCCATGCAGGCAACATCCCCCATCCCACCCTCATCAACAACCTTCATCACCTCCTCAAAAAACTCAATCAAGTTTGTAAATTATGACCTGCCTGGCAAAAAGCCATGCTAACTAATCCCTAATCTGGTCATGGCATTTCAAATGCACATAAATCCTATCCCTAAGTAAAGCCAATACAGAGAGACCCCTATTACAATGTCCCGACATAATATATTTCAAAGTTACAATGGTCTGTTCTCGCGTCTTTTTAGATAAAATCTTGGGGTTTTTTTCCGGCAAATCTCTTTTTTTTTGACAGATTTCAATTTATGATCATTTCGACTGACGACATGAATCCTGGAACCAAGCCCCATTGTAAGTCAAGGTCTATTGTAATTTCTGATTATCCTTATTTCCCTTCCTGAACAAAGGAAAAATATTGACTATTCTCCAGTCCTCCAGGACATCACCTGCTGCTATTGAGAATACAAAAATCTTTGTCAAGGCTCCAACAATCTCTTCCCTTTGCTTCTCTTTTAATAAATTGTGATATATCCTAATGCACCCCTGATCACTTATCCAACTTAACATTCTTCACCAGGACCACCTCTTCCTTCATCTCCAAACATATTAGCATTATCCACACTATCCTCCTTATCATGATCCCCCTTCCTCCCCCCCACCACACATCCTTCTCTTTGGTGAATACCAAAGCAATGCCCATTTTGTAACTCGACCCTTTCTCTGAGAATAAATGCCCTCCTTTATCCGCGAGTGGTCCTCTCCTTTCCTTAGTCATAGTTTTAATGCATGTCAATGCATTGGGATTCTGTTTAATCCTACTAGCCAAACTGAATCAGTATGAAAGTTAAATAATTTGCAGGTATTCCTCAAATTTATTCTAGTCAATACCATTACTTCACTCATTTGTACATACAGCACAGAAACAGGCCCTTTCAGCCCATGCCACACAATCACACCCAATTGACCTATAATTCCAGTACATTTTGAATGATGGGAGAAAACCCTTGCAGACACGAAAACGTACAAACTCCTTAACGACAGCGCCGGATTCAAACCGTGGTGACTGATGCTGCATTAGCACTGCACTAACCGCTCTGCTAACCATTCCTCCCAACCTAGTTATACTGCTCATACAAACCAGTTTTCAACATCAACCTCATCCAATCCACTTAATACATTTCCCAGATAAACCGGGCATCTCTGATGCCAAGTTAATGCCCTTCCACAAAGTTTACTTTTCAATATTTCTGCTGTCTCTCATCTGGATTGTTTGGAACCCTGAAACTTGAATTTTTTTTTATCAGATGTGGTGGTTTTCTGTGAGAGTTGACATTAACGAGACATGAAATACTCACTTGATTTTCTTCCAATGTTTCCATAATTAAAATATAGTTTTCCCATAATTGTTCAAGTTGTTTACTTTTGTCACCCAACCACCAGAAAATGCACGAGTCTAAAACAAGAAAGTTCAAATGAGAATAAAACTGAGAGTTTAACACATTGGCTTCAAGACATAAAAACAGAAAAATGCAGGTCAGGTAGCATTTGTGGAGAGATGCACCAAGTTGCAAAGCTGGAGGGAGAGGGAGGAGGGGTGGAGCAGTTTTGTGGGAAAAGATGAAAGGGATACTTGTGATAGGGCAGAGACTAGAGACTTCTCAGATTCAGTTAAACCAGACACACTTCTCTTTAAATATCAAGTCAAGAAACTCATTTACCCTTGAGGATGAAAATCTACAGTAGCCTTTAGATCCAAAGAAGACTACCAACAATGCCAGATATGAACAGTGCCCTCTATAATGTTTGGGAGATTGGCATTTTTTTGTCCCTGTGCTTTGCAGTTTTAAATTTGTAATCAAACAAATCACGGGTAATTAAAGTGCACATTCCAGATTTTATTCAAGGTTATTCTATACATTTTGGCTTGACCATGTGGAAATTACAGTACTTTTTATATATCGTTGCATCATTTCAGGGCACCATAATGTTTGAGACATTGGGTTCACATGTATTTGTGAGTACATTGTTTCGTTGGTACAAGTATGAGAGAGCTTGGTTTGCTTTGAAGATTTTAATCACATTTGGAATCTATAATTGCCATTTTTCAACATGAGGACAAGAGTTGTGCCAAGGAGAGTCAAAAAAGCCATTATGAGGCTGAAAACCAAGAATCCAACAGTAAGAGGCATCGTCCAAAACTTAGGATTACCAAAACTGACTGACGAACATCATTAAAAAGAAAAAGGGTACTGGTGAGCTCAGAAATCACAAAGGGATTGGTCGGCCAAGGAAGACCTCCACAGCTGATGACAGAAGAATTCTCATCATAATAAAGAAAAATCCCCAAAACCTCTGTCCAATAGATCAGAAGCACTCTTCTGGAGGCAGGTATGGATGTATCAATGACTACTCTCTGCAGAAGACTTCATGAACAGAAGGTTACACTGCAAGATGCAAACCACAAGTTAACCACAGAAACAGGATGGCCAGATTACAGTTTGACAAGAAGTATTTAAAAGAACCTGCAGAATTCTGGAAAAAGATCTGTGGCCAGATGAGTCCAAGATTAACCTGTATCAGAGTGTTGGCAAAAGCAAAGTGGAGAGGCATAAAGGAACGGCCCAAAGCATACCTTTGTCAAGGTTTGCATTTTGCAGTGCAGCCTCTGTCTTTATAGCTAATCAATTTTTCCTCTCAACCCCATTCTCCATCCTTCTCCTCACAACCTTTGCACACTTACTAATCAAGAACCTATCAACCTCCACTTTAAATATACCCAATGACTTGACCTTCACAGCCACCTATGGCAATAAATTCCACAGATTCACCACCCTTTCTTATAAATTTTGCCTCATTACAGTTCGAAAGGGACATCCTTTTATTCTAAGGCTGTGTCATCTGGTCCAAGATTCTTCCACGATTGAAAACATCCTCTCCACACCCATTCTATCCAGGCCTTTCAATATTCTGTAGGTTTCAATGGAATTGTCCTCTCATCCTTCTAAACTCCAGCAAGTAGAGACCCAGGGTTCCACATACATTAAATTTCTCATCCTTGAACCTCTTCTGGAACTCATACGTACAGTAAAACCCCTGATATCTGGAATGCAAGCAACTGGCAGCCTCAAGCAACCCACAAAAAAAAACAATGGAATTGTCCTCTCATCCTTCTAAACTCCAGCAAGTAGAGACCAAGAGTTCCACATACATTAAATTTCTCATCCTTGAATCTCTTCTGGTACTCATACGTACAGTAAAACCCCTGGTATCTGGAATTCAAGCAACTGGCAGCCTCAAGCAACCCACAAAAAAAATAATGAAAATAAATTAAAAAAAAATAAATAAGAATAAAATAACAGGTAAAAAATACACAAGTTTAAAATTGTAAAAGTAACTGTTCTCTGGAGTAACACATAAACCTTTGGTGGAGATGGAACCAAATATTCAGCCACCAGTGTGCCTTGGTAGTGCTTTGCTTGTAGCAGCTGTTTGAATGAAGTTGTGTGAATATAGCAATAGCGCCATTCAGGATGAAGGTTGATGCCGCTTGCCGTTGGGATGACTCTCTTAAAGTGCCTCCTTATCCCTGCTTAGTAAGAGTCGCCCTGGTCAGAGGCTTTATCTATAAACTTGAAAGAGGGGTGGAGGGTTAATTATCTATAATGTATTATTCATGTTTCAGGCAGCTCCATGGATGGAAAGGAATCTGCAGATTCAGCGTCAGTTAAATGTTTTCATTGTGATTGAAAATAAGGTAAAATGCATTAAGGTTTATATATTCATGCAAATCATCGAAGTACTCGAGATGGCAGAGGTCGACAGCATCAAGTCCACGCTGCTGAAGATCCAGCTGCGCTGGATGGGTCACGTCTCCAGAATGGAGGACCATTGCCTTCCCAAGATCGTGTTATATGACGAGCTCTCCACTGGCCACCGTGACAGAGGTGCGCCAAAGAAAAGGTACAAGGACTGCCTAAAGAAATCTCTTGGTGCCTGCCACATTGACCACCGCCAGTGGGCTGATAACGCCTCAAACCGTGCATCTTGGCGCCTCACAGTTTGGCGGGCAGCAACCTCCTTTGAAGAAGACCGCAGAGCCCACCTCACTGACAAAAGGCAAAGGAGGAAAAACCCAACACCCAACCCCAACCAACCAATTTTCCCCTGCAACCGCTGCAATCGTGTCTGCCTGTCCCGCATCGGACTTGTCAGCCACAAACGAGCCTGCAGCTGACGTGGACTTTTTACCCCCTCCATAAATCTTCGTCCGCGAAGCCAAGCCAAAGAAGAAGATTCATGCAAATGAAGTTTGTTCAGTGTAAGTACAAAAATTCTGTCTTTTGCCTTTTAAACTGTTTATTCTTAAAGTAAGTGTTTTAGTTAGGCGTTGTAAGAGTTAGGCATTGTAAGAAGATACACTTATACAGCATCTACCAATCGCCATAGGTGTCGGATACCAGGGGCTTTATTGTATATCTTGTACAATGAGCATAATAAAGTGTTTTGTGACAAATAAATTAACTTACTCCCTCCACCTTTAGAAATTGTTTTTTTTTTATCAATCCTGTGAGCTTTTTAAGCGATTCAATCCTGTGGAAGAATGGTTATTTTGGTGTAATTTCTGAGTCAGTGCACAGGAGAGAGATTGAAAAATTGGCTGAACGGTGAACCAACAACAACCTTGTACTCAATGTCACCAAAACCAAGCAGCTGATTGTTGACTTCAGGAAGGGGAAACCAGAGGTATACAATCCAGCGATCACTGGGGGATCAGAAGTGGAGAGGGCTGTGAGGGGTGGGGGGTGGGGGGGCGTGCCAAGTGATGACATGGGGTTAGACTGATAATTCCTGCTCTCCTTGAAAAAGTGACAAAAAAGGTTACAAAAGTTACAGAAAATATATGAACGAACCGTCTGAAGACACATAGAAGACATCTACAATACCACCAAAGGAGGATAAAGGACTTACTGTTGTACAAGAAACTGAGCAAGAAAAGGAAGAGAGTCCTACCTTAAGAATGAATCCTGGAGCTCTTCGTAAGATAGTATCCAAAGGAGAGAGGCCAGAAGCCGGGGAGACCTTGGACACTGCTGCACAAGGTCTCCCCCGACAAAGGCCGCCAACAACAGCTGAAGAAGTGACTCTGCATGACTCTTCGCGCATGAGCAGAGCTCAGAAAAGAAGAATAAAATTTTTTAAATGATTCCAGACCTAGAAAAGCAAAGGAAAGAACAAGAACGACCTACAATCAAGAAAAAAGTAGAAAAAGATGTAGAAGTTTCTTTATCTTCTGGTGGAATTAAAGCAAATGTTAGATTTTTTTCGACAATCCACTGAAGTTTTCTCTGATGAAGTAAGGAAGAAAAAGATGGAAAGATGAATGCAACAGGTGGACATTAGATTTGAAATAGTGGATGGAAAAATTAAAGGGAATAAATTCGAGATTCAAAATCTGAAAGATCAAATGAAGAGAGCACAAGCAGAAGCAGCTGCTAAGCACGATCGGTTAATGCAAAAGAAAGACGCATTGGAAAATTTCAGCAGACGGAATAATATCAAGATTGTTGTACTTAAAGAAGGGGACGAGGGTCAAAACTTGAAAACATTTATGCAACAGTGGATGCCGGAATCTTTGGGTCAGGCTGCATTTCAAGGTGATTTGGAGATAGAACGAGCCCATCAAGCATTCAGATTCCTTTGATAAGAAGTAAGAGAGAAGATATTGGAGCTGGCAGAAAAACAAGCTAAAGAAAGACAATCACCTTTGATTTATAACAGAAATAAGATTTTTTTTAAATCCAGATAAAAGTTTTGATTTCTTGAAAAAGAGAAAGGAGTTTAATCTGGTAAAAGACGTTTTGTGGAAAAATGGCTATGTCTTTGTTTTGAGATATCCAGCTGTTTTGAACGTATTTGTCCCGGGAGGGAGGAACAGATTTTTTTACTGAGCCTAATGAAGCAAAGGTATATGGTGATTTATTGCCTGTTAAAGATCAGCAGATGGTTATAGACATTTGAATTTATTATATATCTGAGAGGTTTTGTTGTAACTGAAAATACATTGAGTTTCGAGAGAGTTAAAAAGGGGTGGAAGGTTTAAGCTATATTGTGCGTGATCTAATATACTGGATAAGATTAATGGATTAAAAGGTCTATTGATAAGCTTATAGTAAGGGATAGTATGATGTTTCGAGTGAGTTAGTGGGTAATGTGATGCTGACCACTAGGCTATCATGGGCATTAATGCGACTGGTTTTCCATCTCGTGTACATCAGGGTGATGCTATAACATCACGCACCTCTGGGGATTTTTCATATCTTTCTTTGTTCTTCCTTTATCTTTTCTTTTTTTTTTGTTTTTTAGCCTGGACTGTTTATAGATGCAAGATATATGGAGAGGGTTGGGTTGGATGGGGAGGTGGAACGTTGGAGGGATATAGGTTTTAATTTTGATGTCTAATGGCAGGGAAATTGTCATTTATTAGTCTTAATATTTATGGAATTCAGGTTATTGAATTATTTGAATTATATAAAAAAAGCTAAAGTGGAAGTGACTTTTATTCAAGAAACTCATTTAACAGAAATAGAACATATGAAATTAAAGAGAGACTGAGTGGGGGTATTCTCTTCATTTAATTCTAAAGCTAAAGGAGTAGCGATATTAATAAACAAAAGTCTACCAATTGAAATATTGATTGAAATGACTGATAAAGTGGGGAGATAAAGATAAAGTGGGAGGCCTTCATAAATCATAGTACAGAGTATAGGAGCTGGGAAGTGATTCTGCGACTGTTTTAAGGCATTGGTGAGGCCAGGTTTGGAGTATTGTGGTCAGTTCTGGTCTCCAAATTATAGAAACGATATAGATAAGGTGCAGAAAAGATTTACAAAAATGTTGCCTGGCTTACAACATCTAGAGTACAGAGAAAGATTAAGGAGACTGGGATTTTATTTTTTGGAACGTAGACGGTTGAGAGGAGATTTGATAGAGGTATTTAAAATTATGAAGGGAATAGATAGACTAGACGTGAGTAGACTCTTTCCCCTGAAGGCAGGGGAGGTTGGAACAAGAGGGCATGTTAAGCGTAAAGGGGCAAAACTTTAGGAGAAATGTTAGAGGATGCTTTTTCACTCAGAGAGTGGTGGCAGAATGGAATGATCTTCCAGAGGAGATAGTTGCGGCAGGGTCCTTTCTGTCATTTAAAAGAAGGTTGGATGTGTACATGGATATGAGGGGGTTGGAGGGTTATGGGCGGAGAGTGGGAGGGAGGAACTAGTGGAGTTGTTCAAGTGAACCGGCGCAGACTCGAAGGGCCGATATGGACGGTTTCTGCGCTTAAACTGTTATATGGTTAACTTGTATGTGATGATAAATTGCAAAATATATTCTGAATATTGGACTTTGATGAATATATATGCAACGAATGTAGATGATGGAATATTTATACAAGATGTTTTTATGCAGCTCGCTAATGCAAAAGGGAAAATAATTATGGGAGGAGACTTTAATTTTATCTTTGATTCAAAGTTGGATAGATCAGGAGGAATCATGGTTAAAAATAAGGTGACAAAGGATGTGAAAAGTTTTATGATTGAAATGAAACTTATTGATAGTTGGAGGAAGATGCATCCTAATATTAGAGATTATTCATTTTATTCTTATAGGAATAAAATATATTCCCGTATATACACATGTTTTTAATCGGCTCTCAACTCCACACAAGAGTTCATAGTATTGAATATCTGACGAGGATATTGTATGACCATTCACCTTTAGTTATGTCAGTTTTACTGGAGGAGGAGCAAAATATAGGTTATAGATGGAGGTTTAATGCAGCATTGCTGAAAAGGAAAGATTTTTGTGACTTTATAAGGCAACAGATAAAAAATTTTATGGACCTGAATGAACATTCTGTAACTAATAAGTTCATGGTTTGGGATTCTTTGAAGGTTTATTTAAGAGGACAAATAATAGGTTATAAGTTATACGGCTAAGATTAAAAAAGAATATGTCTGAAGTTAATTCTTCGGAAAAGGAAATAAAAAGGATGGAAAAAGAATTGTAAAATCAAGGGAATGATGAACAAAGGAAAATGTTGGATTTAAAGAAATTGAAACTTAATACAATACAAACATATAGAGTAGAGAGGGATACAAGACGATCCCAACAAAAATATTACGAATTGGGAGATAGAGCCCACAACGTTTTAGCATGGCATTTGAGGACTGAACAAGAATCAAGAATAATAGTAGCTGTAAAAGAAGATTTTGGTCATTTTACCTATAAAACACAAGATATTAATGATGTGTTTATGTAATTCTTTAAGAAATTATATAAATCAGAATCTTTGAAGGATAGAGACAAAATAGATGAATATTTGTCCAAATTTACTTTACCACAGTCAAGCATAGAAAATAGAATTAACAAATCCATTTACAGTTACAGAACTATGATATATTGATGTCTTTACCAAACCATAAGGCTCTGGGGGAGGATGGTTTCTCTCCAGGGTTTTATAAAGAATTTAAAGAGTTATTAATTCCAATATTTATGGGCCTGTTAGATCAAATGGAAAAGTTTTGGGATTTACCTCAGTAATTTAAAAATGCATTAATAACAGTTATTTTTTAAAAAAATGAAGGACACTTTACTTCCAATTTCATATACTCCAATTTAATTATTGAATACTGATTATAAAATTTTGTCCAAACTAATAGCTAATAG
Source organism: Narcine bancroftii (assembly GCF_036971445.1). Classification (NCBI taxonomy): domain Eukaryota; kingdom Metazoa; phylum Chordata; class Chondrichthyes; order Torpediniformes; family Narcinidae; genus Narcine; species Narcine bancroftii. Next base: position 16,668,485 of record NC_091472.1, read on the forward strand.
ATTAGCTAAATGTTTTTCTAAATTGATTAATATGGACCAAACAGGTTTTGTTAAAAATAGATCAACAGATAATATTGTTAGATTTTTAAGTTTAATAGATATGGCTCAGAAAAGAAAAATACCATCATTGGCTTTAGCTTTAGATGCAGAAAAGGCATTTGATAGATTAGAATGGGATTATTTATTTAAAGCACTGAATGTTTTTGGAATTTTGACAAATTTTATAAATTGGCTAAGAACACTATATAAAGGCTAAGGTAATTACAAATAGGAAAATATCAAAATCTTTTTTGTTGTGAAGATCATCTAGATAAGGATGCCCATTATCACCTTTTTCATTTGCATTAGCTATAGAACCTTCAGCTTAGGTGATTGGAAGTGATAATGAGACTGAGGGCTTTAAGATACATGATAAAGAACATAAAATTAGTCTTTTAGCAAATTATGTAATATTATATCTTACAAACCCTGAAATCTCATTACAAAAAGTAAATGATCGATTGGCAGAGTATGGGTTAGTATCAGGTTACAAAGTAAATATTAATAAAAGTGAAGTGATGCCAATGATTGAGAAAGACTATGCTCAAGTTACGAAAAGGACAAAATTTAAGTGGAAGATGGGTGCAATTAAATATTTAGGAATTAATGTTGGTAAGAATTTAAATAATTTATTTAAATTAAACTACATACCTTCATTGAGGAAAATTAAAGATTTATTAAGATGGAAAGATTTGCCAAGTTCTTTAATAGGAAGGATTAATTGTGTGAAGATGAATATTTTTCCTAGAATACAATACCTTTTTCAATCTTTACCAATTTCTGTACCAATAATGTTTATTCAGGATTTAAATAAAAGTGTAAGAAGATTTATTTGGAGGGATAAAATGCCTTGGATGGCATTGGAAAAATTAACATGGAAATTTGATCAAGAGGGACTTATGAGTAAAATAGGAGAAAATAATTCTGAATATATTTCATATAAATGGCACGAGGGGTCAGATCCACCAGTTTTGAAGCATATGCTTAAAGTATGGAATGGAGAACATGTAGAAAGAGGAATGAAGAATTATCAGATGGCTAAAATGATATTAAATCAAAATCCTTTCATTCCTTTTACGGTTAATAATCGTTATTTTGATGTTTGGTATAATTGTGAAATTTTAAAAAAATAAGGGATTGTTTTTTGGGATCTTATTTTTGACTTTTGATCAATTGAAAGATGAGTATAATATACCACATAATACTATTTTTTTCTTATTATCAATTTGAATCATATTTAAAAAGAAAATTAGGGAGGGATTTTAAATCGCCAAAACAAAGTCTATTTGAATATCTAATAATGGATACATTTATGGAAAGATTTATTACTAATATGCATATCAAATTGCAACATGCTATTCAGAAAAAAGATTTATTCAAACCCAAATCTAGATGGGAAAAAGATTTAAATATACAGATTCAAGAAGAAGTATGGTCAAAATTATGCTACGAAAGTTTAACTAATATAATTAATGTTAGATATCAAATGGTACAATTTAATTTTTTACATCAACTATATTATACTCCATACAAACTGCATGCACTGCATTCGAATTGTTCTGATCAATGTTTTAGATTTAATAAAGAAGTAAGATATTTCCTGCATGCAGTCTGCCAATGTGAAAAAGTAGATAAGTTTTGGAAGGATATAAGTATTTTATTGGGACAAGTTTTGAAGACGCAAAGTTTGAAGGATCCTAGGGTATATTTATTGGGAGATATTTCCCAATTGAAATTAGATATTTATCAAAAGTTTTTTTAAGTGTAGCAATAGCAAAGAAATCTATAGCTGTAACATGGAAATCTGGTGATATTGTGGGGTTGAATAGATAGCGAATGGAATTATTAAATTGTATACCATTAGAGAGAATAACGTATAATTTATGAAATCAACTAGAAAAGTTTGTTAAGATTTGGAAACCCTACATGGATTTCATTGCTGCGAATTTACCTGCAGCATCCACCACACCCTAATTAGTTATGGTTTAAGATTGTTATGAAAACTGCAATCAATCAATTAATTAATTAATTAGAAGATGTAGGTTTTTTTAAAGACAGGCTTTTTCTTTCTTTTTTTCCCTACTTTTTTGGGGAAGGAGGGGAGTTGGTGGGGGGGGGAAAAATAGGAGAAAATATATAAAAATTGTATTATTTTTATCTTAATTTTTATCATTTTGTTATGGATAAATACTGTACGTTTTGACACAAATGGAAAATAATTTTTTTTAAAGTGGAGAGGGTGAGCAAATACAAGTTCTATGGAGTCACTATCTTAGAGGATCTTTCCTGAACCCAACTCACTAATGGTGTTGTGAAGAAAGCACATCAGTACCTCTACTTCTTCATAGTCCTGGAGAAATGCTATCTCATCTTTACTGTGCATTGCATTCATTGTTATGATATCAACTACAAATAAAGGTGACTTGATTTGTGTATGTATGGTCTAACACCAGAAACCCTAGAAAATTTCTACAGATGTGTATTGGGTTAGGGTTAGGGTTCTGACTGGCTGCAGCAGTGTGGTTTGGGGACACTAATACCCCTGAGCGTAAAGCCCTCCAAAAGGTAGTGGGCACTGCCCAGAAAATCACAGGTACAATCCTCCCTTCTAGCGATAACATCTTCCATCGGTGAGCAGCAGCCATCATCAAGGATCCACACCATCCAGCACACACTCTGTTCTCACTGCTGCCATCAGAAAAAAAGGTATTGATGCAACAAAACTCGCACCACCAGGTTCAGGAACAGCGGCTCCCCCTCCACCATCAGGCTCCTCAACAACAAACTCAATCAGGGATTCATTTAAGAACTCTGACTTGTGCACTTTATTAATTTTTTTTAAATTCTCTCTGTATTGGAGTTTGCTTACATTTGTTATCTGTTTACATTTCTTTTTTTGTGTACATATGTATGCTGTGTAGTTGTTTTTGCATGACCAGTGGTAATTCTGCCTTGTCTGGTAGAAAAAGATTCTCAAGGTTATATGTGATGTCATGTACAGTGCCCTCCGATATCCTGTTTGACTCTGTACTTCACAGTTTTAAATTTGTAATCAAACAACTCACGTGATTAAAGTGCGCATTCCAGATTTTATTCACGGTTATTGCTATACATTTTTGTTTGACCACGTAGAAATCACAGCACAATTCATACATAGCTCCCCCATTTCAGGGCACCATATTGTTTGGGACATTCAGCTTCACGGGTGTTTGTGATTATTCAGGTATGTTTAATTGCTTCATTGGTGCAGGTATACGAGAGCCTGGCTTGCTTCTAAGCTTTTGATCACCTTTGGAGCCTGTATTTGCCATTTTTCAATACGAGGACCAGAGTTGATCCAATGACAGTCAAAGAAGCCATTAAGAGGCTAAAAAACAAGAATGAAACAGAGACATCGCCAAAACGTTAAGATTACCAAACACTACGACTAACATTAAGTTTGGATAATATGAAGAAAGAACGTGCTGGTGAGCTCAGTAATCACAAAGGTTCTGGAAGACTTCCACTGCTTATGAATTCAATCATAATGAAAAAAAATCACTAAATCCCTGTCCAATAGCTCAGAAACACTCTTCAGGAGGAGGGCGTGGATGTGCCAATGTCTACAGTCCACAGAAGGCTTCAAGGACAGAGGCTACACTGCAAGATGCAAACCACACATTAACCACAGAAAGGATGTCCAGATTGTAGTTTGCCAAGAATTATTTAAAAGAGCCAGAATTCTGGAAAAGGTCTTATGGACAGTTGAGACCAAGAATAACCTGTATCAGAGTGATGGCAAGAGCAAAGTGCGAAGGCGTAAAGGAACAGCCCAAGATCCAAAGCATTCCAGTTTGCATCTTGTACCCTCTGTATTTCTATTCATGAAGTCTTCTGTGGACAGAAGTCATTGACATATACACTCCTGCCTCCTGAAGAATGTTTCTGAACTGACATACAATTGTGGATTTTTCTTCATTATGAGAGAATTCTTCTGGCATCAGCAGTGGAGGTCATCCCTGGAATCCCTTCGCGAATACTGAGCTCACCAGCACATTCTTTCTTCTTAATGATGTTCCAAACAGTTGATTTTAGTAAGCCTAAGGTTTGGGTGATATCTCTTACTGTTTTATTCTTGTTTTTCAACCTCATAATGGCTTCTTTGATTTTTATTGGCACAACCCTGATCCTCATATAAAAATGACAACTACAGACTCTAAATGTGATCAAAAGCTTAGAAGCAAGCTGAGCTCTATCATACCCTAAACAAAGAGACCATGTGAAAAACGTGTTCTAATTTCTACATGGTCGAACCAAAATGTATGTAAATAACGCGGAATATAATCTGGAATCTGCACTTTAATTACATGTGAATTGTTTGATTGAAAATTTAAAACTGTGATTAATAAGGGATTGCTTAAGGTGGGATGTGAGTGAGGAGAAGGCTGAAAATCACTGCTCTAGACCCAATTGTTACTGAAATATTTTGCTTGAGAAAAATTGTCATTGGCCCATTTCCTTTGGAGTTATGAAACTGTGCACATAACGAGTCAATTAGGTATGATTAAAACAGTGGTTTTCAAAACTTTTCTTTCCACCCACATACCACCTTAAGCAATCCCTTACTAATCACAGAGCACCTATAGCATTGTGCATGAATCACATAAAGTTAGGTTGCAGGTGCAGCAGGTTATTAAGAAGGCAAATGGAATGTTGGCCTTCATCGCTAGAGGAATTGAATTCAGGAGTAGGGAGGTAATGTTGCAAATGTATAAGGTACTGGTGAGACTGGACCTGGAGTACTGTGTCCAGTTCTGGTCTCCATATTTGAGGAAGGATATACTGGCTTTGGAGACGGTCCAGAGGAGGTTTACTAGGTTGATCCCTGGGATGAAGGGGTTGACTTATGATGAAAGATTAAATCGTCTACGATTGTATTCGCTCGAGTTCAGAAGAATGAGAGGAGATCTTATAGAAACATATAGGATTATGAAGGGTATGTATAGATGTAGGAAGGTTTTTTGAGCTGGCCGGGGAAACTAAAACGAGAGGACAGAGTCTCAAGATTCGGGGGAGTAGATTTAGGACAGAGATGAGGAAAAATAGTTTTTCCCAGAGAGTAGTGAATGTTTGGAATTCTCTAACCAGGGAAGTGGTTGAGGCTGCTTCATTAAACATATTTAAAATTCGGTTAGATAAATTTTTACATGATAGAGGAATTAGGGGATATGGGGAGAAGGCAGGAAGGTGGAGTTAGGTCATAAATTCGATCAGCCATGATCGTATTGAATGGCGGAGCAGGCTCGATGGGCCATTTTTGGACTACTCCTGCTCCTACTTCCTATGTTCCTATGAATACTTTTAGTGGTATGTGAGTGGAAACTAAAGGATGAGAACCACTGCCTTAGGGCTTCCCTTAATTCTACTTGCCAAGGCTTTCTCATGCCATCTTCTAACAAAATCCTTTCTTGAGTTTATTTCTAGCTACCATACAATTCTCATGAGCCCTTCCTGTTTTGCGCTTCCTCAATCTAATATACACTTCCTTCCTCTTGACTAGCTGGTTCACCTGTTTTATCAACCATAGTTCCCTTTTCCTACCATCTTTTACCTATCTCAGTGAAGCAAACCTATCCAGAATCCCACACAAATGGTCCCTAAACATCCTCATTACTTCTGCGCTTTCTCCTGAGAACATCTGTTCCCAATTTACTCTCCCCAATTCCTGCATCATCCCCTTTCTACAGCAGTGATACTATCCCTGACCAGAAATGCTGTTCCTTTCCCCCTCCCACACCCTTACCTCCCATCCTATTCCTTTTAAAACATCCAAACCCCTGTACCTTCATCAGCCAAGTCTCTGCATCATCCACATCATTGTAATTCCATGTTTCAATCCATGCTCCATGTTAATCTGCTTTATTCCTAAAACTCCTTGCATTGAAATAGACACTTTTCAAACTCTTCAACTGACTACATTTATGCTTCCTCCCCTGCCTGCCTTTCCTCACAAAGCCCACAACACATTGCACCATCCTTTCCACCTTCTGCCCTATTCGCTGCACTCACATTCTGGTTGCCAAACTAGCTTCAACCCTCCCCAATAGCTCTAGTAAAACCTGCCTACCAGGATATTGGTCCCTCTCCAGTTCAGGTGCAGCCTGTCTTTTTTTTTATTGAGGACAGACTTTCGCCAGAAGAGATCCCAATGATCCACAAATCTGAATCCCTGCCCCCTGCACCAACTCTTCAACCAAGTATTCATCTGCCACAACTTCCCAACCTCATTGGTGCGTGGGACCCCCCCCCCCTCCCAACCAGCATTCTTGAGATAACTACCCTTGAGGTCCTGCTTTTCAACTTCCTTCCTAACCCCCTCCTGAGGAACTCATCCCTATTCCTATATCATTAGTTCCAACGTGGACCACGACATCTGGCTGGTCACCCTCCCGCTTCAGAATGCTGTGGACTCAATCAAAGACATCCTTGACCTTGGCACCTGGGAGGCAACATACCATCTGGGAGTCTCAAACTTGTTCACAGAAGCTCCTACCTATTATCCTAACTACTGAATTCCCAATCACTACAGCTCGCCTCTTCTCTCCCCTACCCTTCTTAGCCAAAAGGCCAGACTCCACACCAGAAACCTAATCACTATGACTTGTCCCTAATAAGTCGTTCCTTGCCAAAAGTATCCAAAAGAATATACTTATTGTTGAGGGGAACAGCCACACTCGTGCTCTGCACTGACTGCCTATTCCCCTTCCCTCTCCTATAAGTCCAGTTTCTTGCCTTTTGGGTGCGACCATCTCACAATAGCTTCTGTGCATCATCCCCTCTGCCACCAGAATGAGCCAGAGTTCATCCAGCTCCAGTTCCATCACATGGCCTGGAAGGAGCTGCAGGGACATGCACCTCTTGCAGGTGTCGCCATCAGGGACGACTGTGCTCACCCAGATTTCCCACACCTTGATATCGGAGTTTGCCTAGTTGCCATCTCCACAACCTACTCTTTGTAACTGCGAAAAGATCGGACTTGATTTTTATCTGTTGTATATCCCATTATTCTGCTCTCAACGCCTCTAAATTCTTTCCTGGGCCACTCGAGCCAAAGCCCCTCATCCCCACTCCATCACTGGGCCGCTCCACAATGGTCCATTCCATTTGCACTTCCCTTCATTTTAGGGGCCAACGGAGAAATTTAACAACCTCTCCCGCTGCCTTTTAAACCGCTCCTCTAGTTCACAACCGGGCAATATCGTGTAATATTACATGACAAATAGTATCTGATGTGAAAATTGTTTCTACAATAAAGCCATTTTCTCAAAGTTTCGTTTTAAACTATAGAAAAGGTACTCAGATGGCAGCTTCAACCTTGTCTGCCCTGAAGAACAGGTGCACAGTGACACAACCCCAGAATGGGAACTACCTCGCCATCCTTTCACCAGTTTCACATGTTATCAGAGCCTTAACCTAAAAGCTAGAGGTGGGCGATTTCCCTCTTCCACTAAAATGAACAAAGGCAGCAGCAGTTATTTAAATACAGTACCACGTTGGTAAAATTGTTGTAAAAGATGGTCCAATTTACAGGGATTCGGCGCCTTCAGCTAGCAGTACCTCCATAAAAGTTAGAGATGGATGCACTCAACTGAACCAACGCAACATTATCACAAGAGATGGACTAATCATCGAAATACCGTGTTCTCTCTGATACTCCAAGGCCGTGTCTTTATCCAGTGCCCTACAAACGTCCACAGCTCGGTTCAGCATGAACAAGGCTCTCTTGCGAGTCGTGCCGTCTGCTTGTCCTAGTCCCGCCTGCACCACCTCCCAAAACTGGGGGCACGTCCGGAGGTCCAGGCTGCCGGAGGCCGAGAGCGAACTGAGCAGCAACAGGAGTCTGGAGACGCCGTCGGGCCCCCGCCACAGTCTCGCCAGGCGCCAGACATCCCACACGGTCACACCGCCCTGCTCCAAGAGAGCCGGGATCAGCCCCGCGGCCACTCTGGCCGCCACGCCGTCCTCGCCGGCCCGGACAGCGGTCAGGGCGAGGGGCAGCAGCTCCCCGGGGCCCGCGCCCCGCTCCCCCGCCAGAGGCCACAGCTGCACCAGCACCTCGACGACGACGCGGACGTCCGAGTACTCGGCGCCGGGGACGGGCTCCCCGGACGAGGCCGCGCCGCTCCGCTGCTCGGCGTAAGCCCGCAGCTCCCGCAGGCAAGAGGCGGCCGCCCGCTCCAGGACGCCGGCGGGGCCCAGGCGGCAGCAGGCCCGCAGCAGGCGGCAGAGCGCCAGGGCCCGGCGCCGGTGGCCCGGCTCGTCCAGCCGCGCGGCCCGCAGCAGCGGCAGGCACCACTCGTCGGCCACCTGCCGCAGGCCCGGCCCCAAGCCCCGGGCTTCCCTCGGCCACCGCAGCTCGTCGAGCAGGAGGCGCAGCGTCTCCACCCTGGCGGCGTCCGGCTCCTCCCGGCACCAGCGGCACAGCTCCGGCACCATCCGGCGCGGCTCCTGGGCGAGGCGCAGCAGCAGGTCGGCCACCAGCCGCGGCTCCATAAGCGGACGGACCGCGGGCTCTGGGCCCGGGGGGGGGGTCACACCTTGAACCGTCCAGCGGAAACTGGCGGTCGGGCTTGGCCCGCCCCGTCCCAACGCCTCTGGGGACGGGGGGTGGGGGGAGTAGGGGGGTAGGAGGTAGGGGGGGGTAGGAGGTAGGGGGGGGTAGGGGGTAGGGGGGGGTAGGAGGTAGGGGGGGGTAGGGGGTAGGGGGGGGTAGGGGGTAGGTGGGGGGTAGGGGGTAGAGGGGTAGGAGGGGGTAGGGGGTAGGGGGGGGGTAGGGGGTAGGGGGGGGATAGGGGGTGGGGGGGTAGGGGGGGATAGGGGGTAGGGGGGGATAGGGGGTAGGGGGGGGATAGGGGGTGGGGGGGTAGGGGGGGATAGGGGGTAGGGGGGGGTAGGGGGTAGGGGGGGGTAGGGGGTAGGGGGGGATAGGGGGTAGGGGGGGATAGGGGGTAGGGGGGGGATAGGGGGTGGGGGGGTAGGGGGGGATAGGGGGTAGGGGGGGGTAGGGGGTAGGGGGGGTAGGGGGTAGGGGGGGGTAGGGGGTAGGGGGGGGTAGGGGGTAGGGGGGGGATAGGGGGTAGGGGGGGGATAGGGGGTGGGGGGGGTAGGGGGTAGGGGGGGGGTAGGGGGTAGGGGGGGGATAGGGGGTAGGGGGTAAGGGGGGGTAGGGGGTAGGGGGGGGGTAGGGGTGGGGGGGGTAGGGGGTAGGGGGGGGTAGGGGGTAGGGGGGGGTAGGGGGTAGGGGGGGATAGGGGGTAGGGGGTAAGGGGGGGTAGGGGGTAGGGGGGGGTAGGGGGGATAGGGGGTAGGGGGTAGGGGGTGGGGGGGGTAGGGGGTAGGGGGGGTAGGGGGGTAGGGGGGGATAGGGGGTAGGGGGGGTAGGGGGGGGATAGGGGGTAGGGGGGGTAGGGGGTAGAGGGGGGGTAGGGGGTAGGGGGGTAGGGGGTAGGGGGGGTAGGGGGTAGGGGGGGTAGGGGGTTGGGGGGTAGGGGGGGGTAGTGGGTGGGGGGGGTAGGGGGGGTAGGGGGGGTAGGGGGGTAGGGGGGTAGGGGGTGGGGGGGGTAGGGGGTGGGGGGGGTAGGGGGTAGGGGGTAGGGGGGGTAGGGGGTAGGGGGGGTAGGGGGTGGGGGGGGTAGGGGGTGGGGGGGGGTAGGGGGTGGGGGGGGTAGGGGGGTAGGGGGTAGGGGGTAGGGGGGGTAGGGGGTAGGGGGTAGGGGGGGTAGGGGGGGTAGGGGGTAGGGGGGGTAGGGGGTGGGGGGTAGGAGGGGGGTAGGAGGGGGTTAGGAGGGGGGAGGGGGAGGGGGAGGGGGGGTAGGGGGTAGGGGGGGTAGGGGGTAGGGGGGGTAGGGGGTAGGGAGGGGTAGGGGGTAGGGGGGGTAGGGGGGTAGGGGGGTAGGGGGTAGGGGGGGTAGGGGGTAGGGGGGGTAGGGGGTGGGGGGGTAGGGGGGGTAGGGGGGGATAGGGGGTAAGGGGGGGTAGGGGGTAGGGGGGGTAGGGGGGGTAGGGGGTAGGGGGTAGGGGGGGTAGGGGGTGGGGGGGGTAGGGGGTAGGGGGGGTAGGGGGTAGGGGGGGATAGGGGGTAGGGGGGGTGGGGGGTAGGGGGGGTAGGGGGTAGGGGGGGGTAGGGGGGGTAGGGGGTAGGGGTAGAGGGGGGTGTAGGGGGGGTAGGGGGTAGGGGGGGTAGGGGGTAGGGGGTAGGAGGGGGGTGGGGGGTAGGAGGGGGTGGGGTGTAGGAGGGGAGAGGGGGGTAGGAGGGGGAGGGGGGTAGGAGGGGGAGGGGAGGGGGAGGGGGGTAGGAGGGGGAGGGGGGTAGGAGGGGGAGGGGGGTAGGATGGGGTAGGGGGTAGGGGGTAGGGAGGGGGTAGGGGGTAGGAGGGGGTAGGGGTAGGAGGGGGGAGGGGGGTAGGAGGGGGGAAGGAAGGGGGAGGGGGTGGGAGGGGGTGGGAGGGGGTAGGAGGGTAGGGGGTAGGAGGGGGGGAGGGGGGTAGGAGGGGGGGAGGGGGGTAGGGGGGGTAGGGGGTAGGAGGGGGGTAGGGGGGGAGGGGGTAGGAGGGGGGGGAGGGGGTAGGAGGGGGGTGGGGGGGGGTAGGGGGTAGGAGGGGGGTAGGGGGGAGGAGGGGGGTGTAGGGGGAGGGGGTGGGGGGTAGGGGGGGAGGGGGTGGGGGGTAGGAGGGGATTGGGGTAGGGGGTAGATGGGGTGGAGGGGGGTAGGGGGTAGGAGGGGTGGGGGGAGGGGGGTGAGGGGGGTGAGGGAGTGGGGGAGGGGGGTAGGAGGGGGGGAGGGGGGGAAGGGGGTGGGAGGGGGGGTAGGGGGGACCCTTCACTGGCTCATAGCTCCAAGCTGCAATAGGCAGTCCAAGGTCTCCTGCACTGCCAGACGGAGACCACCCGCAACTTGAGGGACTGCCACTCATCTTCTGTCTGGGACCCCCTCCAACCGGATGGCATCAATGATGACTTTTCTGGTTTCCGTTAGGGACCCCGTGGATTCCACTCCGTTTGGTGGACTGTACCAAAACTTTTTGTCTGGCCAGACCATTTTATTCTGCAGAATTGTGAGTTATCTCCCAGAGATGCTCTCTCTCGTCTCTCTCGCTCTATGAAAGCTGCCAGAGAGACTGACTGCTTGTTTCAAAGCTATTCCTTTGTCTTGTTCAAACATGGGCGGAGATACATTTGGCCCAATCAAAAGTTCACACAATACATTCTTACCAATGCAATTGCTCCGAAGTACAAATGTTAACCCTTTCCTTTCTCAACCCCTCCTGCCTCCATCTTCTTCCTCCTTTCTTCTTCCTCTGTCTCTCTCTTCCCTTTTCCGTCACCTTTCACAGAGCCAAGATCAGTTCTCACCTTTCCTCTTATCATATCCAATTAACATCTTTTATCTGTTAGTCTATAATGCTCCCCCTCCCATTCTTCCCCCTTCATTTCCCCAGAATTTAATTCAGACGCCTGTCATTTCTCACTCGTACGAGGAAAGGCTCGAACTGTCAGTAATATATCTTTACCTCCCATGGATGCTGCAGGACCGCCTGTGTTCCTCCAGAATTTGAGATAAATTACTGGTCAACGGCAAAAAAAGAGTATTTAACATTGCACTGTGCTGATAAATAGGATTAGAAAATAATGGGATTTTAAAAATGACAGCACTGCCAGAGCGAGGAGAGGAAGCACAGTTCTCCTCCACGTGATTCTATCATCCAGTTCTACTACCAGGCTTCAAATGGCCTATTAAAGGAACTGACAGTAGTTTATTTTAAAATCCTGCCGCCCCAGGGTCTGGGACCAAGATGGCGGTGCCTACATTTGGCAGCTGCCACAAGGGATTGCAGACTCCAGGGACAGGCGCGGGACACCAGAAAAACAGGGAAACCACCCCTTGTTTGAGAAACAGAGCAAAGGAGATAACCCACCGGATGGTAACTACGGCGATGGACCAGTGAGGGGCTCAACGGCAGGTGTTGCTGTCATCAGGTGAGGAACCCATGCAGTCTGGTGGCCACTACGGATGAAGGATTTGAACCAGGCTGGAGACTGGCTGAAGGGGGTAGCAGGTGTGTCGGATCCAGAAGGCGAGAGTGCTGAAGGTTTTCTAATCATGTTGGAGGTTTGTATCTGGAGCTTGAGTTGCTGATAGTTTGGACTGGAGTTTGTTTGGCTGCAGGAGCACTGGAGGCTTGGTGACTGTAAGAAGTGCCCAGAAATTTCTGTGGATGGTGAATCTGTCTGCCTTAGGGCAGACGAAAGCAAATTTTGTGTAATATTAAACCTGTTTTATTCCATGACAATAAAGGAATCTTGGAATATTGAGAACAGATAGGTACCTGAAGACATATGGATAGTGTGGGCCGAAGGCCTTTTTCCATGCTCCATGACTCAAGTTCAAGTTTCCCAGAAAAATATCCATTTTAAAATCACTTTGTAAGAGTTCCACCAGCATTTAGAGTGAGTTTTTAATACAACCACAGTGTCCGCAGGCTTCCATGTTTCACTGTGATGTTTTATGTTTAATCAGGAAACCTAAAGCTACTACAGATTTGTATTTGTGTGTGTAAAACAACAGCTTCAGCTGTGCAGCACTGGCCAGCTCAGCAGTGGCAAGTCTCGAATGGTTTACGTGTTCAAGTCTGGGGGAAGCAACAGTAGCCATGCCCTGTAGCTCTGAAGGGTAGGGAAAAGAAGCATTAATAATAAGGGGCTCTATAATTGGCGGGGGGGGGGGGTCAGACAAGCAATTCTGTGGATGTAGGAAAGAAACATGGATGGTGGTTTGCCTCCGAGGTGCCAGGGTCCGTGATATTTCAGATTGCGTCCAAGATATCCTGCAGTGAGAGGGAGAACAGCCAGAGATCGTGGTACATATTGGGACCAATGACATAGGTAGGAAAAGGGGTCCTGAAAAATTACTACAGGGACATAGGAAGGAAGTCGTAAAGCAGGACTGCAAAGGTAGTATTCTCGGGATTACTGTCTGTGCCAAGCGACAGTAAGTATAGGAATGGAATGAGATGGAGGATAAACACGTGGCTGAGGGATTCAGATTTCTGGATCACTGGGACCTCTTTTGGGGAAGGTGTGTCCTGTACAAAAAGTACAGGTTGTACTTGAAATCCCAGGGGGACTAATATCCTGGCGGGGAGGTTTGCTAAGGATTGTTGGGGATGGGAACCGAACTGAAGAGACTGGAGAAGAGGTAGTCGGCATACAAATAGAGAAAGCTTGGAGACCCGTGTGTGAGAGATAGGCAGGTGATAGAGAAGGGACGCGCTCAGATGGACGGTTAGAGATGTGTCTATCTTAACACAAGGAGTATTATGAACAAAGTGGATGAGCTTAGTGTGGATCAATACTTGGAGCTATGATATGGTGGCCATTACAGAGACTTGGATGGTTCAAGGACAGGAATAGTTACTTCAAGTGCCAGGTTTTCGATGTTTCAGAAAGGACAGGGAGGGAGGCAAGAGAGGGTGGGGGCATGGCCCTGTTGATCAGAAATAGTGTCATGGCTGCAGAAAAGGTGGACGTCATGGAGGGATTATCTACGAAGTCTCTGAGAGTGGAGGTTAGGAACAGGAAGGGGTCAATAATGTTACTGGCTGTTTTTTATAGGCTGCCCAATAGGAACGGGGATATCGAGGAGCAGATAGGGAAACAGATCCTGGAAAGGTTTAATAATAAGTTCTCGTGATGGGGGATTTTAATTTCCCAAATAGCAATTGGCATCTCTCTAGAACAAGGGATTTAGATGGGGTGGAGTCTGTTGGGTGTGTTCAGGAACATATCTTGACACAATATGTAGATATGCCTACAAGAGGAGAGACTGTAATTGATTTGGTGTTGGGAAATGAACCTGGTCAGATGCCAGATCTCTTGGTGGGAGAGCTTTGTGATCATAATTCAAACTCCTTTACAACAGCATTGGAGAGAGGAGGAACAGACAAGTTAGAAATGTGTTTAATTGGAGTAAGGGGAATTATGAGGCTGTAGCGTGGAGAAGAACGACATGCACACCAAAGCCTTGAATTCAAATCTGGTTTATTGCACTGGCTGTTGTGTTTATCTGAGTCCCAGGCGCTGACATCGGCACCGTGTCATCAGAGCGCCAGTCTGGGATTGGCTAGCGTTCCCACCACAGCTCGCTGTCTTCTCGCCTTGCGGGGAGGTCACTTAGGATGATGGCCATTTTGTGGGCCAGTCCACGTCTTCATACGCGAGCTGCTACATTATCCCCCCCGCCACCCCCCCCCCAGGCTGTTGTCTGTTGACTTAGGCAGTCTGCCCCTGCGTCGCAGGGGAGGAGTTGGCTGGCCACGTGGTGAGGGTTGTTGTGGGACCAGGGACCCCAGTTTTCGCTGCGTTCTCAAGGGTGGCCGCAGGGTCTTCTGGGCATTTGTCAGGGGCCAGGAGTTTCCCCAGTATGATTAAAGTGCCGTAGACCATCTCCGCACTGAGGTATTGGAGTCTTCCTTCAGTGCAGTGTGATTCCCTCTGCAGGACCCAAGGCATTTCATCCACCCTGTTGGGACCGTTGAGCCAGGCCATCAAGGCTGCCTTCAGGTGCCTGTGAAACAACTCCACCAACCCGTTTGCCTGAGGGTGGTATACTGTGGTGTGGTGGAGCTGTGTCCCCATGAAATTAGCTGCCTAGAGCCCAGAAGTAAATTGTGCCACCCTGTCTGAGGTTAGGTGTTCTGGACCCCCAAAATCTAGACGAGTGCCCTGGCGCAGGTTTCTGTGATAGTATCAGTCAGCAGGATCACCTCAGGCCACCTCATGGAGCGGTCATCCATAGTAAGTAGGTATCTCGCCCTAAGGGAACCTGGTAGCCACCCTACTATATCGATAATGTACGTGACTGAACCTGCGCTGCGCTGGTTCAAATGTCTGTGTAGGTGCCTTCATGTAAGTCTGCACTTTTGAGGACTGGCAATGCGTGCAGGTCTTGGTCCACTAGCTGACCTGCTTTCACAGACAAACATGCTAGCCACCATCTTGATGGTGGCTCGTATGGCCAGATGTGCCAGGTTGTGCATGGTGTCAAAAACCTGGCGCCTCCATATGGCCGGAATGATGGGGTGAGGACTGTCGATTGAGACATCGCATAGTAGTTACCTTGGCCGATGGGGACGTCTTCCACTCTGAGACTGGAGATGACTTTCTTATAGTCAATCTTAGGATCCTGCTGCTGTGCCTTGGTGAGACCACGTAGTCGACCCGCTGGGACATGGCATGGAATGACTCAATCGCAGGGCACATAGCTTTTCCCCATGATGCATTCTATGTCCATTGTAAATTTGGACACCTTGGATCCGTAGGAATTGGACCAATAGCTTATGGAAGGCAAAGGTCAATGGCTTCTGATCAGTGAAGATCTTAAGTTGCCAACCTTCCAAATAGTAAGAAAGTATCAGACTGCCAGGTACAGCACCAATATCTCTTGTCCAAAAGTACTGTATTTGAGCTCTGGTGGGTGATGTCTGCTGAAAAAGGCCAGGGGTTGCCACTGGCCAATTAGCTGTTTCAGTATGCCTCCTACCACCATGCTGGGGGAGGGGGGGTTGATTGTCAGAGTGGTAGGTGCCTCTGGTCTGGGGTGTACCAGGAGGGTGGCATTGGCCAGCCCATCTTTGGCGTTCTGGAATGTCCTCGAAGACTCATTGTCTCTGGTAATGTCCTTCGACTTGCCTGCCATCAGTGCAAAGAGGGGGTGCATGATGCAGGCCACTGCCGGTATGGACCTGTGGTAAATATTTATCATACCGGCAATTCCCATAGCCCCTTTACTGTTAGTGGCTTGGCGAAGTGCAAATTGCTTCGGCCTTCTTAGGGAGGGGTATTGCCTGGGTTTGTTTACTCTGAGCCCCGGGAAATCAATAGTGCCCAGGCCGAATTGTTAAGCCATATTCACTGAACCAGGTGCACAGTTGTCTCAGGTGGGCGGCATAGTCTGCGGCTGCAGCTCACGATGAGAATATGATCCAAATACATAAACGCAAATGGGAGGTCCCGGCCCACTGCATCCATCAGTCACTGGAAAGTTTGTGCCACATTTTCAGCCTGAAGGGCATCCGTAGGAATTGGAACAGGCCAAAGGGGGGGTTATAATCATGGTCTTGGGGACATCCTGGAGGTGAACTGGGATTTGGTGGTACCCCCGGATGAGTTCCACCTTGAAAAACACCCATGCAGGTTGGCGGCAAAGTCTTGGATGTGATCACAGGATATCTGTCGGCGAGGTGGCCTCGTTGAGGCGGTGGTAGTTGCCACATGATCTCCACCCCCTGCTGTTTTCAGCACCAAGTGGAGGGGGAGGCCCAGGGACTGTCGGAGCACCACACAATCCCTAGCTCTTGAACTCCTCCTTAGCTTTTCGGGAGGGAGCCAGTGTGCCTTGGCGTAGAGCGAGGAGCCCTCAGTCAGAATGTGGTGCCTTACCCCATGCTTTGGCTCAGCCGCAGAGAACTGTGACGCCACTATTGAGGTAAGCTCTGCCAGGATGTGGGCAGACTTGCTGTCAGAAAGTGTTATACACAATGATGCAGCCAGCCTGTAAAAAAAAAAATAAGATGGGTGCTGGTAATCTTGCCCTCCTCAACCTCCCTAGGAAGTGTTGGCGTGGCTTCATTTTACCTTACCATTAACAATTCATTGCATGTGTTCGTAACTGCCAGTATTAAGCCATTTCCACTTGTCCATTTTTTATTTGCATCTCTTCTCTCCCTTCTCTCCTACAGAAAACTAATTTGCATCTCTTTTCCCAGGTCTGATAAAGGGACTTAGATCTGAAATATTGTTTCTCTTTCCACATAGGCTGTGTGGCCTGATGAGTGTTACAGCATTTTTAGTTTTTATTTTATACACATTTTGTTCATTTTATTTTTACACTACCTGTTGTATTTATGTATGGGTTGTCTAACCTCTTTGGCTTGGCTTCGCGGATGAAGATTTATGGAGGGGGTAAAAAGTCCACGTCAGCTGCAGGCTCGTTTGTGGCTGACAAGTCCGATGCGGGACAGGCAGACACGATTGCAGCGGTTGCAGGGGAAAATTGGTTGGTTGGGGTTGGGTGTTGGGTTTTTCCTCCTTTGCCTTTTGTCAGTGAGGTGGGCTCTGCGGTCTTCTTCAAAGGAGGTTGCTGCCCGCCAAACTGTGAGGCGCCAAGATGCACGGTTTGAGGCGTTATCAGCCCACTGGCGGTGGTCAATGTGGCAGGCACCAAGAGATTTCTTTAGGCAGTCCTTGTGCCTTTTCTTTGGTGCACCTCTGTCACGGTGGCCAGTGGAGAGCTCGCCATATAACACGATCTTGGGAAGGCGATGGTCCTCCATTCTGGAGACGTGACCCATCCAGCGCAGCTGGATCTTCAGCATCGTGGACTCGATGCTGTCGACCTCTGCCATCTCGAGTACTTCGACGTTAGGGATGTAAGCGCTCCAATGGATGTTGAGGATGGAGCGGAGACAACGCTAGTGGAAGCATTCTAGGAGCCGTAGGTGGTGCCGGTAGAGGACCCATGATTCGGAGCCGAACAGGAGTGTGGGTATGACAACGGCTCTGTATACGCTTATCTTTGTGAGGTTTTTCAGTTGGTTGTTTTTCCAGACTCTTTTGTGTAGTCTTCCAAAGGCGCTATTTGCCTTGGCGAGTCTGTTGTCTATCTCATTGTCGATCCTTGCATCTGATGAAATGGTGCAGCCGAGATAGGTAAACTGGTTGACCGTTTTGAGTTTTGTGTGCCCGATGGAGATGTGGGGGGGCTGGTAGTCATGGTGGGGAGCTGGCTGATGGAGGACCTCAGTTTTCTTCAGGCTGACTTCCAGGCCAAACATTTTGGCAGTTTCCGCAAAGCAGGACGTCAAGCGCTGAAGAGCTGGCTCTGAATGGGCAACTAAAGCGGCATCGTCTGCAAAGAGTAGTTCACGGACAAGTTTCTCTTGTGTCTTGGTGTGAGCTTGCAGGCGCCTCAGATTGAAGAGACTGCCATCCGTGCGGTACCGGATGTAAACAGCGTCTTCATTGTTGGGGTCTTTCATGGCTTGGTTCAGCATCATGCTGAAGAAGATTGAAAAGAGGGTTGGTGCGAGAACACAGCCTTGCTTCACGCCATTGTTAATGGAGAAGGGTTCAGAGAGCTCATTGCTGTATCTGACCCGACCTTGTTGGTTTTCGTGCAGTTGGATAATCATGTTGAGGAACTTTGGGGGACATCCGATGCGCTCTAGTATTTGCCAAAGCCCTTTCCTGCTCACGGTGTCGAAGGCTTTGGTGAGGTCAACAAAGGTGATGTAGAGTCCTTTGTTTTGTTCTCTGCACTTTTCTTGGAGCTGTCTGAGGGCAAAGACCATGTCAGTAGTTCCTCTGTTTGCGACTGGTTTGCGACTGGTTTGACGAAAACAGCCAGGAAATCCAGGAGCTGCTGGCAAAGAAGCGAGCTGCCCACCAGGCTCACCTTACAAAGCCGTCCTGTCCAGAGAAGAAACAAGCCTTCCGTCGCGCATGCAGCCATCTTCAGCGCAAACTCTGGGAGATCCAAAATGAGTGGTGGACTAGCCTCGCCAAAGGAACCCAGCTCAGCGCGGACATTGGCGACTTCAGGGGTTTCTACGAGGCTCTAAAGGCTGCGTACGGCCCCTCACCCCAAGTCCAAAGCCCGCTGCGCAGCTCAGACGGCAAAGTCCTCCTCAGCGACAAGATCTCCATCCTCAACCGATGGTCAGAACACTTCCAATCTCTTTTCAGTGCCAACCGCTCAGTCCAAGATTCCGCCCTGCTCCAGCTCCCTCAACAGCCCCTAAGGCTAGAGCTGGATGAGGTTCCCACCCTGGATGAGACATATAAGGCAATCGAACAACTGAAAAGTGGCAAAGCAGCAGGTATGGATGGAATCCCCCCAGAAGTCTGGAAGGCTGGCGGCAAAACTCTGCATGCCAAACTGCATGAGTTTTTCAAGCTTTGTTGGGACCAAGGTAAACTGCCTCAGGATCTTCGTGATGCCACCATCATCACCCTATACAAAAACAAAGGCGAGAAATCAGACTGCTCAAACTACAGGGGAATCACGTTGCTCTCCATTGCAGGCAAAATCTTCGCTAGGATTCTACTAAATAGAATAATACCTAGTGTCGCCGAGAATATTCTCCCAGAATCACAGTGCGGCTTTCGCGCAAACAGAGGATCTACTGACATGTCTAACCTAGATAGCATACAAAACAACGTTTTTCACTTTTTCCTCAGTGTTTGTGACAATATACAATTCAATTCAACATCAAGGAGCACATTTGCTCGATCTTCTTGTTAGTTTCGTTAGATATTTGTTACTTTTGCCTCAGTGCTGGCCAAGAAGCTGCAAAATCTAAGCTTCTGTACCCCACTCTGCAACTGGATCCTTGACTTTCTCATTGGAAGACCACAGTCAGTTTGAATTGGAAACAATATCTCCTCCTCACTGCTCATCAACACAGGTGCACCCTAAGAATGCATTTACTAGCCCATTGCTCTTCTCGTTATACACCCATAACTGTGCGGCCAGGCACAATTCCAAAGCCATCTACAAGTTTGCCGATAGCACCATAGTTGTCAGCAGAATCACAAATGGCAATGAGGAAGTGTACAGGAGCGAGATAGATCAGCTCGTTGAATGGTGTAACGACAACAACCTGGTGTTCAACATCAGCAAAACCAAGGAAATGATTTTGGACTTCAGGAGGAAGTCAGGAGAACATGACACAGTCCTCATCGAGGGCTCAATAGTGGAGAGGGTCAAGGACTTCAAATTCCTGGGTATCAACATCTCTGAGGATCTATCCAGGAGCCTCCACTTTGCCACCGAAAACTCTCGTAAACCTCTACAAGTGAACCATGGAGAGCATTTTGGCTGGTTATATCACTGCCTGGTATGGAGGTGCGAAACCTCAGGACAAGAATAAACTCCAGATGGTTGTTAACTCGACAGGGGACATCACAGGCACCAGACTCCACTCCATTGAGGACATCTACATGAGGTGATGCCTTAAAAAAGTAGCCTCTATCCACCCACCACCCAGGCCATGCCCTTTTCATTCTGCTATTGTCTACTTCACCCCATCCACCCCACCTTCCCCCCATTCTCATCCATCCCACCTGCCCCCATTCTCGTACAACCCACCTCCCCATTCTCGTCCACCCCACCTCTCCCCATTCTCATCCTCATCCACCCCACCTCTCCCCTATTCTCATCCTCCCTATTCTCATCCAACCCACCTCCCCATTCTCATCCTCATCCGCCCCACCTCCCCTATTCTCATCCTCCCCTCCACCCCATTCTCATCCACCCTTCCTCCCCATTCTCATCCACCCCACCTCTCCCCATTCTCATCCACCCTTCCTCCCCATTCTCATCCACCCCACCTCTCCCCATTCTCATCCTCCCCTCCTCCCCATTCTCATCCACCCTTCCTCCCCATTCTCATCCACCCCACCTCTCCCCATTCTCATCCTCCCCTCCTCCCCATTCTCCTCCACCCTTCCTCCCCATTCTCATCCACCCCACCTCTCCCCATTCTCATCCTCCCCTCCTCCCCATTCTCCTCCACCCTTCCTCCCCATTCTCATCCACCCCACCTCTCCCCATTCTCATCCTCCCCTCCTCCCCATTCTCATCCACCCCACCTCTCCCCATTCTCATCCTCCCCTCCTCCCCATTCTCATCCTCCCCTCCTCCCCATTCTCATCCACCCCACCTCTCCCCATTCTCCTCCACCCTTCCTCCCCATTCTCATCCACCCCACCTCTCCCCATTCTCATCCTCCCCTCCTCCCCATTCTCATCCTCCCCTCCTCCCCATTCTCATCCTCCCCTCCTCCCCATTCTCATCCACCCCACCTCTCCCCATTCTCATCCTCCCCTCCTCTCCCCATTCTCATCCTCCCCTCCTCCCCATTCTCCTCCTCCCCTCCTCCCCATTCTCCTCCACCCTTCCTCCCCATTCTCATCCACCCCACCTCTCCCCATTCTCATCCTCCCCTCCACCCCATTCTCATCCACCCTTCCTCCCCATTCTCATCCACCCCACCTCTCCCCATTCTCATCCACCCCACCTCTCCCCATTCTCATCCTCCCCTCCTCCCCATTCTCATCCTCCCCTCCTCCCCATTCTCATCCTCCCCTCCTCCCCATTCTCATCCACCCCACCTCTCCCCATTCTCATCCTCCCCTCCTCTCCCCATTCTCATCCTCCCCTCCTCCCCATTCTCCTCCACCCTTCCTCCCCATTCTCCTCCACCCCACCTCTCCCCATTCTCATCCTCCCCTCCACCCCATTCTCCTCCACCCTTCCTCCCCATTCTCATCCACCCCACCTCTCCCCATTGTCATCCTCCCCTCCTCCCCATTCTCATCCTCCCCTCCTCCCCATTCTCATCCTCCCCTCCTCCCCATTCTCATCCTCCCCTCCTCCCCATTCTCATCCTCCCCTCCTCCCCATTCTCATCCACCCCACCTCTCCCCATTCTCATCCTCCCCATCTCTCCCCATTCTCATCCTCCCCTCCACCCCATTCTCATCCACCCTTCCTCCCCATTCTCATCCATCCCACCTCTCCCCATTCTCATCCACCCCACCTCTCCCCATTCTCATCCACCCCACCTCTCCCCATTCTCATCCACCCCACCTCTCCCCATTCTCATCCACCCCACCTCTCCCCATTCTCATCCTCCCCCATTCTCATCCTCCCCTCCTCCCCATTCTCATCCTCCCCTCCTCCCCATTCTCATCCTCCCCTCCTCCCCATTCTCATCCACCCCTCCTCCCCATTCTCATCCTCCCCTCCTCCCCATTCTCATCCACCCCTCCTCCCCATTCTCATCCACCCCTCCTCCCCATTCTCATCCACCCCACCTCTCCCCATTCTCATCCAGCCCCCCCCCCCCCCGATTTACTCAACTACTCCATTGGATTATTTAATTTGTAACAGTATTTAAGAAGACCCACTAAGTGCAGCAGATAAGTATGGAGTCGGTTCTTTGTCTGCCAGCGAGGCTAATGATTGGTGGAAGCCCGCGCCTGCGCCCCAATCACGACGAGGAGCGGCGGCGGCGGCGGCTCCTTCCCCATTCCCATTGGTGGAAGCCCGCGCCTGCGCCCCAATCACGACGAGGAGCGGCGGCGGCGGCTCCTTCCCCATTCCCATTGGTGGAAGCCCGCGCCTGCGCCCCAATCACGACGAGGAGCGGCGGCAGCTCCTTCCCCATTCCCATTGGTGGAAGCCCGCGCCTGCGCCCCAATCACGACGAGGAGCGGCGGCTCGAGCCTTCCTGAGTGCGGTGGCCAGCATGGCGTCGGCCGTGGTCTCGGGGGCCAGCGGGCTGGAGCGGAAGAAGTTCGAATACTTTTCGTCCATCAACCCGATGGCGAGGAAGATCATGCTGGAGAAGCAGAAGATCCGGGAGAAGTACGGGGCGCGCTGGGACACGCTGGACGTCCGGGAGCAGGACGAGATCATCGACGGCTGGATGGTGGAGCCGCAGATCCGCGGCCGCTACAGCCTGCACCGGGTGCCGCGGCAGGAGACCGGCTGCTTCCCCAGGCTGCAGCTGCAGACGGGCCAGAAGATCGTGCACTTCGGAGAGGGGGTGAGGCTGGCGGGCGTGGGACGTCCGGCCCGGGCGGCGAGCGGGGTCGCCGGGCCCCCGGCCGTTCCCCACCCCTCTCTGCGAGTCCCTCGCCGCAGTGTGTGGGGAGTGACACCCTCCTCCTCACTTTCTTCCACCAATAGTGTTTCTTCTTTCCACTGATTTACAGGCCCTTTGGCCCACAAATGACTAGGCTTTCCCATGGGAATGGATGAGAATGGGGACGAGGGGAGGATGAGAATAGGGGAGGTGGGGTGGATCAGAATGGGGAGGAGGGGAGGATGAGAATGCGGTGGATGAGAATAGGGGAGGTGGGGTGGATGAGAATAGGGGTGGGTGGGGTGGATCAGAATGGGGAGGAGGGGAGGATGAGAATGCGGTGGATGAGAATAGGGGAGGTGGGGTGGATCAGAATAGGGGTGGGTGGGGTGGATCAGAATGTGGAGGAGAGGAGGATGAGAATGCGGTGGATGAGAATAGGGGAGGTGGGGTGGATCAGAATGGGGAGGAGGGGAGGATGAGAATGCGGTGGATGAGAATAGGGGAGGTGGGGTGGATCAGAATGGGGAGGAGGGGAGGATGAGAATGCGGTGGATGAGAATAGGGGAGGTGGGGTGGATCAGAATGGGGAGGAGGGGAGGATGAGAATGCGGTGGATGAGAATAGGGGAGGTGGGGTGGATCAGAATGGGGAGGTGGGGTGGATCAGAATGGGGAGGAGGGGAGGATGAGAATAGGGGAGGTGGGGTGGATCAGAATGGGGAGGATGAGAATGCGGTGGATGAGAATAGGGGAGGTGGGGTGGATCAGAATGGGGAGGATGAGAATGCAGTGGATGAGAATAGGGGAGGTGGGGTGGATCAGAATGGGGAGGAGGGGAGGATGAGAATGCAGTGGATGAGAATAGGGGAGGTGGGGTGGATCAGAATGGGGAGGAGGGGAGGATGAGAATAGGGGAGGTGGGGTGGATCAGAATGGGGAGGAGGGGAGGATGAGAATGCGGTGGATGAGAATAGGGGAGGAGGGGTGGATGAGAATGCGGTGGATGAGAATAGGGGAGGTGGGGTGGATGAGAATGGGGAGGAGGGGAGGATGAGAATAGGGGAGGTGGGGTGGATCAGAATGGGGAGGATGAGAATGCGGTGGATGAGAATAGGGGAGGTGGGGTGGATCAGAATGGGGAGGATGAGAATGCAGTGGATGAGAATAGGGGAGGTGGGGTGGATCAGAATGGGGAGGAGGGGAGGATGAGAATGCAGTGGATGAGAATAGGGGAGGTGGGGTGGATGAGAATGCGGTGGATGAGAATAGGGGAGGTGGGGTGGATGAGAATATGGGTGGGTGGGGTGGATCAGATTGGGGAGGAGGGGAGGATGAGAATGCGGTGGATGAGAATAGGGGAGGTGGGGTGGATCAGAATGGGGAGGAGGGGAGGATGAGAATGCGGTGGATGAGAATAGGGGAGGTGGGGTGGATCAGAATGGGGAGGATGAGAATGCAGTGGATGAGAATAGGGGAGGTGGGGTGGATCAGAATGGGGAGGAGGGGAGGATGAGAATGCGGTGGATGAGAATAGGGGTGGGTGGGGTGGATCAGAATGTGGAGGAGAGGAGGATGAGAATGCGGTGGATGAGAATAGGGGAGGTGGGGTGGATCAGAATGGGGAGGAGGGGAGGATGAGAATGCGGTGGATGAGAATAGGGGAGGTGGGGTGGATCAGAATGGGGAGGAGGGGAGGATGAGAATGCGGTGGATGAGAATAGGGGAGGTGGGGTGGATCAGAATGGGGAGGAGGGGAGGATAAGAATAGGGGAGGTGGGGTGGATCAGAATGGGGAGGATGAGAATGCGGTGGATGAGAATAGGGGAGGTGGGGTGGATCAGAATGGGGAGGATGAGAATGCAGTGGATGAGAATAGGGGAGGTGGGGTGGATCAGAATGGGGAGGAGGGGAGGATGAGAATGCAGTGGATGAGAATAGGGGAGGTGGGGTGGATCAGAATGGGGAGGAGGGGAGGATGAGAATAGGGGAGGTGGGGTGGATCAGAATGGGGAGGAGGGGAGGATGAGAATGCAGTGGATGAGAATAGGGGAGGTGGGGTGGATCAGAATGGGGAGGATGAGAATAGGGGAGGTGGGGTGGATCAGAATGGGGAGGAGGGGAGGATGAGAATGCGGTGGATGAGAATAGGGGAGGTGGGGTGGATGAGAATGGGGAGGAGGGGAGGATGAGAATAGGGGAGGTGGGGTGGATCAGAATGGGGAGGATGAGAATGCGGTGGATGAGAATAGGGGAGGTGGGGTGGATCAGAATGGGGAGGATGAGAATGCAGTGGATGAGAATAGGGGAGGTGGGGTGGATCAGAATGGGGAGGAGGGGAGGATGAGAATGCAGTGGATGAGAATAGGGGAGGTGGGGTGGATGAGAATGCGGTGGATGAGAATAGGGGAGGTGGGGTGGATCAGAATGGGGAGGAGGGGAGGATGAGAATGCGGTGGATGAGAATAGGGGAGGTGGGGTGGATCAGAATGGGGAGGAGGGGAGGATGAGAATGCGGTGGATGAGAATAGGGGAGGTGGGGTGGATCAGAATGGGGAGGATGAGAATGCAGTGGATGAGAATAGGGGAGGTGGGGTGGATCAGAATGGGGAGGAGGGGAGGATGAGAATGCGGTGGATGAGAATAGGGGAGGTGGGGTGGATGAGAATAGGGGTGGGTGGGGTGGATCAGAATGTGGAGGAGAGGAGGATGAGAATGCGGTGGATGAGAATAGGGGAGGTGGGGTGGATCAGAATGGGGAGGAGGGGAGGATGAGAATGCGGTGGATGAGAATAGGGGAGGTGGGGTGGATCAGAATGGGGAGGAGGGGAGGATGAGAATGCGGTGGATGAGAATAGGGGAGGTGGGGTGGATCAGAATGGGGAGGAGGGGAGGATGAGAATAGGGGAGGTGGGGTGGATCAGAATGGGGAGGATGAGAATGCGGTGGATGAGAATAGGGGAGGTGGGGTGGATCAGAATGGGGAGGATGAGAATGCAGTGGATGAGAATAGGGGAGGTGGGGTGGATCAGAATGGGGAGGAGGGGAGGATGAGAATAGGGGAGGTGGGGTTGGGAATGGATGAGAATGGGGACGAGGGGAGGATGAGAATAGGGGAGGTGGGGTGGATCAGAATGGGGAGGAGGGGAGGATGAGAATGCGGTGGATGAGAATAGGGGAGGTGGGGTGGATGAGAATGTGGAGGAGGGGAGGATGAGAATAGGGGAGGTGGGGTGGATCAGAATGGGGAGGATGAGAATGCGGTGGATGAGAATAGGGGAGGTGGGGTGGATCAGAATGGGGAGGATGAGAATGCAGTGGATGAGAATAGGGGAGGTGGGGTGGATCAGAATGGGGAGGAGGGGAGGATGAGAATGCAGTGGATGAGAATAGGGGAGGTGGGGTGGATGAGAATGCGGTGGATGAGAATAGGGGAGGTGGGGTGGATGAGAATATGGGTGGGTGGGGTGGATCAGAATGGGGAGGAGGGGAGGATGAGAATGCGGTGGATGAGAATAGGGGAGGTGGGGTGGATCAGAATGGGGAGGAGGGGAGGATGAGAATGCGGTGGATGAGAATAGGGGAGGTGCGGTGGATCAGAATGGGGAGGATGAGAATGCAGTGGATGAGAATAGGGGAGGTGGGGTGGATCAGAATGGGGAGGAGGGGAGGATGAGAATGCGGTGGATGAGAATAGGGGAGGTGGGGTGGATCAGAATGGGGAGGATGAGAATGCAGTGGATGAGAATAGGGGAGGTGGGGTGGATCAGAATGGGGAGGAGGGGAGGATGAGAATGCAGTGGATGAGAATAGGGGAGGTGGGGTGGATCAGAATGGGGAGGAGGGGAGGATGAGAATGCGGTGGATGAGAATAGGGGAGGTGGGGTGGATGAGAATATGGGTGGGTGGGGTGGATCAGAATGGGGAGGAGGGGAGGATGAGAATGCGGTGGATGAGAATAGGGGAGGTGGGGTGGATCAGAATGGGGAGGAGGGGAGGATGAGAATGCAGTGGATGAGAATAGGGGAGGTGGGGTGGATCAGAATGGGGAGGAGGGGAGGATGAGAATGCAGTGGATGAGAATAGGGGAGGTGGGGTGGATCAGAATGGGGAGGAGGGGAGGATCAGAATGCAGTGGATGAGAATAGGGGAGGAGGGGTGGATGAGAATGCGGTGGATGAGAATAGGGGAGGTGGGGTGGATCAGAATAGGGGGGGTGGGGTGGATCAGAATGGGGAGGATGAGAATAGGGGAGGTGGGGTGGATGAGAATAGGGGGGTGGGGTGGATCAGAATGGGGAGGAGGGGAGGATGAGAATGCAGTGGATGAGAATAGGGGAGGTGGGGTGGATCAGAATGGGGAGGAGGGGAGGATGAGAATGCGGTGGATGAGAATAGGGGAGGTGGGGTGGATCAGAATAGGGGGGGTGGGGTGGATCAGAATGGGGAGGATGAGAATAGGGGAGGTGGGGTGGATCAGAATGGGGAGGATGAAAATAGGGGGGTGGGGTGGATCAGAATGGGGAGGAGGGGAGGATGAGAATGCGGTGGATGAGAATGGGGACGAGGGGTGGATGAGAATAGGGGGGGTAGGGTGGATCAGAATGGGGAGGTGCGATGAGAATGGGGAGAGGTGCGGTGGATGGAAAATGGGGATGAGGGGGGATGAGAAGGGAGGATGAGAATAGGGGAGGTGCGGTGGATGAGAATAGGGGAGGTGGGATGAGAACGGGGAGGGAGGATGAGAATGGGGAGAGGTGCGGTGGATGGAAAATGGGGATGAGGGGGGATGAGAAAGGGGAGGTGTGGTGGATGAGAATAGGGGAGGTGGGATGAGAACGGGGAGGGAGGATGAGAATGGGGAGAGGTGCGGTGAATGGAAAATGGGGACGAGGGGAGGATGAGAATAGGGGAGGTGGGGTGGATGAGAATAGGGAAGGTGGGGTGGATGAGAATAGGGGGGTGGGGTGGATGAGAATGGGGACGAGGGGAGGATGAGAATAGGGGAGGTGGGGGGGATGGAGAATGGGGAAGGTGGGGGATGGAGAATGGGGAAGGTGGGGGGGGGATGGAGAATGGGGGAGGTGGGGTGGATGAGAATGGGAACGAGGGGAGCTATTTTCCTAAGCTCCATGTTCCCATCGTATGCGCCTCCACTAATGTTGGCAGCCCAGTCTACGCACTCACCACTCTGCGTTTTTTTTTAAATATCTTTTCCCTGACATTTCAGTACCATTCAGCCCTGGGAAAAAAGCTTATGACTATTTACATGATCAATGCTCTCATCACCTCTATCAGGTCACCTCTCCTCCTCCTTCGCTCAACGAGAAAAGACCAAGTTTACTCATCCCATTCTCCCTAAACCAGGCAACATCCTTGTAATCTCCTTTGCACCCTTTCTGTGGCTTCCACATTCTTCTGGTAGTGACCAGAAATGCACACAGTACTCCAAGTGGGGTCTGACCAGGGTCCTATATCGCTGCAACATTACCTCTGCTCCTTAATTCAATTCCGCGATTCTGAAGGCCAATACACCATATGTCGTCTTAACCACAGAGTCAACCTGCACAGCTGCTTTGAAGGTTCTATGGACTCAGACCCCAAGATCCCTCTGATCCTCCACACTGCCAATAGTCTTACCATTAATACTATATTCTCCCATCATATTTGACCTATCAAAATGAACCACTTCTCACTGATCTGGGTTGAACTCATCTGCCACTTCTCAGCCCAGTTTTGCATCCTATCAGTGGCCTGCTGTAACCTCTGACATCCCTCCACACTATTCACAACATTCCCAACCTTTGTGTCATCAGCAAATGTACTAACCCATCCCTCTACTTCCTCATCCATGTCATTTATAAAAAAATCACCAAGAGTAATAGTCCCAGAACAGATCCCTGAGGAACACCACTGACCTTCCTGCAGAATATATCTGTCTACTACTGCTCTTTGCCTTCTGTGGGCAAGCCAGTTCCGGATCTGCAAAGCAATGTCCCCTTGGATCCCATGTCTCCTTACTTTCTCAATAAGCCTGCCCCAACTTATCTCCCAAAAACATATGGGAGATACAAGCCAAATACATAATCTGTCACATTAATAATAAAAAAAATTATTGTTTTACCAAAACCATCGTCTTGGTTATTCCCATTGCTGCTGATCTAGTTTGTAACACCAGGGAATAAAATCCTAATTTTTTTTTAGATAAGCATACAGCACGGTAACAGGTCATTTCAGCCCGTGATTCTGTGCCACCCACTTTACACCCTATTAAGCCCTCGGTACATTTTTTTGAACAGTGGGAGGAAACGAGCCACCAGAGAAACCCCATGCAGAAACGTGGAGAATGTGCAAACTCCATACAGCGCAAGATTCAAACCCAAGTCTAGTCCCGATCGGTGACACTGTAAAGGCATTGTGCTAACTGCTACACCAACTGTGCTGCCTGTTTAACCTTGCCCTCTAACTCAGTTCCTGAAGTCTGGACAACATCCTTGTAAATATTCTTTGCACTCTCTCTATCTTATTGATGTATTTTCTGTGGAATAGGTGACCAAACCTGCACACAATACTCCAACTTTAGCATAACATCCCAGCTCCTACACTCGATAACTTTGATTAATGAGGGCCATTATGCCAAAATCTCTTTACAGCCCTGTCTACCTCTGACTCCACTTTCAGGGACTTGGGTATCTTTATTCCCTGGTCCCTGTTTTTCTGCACTCCTCATGTAGACCACATTCACAGCCTTTTCTTCATTAATTTTCCTGGTAACCTCCTCGAAAATGTCTTAAGATTGATTAAACATGACCTACCGTACACAGCCATGTTGGGTTGGCTATCCCTAATCAGTTTCTGGTTATCCAAATAATTGTATATCCAATCTTATAGAACACCTTCCAATAATTTAGCTACCACTTACATCAGGCTCTCCAGCCTGTAATTTCCATTGTTATTTTTGGAGCTTTTTAAACAGAACAACATGACCTACCCTCCAATCCTCTGGCACCTCACCCGTGGCTAAGGACATTTTAAATATTTCTGCCAGAGCCCCTGCAATTGCTACACTAGTCTCCCTCAAGGATGGAGGGAATATCTGGTCAGTCCCTGGGGATGTATCCACCCTTACATGCTTTAAGACAGCAAGCACTTCCTCCTCTTCAATTTGTACAGGTTTCATGACCTTACTGCTTGTTTTCCTTACTTCCCTTGACTCTGTTCGTTTCCTGAGTGAATACTGATGTTAAAAAGCATTTACTGTCTCCCCCAGTCTCTTTTCGTTCCATACAAAACCGACCACTTTGACCTTTAGGGGAACTAATTTTCTCCCTTCCTATTCCTTTGCTCGTAATAAACCCTCAGGATTTTCCTTCACATGATCTGCCAAAGCAATCTCATGTCTTCTTTTAGCCTTCCTTATTTTTTTCTTGCATTTTTTATAGTCTTCAAGTACCTCATTTGCTTCATATACCCGATATACACTCTCTCTTCTGAACCAGATTCCAATATCCTTCAAAATCCAAGGTTCCCTATGCCTGTTAAACTTGCCTTTATTCCTGACAGGAACATACAAACTCTTTTCTTTCAACATTTCACCTTTGAAGGTCCTCCACTTACTCACACATCCTTGCCCGAAAAACAACTTACCCCAATCCACCATTTAGATCCTTTCTCATTTCCTCAAAATTAATTTTTCTCCAATTTAGAATCTCAACCTGAGGCCCAGACCTATCCTTCTTCTTGAAACTAATGGCATTATAATCACTGGACCCAAAATGTTCCCCTACACATACTTCTGTCACCTGCCCTGTCTCATTCCCTCATAGGAGATCCAGTATTGCTGGTTGGTACTTCTATGTATTGATTTGGAAAACTGTTAAATATGTTCAGGAAAAACTCCAAAGTCCTTTTACAGTACGGGAGGCCCAGTCAATATGTGGAAAATAAAATCCCCTACAATCACAACTTTGTTTCCTGCAACAATTTGCTATCTCTCTACAGATTTGCTCCTCCAATTCTCGTTGACTATTGGGCAGTCTATAATACAACCCCATGAGTGTAGTCATACCTTTCCCATTCCTCAGCTCCACCATATACCCTCTCAGACCTGCCTGTGATATTTTATTTGGCGAGCATCTTCCCTGTTCTATCGTGTCTAAAGCAACAGAAGCCTAGAACATTGAGCTGCCGGTCCTGCCCCTCCTGAAACCAAGTTTCACTAATGGAAACAATGTCATAATTCCATGCTCTAAGCTCATCATCCTTTCCTACAGTACTCCTTGCATTGAAATATAAGCACCTGAGAACACTTCCACCACATGGTACTTCAAACAGTGCATGTATTTTTCACATCAGCTTTTCCCTCCTCTATCTACTTGGCATTCTGGTTCCCATCCCTCTGCAAATCCCTCTCCTCACAGCCCGTGTCAGTCTCAACACTGATCCCACTGCCCAGTGTCAGGTCCCACACTGATCCCACTGCTCCACTCTCTGCCTACAGCCCTGTGTCAGTTTCCATTCTGATCCGTACTTACAAATACAGTATCACAAAAAAGCTTTGCTAAGTATATAACATGGTGTTTGCACAATGACCACAACACATAACACTCAATTTCTCAGAACGTCTCGCGGACATTAAGCAGTGCATACCTGTATTTCATGACTTGCTTCTTTAAAAAAATTACTTTATCTTGATCTACTTAAGTGGAATGATTATATAGTAGAGAATTCAGGTGGTGCCACATTTCAGAATTTAACTATTTACTGGAGTTTCAGAATAATAATTATTTTCAGCTCTGTAATATGTATGATCTGTTTCAGCTCATTTTTGGTCATGTTGCTTCTGCTGGCAGATACTGTCCATGTGAATAACGGACAGAGCGCCCCTGTACTGTATTCGTGTTTCATTTGGGAAGGAATAACATGTTGAATGTTTATGGCCAAGAAATGTCATGAGCATTCTATGTGAACTACATAGATTTGGCTCACTTAACATTATTACAAAAATGCTCAATGAAATTTGCATTGCATTTAAAATGATTTTAAAAAAGTGTCAAGAGCATTGCAGTCTTTTCATCACATTTGACCAGCTGGTTCTTGGTATATTAGATAGACATGATGTCCTTCTGACCAATCTTTGTCCCAGGATGGCATGGGTTGAACTTTGATTCAACCAATATTTGTTTTTGCTAAAAGTCAGGGAATTAAATGTAACTAATGCAAAGGAATTAAGAAATGATCTGAGAATTTGTCTCCTTAAGAGCTCGATCAACTGAAAACATGTGTAATGAATGTAAGGTTATTTTGGTCTGTGGAAAAATTGCATTATCAAGGTTCTAGTGTTTAGTTTGAAATACTGAGACCAGGGTCTGCACTCCCTGCGTGGAGTTAAAAAAAACAAATCTGTAGCCCTGAAGAGTGCAGGCAGAAGTTTCCTTGTGATAAGTATTCTCACTTAAGTCATAAGAATGTAAATTATTAATTACCCCATTGGTACTGAATTGCTACATTATGATTTTTTTTAAAAAAATAGATACCCTGAGGTAATAAAAAAAAAAGTACATCCATGATTTTTTTCTTTATTTTCTATCTTATAGAGTAACAAATTGATTAATTTTCTATATTTTTTCATCTTAGGATATTACGTGGCAAGATGAACACTCAGCTCCATTCTCTTGGGAAACTAAGGTAAATCATGTATAACCTTGTTTCACCATGACAGAGTCTCTCATTTCCTTTCATAAAATGGACAAAATAATATCTTGTGCTAAAGTTTAAAAATTGGTTTTTATTTGTACAGTGAATAATTAAGAGTATTTCATTTTTCATTGGAAGGGGTGAAATTCTCGACTCTCGTTGAGAAAAGTAAATGCGCTCGACAATAAATTTAATTGTTCAGCATCGCGCTTACTGGCTACTGATTCCCACATGCTCTCGAACACATCAGGGCCGTAACTTCCCCACTTCCTTGAAACTTGCCAGGTTCACTGGAAAATTTATTGTCCTGTACTGTGTAACATCTTTTCAATTTAAAAAAAAGTGAGTAAGACTCTTGAGGTATTAAATGGAATCACTTCCAGTAGTCTGGAGAATTGCCAGTCCAATTATGCATGCAAGATTCATGGAGTTTTACTATTAACTATCACCTAAACAGCAATCTGAAAGTCCTACTGAGT
Source organism: Narcine bancroftii (assembly GCF_036971445.1). Classification (NCBI taxonomy): domain Eukaryota; kingdom Metazoa; phylum Chordata; class Chondrichthyes; order Torpediniformes; family Narcinidae; genus Narcine; species Narcine bancroftii. The sequence goes on from NC_091472.1 coordinate 16,701,385, forward strand.
TCCCTATTTCTCTAGTTTTGGCTTTTTCCTTTTCCCTCTGCCTCCTCTCCTCAGCTCTGCATCCACAGAGCCACCCCCTCCCCTAATCAATTATCACCTTTCCACTCCTGTCCTATCCACCCCCAATTATCACCTTAATCTGTTGGTCTGTGCTCTTCCACCAGCCCTTTCTTTCCTTCTCCCCAGTCTTTTAATTCAGGTGTCTCTCTGCTTCTCATACTTTGAAGCGCTTGGGCCTGAAATGTCAGTAATGCAGTATATCTTTGGCTCCTATGGATGCTGTGAGATCTACTGAGTTCCTCCAGCATTTATGTTTTTCTGCAATCTCAGCTTTAGACTTTTGTGTTTCACCCTTCATATCAAGTTAAAATGGTTGTCTTTCTCAAATTTCTTCTTTAATGTCAGGAACTTCCTGCTGACATCATTTTTATGGCTGCAATCCACAGATTTTTGCTATTTAAGTGGGTCAGTAACCACAGGTAGTAGCGTTGTTAGAATAGATTACCCACCATCTTCACTTAGTAATTGAGCTGGCTTCAGACTAAGAACCTGCTCCTGCTGAGTTCATTCATTTGTACGTTTGGGCAAATGGAGTGCGTCAGTTCGCTAACTCTACAATTCAGACTTGTGAGGAAGAAACTTGCGCGTTGTCATTCTGTAACTAGCTTCATTTGCTTTTGAAATTCTAATGTGAATTGTCAAAATAATTTGTTTTAATTGTGGAGATTCACTTTGCTATTGTCAGCACAGTGGCACCATCTATTGGTGCCCACACCTTGCAGTTCCAGGGACCCAGGTTCAATCCTGACCTTGGAGACTATCTGCAGAGTTTGCATATTTTCTCGAACTGGACAGATATCGTCTAGGCATTCTGGTTTCCTCTCACCTCCCAAACAAGTGCTGGTATTTTAATTGGGTTAATTGTAAAAAGAAGGGGATTTGACGAATACTGTATATACGTGTGAAACAGTCGATACCAAGTTGTAAAAGTCGACTAACTTCCCCTCCTCCTAATTTTGGCCCAAAAATTGTTATTTTCCATATTGCATGTAAAAGTTGACCCCTCTCTAATTTTTGGTCCCGCCTGCCCATCCGACCTCCTGATGCCCTGACTGCCCATCTGAGCTGCCTGGGCCCCAGCCACCCACCCATCTGAGCTCCCAATGCCTCAAACACTGCAGATACTTGCTGCAATCAAAAGTAGTATGTGTGTAACAGTTGACCCCCTAAATTTTACCCTGAAAATTCTACTATTACATGTGTATATGTGGTAGGTTTGAGGAAAAAAACAATTGCAAGGGCATGAAGAAGTAACAAGGGGGGGGAGGGACTCGGGCCCAAAACGTCAGTTTTATATCAATGGATGCCGCGAGACTTGCTGAGTTCCTCCAGAATTTCTGTGATTTTACAAATTGTATTGCTTGCTGAGAGACAGCATGGACTCAGTGGGCTGAATGGTCTCATTCTGATGTTCATCAGTTTGTTTCTAAACATAATTGTATTAGTAAAATCTGCGTATGAATGTGATTGAGGACAATACTTTTATTGCTGTAATTTTCAATATGAATATTAACTAAAATATTGCATATGATCCCACTTGAGTCCTGTTTTTCTCTTGTCAGATCACTTTAGTGATGTCATCAATGATATATCCCAGGAAGCTACGTCAATGGAATAGATTGATTGTGACCGACTTGAGAGAGCTTTAGGGAAAGAAAGCACCCAGTCTATGTGAAATACAGAATTGGTCTGAGTACCAGGTCTTACTTGAAATTGGACCTCTCGAAGCTTTTTGTTTACTGCAAGTATAATCTTGAGTCTTGCTCTTCCAAGCAGCCATGGGAGAGAAATCTTTGAAAACACAAGAATATTTTGGTGATAAACCTGAAAGCCTGCAGACTGCGATTGTAGTGCAATGCACAGAGGTGCTGGAGAAACACAACCAGTTATGCAGTGCTTATACATACCGTGTGACCTGCTGAGTTTCTGCAGCACTTTTGTGTGTTGCAATAGTTTGGTGATTGCATTTTTCTCCATGTGCTTTCTTTTCATGTATTTCTCCCTGTTCTCCCCTTCCCCCTCAAATTCAATTTTTTTTCCAAATAATTCCAGAGTCAAATGGAGTTCAGCTTTGCCTGCAACACTGCAGCAGAACTAGGGGCTTCTGCACACAGTGAGCACCGACAGCAAGGCAAGATATCCCAAGGAAATCAACAACATAAAGTATCCCAGGGAGGTCAGCCAATCAAACAGCTGCAAAATGGAAAGCCACCAAGCGCAGATGGTCTTGCACAGGTCAAAAAGGAAGAATCGTCATCCTTCTGGAAACTGAGTACTGAAAGGTCTAAGCTGGAAGGTGAACAGTCTGATTATCAGTATGTAACTCCAAGTCAGATCAAGTCGATGGAGAAGGGAGAAAAGCCAGTTCCTTCCTACTTGAGGCAAGAGTCCTCAAAGGAGAAAGATGAAAATAATTCTGAGAAACCTTGGCTGAAGAAACAGGAGCGAATCATCAATACAAATGTCTCGTCCGTGTTCATCGACTTGGACAGGCCGCGAGGAAGCCAGCCTTCGTTTGGTGTATGTGAAGATGTCTTGGCTGCAGGTCAAATGGAGAAATCTCCAGATAAAAAGAATGTTGTAAAGGAATCGGATGATGAAGAGAAAGATGACTCCTTTGCATCCAATACGCCATTTTTCTCACAGGTACATCTGTGGTTTACGATAACTTTGCATTGACTTTAATAATATAATTGTGCATCCATAGGTAAAGTGTAGGAGCCCGTGGTAACATTTTTGTATCTTGGTGGGAGGGAGCAAAGCTTGGGTGTCCTTTCAGTTACTTTGTCCGAAGAAGTTGAGAAGATTTTCTTGCTGATTCCAAGGGAGAAGAGGTTATTACATTGTAGAAGGGATTCAATAAAATGAGTGGTGAGCTTCTTGAAATATAATCTGTTCTGATGCTGTTTGACTTGATATATGTTGAGATTTTGCAGGAGGGAAGGGATTCTAGAACTGAGGGCATGGTTTCAGAGTAAGGACTTGTCCATTTAGGATGGAGATGTGGGGGAATTTTTTCTGACAGTTGTGAATTGCTGGAGTTCTCTACACATGGACATCTGTGGAAATTGAATAGATTTAAAATCAAATGGATGGAATGATTTTTGACAGAAACAGGCAACGGTGGACCGAGGACCAACTCTGCTCTTGCACCGTGGCAGAGTAGGCTCAAGGGACTTTGGCGACCCTGTTTTGTAGAAGTCCAAACTTTTGAAGCCTCTTGATACAGCATCATCCACCATGCTGCTATGTCAACACTGGTCAGATTTTGGTCACTGCAGAGTATCCTGTGGTTGCCCTACTTAAATGTCAATCAAACAGTAAAGAACACGGTGAATGCAAATCTGATTTGTACTTAGAAATGACTATTCACTGATGCTTAGGGGCCTCGTTGATTTCATCTTCTTAACGAGTGTGAATATTTGATATAGTATTAAGCCTGTGATTGACATTGGTAACTTGATTTGCATTTCTCATACAAGAAGCCTTGTGAGGTGTGCAGAGCTGTATGGATCATGATTTTAAAATGTCGCCCAAGGAATTCATGGAGTAAATATGACTAAAAGCAACCAGTAGTTTCAAACAAATATTTATGTTTTCTTCTCTTCCTGCAGGTTGACATGAGCAGTTCTATTCGAAAGACGGGCTTTGATTTCCTGGACAATTGGTAATCTTTCTGCTTCATTCATAATTGCTCATGGGCAAAAACCAGTCCAGCCACAAGTATGGGTCACATTTGTATGAAATTATTGCTCAAATACTCCATTTAATCATTTAAACTAACACTAGGCATTCTTATATTGTTGCACTTTGCAGTAGACAGGTGCTCTTCAACTTTCGATGGAGTTGCGTTCCAGCAAACCTATTGTGTCAAAAAATTGTAAAGTAGATAAAGAATACCACACCTGCCTTTTTATAATTAAATTTTGAATACTTTAATTCCACACTGAAACAACCATTAACATACACAGCTGAAAGCACACTGGGGATGATGAATGTTTGAAGTATTGAACTAAAATTAATTGCTGGATGGTGGGGACGTGAGAGAGAAGCGTCCCGCATATCGCAAGTGCGGGAACAGATCGGAATTTGAAATCGAATGTATGGATTTGAACCATCGTAACTTCAAAAATTTGCAAGTTGGACCATTGTAAGTAGGGGAGCACCTGTTTGCTGTCTGTAAATAGGAATAATCCTTAGATTATAGGCAGATGCATTGAATGGAATTTTTTCTTTGTTCTAATTCTCATGTCAGGCAATATATATTCAAGGGAGAATTCTGCTGGTGTCTAAATCATCACTTCCTTGCAAATTACGTTGGTGAGCTGTTCAGATGATTGTCTCAGCTCCAAAGGTAAACCTGGTAAATCCAATAACCAAATAAACTTGAGTGATCAACAGCAGAAAATAAATAAATGCTATGGCGCATACAGGTGAAACATCAAGTTCAACGCTAACTGCAGTTTTAGCCAAAGCAACTGTGAGCACTCCTAAATCAACATTATTCACACAGATGAGTTATGTATGATTTCTTACTGCATTGTGTTTTCTGTGTTAGTATTATGTTGGATTCCAGAGTTTTGAATAAGTCCAGTAAAGAGATTGGTGAAGGAAATACTCTAGATCGGGTGGTTCTCAACCTTTTTCTTTCCACTTACATACCACTTTAAGTATTCCCTATGCCATAGGTGCTCTGTGATTAGTAAAGGATTGCTTAAGGTGGTATGTGGGTGGAAAGAAAAAGTTTGAAAACCATACCTAATTGACTTGTTATGTGCACGGTTTCATAACTTCAAAAGAAATGGGCTAAAGACAATTTTTCTCAAAGCAAAATATTTCAGTAACAACTGGGCCTAGAGCAGTGATTCTCAACCTTCCCTTCCCACTCACATCCCATCTTAACCAATCCCTTATTAATCACAGAGCACCGATGGCACAGGCATGATGATTACGATTGTCCCACTCCCACTAAAAAACGAAGCAACAACATTAACATTTTGCATAAGGCTCTCTTTTGAAAATAGATGCAAGGCAAATTTCTCAGTAAAACTGTGCACAGTACCTTCATGTACAACAATGTCAACATTTACCTCCATTTGCCTTGGACTGATTCAGCTGCAAGCTATTGTATGAGAAGACGGTTGTTTGGTGTAAATACCATTTAATAGTTAAACTGATTTTTCAGCTTTTAAAACAAAATGGATTCACAACTCAAAGGATCTTGCAGACTTCATAAAAATGTAGTGGTGTTCGGTTCATTTTATAGATTTTCATTGAAACTCCTGCTTTTGACATTCTGGTAATAAAATGAGCATATTCACACTGTTTATTCAAGATTTTAACATGACTTCTCAAGTTTAAGCTTTGTTTCAAACATTACAGTATTTTGAAGCAGGAGCCAAGAAACAGCTCGACATTTAAATGTTACATCCGATGACAACAGAACCTCTATTTAAAAATAATTTAAAATGTTCTGTGGTTATAATTTTAATGTAGAGAACTTACCTTGTTTTTATACTTCTACATGTTTTAGACTGTACTTGCCATGTATCATTGTGTATGCTACTTTTCTAAATATTGTCCATCCCAAAGGATATCAATTATTCAAAATTCTGTATTTTCCAGCCAGCTTTAATGTTTTTGCTGCAATATATATTGCCTACTTGTGATGCATAAAATGTAAAATAAAAACCTCCACCGTTGTCTTGTAGTTTACAATAGTTTTCATGTCATCACCTCTACACTTAGTTAAAGTCGAATGCAGTTTTTGCTCTGAATGTTGGGGGCGAGAGATGTTCCTGACCAGAACAACAGTCTTTATCTTTCACTGATTGCTCTGAACCTTGTAAACCCATTCAGAAGCAGTGAAGAGTCTTCCAGGTTCCTCTGGATTGAGAATCAAATCTAAGCTATAGACTGTGTTACTGGGATATCTTTCCCTAAACACCATTTATGAGATGCTTTTTATAAAGTAAGTTTAATGGTCACTCAAAATGATGGCAGCTGAGGAATTTAATTCCACTAGTACATTATTCCAGACAGTTGTTGATGAAATATTGGGAGTGATATATAACCATATAACCGTTTACAGCACGGAAACAGGCCATGTCGGCCCTTCAAGTCCGTACCGGTTCACTTGAACAACTCCACTAGCTCCTCCGCAAACTCCTGAGGAAGTAGAGGCTTTCTTCCATGTCTCACATCACAGGTAATGATCAAAGAACAGATCTATGCAGAAACTGCTTGGGAGGACTAATAAAAGAAAATATTAAAAAATTAAAACAATATGTTTTGTATTTCTTGAACTTTGTATTTTCTTCACTTTATTTCTTCTTTTCTGGAGAGGGCTGGTATCTTTGAGCTGAAACCGTAGTCAATGTTGAGTTCATGATTATACAAGGACCAAACCATCTTTTTCGCAAATAGGTCTTGTAATGCTAGTTTTAAAAAATTCTACCCCTCAAACTTAGACAGGATTGTTTTTTAACTATTTTATTTATACATTTTTAATCACAATATAATTACATTCAATTGTAAACAGTTTCAAAAAAATTATACCTGTGGTATATATTCTCCCATCTCCCTCAGCCTACCCTCCCCACCCCTAAAAAAGAAAAAAAAACTGGAGAATGCCAAGAAAATAAAACATTTGTACAGAAAACTCTATGGGCGGTAACCAAGAAGTGAGCTTGCCAACCAAAATTTTGTAAATATGGGCTCATATTTTCCAAAAAAAATTATCTCGCAGATTATAAGTAATTTTCTCCAATGGTGTACTGCTACAAGCCCAAAGGACCCCAAAACCCAGCAGCAATAGACATTCACCAAGACAAGTAGCTTCTTAAACAAAAGTTGTTTTTAATTATCTTTAAACATGAAAACAGAGTCAAACTTTAACATATCTCTATTAACTTAACTAAACCCAACTTAGCCCCCTTCTAATTCTAAGTGCACGTATATGTAGGTTTAAGAAAGTTCTCTGGTTCACAGTTCAATCTCACTTCTCATTTTTCCAAGTCTCTGGTTGCAGGCAATTCTTGAATTGTATAAAGTTCACCAGGCTTTGATGCTCAAAAGATAAATGTTTACTGCTCAGGAAGGTTTGCAGAGAGAGATTTGTTGTTCCAGGATTTCCACAACTGAGGTACTATAGCGGTGACTACGCTGCTAACTGAAGGATCGCACAACCAGACAGGTTGAGTTCAATGAGGAAAAATTGATTTATTTCAGGCTGCCTGGCTGGTCTTGTACTCCCAGCCCAGACCTGGCTGAGAACCACGCTGGGGGGCCCTGGCGTCATGTGGGTCCCCAAGGGTGGGCTTCTGAGCCCGGTGCCGAGGTCAGGAGGAAACACCTGACAGCGCCATTTTGGCCAGCTGCCCTGCCGCGTGCATGACAACCGGAGCCGGTTCGCAGCCACATCGCCACCCAGCCCCCCCCCCCCCCCCAGAACCGCCAATGTCCTTTTTTGCCGGGCGGCCTCACTTCTTGGGTTGGGCCGCAACTACTGGTTCGGTGGGGTCGAGGTGGGCTGGCTTTAACCTGTCCACCGTAAACTGTTCCCTCTTACCACTGATGTCCGGTGTGAAAGTGGATCCTGAACGCAGGACAATTTTGTACGGGCCTTCGTGTGGTCTTTGTAGAGATGCTGTGTTCAGGCCCCGCCTGATAAAAACGTACTCTGCAGAGTACAGCTCGCTGGGGACGTAAGAGGCCCGTGTGCTGTGTCTGGGTGGGGGTGTGAAGGAGTCCAACTGGGCCTGGAGGCGGGGAAGTAGACCGTGCAGTGACTGCTGGGGGTTGTGAGGTGCGTTGATAAACTCATCGGGTAGGGCTAGCAGTGCACTGTAGACCAGCTCAGCTGATGACGCCTGTAGGTCTTTGGGTGTTGAACGGATGCCCAGGAGCACCCAAGGCAGCTTGAACACCCAACTTAAGGTGGCAGTGCAATCGCTCTACTAGCCCATTGGCCTGTGGGTGATAGGCTGTGGTGTGATGTAGCTCGATCCCCAGCCTGTTGGTGAGCGGTGCCCAGAGCGCAGAGGTGAACTGGGCACCTCGATCACTGGTGGTTGGGGACGCAACCCAACCATTCAAAAGCGCTCGGGAGCAGGAGTCCGTGGAGGCATCTGGCATCGGGATTGCCTCGGGCCAACGAAGTGGTGCAGTTTACCACTGTGAAAAGGTAATGGTTACCTCGGGAAATGGGTAAGGGTCCGATGGTTTCCACATGTATGTGGCTGAACCGTTCCCGGATGTGTTCAAAATCTTGTACAGGTACTCTGGTGTGCCTGTGTACCATGGAAAGCTGGCAATGGGTGCAGGTTCTGGCCCAGTCCGCAATCTGGTTCCAAAGCCCGTGCTAGATGAAACATTCTGCCACCATACGGACCGTGGACCTGAAGGGTGGGAAAGGTCATGGATATGGTGGAAGACTTGCCTGCACCACTGCTGAGGAACCACTGGTCGCGGGGTGCCCATGAAGACATCGCACAGGACGGTGCCCTCACCTTGAGGAGTCGGGAGGTCCTGGAACCGCAGATCCATGACGGCAGTTCTGAAGGCCTGTATCTCCTTGTTGGACTTCTGGTCCCGGGCGAGCTGGTCAAAGTCGAGGCCGGGTGTCAGCATGCAAATGGCCAGTCGTGAGAGTGGGTCGGCAACCACGTTTTGTGCCGAATGGCAGTGGAAAACTGTGGCTTGAAGAGGGATGGGAACTCGTCCAGGATACGCTGAAACTTGTCCTTGGGCGTGCTGACTGTGGCCATCTGTGGCTGCTCTGTGTGGGAGGCATTGAGGCGAACAGATTGGAAGGTACGGGTATCTACCAGTCGCCTACCTCGAATGTCGACCAGGAGTCCGTGGGCGAGGAGGAAGTCAACACCCAGGTTGGTGGTTGGAAGGGACGAAACAGTGAACTTCCATGAGAACTTCCGCTTGCCGATCTGGAAGTGGATGGTCTGGTCTCCGTGCGTTCGGATCTCCATTGAATTGGCTGCATGGAGGGGAGGTCCTCGAGGCCGGCTGATCTGGGCCCCAGTGTTGACGAGGAAGTGTCGGCCGCTGACTGAATCCCGCAGGAAGAGAAGGCTGTGTTCTTGGCCAGCCGCCGCAGCCAGTAACAGTGGCTGGTCTGCTCGTTTCCCTGGAACCATCAGGGCTGACAACACTTCCGAGCCTTGGCTCCACAGTGCTGGTGGAAGAAGCAGAGGCCTGAAGTGAATGACTTGCTTCTGGCTATGCTCTTTGAGGCCCCTGCAGGGGCTGGGTGTTCCACCGCAGCGCTAGAGGAAGGCTTGGCGTGGTCATGTCTGTGACTCGTAACCTGCTGGACTGCTGAGCCCACCATGAATCGTTCGAGCCATAGCTCCTGAGCCTTTTGAGTGACCTTCCTAGGGTCGACGAAGCTCTCCTGGGACAGTAACGGCCAGATGTCTTCAGACATATGGTCGAGGAAGATGTGCTCGAAGAGTGGGCAGTTGGTGTGATCACCCATGAGTGCGAGCATCTCGTCCATCCACTCGATGGAGTTCTGTTCCACAAGGCATCGAGGTGCAGCATCCTAGTGGCACGCTGGTGCCTGGAGAGACTGAGAGAGCCAGTGAGCACCCGCTTGATGGTCCCATACTTCTCTTCTGTAGATGGGTGCTGAACGAGGTGCAGCACTCGTTGGGCGGTGGCCTGGTCCAGGGCGGTGCACATGGTAAAACTTGGTCTGATCTGATGAAATCTGGCGGAGGTGAAACTGAGCCTCTGTGTGGCTGAAGTCAGGAAGCTTGATGGCTATAGCGTGGATCGAAGGGTCGTTCATGTTGGCTTCAAAGTCTTTTGAACCTGTCGGGGTCACCAATTGTAGCGGTGGCAACACTGCTAACTGAAGGATCGCACAACCAGACGGGTTGAGTTCAGTGAGCAAAAACTGATTTATTGCAGGCTGCCTGGCTGATCTTATACTCCCAGCCCGTACCTGGCTGAGAACCGTGTTCAGGGGCCCCGACATCACCAGGATATCACGTGAGTCCCCAAGCGCGGGCTTGTGAGCCCGGTGCTGAGGTCGGGATGAAACCCCTGACAGCGCCATTTGGCCGGCTGCCCCACCGCGTGCATGACAAGCGGGGCCGGTTCGCCAGCCGAATGGCACACTGCCACAGTACCACCATTAGTCACCTCAATTTCTTGCTGATGAAACTTGCCCCATCAAGGTTCTCCAGATGATAACCTTTTTCTTTCAGGTTACCACAGAGTTCCTTTCTGTTTCACTTATTCCAAGATAAACATCAGACAAATAGCTCTTACAGCCATCCTCCACTCTGGAGCTTTCTATTTAAGTTCCAATAAGCTTCTTGGCTTGCACTGTTCAGCTGTCTCTCTCTCTCTCTCTCTCTCTCTCTCTCATTTCTCCAACTGCCAGAAAGCCCATCTGACTCTCTCACTTGCAAAACCTCTGACCTTCTCCAGCAAACAATAGGAGTTAGTCTTCTTGATCAAGCTGTTGTCTTCAGGTCAACAAAAACCCAGGAGTGACCTTTCTGCAGTCTGTCAAACCCCTTGCAAAGAGCTTTTAACAGCCAGAATATCTCCTGCTTGTTGCTTTAATGACGTCATTTCAATTACCACCTACTTGTGAAATGTGCACAGCATTCTCCATAGTTTCTGTAAAGCTACTGAATATGAATTCTTCAATATTTCAGATAAGATCTGTTTTAAAGTGTGTATATGTAACCTACTCTAAATTTTCCAATTTATCTCCCAAATATTCCATTACAATACAACTTAGTTAGGATTGTTCATGTTACTCCTTTTCTCCTCCCAAGCAATATAATGAAAATTCATGCTTAAACTGTAAATCTCACTGTGATGGTGCATTTTCAGCAGTTTTTAAAAATTCGTTTGCAATATGATAAGAAAAAAGCAAATCCTATCCATGTGTGATCTCAGCTGTTTAGAATGGCAGATGGGTGCCTTTTTATTGCTAGTAGAGCACATGACCACATATAACAAGACTGCTCTCTCTGTAACTTGCCAAAACCAAAATGTAATGTCTCCCAAGTTCCAACCGTGTTACAGAAGCCTCCATTCAACATACTCAAATTCACAAGAACAAAGCGGCCCATTGGACCGCTTTGCGATGCGCATTGCATCAACTGCCCAAGGCTTTTTGACAGCACTTATTCAACTCCTGATCTTCATTCTAAAGGACAATATGCATTAGATGCATTTAATACACCCAATACCCTCGACAGAAAAACTACCACAAATGAAATTTGGACAAATATATTGGCACATCACTCATCAAAATCAATTACATATCACATGGGCCCCTTTGCTCATCATGTTCATCTGCCAATTTACATATTGAATTCCATTTGCCCACCTGAGGTCTGTAGCTTTCTTACCTGTTCGTCTGTTGTCACATATACCAAGATCCACTGATGGAGGCTGCATTGAGAGTGCCAGTAGACATTTCAAACTAAAGCAAAGTACAACAGGGCACAGAAAGAGAGAGAGATCAGTTTATACCTAGCAACGGTAGCATAATTTTGTGATTCATTCCAGATTCTAATGGTGGGAAAGAAACTCCTTGAATCTGGTGACATGTGACCCTGGGAATCTACTCCCTGAAAGGAGGAGGGTGAAGAGAGGGTCCCCAGGGTGGGAAGGGTCTTTTAATATATTGACTACTTTTCCAAGGCAGTAGGAGTTATAGATGGAGGGAAAGGGTTTAATGTGTGATGGCCTCAGCCACGCTGACAACCCTCTGCAGTTTCTTGCTGTGTTGGGTGGATCAGTTCCTGCTCAGTGATGCAACCTGATTGGATGCTTTCAATGGTGCACCTGTAGGGGTTGTGAGGGGAAACTGGTAACTTGCCAAATTGTGATGAAGTAGAAGCGCAGGTGTGTTTTCTTGGCCATTGCCTCGGTATGGGTTAACCAAAACAGGTGACTGGAGATGTTTACCCTAGGCAACGACTATCTCCACCTCAGCACGTTTGATGCAGATCAGGGAGTGAGTTCTGCCTCTCCTCTGGCCTCACCTTTGTCTCCCTTCACCCACATCTTAATGAATTCCATGCATGCCATGATGTTGGACTCTTCCATTTGCTCTGTCTCCATGCTTACTTCCACAACCACGTTTCTCCACCCCTACCCCCCAAGGTAGATCCCTTCTCCTGCTTTAAAATGTCTTCCTCCTCCTGGACACCTGGACCTTTACACCTGGCATCCATCAAGATTCGGAAGCTCACATCCCTGGAGACTGCTACCTCGGGGATCCCCAACTTGGGTCTCCACTTGCACCTTGGCGGTTTATAGGACCGAGATCCTGACGCGGGTCTCCACCTTGGCCTCGGTGACCTACAGGATCGAGCCTCTTGACATGAACTTTCACCTTGAACTCAGTTACTAACAGAACCAAGCTTCAGATGCAGGTTTCCACCTTGACCCCTGTGACCTACAGCACCCAGCCTTCATTGTGGACTCTCATCCTGGCTCCAAGAGCACATGGGCCTTTTAATACCCTCTGACTTTCTCAACCCTTCCCATCCTCCCTTGGACCCTTCTTTCCCTCCATCTCCTGATCCACCCCATCCTCTTCCACTCACCCCTTTGAACCTCCCCTAATACCAGCCTGATCTTCACCTTCCCTCTTGGAGACTGAAAGCTCTGTCCTCAGTGAAAGCCTCACCTTCGACCCCTTCGCTCACACCTTAATGATTTCCACAAACGCTATGATGTTGAACTCTTCTTCCGTCGGCTCCCTCTCCATGCTTCCAACATCATGATTCTCCACCCCCCCACCACAGATCTCTTCTCCTGCTTTAAAATGTCTGCCTCCACCTAGACACCTTTAGACACCTTCTACCTGCTCTGGACCATTATATTTCCAACTGTCACTCTGACATCAACTGTATTGACTTCATTACTCCCCTCACTCATTCCAATGTCACCCCCTCGAAATGCCTGGCCCTCCACACTCTCCGCACCAATCCAAACTTCACCATCAAACCTGCAGACAATGGTAGTGCTGTTGTGGTCTGGCACACTGACCTCTGGCTGAAGCCAGATGACAACTCTCTGATAACTCCTCTTACCCCTCCAACAGGACCCCACCAAAACTCATCAAACCACAGTATCACACACCATCTTTGAACTCATGACTTCTAGTCACCTCCCTGGCACAGCCTCCAACTTCATTGTTTCCCCACCCCATACTGCCCATTTCTACCTCCTAGCCAAGATCCACAAACCCAATTGTCCTGGCAGACCCATCATGTTCACGTGCTCCTACCCCACCAAATTGGTTTCTGCTTACCTCGACTCTGTTTTGTTTCTCCTGGTCCAATCCCTCCCCACCTACATGCGGGACACTTCACACGCCCTCCATTAATTCAACAACTTCCGGTTAACTGAGCTCAATCACTTCATATTTAACATTGATATCCAATCCCTGTACACCTCCATTGCCATACTGAAGGCCTCAAAGCCCTTTGTTTTTTTTTTCTGGACAATAGAACCAACCAGTCCCCCTCCACCACCACCCTCCTCTGGCTGGCAGAACTTGTTCTCAACCTCAATCATATCTTCTTTGACTCATCACACTTTCTCCAGGTTAAAGAGGTAGCCATGGGTACCTGCATAGGCCCCAGATACACCTGCCTTGTTGTTGGCTACATTGAGCAATCCATGCTGCAAGCCTACAAAGGCAAGGCCACTCAACTCTTCCTCCGCTACATCGATTACTGGTGCTGCCTAATGTACCCATGATGAACTTGTTGACTTTATCCACTTTGCTGCCAACTTCCACCCTGACCTCAAATTCACTTGATCCATCTCTAGCAACACTCTCCCTTTCCTCGATCTCTCTGTCTCAGTCTCAGGAGACAAACTCTCGATAAGCCAACCAACTTCCACAGCTATCTCAACTTCACCTCTTCCTGAGAAGAAGACACAGACATAGATACAGACACAGAAGAAGAGGAGGAAGAAGACCAAGAATTTCAAAGGAAAGAAGAAGGTAAAATAGAAGGACAAAGTTTAGATAAAGCCTTTTTCGAAGAACAAATTCGGTCATGAAAAGAATGGCTATCGTTAGAATTTAGTTCAATCAAAAGAAAAATGAAAAGAACTGAAGACAGAATGCGAAGCTTAGAGTTGGTCATGACTGAAATAGGGAAAAGAGTGAAAATGTGGAGGAACGAGAAGCTGCTGTAGAAATGGAGATAAATGATTTAAGAGGGAAGTTGAAAGAGAGCGAGAAAAAACTTAAAGAGACACAAGATTTATTGTCACAAAAAATTGACATATTGGAAAACTACAGTAGGCGAAACAACATAAAAATAGTGGGCCTGAAAGAAGGGTCAGATATGAAGGAATTTATAATAGAATGGATCCCGAAGATGCTGGGAATGCCAGATTCACCTGAAGAAATAGAAATCAAAAGGGTGCATAGAGCGCTAGTACCGAAACCGCCACCACATCAAAAACCGAGATCCATATTGGTAAAATTTCTAAGATATGCGACAAGAGAAAACATACTGGAGCAGGCAAGAAAGAAGGTTAGAGAAGACAATAGGCCAATAAGGAACAAAAAATATTTTTTTACCTGTACATAAGTTTGAACTTTTAAAGAAGAGGAAGGAATTCAACACGGCAAAAACAATCTTATGGAAGAAAGGGTATAACTTTATGTTAAGACTTCCAGCAGTATTCAAAGTATTTATTCCTGGGAAACAGAATAGACTGTTCTCTGACCCAAAGAAAGCCCAAGAATTTGCTGAACATTTGCAGGACAGGAGAAGAGAGTGATAAGAAGGATGACTGGCAAGAAAATATACAAAAATATGTAAAAAAATATAAAGTAAAGATAATGTATATATAAAGATTGAAAGATGGATAAGAGAAGGGAAAGAAAGAGAGCGAGCTTTGTTATAAGTATATGAAAATAGTGTTCTCTGGGGGGAGGCTGGGGGTGGGAGAATAATGGTCACTGCGAAATCGGTTGATGCTTACGAGTATGTTCGCAAACCCGAATGGAAAGGGGAGTTGTGGTTGCTGTCAAGGGACAAGGGGCAATCCAAGGAGGGGAGGTTCATTTGGGGTTAATGGGTTATTGCTTGTGGGGATTGTTGGGGTATTTCATGTGTGTTGTCATATATTGAGATTAAAAAGGAAAACTTAAAAAATAGTAATGGAAAAAAGGGGATGGAGGTGGTGAAGAGGTGGAAAAGAAGTGAAAATAAAGATATAAGATGGTCATGTTGGACTATATGACTATAAACATTAACGGAATATATAACCAAGTTTAAGTGTATCCCATTGGGGAAAAAAATCACATATAATTTAAAGACAAAGTTACAAAGTTTGAAAAAACCTGGGAACCATATATGGAACATAACAGAAAGAGCAGGCCTCGGACCACCACCACCTAAAATGATAAGAAGATAAACACAATTAGATTTAATGTGTATAAGCAGATGATACGTCTTTTTTGTTTGTATTCCTTTTGTACAAAGATATTGTTTTATTGTATTTTAAACATTCAATTCTGTTTTTGGAGGGGGTGGGAAGGGTGAAGGGAGGGATGGGGAATAAAGAGAAAATGTCACTGTGAATATTTAAAGAGATGCATCTGTAAATATATTGGTTGATATGGTTCATAGTGCGATAAATAAAGAATTACAAAAAAAAAACCCCACCTCTTCCTACCCTGTTCCCTGTAAGTGTAAAGGTTAAAATCTTGTGTTTTTGATTCTTAGTTAATTTTGTGCCTGTCTCTTTAAGAGAACTATTGTTTGTAGTGTTACCATAGTGACTATGGTGTAATATGCATAATATCAGCCCAGGCTGATCACAAGATGTGAAGGAAGCATGAGCAAGAGAAATTTTTCTTTGAATTTTTGTATCTTTCAGTTTTTGTATCTATACATCTTTGTATATCTATTATACAGTAAATGTTTGTTATTCACCATTATGCAAATCCTGTTGCAAAGCTATGCAAAATGTTTATCTGTTCTATCAACAAATTAAAACTACATAAAGTAACAGTTACAGAGTTGGATTTGTTAGATTTGGGATATCGCAGCTCACGCTTTGGAAGATGATACTTTGAAATTAAGGTATATTGGAATAAGTAAAGTGTCGTCTACAGTAAGGATTCCATTCCATTCTCTCAATTCCTCCGTCTCCGAGGCTCCTGCACCCTGGATGAGGACTTCCATATCATATCATCAGAGATGTCCTCCTTCTTCAAACAGCATGGCTTTCCCTCTACCACCATCAACTTGGCTATCCTCCTTTACCCGCACATCTGCCCTGGCCCCATCTGCCCCAAGGATTCCTTTTGGCCTCACTACCACCCCACCAGCCTCTGCATCCAACACAACCCCCTCCGCAATTTCTGCTACTTTCTATGTGATCCCACCATTAACACATATTCCCCTCTCTGCCTTCTGCAGGGACTGCTCCCTCCATGACACCCTTGTCCACTCTTCCCTCCCCAACAATCATCCTCTTTGGACTTAACTCTATGTCCGCAGGAGATGCTTCATTTGCGTCCACACCAACTCGCTCAGCACCATCCAGGGCCCCAAATGAGCAACATTTCACTTGTGAATCTGCAGGTGTCATCTGCTTTGGGTGCTCCTGCTGTGGTCTCGACATTGGAGAGACTGGACGCAGACAGAGAGATTGTCTGTCCACCACAATAACATGATCTCTCAGTGGCCACCCATGTCAATTCCCCATCCCATTCTCTTGCTGACATGTCTGTCCATGGTCTCATACATTACCAGACTGAGACCACCCGCAAAATTGAATGAACAGTACCTCATCTTCTGACTGGGAACTCCCCAACCGGATGGCATTAATATTGATTTCGCTGGCTTTTGTTAAACCTTTCCCCCCACCTTCCCCACAATGTTGCCTCTCCACTCCCTGTCTTCTTTCGCACAGACATGATAAATTCATCTTAGTTCCTATCGCATCCAATTAACACTTTTTGTTGGTCTGGATTCCTCCCCCACTGTTTGAATTCTGAGTCCTTCTGCTTCTGCCTTTTCCTTGAAGAAGGGCTCATGCCCAAAACATCAACAATAGATGCTGAAAAGACCAGCATTTCAGTGTTTTAACATCTGCAGCCTATCGTATTTCACTCCGGAATTCAAAACCCAGCTCGTTAGTCTTGCTGACATTGGAGGAGGTTGTTTCCCTGGGTCTAAGCCATAAGTCGCCCCCCATCTGTGTGTATTCTGTTTTCATGTGTTCAAGATCTTGTCTCCTATGGTGGCATCATCTGCAATTTTATAGATGGAGTTTGTTGTGGGTTCACAGAGAGACAAGTCTGGCCACAAGTGTTACAATCAAAGGTACCTTTATTGGACATGAGGGAGACAAACAGGAAGATGTCAAACGATTCTTAATTACTCTACAACTAAGTAACTATACGGGGTTAGCCAATCTTTTAATTTAGACATACAGCACAGTAACAGGCCATTTCGGCTTGTTATACCAGGGGTATAGGTTAATTGGGTGGCATAGACTCATGGGCTGAAATGCCCTGTATGTCTAAATTAAAAATTTTGAGGTTGGCCACCCCGGTACAGACATTCACGTTGGACCTAGGTTGGAGTCCGATACCAGTGGCCACTTACCTTCTACACAGAATTAGACAAAAACTATAACAGTGTAAACAGGCACATTGGGCACAAGGGACTCCAATACCAGTGGCTGCTTACCCTACCACACTCTGCTGTACGTGTACACACTTCACAGACAGGGATTTTCAAACACACTCCCGATTCCCTGTACCAATGGGGCTGCAGCTCTCTGCAAGCACTGATCTGTTGCAGTACTATGGCTCAATTGTAGTGTGCACTTTACTCGCGATTCCTCCAGCCATGTCCACAGTAGTGACCCAGAGTGGAGTAATGTCCGGGACTTGGACCAAGAGGCAGGGAGGAAAAAATGTGGTATGCATCAATGTTTTATAATGTTCTGAGCTGTGAGTCAGGACATTGATGACACGAAGTCATTTAAATGAGCTAGTAGCAAGGTGTCCGGAATCCAACCTTAATGGGCAGTTGATGTGACTTCCTAATAAGTTTGAGACAGGGAGATCACATGACCACACGCTATCCACAATGTTCCAGACAGAGAGACCATGTGTTCCTCCACGATCCACATATAACAGGGTTAGAGCTTTGGCTACTTTCAGTAAATGTGGGTGTGTAGGGAGTGTAGTAAAGGACTGAGTGTGGAACCTTGTGGTGCCTGTCTGTATTTACTTAAACAAAGAGACTGCATCTGACTCCCACCTACCCTGGCAGTAAGTTCCAAATATCATCCACCGTCAACCTAAAGAGAAACACTTATGGACAAGTAAATTACACAAAATGGGATTAAAAATTAAGTGGTTGGGAAGATTACCATTATATAATAATCAACTTGTTCCTTTCACGGTATCTAATACTATTTTGAAACAATGGGAGGAGAAAGGAATACATAATTTATCTGACTGTTTTCTAGAAGATCATTTTTGTTCTTTTGTAGAATTGCAAAAGAGATTTGATATAAGTGGTCATTCTATATTTGTGTATTATCAGTTAAGATCTTTTGTAAAACAGGTATGCGGTCGTCAAATGAATTTACTGTCTGAAACTGATTTTGAGAAATACGTGCTCTCATTTCCAAAAAAGGGTTTGTATCGTATTTTGTTGGAAAGTGAAAGTAAAATAGATTGGGATAAAGATAAAATGAAATGGGAAAAAGATTTAAGTTTAACAATAACTGAAGAAGATTGGTCTGAAATCTGCCGTAATAGTGTTCGAAAATTGATTAATGCTAGATTGGCGATGATTAATTATAGTTTTATACATCAATTATATTTAACACCCGAAAAATTAAAAAAATTTGGTTTCAGTAAGTCAGATCTTTGTTTTCGTTGTGATCAGGTTTCTGGTACTTTTTTTACATGCTGTTTGGTTGTGTGATCGGTTACAACAATTTTGGAAAGGTATTCAATCTGTATTTAATAATCTATATAATCTTCATATTGTATTAGACCCTGATATATTTTTATTAGGGAATATGCAACCGTTGATTGATTTAGAATTAGATAATTACCAGATCTCTTTTATTTACTTAGCGCTGGCAGAGGCCAAGAAATGTATAGCGATTACTTGGAAGAATAGAAATGTCTTTAGATAGGTGGTATTCAGAGATGAAGTTTTGTTTGGTTATGGAAAGAATATCTTTTTCTACACAAGATAAGATGTCTTTTTACGAGTTAAAGTCGACCCCATTTATTGATTAGATACAATTTAAATAAGTTTGAATTAATCATTTTCATTTAAGTTCATTTTTTGTTTTTCATATATATTTTTATATAATAAAATTTTTTGGATTAATAATACTTAATTAATACCTTTTTTTGTTTTGTTTTGGTTTTTTTTGTTTGTTTTTATATATATATATAGATCTTTTTTTTTAAAGATAATATATTTTTAATTTTTTTATTATTATACTAATAGTATTAATTCTTCACTCTTTATCATGGGGGTGGGGAGGGGGGGGTTTAGGGGTTAAAAATAGGTTTTTTTTTCTTAGTTTTTAGTTGTTAGGGGGAGATGCCGAGATTGGTATTGTATTAACTATGTTATATTATACTTGTATTACTTTATTTTGTTTTTTTTGTACGTGTATTACTTACTTTCTTTATATGTTAAAATTAATAAATAAAGTTTCGGAAAAAAAAACCTAAAGAGAAACTTTCCCTACAATTCCCCTTTAAATCATGTTCTCACCATGAAACTATTCCCTCTGGTTTTTGCTACCTGTGCCATGGGAAGATGATTTTGAGTTATCTATGTTTTCTACAGTATTCATATACCATCAGGCTACATCCCAGCCTCCTTTACTCCACGAAAAATAATCCCTGTCCATCCAACCTTTCCCCATAATTAAATCTAAGCAATATTCTGGTGAATCTCCCTTGCAGAGCCTTCCCATCCTATAGCGTGGCAAGCAGAACCAATGTTCCAAGATTGATCTAACCATTGACTTGTAAAGTTGCAGTTTAACATTCCAACTTATATAGCCTTCTTCAGCATCCTAGCTACCTGTGCTGCCACCAGCAGAATAATGAACTTGAATTCCAACATTCCTTACTGCCCCACTATTTACAGTGCATGTCCTATCCCTACTTGAAATTCCAAAACACATCAAGTAGTACTAGTAAGGATTATTCATTTGCTAATGCTCCCCCCAACTTCCCACCTGATCTGCGGCCTGTTATAACCGGAGACAACCTCCTTCGCTATCTGAAACACTGCAAAAGTGATGGGGAATAGTTTTCTGATAATGACAAAGCAACACTGAGTTTACTTAACATTAGGATTGCTGGACTCCAGCCCTCATTTCAGTTTTGGTTCAAACAGGAGCTGAAGCGATGACAGCACTGATTAAGAGGGATGGAATCAATAATATTGAAGTTAGTTGAAATGAGGAAAAAAACCTGTTATACTTGGAGTCATATTTAAACCAAAGAAACCAGGCTTACTAACCCAAGCATAATGCCCCATTAGTTTCCCAGGACAGTGCTGTAGGCTCACTTATCTTCAGCTGCTCATTATGTTCCCCTTTTGCAAGATCCGCATCAATATAACTGGACCAATTCATTGGTTGATGATTGTTGACAGAATTGACCATTACATAATTATGAAGTAGTTCCAGAGGGTGCAGATGCTGGAATCTGAAGCTAAACATATTGGTTAGGATGATTTAGGCACAAAAAGGGAAGAGGACCTGAAAAAAAACTACAGGGAGTTAGGAAGTTGAGAGGCAGGAGCTCAAAGATAGTAATCTTGCCTCGACAGTGAGCATTTTTGCGAGCCTAGAGGACCCCAAAACCCAGCAGAAATAGAAATTCACCAAGACAAATGGTTACTTCAACAAAAGTTGCTTTTAATTATCTTTAAATAAGAAAATAGGATTAAAATCTAACTTATTACTTACTATTAACTCCCTTCTAATTTGAAGCGCATGTGTATAAGTTCAGAAAATTTCTAATTCATAGTCCAATCTTACTTCTCATTCCTCCAAGTTCACCGGTCGGTATCAGGCAATTCTTATACTGTGCAGAGAATTTAACATTTATGAATTTCACCTGGCAATGGTTACCGCTCAGGTAGGTTCTTGTTGGTTTTCCAATCAGCCACTTCAGTGTCTTCCCAAAGAAACTTGCCCCATCAGGGTTTTCCAGATGATAACCTCTATTTCAGGTCACCAGTTATAACCATATAACATTTACATCGTAGAAAAAGGCCATGTCAGCCCTTCAAGTCCACACCAGTTCACATGAACAACTCCACTAGCTCAACCCTCCCGCTTTCTCCCCATAACCCTTCAAACCCCTCACCTCCATGTATACATCCAACTTTCTCTTAAATGACAGAAAGGACCCTGCTGCAACTATCTCTTTTGGAAGATCATTCCATTCTGCTACCACTCGCTCAGTGAAAAAGCATCCTCTAATATTTCTCCTAAAGTTTTGTCCCCTTACCCTTAACTAATGCCCTCTTATTCCAACCTCTCCTGCCCTCAGAGGAAAGTCTGTTTACATCTAGTCTATCTATTCCTTTCATGATTTTAAATACCTCTATCAAGTCCCCTCTCTGCCATCTACGTTCCAATGAATAAAGTCCCAGTCCCCTCAATCATCTCTCCCTGTAATCCAGATGCTATAACCCAGGCAACATCCTTGTACATCTTCTCTGCACCCTCTCCATCTTATCTATATCCTTTCTATAATTTGGAGACCAGAACTGAGCACAGTACTCCAAACCTGGCCTCACCAATGCCTTAAACAGCCGCACCATCACTTCCCAGCTCCTATACTCTATACTATGATTTATGAAGGCCAGCATACCATATGCCTTCTTAACCACCATCTTTATGGGAATCCACCTTCAATGAACTCTGTACCATAACCCCCAGGTCCCTCTGTGTACCTCAATGTCCTCTCCATTTTGTTTACCTTATTTCAAATGAAATATTATACAGCCAGCCATTTCCTTGTGATGAACCACAAGGGCTTTGAACAGGCTGAACTCAGAACTAGTCTTCAAAATAGGGTTTTTCCAAAAGCTTTCCAGTTTGTCATGTTCCAGTCCCAGCTGCTGCTGCTGAACTGTAGAACTGAATTCTCTCACTCAGAAAAAACTACATGACCCTCTTAGAACAGCCAACTCCACTCAGACAGACTGGACCCAATCTTCCAAGTCCTTTCATCTGTTGCTTTTTTGAGGCAGTAACAAAGGAAATTGATGAAGGTGGGGCGGTAGATGTGGTCTATTTGGATTTTAGTAAGGCATTTGACAAGGTCCCCCATGAGAGACTCATTCAGAAGGTCATGAGGCATGGGATCCATGGAGCCTTGGCTGTAGATAAAAAAAATTGGCTTGTATGTAGAAAGCAGAAAGTACAGGGGATAGGAAAGTATTCTGCCTGGAGGTCAGTGACTAGTGGAGTTCCACAGGATCTGTTCTGGGACCCCTGCTCTTTGTGATTTTTATTAATATCTGAAGTAGAGGGATGGGTCAGTAAGTTGCGGATGACAAAGGTTGGAGGAGTTATGGATGGTGCTGAAGGTTGTCGAAAGTTATGAAAGGATATGGACAGAATGCAGGGTAAGTGGAAAAGTGGCAGATGGATTTCAATCCAACTAAGTGTGAGGTGATGCATTTTGGAAGGACAAACCAGAAGACTGAGTCCAGGTTTAATGGTCAGCTACTTAAAAACAGAGGGACATTGGGATTCAAATCCGTACATGCCTCAAGGTCACCGGACAGGTTGATAGGAGAGTTAAGAAGGCCTATGGGATGCTTGGATTCATTTTTAATAGGGGGATTGAATTCAGGAGTAAAGAAGTTATGTTACAACTTTACAAATCTCTGGTGAGTCCACACTTAGTGTGTTTAGCTCTGGTCACCTCATTATAGGAGGGATGTGGAAGCTGTGGGGAGGGTGAAGAGGAGATTTACTTGGATGTTGCCTGGATTGAAAAACAAGTCTTATGAGGCAGGCAAGGTTAGCAGAGCTGGGACTTTGCTCTTTGGAGTGAAGAAGGATGAGAGGAGACTTACTAGAGGTCTACAAGATTATGAGAGGCATAGATAGGGTGGACAGCCAGCATCTGTTTCACAGGACGTATGTACAAACACCAGAGGACAGATGTGCAAAGTGAAGGAAAGGGTGTACACACACACACACACACACACACACACACACACACACACACACACTCTCACACACACTCTCACACACACTCTCACACACACACACAGTTGTGGGTGCCTGGAATTCTTTGCCAGGGATGGTGGTGGCGGCTGAAACATTAGGGGCATTTAAGAAACTCAGACTCATGGTTGGAAGGAAAAGAGAGGTTTACCAGGATATGGAGTTTTGAGCCTTTTTTAAGGAATATATAGGAGTTGGCACATCGTGGGCTGAAAGGCCTGTACCGTGCTGTTGGTGACTTTGAGGGAGCAGTGGACTGACAGAGGGTACCGGAAACATCCCTGTTGAGGAGTTGACAAGGGCAACTGGGGACTGGTTCATGGGAACCAGGGTTCAAGTGGGTGCTGAAGGGTTCCTGATTGCATCAGAGGTCTGGATCTGGAGCTCAGGTTGACAATGGATAGAACAGAAGTCTGTAGGGCTGAAGAGGCCCCAGGAGTGCTAGGGTTGAATCCATGAACACTCTGCAGCTGAGAGGACTCTCTTTTACTTCGCTTTCTCTTGCTGTAAGGGGCATTGGGTAATGCTAATGGCAACTCTTTGTCTGCTTTACAGCAAGCAAAAGGAAATTGTGTGTTATATTACATTTTCTGCTTTATTACTTGACAATAAAAGAATCTCGACTGCATGTGCATGCAACCGAACAAAACAGCACATCATAATCACATATACACAAAAACACAAGATAAAAATGTATGAACATTTTGAAATAATTTACTCATTTAATTTACAAGAGACCCAAGGTTACAGGATGCCGTTTATCAATCTCACAGACTGTGGGATGTAACTCCCAGTCTGGCAGCCCTGATTTTGATGCTCCTATATCTCCATCCTGATGGTAGTAGGTCAAAGATACTGTGTGATGGGTAGTGGGGTGCTCAATAATCCTTTGAGCCCTATTGAAGCAACACCTCTGGTGAATGTCATCAATAGAGAAAAGGGAGACCCCAGTGATCTAAGCAGTTTTAATGATTCTCTATGGACCTTCAAATGCTTTGCTGATACCATACCACACAATGATGCTCCTGTTAAATGTGGTCAGGATGGTGGCTTCCTCAACCTACTTATGAAGTGTAGGCGTGCTGCAACTTCCTGTCTAATGAGGTGTTGTGTGTCCAGGATAGGTCACCCGCTTTATATACACTGAGGAACTTTATGCTCGCTGCTTTCTCCACGACAGAACTATAGATGTGCAGTGGTCGACCTTCAACCTCCTGAAGTCCACAATCATCTCGAGTGTCTTTTCCACATTGAGGCTCAGGCTGCTGTTCTTGCATCATATGACGAGCCTCCCACCTTCCTCTCTGCAAGCCGTTCTTTCATTGTTGCCGCTGAGGCCAACAACTACGGTACCATCCGCAAACTTGAGGATTTTGTTCGAACAGAATCAGGCAGTGCAGTCACGAGTCAGCAGCGTGAAAAGTAGTGGGCTGAGCACACAGCCCTGGGACGTACCAGAGTTCAGAAAATTGGTCCTGAGATTTAGCTGGCCAACTTTGGCAGACTGGTCTTTCAGTCAAGAAGCCCAGAATCCAGTTGTAGAGAGAGGAGTGTTGAGTCCCAGAGAGGGCAAGTAATAGACCTTATGACATGGGAGCAGAAATAGCCCCTGGTTTTCTTACTACATCCCCATACACCTGCCAATAAACCATTCAATTCAATGCATGCCTTGTGTGATATCTTGTCAAGATTGAAAACTCAGTGTGGCATTTCAATTTTCAAGCTCTTGACCGATATTAAAAAATGCCACTTTCAGCCTTCCAGACTCTCAATAACCAGATTGGGCAACTCTTCACCATAAAAGATCTTGGAAATGCTGCTTTGCGCTGTCTCTAAATAAGAATGCAAAACCAACAGAAGTTGGCAATTCAAATTCGATCTGCACGATCCATGGGAAGTGCTATAACCAGTCCATTCAAGTCAACCCCCTGCCCAATAATAGCCCCACTAAGATACTTCACTCACACATTTTCCCCTTCATTATTCACCATTACCATCTTCTTGCCTTTTATGCTCATTTGCATTGCACTCCAATATAAACATGTTATCTACAGAATGATGTTCTTGGTGAAACTGTACGGGGAGCATTGTGTGAAGTTCTGGTGGTCAAGCTCGAGGAAGGTCATTAAGTGGGAAGGGCTGCAGAAAAGATTCACAAGGATGCTTCCAGCAGCCGAAGGGAAAAGGGAGCACAGAGAAGCTATTTAATCCACTCCCACCCTGGCTCATGTTTCTATTCTCAATAGCACATGAACCATATCAAAGACAAGTTTAGATTGAAAGTATCTTTAATAAGACAAAACTGATCCCTTACATGTTTGAGAACATGAACATATAATTTTAAGTAAACAAAGCACATACAAAATGCCACCGATAGTTCTACCATAATGTAGAAGAAAAGCATATTTGTAATTGGGTTTCTGCAACAAAAAAACCAGTAAGAAAATATAGTGCAAATTTAAAATTGAATCACAGTGGCAACAAGAAAATAACCTGTCAGTGGAAGGTTAAACGCCATGGAAGATGGTTGGAAATACAGCATTTTGTTCAAAGGGATAGGTACAGTTCCCCTTTATTGAAGTAAATAATTTAAGACAAAATCCATTAAAAATAGTTGTTCAGGCAACTAAATCAAATCAACCAGGTTTTCAAATAAAAATCATTTCTTTGAAAGAAAAAACACATGTTGATAACGGCTCAGATCCTTCAATAATAGTTGCTTAGCAGTAAACACATTGCACTTTCCTAAGTAAATATGTCCCAATTTCCAGAGCCTACTCATACAAACCTGAAGGCTTTAACCCCCTTCGTTTCAGTCCACAATCAGGCAGGGGTCAAAAGAATTTGTAACCCCCCCAAATAAAATTTGAGCTCCTGGAAGTCTTTCTAACTAAGATGCCCCATAACCAATGACAGCTCTGAAGCTCTTACAATATTTCTGTGCAACACTTGCACCCTCTTTTTTTTGTTTGCTAAGCTGTTTTACCTTGAAGCCCCCATAATTAAATTGAAAATAATTTAGGTCACAGATCCAGCAACTTCAGAATGTTCCTACAAATTTTGACGGTTTACCAAAACCCAACCACCAAAAAGCCAACATCTCATCCACTAAAATACAGCAGGTTCTGAAATCTCCAGCTGTTTTAGGGAACGGGTATTAGCCAAGCAAAGTAGGAAGAGGTAATATGTGGAAACAAAACACTGGAGAAATCTGGCAGCACTCTGCTTCATCAATGTTTGCTTTTGTAAGGGCCAGATCAGTAAGTAAATTAAGTCAGTATTTTGTTCACTGAGAAAACTGCATCTCATAGAACCAGGCGGTAGTCTCTTTACAAGTTGTCAACAAGTTCTTTAAGTACTGTACCTTTCCATATTCTTTTTTCTTTGGCTTGGCTTCGCGGACGAAGATTTATGGAGGGGTCCACGTCAGCTGCAGGCTCGTTTGTGGCTAATAAGGAATGATCAACACCTATTGTTTTTATATCATGAAGTTCAAAGAGGTTTTTTTTTTAAAATCCCCAAATATTAAATTAAGCTGTATCAAAAAGTACCAAAAAAAATCAAAATGGACCTCATTTGTTTACATTTTTTAATTATAAAAATAACTTAATGCAAGGCTGAGCTTGCTCTTTGTTCAGTCTTCAGCATTCCTACGAGTTTTTGGGACAATGGGAAGATGAGTCTGTGTTAAGTGCTTCTATCATTGTTCTTTTGGTTGGAAAAGTATCCAATACAGCTGGAAGACTAGAGTATGATGTTGGTAAGCTTGAGGGAAAAAAGGATGGAAGGAGAAAATTGTTAAGTTCACATGTTTAAAACAATTTAAAATACAGAATCATTTTTTTTTAATATAAACAATGCAGCAAGCTCTTATTCATCAAGAGAACCGGCGACGATTCAACTTCCTCGCTTTTTGTACTTGGTACAGAGATTACATTCAATTATGAGAAGCAGAGATAGGGTGGACAGGCAGCAGCCCCAAATGGCAATGGCCAATACCAAAGAACTTGGGGTTATTAAGGTGAGAGGAGGAAAGTTTTGGGAAGATATCAGAGGTAATTTAAAAAAAAATTAAGCAGAGAGTGGGTGCCTGGAATGCATTGCTGGGGTAGTGGTGGGGGCTGGTACAATAGGGACATTTAAAAGACTTAGATAGGCACATGGATGAGGGTATGGCCATGCAACAAGACCAAGCAGACATGCTTTGGCTGAGCTCGCCATGAAAAGTTTTTAAAAGACGGCTCAAAAGTAATTTTTTTTTTATAAAGAGTTTTTCTTTTACAAAAGGTTACTTATATTTATAACAAAGATGACTGGAAAAAAAATTGAAACTAAAGTCAGAAAAGAGTTCAGAGTTCACCTGCGCCATTGACTGATAGTCCAAAGGGATCTGCCTCAACTTCAGGAACTTCTGCTCGAGAATTACAGGCATTCCCATCAGGGATGGAAGCCTTGGGAATGCAGATTGTAAAAGTTGAAGGAGTGATGAAAGATTCAGTGGACTTGATTAAAAACATGGGTGAGTCAATCACTGATTTAATGGAACATTAAAGAGACTTGGGAAAGAACAATAAGAAATCGGATGATCTGTATGTCCAAGCAAAACAGTGGGTGTCTGATGAGCAAATGCTCTTTGATAAGATTGATCACATGGAGAACTTTAGCAGACAGAATAATATATGAATAATTGGTTAAAAGAAAATGCAGAAGGAAGAGATGCAGTTAAATTCTTTGAATCCTGATGGACTTTGTGCTGAATCACTCAGCGGACAAGCACTGATTGAGAGAGTACATTGAACCTTTGGACCTAGAAGAAATGAGGATACGCGTCTTCGACCGGTCCTGGTGAAACTGTTGAGCTTCAGAGACCGAGAAGTGATCTTAAGAGCAGCATTTGAGTACTCCAAAATGAATAATGGCCCACTGAAAAGAGATGGACAGGAGGTCACCTTTTCCCAAGATTTCAGCCCAGCAGTTGAACAGAAAAGAATTCAACAAGGTCAAGAGGCAGCTCCAGGTGAAGAATCTCACAAAGTCCATTGCTCACCCAGTGATTTTATGGGTGGAGGTGTCAGAAGGCATCCAAGAGTTTTTCAAGACAAATCAAGAGGCAGAAGAATTTGTTCGTGGACTTTAAGAAGAAAAATTACATTGGAAAAAAACTATTTTTGTGGTCTAAGATATATATTTTTTGAGTTGGCTGATAATTTATTACGTAATGTTAATCTTTCTTATTGATACTTCGCAGAGAGTATGGGGAAATAAAGTAATAGCAGGATGTAGACTGGTCTGGGGTGGATATTGGTGTCAGGGGGGAATTTTGTTTTTGTGAGATTGTGCTTTAGGTTGGGGGAATCCCTGGAGGATTCCGCGGGCTTCTGGGGTTTTTTGCACTTTTTTCAAAAGGGAAGAGATCACAAGATTGTTTATTTATTATGACTGTATCACTGTGCAGTATTTGTCTTTAAATTAATATAGATAAGAAGACATTAAAGTTTATCAGTTTTAATTATAACAGTTTAAATGGAACAATCAAGAAAAAGAACATTTTGGCTCACTTGAAAAAGATAAAGGCAGATGTGGTCTTTTTACAGGAAATGCATCTTGCTAAGATGGAGCATGACAAGTTCAAAAGGAGGGTGGAGCTGGTTTTTTCTTTGTCGTTCAGTTCTAAGGCAAGAGGGGTTGCAATTTTAATAAATAAAAATGTTTTTGTTATTGTAGAAAGTATATCAAAAGACTAAACTGGTAGATACGCAAGATACTGGTAAATTGTAAGATTTATTTAGAATCATTAATGTTTATGGATATTTATGCACCAAACTACAACAAAGCCGTTATGAAGGATATATTTTTGAAAACTGTGGAGAGGAGACAAAATATTTTGATAGGAGGTGGTTTTAATTTCTGCCTGGATCCAATATTGGATAAATCTGTAAGAACAGTAACTAGGGCTAAGGCTGCTAAAATGACATTATCTTATATGAAGGATCAAAATTTGATTGATGTTTAGAGGCAGCTTAACCCAGTGGAGAGAGACTATTCTTTCTACTCAAGGGTAGAAAATTCATATACAAGAATCGATTTATTTTTACTGTCGGCTGGACTAAAAGGTAGGGTGATGAAGTCAGAATATTTAATTGGGGTTACTTTCTGATCACTCACCGTTTACGCTGACTATTTCAATAGCGGAGAAACAGGAAGGTGTTTAGAGGTGGCGTCTGAATCCCATAATGTTAAAGGGAGGATTTTAAACAATTTATTAGGCAACAGATAGAGATCTTTAGTGAAACAATTTGGGATCAACAGATAATAGCTTTTTAATATGGGATACAACAAAGGATTTTTGAGGTCAAATCATTTCATTTACGAAAAATTTCAGGTGTGAAGGTTAGACCTTTTTGGCAAGAAATTTTAACAAGAATTACAAGGGTGACCTTTCCAGGTGATTCAGAACTTTATTTGTTTGGCAATTTTCTAGACTCAAGTTATGATTTTACAAAGTTTCAAATGTTGTTTGTTAAAAATCGCACTAGCAGCGGGCAGAAAGTGTATTGTAGTCACGTCGAAGTCGGACTCCCCAGTTACCTTGGCGAGGTGGATAGAAGAGATGATAGCTGCATACCAATAGAAAAAATAACAAACAATTTAAGGAACGAGTATGATACATTTCTTAAAATATGGTGACCATATTTTAACTATATTGGTGCCCACCTTTAATAATACTGCTAAATTCAAAAGTGATCTCTCCCTGAATCCTGAGGTTAACTTAAATTGTGAACTCGGACAGTGTACGAAAAGGTTTTTAATGGGGGGGGGGGGGGAAGAGACAGAAGGGGTAGAGTTAGGGTTTTTGTATATGTTTTTTTTCTTCATACAACATTTAATATATGTATATAGTATTTTTAGTGAAATGTTATAATTGTTAATTTTTTTAATGAAAAATAAAATGGAAAGCATTTCAAAAAAAGATAGGCACATGGATGTACAAAAGGGTTATGGGCTGTGAGGTTGGGGAGGGTAGATTGGGGCTGAAATGTTTCTGTAGGTTGATGCTATATTGGCAGCTTATTCTGTGTGCCAGCAAACAATTTTAATCAATGATATCACGAGGAGAACAGACAAGGTGAATAATGACAGCAAAGATAAGAAATCTCAAGCAAGAGGGCAAAGAGTGAAGATGCAAGAGTTAAGGGAACTTCCCCCCCCCCCATACAGAGAATGGTGGGTGTGCAGAATGAGCTGCCAGAGGAAGTAGTCGAGGAAGGGATAATTAGAATGTTTGGACATGTACATGGATAGGCAAAAGAAAGAGGGACATTGGCCAAAGGCAGACAAATGGGACTTCTTCAGGTCGAAAACTTGGCTGACATTGTCCAGATGCGGTGTCCGTGTATAGAACCCTGACTTTAATAATCTCCATGAAGAAAAAGAACAAGCAGAAGGAATGCATTATTCCATAGAGAACCATGAATGTTACGGAGGGAAGAGGACATTTCCAAAAGGGTCAAATTTAAATCCAATATAACAAGTTTATGCAAATACGGGTATGCGTCGCTTAACATCCACGATACATTCTGTGAAATTGGGTGTTCGGCAACGTGGATGTTGTGCGAATACCATAGTATATACGTAACAAAGCTATATGGGATACTGTAGTGGACTTGAAAACTTTTTATTTGTAAGTAGGGATCAGTGTGGGGACCAACACAGGGCTGTGGGCAGAGAGCGAGACTGTGGGATCAGTGTGGGGACCAGCATGGGGCTGTGGGGAGAGAGCGGGATAATGGAATTAGAATAGCATGGGGACTGATATGGGGCTATGGGGAGAGCACGGGCAGTTGGGATTGTGGGGCTGTGGCGAGAGAGTGGGATCAGTGTGGGGACTGATACAGGAGAGAGTGAGGCTGTGGGATCAGTGTGGGGACTGATACAGGAGAGAGTGAGGTTGTGGGATCAGTGTGGGGACTGATACAGGAGAGAGTGAGGCTGTGGGATCAGTGTGGGGACTGATACAGGAGAGAGTGAGGTTGTGGGATCAGTGTGGGGACTGATACAGGAGAGAGTGAGGCTGTGGGATCAGTATGGGGACTGATACAGGGCTGTGGAGAGTGGGGCAGTCAGATCAGTGTAGGTATACAGTATACAATTTCCTATAGCTAGTGATCACTTTTTCTAAATTGCTCGCGGTAACTGAAAAATTATGGGACCATATGCGGTCAGACGTTGTCTGAATGAACGTTAAAACTTCGCATACCTGTATTAACATTCTCTTTCATCAACCCCTAAATCCCCTTTTCAGCCAGATGTGGATGATAATATTCCATGGGAGGATCCTGTGATTGGCTCCCTCACTGAAACAATTCACGCTTTTGGTCGATTCAGCCAAGATCGGGGAGCTGATTCAGTGATGAGGATCTTGTTTTCTTCAGCATATCCATCAAGATGTGAATGTATTTGAACTGTGTACCATCAGTGAGCCACCAGAGGACATAGAGCCCCCAACATATTATGGCAATGAAATCTGCTGCCAAGGATAACATTTCCAAATTAGGTTTTTGGCCAAATGAAATCAGCATGGACCCACACACCATGA
Organism: Narcine bancroftii; assembly: GCF_036971445.1. NCBI lineage: Eukaryota > Metazoa > Chordata > Chondrichthyes > Torpediniformes > Narcinidae > Narcine > Narcine bancroftii. The sequence continues at coordinate 16,733,333 of NC_091472.1, forward strand.
CAACTTTTAAACAGTCACAGGTTTCCATATTGTACTAGGACTATGTAATGAGAGTTGCTACAAACTAACATGCTGTGTGATTGCAGATTCCACAAGGAATTTGACCCTCACAAGGATTTGAAAATATGCTTTGAGAAGAATAATAAGGGTGGGACTGAGAGAAGAATGTACTGAGCAATGGAGGGCTCCTCAACCAGAGAGAATAATCAAAGAAGAAATCTAAATATAAATCAAATCTTGTCAACATGGTTTGATGAATGGCGAATCATGTATGATAAACTTGCTCAAATTCTTTAAGGCTGCGACACAGGAGTCACCTGTTGATTCATTTTGATGAGACATTGCCATTACACAGGAGAACCCAATATTTATTCCTAAATTCCTCACCTTTTCAAATTCATCCAGCTTTTCCCTATTTTACTGAAAGCCTCCGGGCTTGGCGTTGTCATTGCTTCAAAATCTACCAACTGGAAAGGATGAAATGAAACCATGAATCAAATGACAATGAGAAATAAAAGCCCAAGGAGGGTTAGTTTAAATAAAAGTTTTTTAAAAAGCTCTAATGGCTGGTGGCCCAAATGCAGATGGGCTGCTCCAGGCCCTCTAATATCAAGCACCACAGCTCAGCTACAATGACACTAGCTATGAGGCCAACAGGTTGAATTTTGCAACATGAAGCTTCGGTTGTAGTTCTTGGCACTGGCCAACATTAGAAAACTTTAATCTGTGTCTGTTGATAAAGTACATTAATGGGTATGCTGTCATAAATCAGAAAGCTCCACATTATCCATCCAAGTTAACTCAGAGTCCATGAAACAAGAAAGTCTACAGACGCTATAATTGTAGATAATACAAAAATTGCTGGAGAAACTCAGCAGGTCTTGCTGCGTCCAAAGGAGGCAACGATACATATCCAACTTTTTGGGCTGAGGCTGTGCTCCTCCCCTTGTAATTCTGCTTTCTGCTCAAATCTTGATAGAGCGCTCAGGCCTGAAACATTTTTTTCTTCCAATGAACACAGTGGATCCTGCAGTTTCATCAATATTTTTGTATTAAGAGTCTGCACTCTAATCTCTCCACTACATGCTCTTTTCACCCTCCTGCTGCAGCTGGCTTCTCAGGGGAACCCTGTACATAATGCAAGACATTACAAGTTGTCCTTCTGTCTGAGGGTGACAAAAGCATGGGGTCATTTTCAGAAATGGCAGCATCCACTTGTTGTCAGGTCAGCTTGAGGACATCTCAGTGCTGAAGAACAAGGCAGAGGTGGAGAGCTAGGAAAATGAAAATCCACGTGCTCTCTGTTTGATGACGGATACCTCATTAGATGATCGAACTGCATTCTCAGTGAGAATGGTTGAGCAGCGTGACCAAAGAAAATTGTTGCAACTTTAAATAACTGTTGAATTAGGATTCAAAGAGGACCTCCCTCTCTGTTCCATTTAGGTGGTTGCTTTTTTAAAAAAAAACTATCGACATGAAAATATCTACCGCATGTACTCGTGTAATAGTCGATACCCTCCTTCTTTTATTGGCCCCAAAAATCGCGCGTTTTCCATATGATCTGTGCAAAAGTCAACCCCCCCTCCTCTATTTTTGGCCCCGGCCACCTGCTCCTGACATACTGAACGCAGACTTACCACCAGGTCCTGGCCATCTGAGCTCCCAATGTTTTGAATGATGCATGTACTTACTGAGTTCAAAAGAATGTGCTGTGTAAAAGTCAACCCCTCGTATTCAATCCGAAAAATTGGACCAAAAATTCAACATTACATGAGTATATACAGAATAAATTTTGAAATAAATTATGCATATATCCTCTGTATTTATTACCGCCAAAGAGCCAGAATTTATTAATTTATTCTTACACATTCTGCTTACCTTTCCTTTAGGGATTTTCCCCGTGATCTCCTTCCCACTTGCCATGAGTGCTCCCATAATTACTGAATATGCAACAACACTGGAAAATGAAGTACAGTGACATTAGAACACAGCAGAATGCAACACACATTACAGCATAGCTCTTCTGGGGTCCTGGCCAAACGGTAAGGTACTTGCCCTGATGAGTCCAGGTTGCTCTTTTATAAAATAAATCAGCACTGATATGCCCAGAGACCTGGGCTAGATTTACCCCTCAGAAACCATTCCTGCAGGAAAAAACTTCATTTTGTCGTTCATGGGACACCACTATGCAGACAGTGCAATGCAATTCTCACTTGATAAAAGATATTAAATCTTAAAACCAATTTCTGGCTGTTAAGAGCTTTTTTTTTTGAAAGGGGGGGGGGAGAGTATATATTGTACAAAGGACCCTCACAGGTTGCAGGCAGCTGGTGACTTGAGGTCGAAGGACCTTGCTGCCGGTAACTGGAGACTGGCTCACGGGAACCAGGTAGCGGAAATGCAAGAGGGCACCGAGGGCAAGAAGGGTTCCCAAAGGGCCATAAGCACTGAAGAACTGCTGATCGTATTGAAAGTTTGGATCTGGAGCTCGGGTTGCTGATGGACCGAACAACTGCGAGAGCACTGGAGGCAAATCCACGGTCACTCAGTCTCTCTGAAGGGACTTCCTTTTGCTTCTCTTTCTTCTAATGCTGGGGCGCTGGACAACGCTCATGGCAACTCTGCTTGCCTTACTGCAGATAAAAGTTGAAGTATATCATGTATATTATATTCTTAATGTCTTATTATGTGAGAATAAAAGATATATATAATAAAGGGTTTGGAGTTGAAGAATAGGAAGGCTTTGTTACTGTTGTGTTGGTGAGGACACACCTGAATCACTGTGCAGAGTTTTGGTCTCCTTATACTGTATATACTGTAAAAGCCCGGTATCTGGAATTCAAGCAACTAGCAACCTCAAAAAACCAGCAAAAAGGGAATATAAATACATAAGTAGAAATAAGAATAAATTTTAAAAAGTTTAAAATTGTAAAAATCTCTGAAGTATCACATAAACCTTGGCTTTTAAATATAGGAGATGGGAGCAAATATTCAGCCAGCAGAGGGCCTTGGCCATGCTTTGCTCATGCAGCTGTTTGAATTAAACTGAGTCACCCAGGATGAAGAGCTGATTGATGCTGCTCCCTCTGGGGTGACTCTCTTAAAGCGACTCTTTATCCCTGATTAGTGAGAATCTTTATCTTTATTAGTATAAGGCTTTATCTGTTAACTGGTGGGGTGGGATGTTAATTATCTGTAATGTTGTTGTTTGCTTTTCAGGCAGGCTCTGTGGAGGGGAAGGAAGAAACCTGCAGATGTTTTCAGAGAATGTGACTAAAATTTGTATATTTATGCAAGTGAATTTTGTTCAGTGGAAGTACAGTTTAGCATTTTTGTCTTTTAAACTGTTTAATCTGAAGGCAGGTGTATTACTTAAGCATGGTACAAGTAGATCTCAAGCAACCGGAAAACTCTCTTATTCAGCATCCATGAATCCCTGTAGGTGCTGGATACCAGGGATTTTTACTGTAGAAGGAGTGGAAGCAATCCAAAGGAGATACTCCATCTAATACTTGGAATGAGAGAGCTGCCCTGTCAAGAGAGGATGAATATTTTAGGCCTGTGTTCTTTCCAGGTGACCTTATTCAAACCTGTAAGATTCCAAGGGGGCTTGACATGGTAGATTTTGAGATGTTTCCTCTTGTGGGAGAGTCAGACAAGTGGACCCGGTTATAAAATAAGGGGGCAGGTTATTTAAAACTAGCTGGGTGGAAAGGACTTCCTCCAGATGGAGGCGAGCCTCTAAAATTCTCTGTCACAGAGGGTGATGGAGGCCAGTTCATTGAATGTATTTAAGTTGGAGAGAAGTAAGTCTTTAAAAAGATCAAGGAAATGTAGGTGAAAGACTTTGGGTGGTGGAGGCAGGCATTCTCACAACACTGCTGCAGCAGCCAGACAAGCACATACATGAATTAAGGCAGAGAAGATGATCATGAAGTGCTAGTCAATGGGATTAGTATAGATAGGTACTTGATGTATGTGGTGGCCAAAAGGCCCGTTTTGGTGACATATGACTCAGGCTCAGATATAAATCATTGATGAAATTACTTGTGAAACATTCCCATTCTATTTTTGCAGTAACTTTTTTATCCCCCCCCCCCGAAAAAAAATACAAAATTTTTAAAGCACTTCAAAGTATATTGCATTCCACTAACCTGGATCCTCTTGAGAGAGGCATTAGATTGTAAAAGTAATACACCAAAGAAAGGACCAGATTGCACACTGCATCAGCTTCCTGTGAAAGATTTAAAAAAATAAAACTAGCTATTTTCCTTTAAACTGCATCATTTTAACTAATTAAAAATATTCTTGTTGGAGGACAAACCAAGAAAGGACATAGATAGTAAATGATAGGGCATTGAGGAGTGTGGTAAAACAGAGGGATCTGGGTATACAGATATGGTTCTCCCTTCTGCCATCTGGCAGGAGGTACTGAAGCACTCGGGACCTTTGTACAGTGTGGGGAAGTTTATTCCCCCCCAAGCTATCAGGCTCATGAATTCCCATTTGTGACAGATTATGTTGTTTTTTTATATTGTATACAGATACATTTTAAAGGAGATAAATTATGGAAGTTTTTTTTAAGTGTAGGTCACATACAAACACTTCAAAACCATTATTTAAAATACTGGAGCTCTGCTCAAGCCAGACAGGCCGGCTCCGAGTGCCTTTTCAACAGCTTTGGGGAATACCTATAGAGAATTCATTAATGGATTGTTGCTTTGGAAAGCAATACATGAAAGAACTCAGCCGCAGGCTGTCTGAGTGCAGTTTGCTGTTCTAAGAGGGTCAGGTTGTTTTGCAAGTAGAGAGGGTCAAACAGGTTTTTCTCAGAGAATTGGAGAGAGAAAATTCAGATCTACAGTTCAGCAGCAGCAGCTGGGTCTGGAACAGGACAAGCTGGCAAGCTTGTGGAAAAACCCCATTTTAAAGACTGGTTGTGAGTTCTTAGTTTAGCCTGGACAAAGCCCTTGTGGTCCACACAAGAGGAGAGAACTGGCTGCTTAATGTTTCACTTGAAATAAGAGAAACAAAAAAGAACTCTGTGGTGACCTGAAAGAAAGAGGTTATCATCTGGAAAACCCTGAGGGGGCATGTTTCTTTGGCAAGACACTGATATGGCTGATTAGAAGCAATCAGTTTGTGTCCAGTGACCAACAAATCTCTCTCTGAAAATCAACAAGAACCTTCCTGAGCAGAAACCATTTACCTTTCAAGCACCAAAACCTGGTGAAACTCACAAATGTCAAATTCTGTGCACAGTATAAGAGTTGCCTGCAATCAGTGAATTTGGAGGAGTGAAAAGTGAGATTGGACTGTGAATCAAAGAACTTTTCTGAACTTACATATACATTACATACACGTGCGCTTAGAATTAGAAGGGGTTAAGTTAATAGTAATAAGTTAGAGTTTGATCCTGTCGTCATGTTTACATTTTTGATTAATTAACCATTTGTCTTGGTGAATATCTATTGCTGCTGAGTTTGGGGGTCTTCTGAGCTCGTAACAAAGATGTGCATAATGTGTTGTGGACTTTCAGTGTATACATCTTAGTATCTTAATATTTTAATGTGTTAAAACTTATATCTATATTTCCTAACTTATATCTATATAAATATGCTCCGTGGTCAGAGAAACTCCATCTTGTCCTACCATGCGAGCATGGTATGAATGATAAATAAAGTTGACTTGACGATAATTCTCTGAAAGTGGCATCACAGATAGATAGAGTTGTAAAGAGAGCGTTTTTGGGATATTGGCCTTCATAAATCAAAGTACTGAGTACAGGAGTTGGGATGTTAAGTTGTATAAGACATTGGTGATGCGAAATTTGAAGTATTGCGTGTAGTTTTGGTCACCTAACTACAGGAAAGATATGAAAAAGAGAAGGAGTGCAGAAAAGATTTACTGGATGTTGCCTAGACTTCAGAACTGAGTTACAGGGAAAGGTTAGGACTTTATTCCCTGGAGCATAGAAGAATGAGGGGAAATTTGATAGGTTTTTTTAAATTATGAGGGGGATAGACAGAGAATAGGCTTTTTTCACTGATGGTAGGTGAGATACAAACCAGAGGACATGGGTTAAGAGTGAAAGGGGAAAACCTTTGGGCGAACATGAGGGGGAACTTCTTTACACAGAGAGCAGTGGGGATGTGGAACGAGCTTCCAAATGAAGTGGTGAATGCAGGCTCAATTTTAACATTTTAAGAGGAATTTGGACAGGTACATGGATGGGAGGAGTATGGAGGGCTATGGACTGGGCGCAGGTCAAGGCCAAAAAAGGCTCAGCTCAGACTAGAAGGGCCGAAGGGACCAGTTTCTATACTGTAATGTTCTAAACACCATGGTTATGTGTGCTACTTCGATGCTGTATTGAGCTATGATACTTTCCTCCAATATACTCTTCACGATCATAGTGGGTGGGAAACTTCCTCGAAAGGTCTCGTTATTATCAAGTTCACTGCTTATCAGCTCTCAAGTGTAATTCAGAAAATATTATACTCTCCTTCATTGACCATCATTCAACAACCACTCAAAGAATAGATTTTAACTGCTCTGCACCCTCTGATCTAATGCAAATTTTACAACCGACATGGTAAGTTGCTTCTCCACCCCTGAAATACAAGAAGTTCAAAATAAATAAACCAACATCTTCAATAAAATACTAATGTAATCCACAAGTATACATCAAAACAAAGCTGCAGAGAAATTCAAAAGCAGCTGATGTTGGAATCTTAAGTATAGCTGGAGGAACTCAGCAGGCCAGACAACATCCACGGGTGGAAATGGTCAGTTAACTATTTGGGTCGGGACCCTTAACTGAAAGACTGTTACAAAAATAATGGTGTTTTCACAGGGTAAATCAATGGAAGTTTAGTGACATTTCATTGTTGTTGCTATAAATTATTTTAATTACCGTGAGTAAATCCTTTCCAGATTTCCCCAACTCCTTGGAATTCTGAGGGGAAAACAAAATAACAGGACTCGGAGGGCTCAGCTTTAGAATCAATTGTCATGAACATATCACAAAATTTGAGATAATGGGTTAGATTGACTCAATTCAAGTCAACTCTGGTCCATAGATAGAGTGAATTACAAAAGTCACAGATATAGAACCTAACTTGGAAGGGGAAATTCCTTTAAAGTCAGTGATATTAGGTAATTATATCTCAACCAATTATATTTGGGAGTCTGTTCACATCAGAATTAAATAAGTGGTCACTCCACCATTGGAAATTTCATTACTCAAAGATAAAATGTTTACAGTTGATTGAAACTGCTTCAATTTCCCTCACAAGTTTAACATTTTAGGACTGTTTGGGGAATTTGAGATTTGAGTTATAATAAGTGAAAAAGACACTTGTTATTTGTCTTTTGAACACAGAACCAACCAGTTCCAAAATACTGTAACTGGTAATACTTAAGATTACATATCAACAGCTTCAAAAGTTGTGATTTTAAGAAAAATTATCTTACCCCAAGCTCGGTGGAAAGTAGCAGGGCTTTTCCTTTGCTACTGAGGTCCTTGTACAGAGCTTCTATTTCATTGTGGTACTGCTGAGTTCTCTCTTCAGTTGTCTGAGTTTCCACGGAGAAAATCATGTTGCCCACTCTGATAAAGACATGTACAGCAGTGAAAAAAGGATAAATATGATTTCTTTTCTACTTCCCAACTTCAGGCTGTAAATAACACTGGAAAATGAAGATTTTGTTTCCTGGACACATTTGGGTGCATTTTATAGATTTTAGGCTGCTAATCGCAAAAATCATCTTAAAATTTCCAATTTACAGATTCAAATTATTTTTTGTGATTTCCTGTCATATTTTAATTCTTCAAGCAAATAAAATCATGACGTTGAAAACTCATTTTCTGCATTCGTATTTGGACTTCTTCCCTGCTGATCTTGCTACAGTCAGTGACGAACATGGTGAAAGATTTCACTAGCACATTGCGATCAGAGAAAAGCAGTATCAGGGTAACTGGAATCCATCAATGCTGGCCAACTATTGTTGGACACTGACACAAGAGGCATCAGATGCTGAGTACAAATGAAAACTAGCAGCAAAACATCTTTAGGTCAGTTGAACCAATGCAGTGTGCCAGCATCATTAATGCAATTAAACATGCTAAATTCAATAAAAGTCAATTTAATGTTTCTCCAACTTCCTACATGATGCAGCAAATCAGAATTTATTTTTGTGTTCAGCTCGAAGTTGTCTATCATAATCCCCTTTTTTCAGGAAGCAAACCCCTTTTGGAAAAAAATGGTTGGCAAGTGTAATTTAAATCTCAAAATGCGCTGCTTATTGAACATCCTGCTCTTTGCACCCAGTGTATTTGGCAGCATGGCAACTTTGGGGTCGATTCCACCCTAGTGTCTTTTGCTCAGTCCCAGTAACTTATACACACGTCTGCACTAGCTTCTGCACAATGGCTCGCTTCATATCCTGACGGTGACAAACTATGTGAGGAACCTGCATCCCTGACGAACCAGGTCAAAATAACCAAAATTCTCAGGCACTTTATGACAGAACTGAAAGCAATGGGAATATTTGTCCAGGTCAGATTTAGCTTCTGTGATCCCTCTGGAAAGGCAAATTAAGGCACAAAAATGATGCGAAAGGAATGTGCCAAAAGTCATTTTCCAGTTTATTTACTCTTAACAGTTTATACTCAATGCCTCTTTTTGGCTCATACTTTGATAGGCAAGCCTTACCCATTCAAGAATAATTTTAAAAAACCACTTAAAATACTGATCTAACGTATGTAATCATCAACCTTACCTGTCACCGGTTATAGTGATGGTGAATCCATCATACTCCTTCCCCTGATACTTCAAACTGGGCACCTTGGTATTTACAGTGAAGCCATCTCTGGTTTTGCTGTTGAACTGCTTCCAAAAGAACAATCGTCAAGATTACACCCAGATCTTGGACACCATTAAGATTACAGAAGTGGGGGGTTCTCTGGAACAGAGACTTAATTGAGGTACATAAAATTGAGTAAATAGCAAGGATACATTTCTCCTGAGCATATGGGTTAAATGTGTGAGATTTAAATGAATTGGTAGAAAGGCTAGGGGGTGAAAGAATTATTATTTTCATCCAGAGTGTGGTTGGGGTTATTGCCCGAAAGGGCATAGAGGCAGAAACCCACATTTAAGTACTTGGATGAACATAACATCCAAATTCTGCCATTTAGCAAGATCATGGTTGAAGTGACGGCAACCTCAACTCTGCCTACCTGTGAAACCAGTCACCTTCTTGCCTGTCGACCACTGCCTTTGCGTAATCAATGACCGATTACCCTTTGATGAAGGATTCCGAAGCTCAAGAGGCTCAGATAATAAATTTTACCTCAATTCCGATGACTCTCTTTTAAACAGAATGGTTTGCTGGCTTGCAGCAAAGAATGTGCAAGGCCATGGACATTCCGTGGGAAGGTGGCCTGAGATTTGGAACAGCATAAACACAATGGCCTTCTGCTGTGTCATGGATTTTCCACGATTTCAGGATTCATCAAGGAATATCTCAAAGAACCCAAATTGAAATAGGCCAATAGCATTAGGTGACCATTTCAAAATGAATACATGCAAAATCCCTTTGCATACATTTTATTCAAGCTGAGATTCCTGGTCCCAAAGGCTGCACCATTTAATAACCAATGCTTCTAGACTATTTCACCACATACGATTTTTAAAGGAAAAGCATCTTCCTTTTAGCAAATTTACTTTCATGATTGGAAGAAGGTCTTCTACTTTTTTCACTTTTTCCAGGGCATCTCTCACTTCCGAAAGTCCTTTGGGATTGTTTGCACTGGAGGAGGAAAAAGTTGCTTTTATTTTCAAAAAGGTACCTTTATTATAACCATTCAAATTTCTTCACATTTATTTTCTCCACATGTAAAAATGGGTTAACAGAAAGAGGCCAGCTTTGTTGATAAACATTCCTTGCTCTCTTCCTCTGGCACCCACAAAGGGGAGGGAACAATGCATGGGCGAAAAACAAAGCAACGATAAGCAGAGAATACTATGGGCAAAGAGCTGACGCAAGATGGAAACTAATCCAGTAGACAGTGTGCTCCATGACGTGATCCTGAACTACAGCACATCCCCTAGAGAGATCATAGCTATATGAGTGTGAAATGACAACACTGGACAGTAACAGCACTATTACAAACCAAGTTAAACAGAACAGAGAACATCAATCAGGCTACTGGTCAGGGAAGAGTGCTACTATCGAAGTCAGAATAGAAATTAAAGGTTCCAGCTCCCAACCATACTGGTTGCAGATGGAAAAATCCTTAAGCAGGCATACCAACCGAGGAAAATGCACAATGCACCTCTAACAGCCATAGGGCACCGAAAAACAGGCCCTTTGAGTCTGTGCTGATTAGTCTCATTGACCTGCACCCAGTACCTAGCCCTCCAGTCCCTTCCCATCCACGCAGCAGTCCAATTTTTTTCTTAAAGGTTAAAAATGAGCCCACACTCACTTCAACTGGCAGCTCATTCCACACTTTCACCACTCTATGCTTGAAGAAATTCCCCCTAAATTTCTCCCCTTTCACCCTTAACCCATGCCCTCTGGTTAGTATTTCACCTCAGTGGTGAAAGCCTGATTGTATTTATAATTTTAAACACCTCTATCAAATCTCCCCTGATACTTCTATGCTCCAAGGAATAAAGTCCTCTCTGCAACTCAGTTCCTCAGGTCCCAGCAACATCCTCGTAATCAGCTGCACTCTTTCAATTTTCATATCCTTTCTATTGTTAGGTAACTAAAACGGCACACAATACTCCAAATTTGGCCTCATCAAGGTCTCATACAACTTTACCATGGATCCTGTCTACTTTCACAAAAATTTAGGTAGCCTTGGGCAACAAGCTGTCTTCTTTGGTGACAGATCATGGACTAAATTACACTTCAATCCAGGGGACAAATGAAACAGCTGGGACAATTCTTTCAAACTCATAACCACCCCTTCAAGGCAGATCAAAATATGTCAAAGCACGTAACAACAGCTTAAGCAGCATTCCCATTCTATTTTAACCCAGAAGTAACCACCGAGTTTGAAGCTCATTTGCTGGCAGTATTCTGTAAGTGCTGGAGCAAATGTGGAGTTGCTAAAACCATTTTTGTTTATTACACAAAACATGGCAGGAAAAGGTTGGCAGTTCTCTCAGTGTTTACCACAGTCAGGGACACGCCCTCGTGTGGTCATACTGGAATATGGGCAGCCGTCTCCTCTCTCGATGAACACCAGTTCACAGAGAGCTCATCCTTTTGGGTCATATGGGCGAACCATTTGTTCAAAACGGTTTTACTTGATTGCGCAGAAAGAAAAGAAACATGAATTACCCATGATAAACGAGTATTCTGTCTTTTATAAAATTCAGTATTTTTTCAAAATATGCCAGGTACCGCATATTAATGATTTGACCCCTAAGGAAGAAAGATAACAAATATCAGCATTAATATACAGACTCCACAAGGCAATTTGCACAACCAATAATACTTCAGATAATTTAACTGTGGTTATGCAAAGTCAAAAATGACCCGGAAATTCAAAATGCCAATACTTGAGGATTGGGGGATCTCCACATGGGTGGAAATCACTCTTTACCTGAAAGTCAACTACTCGGTCTTCAGGTAGCAAACATATTAGCTTCTGTTTAATTATTTAACATTCAATACCTCCTTCACACTCACTCATTCTATCAAAATTCTAATTGGCATACTAGAATTTCAAAAGGTTTTGAAAATTCACCTTGTAGATTTACAGCAGAAGGAAAATTTTCATCTGACCCACGATGTGAGTTGTTTAATGCAACATCATTTGATTTCAGTGTTCATGAGAATGTTCTGACATTACAAGAGTAGCAATAGTTTGTAGGCTGAAATCACGGAGGCATTCCAAGCTCAGGAAAGGTATCAACAAAGTTGATACCTGTTGAGGGTGGCACGGTTGGCGCAGCAGTTAGCACAACACCTTTACAGTGCCAGCAATTGGGACCGGACTTCGAATTGCTTCTATGTTCTCCCTGTGTCTGTATGGGTTTTCTCTGGGGGCTCCGGTATCCTCTCACCATTCAAAAACGTACTGGAGGTGTAGGATTAATGGGGTGTACATTCGGCGGCACGGACTCATGGGCTGAAATGGCCTGCTGCCGTGCTAAATGTAAAAAAAATTAAATTTAAAATTTAAGGTCATTATTCATTTCATGGCCATGGATACAGAGGACGAACGCTTGTAAACTGCACACCAATCCATGCTCTCATTCACTTGCACTCATTGCCAGCTGCTGATATTTTAGGATCCTGGCATTCTGATCTTGGATTTATCCACCTGCGAGGGAAGTGAATGAAGAGTTTCCCTTTTGAAACAATCAGGATAATGCAAGTTAAATCACAAATCAGCAAATGAGAAACACGTGCCAATGGGACTGCATTTCTTTGGCTTCAGGTGCCACACAGTCAGGGAATGGGCTCAGGGTCAGTCTAGAAATCCTGCATTACTCTGCACTTCTAAGGAGAGCCACAGCAATTCTGCATCTCCTCAGCAAAAGAAGCAGTGCATGCATAAATGCAGTGAGTGGGAAGTGAAAGGGCTATGACCATACACAAGAGAGGGTCCACCCAATCACATTCACTGGTGTTATCACATCCTTGGAATCATCATTGATGAGAAATCTAACTCAATCAGCTGCAGAAATATTGTGGCATATGATCAGGTCAGAATCCTTGGGGCAAGCGACTCAACTCTGGACATGCCAATATCCACAAGGCACAAATCAGGTGTACGATGGAAATATAGAATATTTTGAGTTCAGCATCAACATCTTTCAGGGTGCTCAAAAACATCCAGGACAAAGCCCCACATTCGGTTTCAATTCCACCTTCTACCCAAACACACATTCCCGACACTACTGTGTGCAGTGGCTGCAGTGAACGTCTTCAACAAGATGCACTGTTGTCACTCGCCATAACAAATCCGACCGCACCTCCCAAACCCACAACCGACTTTCCCTCCAAGTTACACTCTATCCTTTGCTGGGCCCCAAATTAAATCCCTACCCTGCAACATTGAGGTAGCAAGCAGTGATGACAATTGAGGTGAATGGCAACAAAGGTCGGAGACATAATCACAACTAGAGCTGATATCTTTCACATATGACATTAAACAGGGATGCAACTTCTCCAGTAGATGAACATCAATAACTTCCATGGCACATTGCAGTATTTCTAACAAAATGTGATGTACCTGATGAGGTTTATATGATTGTTGAAGCCACGGCTGAGGCTCTGAGGGGGCATCTGGTCCAACCACAGTACTGGCTGATCTGGATCCGCAATCCTAACATCAAACGGCAAAGAAAAGCCAAATTAACTCATGACGACTTGGCCAAATCCTTCCAAAATCACTTGCTTATCAATGCTCCACCATAACCTGTCATTGGAACCTAAGCTTTTATTGTGAGCACTCAAATGAAAAAAGATTTTGTCTGCAAAATAAACAAATGCTGCACAGCAAAAGATCTGCTCAAGGACTAAATGGGGCATCAATAAATTATGTGGTTGACACCTCCATGCATTGGGAATATAAGCAAAGAGAGCAGTGAAATAAGGCCAACACAGACAACTGAAGCTGAAAAAACCCACCACTGTGATACCACATAATATTCTTCATTCTTTCTTTCTTGAGAACAACATCTGCTGCCAAGTAGGGTAGTGCAAAATACAAATAGAAGTAGGACTAGGCCAACTGACCCATCATGTATGTTCGCTCTCTATAAAATTATGGCTAACCTTTTACCTCAGCCAAATTTTGCTGCACTCACCTTAATTCTTATTATAAGCGAAATAAAAACCTCCAACTGTGTCCTGAATATAGTCAATGTCTGAACCTTCATTGTCTTCGTAGGTTATTCCAAAGATATACTAACCTTCTAAGTGAAGATGTTTCTTACCACTACTCTGAAAGGATCATGGTTTGAGAATGCAACCCCTTGCTTCAGATCAGGAAAACAAATCGTCTCCAAAGCCCTGTCTAACCCCATAGATTTTTGTACAGCACAACTCAGATTATCCAAAATCACATTCTCCAAAATCCTCATTTATCCAAAAACATTTTTAAATTTCAGATAAATGAGGATATACTAAACAAATCAGAAATCCTCAATTATCTGAATTGTCGAACTATCTAGGGACCTCAGGCTCCCGGTGGCAGTGGGGACCTCAGTGGGGAGGTGTCAGTGATTGGCAGTGGCCAGCATTATTTTGGTGAGAATTAAACATTATTTTAATGCTTAAAAATCTTTCCCTTGTTTGGTGTTGTTTAAACACCATTAGAAGTGATTTGCATGCCCAACACCATCACACTGAGCATGGCCCCCAGGGCTGCGCGTTCACCCCACTGCTGTTTACCCTGCTGACCCATGCCTGTGAAGTGAGATACAGTTCTAATCTCATCAAGTTCGCTGATGACACGACCGTGGTGGGGCTCATCAGCAAGAACGACGAGTCAGTTTACAGGAGGTGCAAACACGAACAGACTGATGCAGAGACAACAACTTACATCTGAACATCAACAAAACAAAGGAGATGGTGGTTGACTTGAGGAGAGCCCAGGGGGAAAATCACTCTCACCTGACCACCGAAGGCTCCACCGTCAAGGTCGTCAAGAACACCAAATTCCTTGGCGTGCACCTGGCGGAGAATCTCTCCTGGTCCTCCAATACCAGATCCATTGCCAAGAAGGCCCAATAATGCTTTTACTTCCTGCAGAGGATGAGGAAAGTCCAGCTTCCATCCTCACTACATTCTACAGGGAATGCATGAAGAGCATCCTATGTAACATCATCACCGCCTGGTTCAAGAACTGCACCATCCTAGAAACCCACGCAGACACAGGGAAAAATACAAACTCCTTACAGACAGCGGGGGATTCAAACCTCGATCTCGATCGCTGGCACTGTAATGGTGTTGTGCTAACCACTTCGCCAACTGTACCTTTCCCTTTTGAAAGGCAAGTATCCTGGGTTAATTAATTCCCTTTAGTCACTTTATGAAAACTCCTTCATATGGTCATTACATCTTGGAATAAAACTCTAATAACTTGGTATTATTGGACATTAAGATGCTTTGGCCTGCAGATTACTCATTGGCCCTGAGTGTTAGCTGGAGCTGTAGAATATACAATGCACATCCAGAGCCGAGCATCCAGTGTGTCGCAGGACCACGGTCCAGATTGTAGGCTGGATGTCTTGCCATAGCCATGGTTGAGTTCTAGAATACCGAGGGTAAAGACTGTGGATAGGTTCTCAGCTGCAGCTGGAATCCAGAATGGTTGTATATTTCTAGCTCCCTTTGAATCCTCTTGGTTTATTGGTAAATTTATTATGGTATAATATGTAAACATTCCTCCACATTCATCTCAGATCTACACCTTCAACTCCCCGATCTTGTGAATATCATGTTTTGTTTGATCAGGAGGCTCTTGTTCCATAGTATCAATCCTCATCCAACACCCACATATTTTAACAGCAAGTGTCACTCAACTGCAAAGAGATTATATTGGCTATTAAGAGAAGGAACAACCAATAGTCTGGAAAATCTGGTAGTCTGGCACCAAAGTCCAAAAGGTGCCAGAGTAAGTGAGTATTTCTCAATGTGAATGTTGCATGCATTTAAAAACAGAGATGACGATTTCCTTTGTACCATTTTTCCAAGTCACAACTCTAATCTCATATCTTCATGTACTCTGTCCATTCCTGGTATCATTACTTATTTCATTTCCCTCACTATCACCCATCCTTACTATAACTTTCTAATTCTCTCCTCATCTGAATCCTTCTCCCTTTTTAGCACCAAGCCTCATCTGGTCCTAATTATCTGATAGAATGGCTCCAGTTTGATTCACATGCCAATGTCAATGCTAGCTCATAATGAGTTGAGTGACTGCTTCCACACATTCTGTTCCTGTTGCCACACCTTCAACTCTCTGATCTTGTTGATACAGTACCACACTTTGTCTGAAGCTAGATAATCAATTTTGAGGTTCTTGTTCCATGATAGTACTAACATCAATCCTTATCCTTTAACATCAAAGAGCTCAATATAGCAAACTATCTATTTCCCTCCCTTACATCCAAACCACACACTCATAATTCTCCCTGAACACACAGCAACACCACTGATGACTTCGTTCAACATTTCTGAAATTGCAAATTTGAAAGTTTCTGCAGCCTTCTACAAACTGATAAATCATTCTACAAAATCAACATCTTGCAGGCCCACTACTTTGAGATAAGCGTCATCATCTCAATAAGCAGACTGAATGCTTAACAAATAGTTCAAATTCCCAGATTCATATGCTCCTGCTTCACTGAACTTTCCATTCTTACATCAGAAACAGTTCAGACATTTGATAAAAACAAAACCCTTCAGATATAGTCCACCAGACTGTGCCACAATAGAGGATTCAAAATGACGCTTTTGCTTAAAAAAAGTTTCAATTTTACATACAGTACATCTTTAGGCTCTTTTATTGTTCTTCAATTATAATTATTTAGTCACATCCACGTTCTTATTTGTGTCTGCACATGAGTACCATCGTCATTTTAGTATCATCTCCACCAATACCATTACCTCCTCCATTTCACAGCAATATCAAACATGTCCTTCCATTGCATCAATCTGGTTTTCCCACCAACACGGATTTTTGAATTTGCCCATGTTCGTTGTACAACCTGCATAATTTCTAACGTTGCAAGTCCCATAGCTGCAAACACATAACAAAAAGTATATTTATTTATAAATTGTAATTCTATATTAAATGTTTATTTTTTGTGAGATTGTTTATTTCAATTCTTCCCTGAGGATTCTTTTGTACTGTGCACATTGCACGAGGTGAAAAACCAAAACTGGCAACTCTTCAAGCAAGATCTTCACAACCCAGCCTAATTTTAGATTTAAACATACAGCACGGTAACAGACCATTTCAGCCCACTCATCCATGCCACCTAATTTACACCGCTGGTACCTTTTGAACAATGGGAGGAAACCGGAGCCCCTGGGAAAAACCCACAGAGACATTGGGAGGGTATGTACAAACTCCTTACAGATAGTGCAGGATTTGAACCCTGGTCCCGATTGCTGGCATTGTAAAGGCATTGGGCTAACTGCTACGCCAAATGTGCTGCCCTGTTCTCTGTTTTTATGTAATGGTCGCATTACGATAAGAGCCCATAAACTTTTTCCATTCCATTTCCATTACGCAGAGGCATAAAACAGCAAGATCAGTATGAGGGAAAAAAAAACATACATATTTATGCAGTTCCTTTGCAAGAGCATTATCAGTCAAGATTTGGCACCAGGAGTTATTAGGGGAGATGGTCAAAGAGTTAAGTTTCTGGGAGAGTGAAGATACAAATTTTTTTGAGGGAGGTGAGGGGCTGATTAGAAGGTTGAAATGTCAGAGCTCAGAGACGCTGAAGCTGAAACCGTCCACAATGCTGGACGAGTAAGAAGAAGAAAAAAGAATTTTTGAAGCTGGAGATAAAGAGGAACAAGACCAAAGGAGAATTTAAAACTACGTTAGATTTTTAAAATTAAATTGAAATATATTTCGTCTGGCCATCAGGATACGACTGAACACAAGGCTATGAACAGCAAAGTTTGGGATGAACTTTACATAAATGAGGAAAACTTTAAAATGGTCAGATAGAAAAAGGTCCAACCTGGGAACACAGGTGAAGGTACCATGCACTCCTTTATAAAATCTTCAATACTTTAACAATATGCACAATTTCTACTAAAACTTTACATTCAGAAGGTAAATAGGAAATGGCAGAGAAAATGGAGTATTCTAATGGATCAATGCCATCATTATTAATGCAGGGTTATCAGTGATTTCGAAGAGGTAAAGGCCCTGGAAATAGATGCTTTGTAAGAAAATCAATTTAAGATCAAAATACAATTGCATGAAGGAAAAAAAAACTACTTTTTAAAGATACAAAAAACAAACAAAAAGCATAAAAGCATTAACTGTAATGTGACTATGGCATAAAAAACAGTACAAAACAGATTGGGCTGGGTTGTAAAGATAATCACATACTTCAATTTTTAACTGAAAACATACAGTAGTTTTGCAACAAGAAGGAATGAAATGAAAAAATACCAGAGAACCACTGGAATGCAGCGATGCCAAAAAAAATTTTAAAACATTGTTGAAAACTGTAGACCTTTTCAGCTGACTAATGGTTTTGGGATATGCTTACTTTCCTACATGCAAGCAAAAAATTTCCAGTTCTAGAAAATTTTTTTGAGATCATTAGCCATTTGTCAGAGTTGCTGGAGTTTCAGTTTGAAACGTACAATTGGTGCTCGACCAACTGGTTGAGCCAGTAATCCCAGGATTTCTTGAGGAAAAGTCAAAACCCAGATCAATTCATGCTGTGATGTGATGTCCTGAACATGTTACATATCACATTATATTGTTCACATGGTCAACAGAAGGAGCAGTTTCAAGGGCCATGCGGAATGTTGGGGAAAACAAATTCTTCAGCAGTTTCCAGCTCACCTCTATGTATCCTTTCGTTTGGAAGAAAGCCTGGTGTGGCATATTGCATGAGTGAACCCAAATGATCTGCAGTGCAAATTAGTCCTTGGACTTCTTCACTGTAGCTTTCAAACTTCTGAGGTAGAACGTCCCTGCAAGGAACATCAGTATATTACTCGCAGGGAGAACTTACTGACATGAATGTTTGAAAGTGATGAACTCTGAACCACAGCATGATTGGCCCTCATCACAGCCATCTCATTAAACACACTTCTCTCAGCTACCAATAACAATCCTTCATTCATTTCATGGACAATGACATTTTTAATGTTCTAAGGGTACAGGAACTTTTTTTGATTTTCCCTTTCTGACAGAATGTCAAGGCTTTTGTCATTTATTTAAAACATCAGAAAATATGAGCAGGAAGAGAATATTTGCCCTTTAAGCCTGTCAGCCAACCCTCCCCATTCAATTCAGTTGTGGCTGACCTGCCTCAGGCGTCATCTCTCCAACACTCAATTCCCCAATCTTCAAAAATGTCCCCATTCCTCTTTAAATGATCTAACCTGTACTGCCCTCTGGGTTTACAGATTCACCAGCTTTCATTAAAAACACAATGCTGGAGAAACTCAGCCAGTCGAAGTGTACTCTACAAAGCAAAGATAAATAACCAACATTTCGGACTTGAGCCCTTCATCAAGATATGAACAAAATGTAGGAAGGTCTAAACAAAATGGTGGTGAGGGATCCTTGTGTTGTTTTGTTTGAATGTCTGTCCATATTTTCATATCTTGATGAAGAACTCAAGCCCGAAATGTTGGTTATGTATCTTTATCTTTGCTAGATAAAGTACAGGTAATCCTTGACTTCTGACCTACACGAGTTATGCCCACCTGCACATACAACCAAAATTTTTAAAAACATCTTTATTAAAACTACTGTACAAGAACATATTTTGTATTAAAAGTACTGTATACAGTCGTCCCCGTTCCCTGTCGCAGCCTGAGGTCCCCGTTCCCTGACTTATGACCAAACCCGAGCAACAACCAACTCTTTGGTCCCCAGTATGGTCGCAAGTCGGGGACTACCTGTGAGCTATTTGACCTGCTGAGTTTCTCCAGCATTGTGCTTTTACTCCAATCAGGTTGTCTATAAATGTTCATGCTTTACTCTCAGCTTTCAGATACAGCAAACTCTGTCCTCTCACTCAGGATTCTTCCACAAATGGAATGATCTCAACATCTCTCCTGCTGAGCTCCCTTAGGATTTTCAATCAAGACTACCCCTCATGCTTCCAAACTGAAGAATTTCTTCAGCTGCTTGTGACAGGAATTGGCAAGTTAATCCCTTTTGTACTGCTTCCAATTCTTGCATATCCTTTTCATAAGGAGACAAAAAAAAGCAGTCATTATGTCTGTGTCCTCCAAATCTCCTCATGTCTTCAGTCAACACTGGTTGTCAACACTCAATATTTACTTTGGAGAGCGTGGTACTGGCGTGGGCTAGGGCAGTGGGTGTTGTGAGGGAAAAGGGGAAGGCAAAAATCTCTGGACTCTTCTGTTTTGCTTTATCACATTATGATGGCTTTCTCTGAAGATTTCAAGATTCAATTTATTATCATAGTAATAAAATAGTATATTACACAAATTTCTTTTTGCCCGCTGCAAGGCAGACAGATTCGCCAATGGCAGGAATTGCCCAAATCTCTCTTACAGTGAGAGAGAGAAAAGCAAGAGTCCCCCCAGTCAGAGTGTCCATAGATTCATCTCCAGTGCTTCCGCAGCACCTGCAGCCACACAGAGTCCAGTCCAAACCATCGGCGACCCAAGCTCCAGATCCGAACCTCCAACACCATTAGGAACCCTCAGCACCTCCTCGCATCCTGGTTTCGATACCTGGTACCCCTCCAGCCAGTTCAAGCCAGTCTCCAGCAGTCCGCAGCCCGGCACGAGTCTTCCGACAGCAGTCTCCAGCTCCCACAGTTTCCTCGCCTCGAGTCGCCGCATGCACTGGTCCCTCAGTCGCAGAGCCCCCTTGCTGCTGTGGTCACCATCCTAGTGGGATGTCTCCTCTGTTTCTGCTTCTCAGACGGTGCATGATCTTCCCGTCCTCTGCTGCCCTGCTCCAGTCCTACATTTTCCCCAGAGTTTGCAGCGTAGACCGGCAGTCATTGTATTTCAACTAAAACCACCGTCGGGTCCCCCAACGGGCCGTGCAGAGCCCACAGCAATCAATCTTTTTAATCAATCTCTCCATTCTACATTTGTTTTAGATTGTATGTCCTCGACGCTCAAAGATTTCATGCCCTCCATCATCTTGCTGAACAACAGCATTTTGATCTGCTCTACGTCCTTTGACAGTTCAGTAGAAATGATCGCTTTTCAGGAGGGGATAGTGGCAGCAGAATGATCCCATTAGGACTAAGAAGAGAAATTTATTCATAAAGAGGGTGTAATTACTCAGAGTTCCATTAACCATATGCTGTAGATTCCACATTGACAAACTCAAGGCAAATTGACAGAATTTTGAACTGCGAAGAAGAGTACAGTATCTGTTGTAATCTGAATTACAGACGAGACTAAAAAGTGATATGAATGATATCTACTCTATTTCTGCTTTTACTGACAGTTTAACTGTGGTTTTCAGTTTCACCTCGACAGCTCCAGCCTTAGACATTAAGCACAAATACACCACTGAAAGCATCCTGCCCAAATCCATCACAGCTTGGGACAGAAACTACTCTGACCCAAGATTATAAGAAACTGTAGAGAGTTACGAATGCAGCTCAGGCAATCCTGCACACTCCTCCCACCCCCTACCCATCCATCAAATCCATATTTCCCGCAGTCTAAGGAAGGTTGCTACCATATTAAAAAGACCCATTCCAATCATACTCTCTTCTCCCCACTTCCATCAGGCAGAAGACATCACAAACCTCCAGACTGAAGGATCATTTCTTTCCCACTGTTAGGAGTCCTTCAAGTCGACATGGCTATTGATAATACCCTTGCATTATTTTCAACTGTACTTTTCTCTTTACATTGCACTATTTTATTTCTTTTAATAATACCCCCTACACTATTTATTTATTATTATTGCACTCTCTGGTGTACAAGTCGATAGCTGGATAGCATGCAAAACAAAGCTTTTTAGTGGATCTCAGTATTCGTAACAATTCAATTATAAACTTGGCCAAAGCAAAAAAGAATCAACAGATGAACAATCTTGCAAAACAGCACTTTTGTTAAATTAAACTCACTTTATGTGAGGCTGTAATCCTGGTTGCTCTTCATAATCTTCAATAAGGAAGGGAAGGTTCTTAGCCCAGTGATCCTTGAAATTACCAGGAAGATCAACATCTATATTGTACTCAGTCACCGGCAGATCAAGGTGTGCATGTAAGTAACGCGAATATTCTGCAAAGGGTTAGGCAAATTTAAGCTTGCAAAAGCATTTTCATCGATGTCTAGCACTCCCAAGAAATTCCAGCCTATTGGATTGTAAAATAGCCACACTGATTGTCAAGAGTTCCCACTATGGTGTCAAAGGCTTTACCAATGTTACTAACCAGTGTTACAACTCTACAAAACATTGATTAGACCTACTTGGAGATCTGCATGCAATTCTGGTCATCACACTATAGGAATGGTGATGTTGCAGTGGGGAGATTGCAGAGAAGATTGGCCAGGATATTGGCTGGAAGGAAGGACTTTAATTATGGGGGGGAGATTGGATAGGTTGGGCTTGTTTTCCCTGGAGCAATAGGAGGTTGATGGTGATCTAATAAGGTATATGAATACACTTTGCAAAGAGGATTTTAAAGGCAGCTTATTATTTAACAGAAAAAGATCACTGATAGTGAAGTGCAGAGGGATCTGGATGTCTTTGTTCCCAATGTTAGCAGGCAGGTGCAGGAATTTGTTTCAGAAGAAAAATGGCATGTGGGCCTTTATTCCAAAAGGGTTGGAGTTTTGAAACAGGGAAGTTCTTAGAGTTTTTCAGCTCAAAAACAGCCCCATCTACCCAATTATCAATCCCAACCAAGCTTCTTCCATTTGCCTGCATTCAGCCCATATTCCTCTAAACCTTTTCTAAACACGTCCTTTTAAATTTTATAATTACCCCATCCCTATCATTTGTTCAAGAGCAAATTCCATATATCCATCATCTTCTGTAATAGTCAGCATGGACGTAGGGCCAACATGGCCTGTTTCCATGCCATAAACTGTTATATGAAATTATAAAGAGGCTAGATATGGCAGATAGAATATTTTCTCATAGAATATCTAAAACAAGAGGGCATAGGTTTAAGAGGAGAGGAAAAAGTTTTAAAGAGGATGTGAGGGGGGTACATTTTTTTCTTTTCCACAGTGTCTGTAACTCACTGCCAGAGAAGTTGGTGGAATTAAATATAATCTCTACGTCTTATAGGCATTTAGATCAGCATTCAAGTAGGCAGGGCTTAGTAAGATATGGTTAACGCAGGGAAACTGGATTGGAATAGATGGGCAAAAATATTGGCACAGTGTGGTGGGCTGAAGGGCCTGTTCCTGTGTTGTTTGTAGGTGTGACCTGGAAGGTATTAATAGAGCCCAAGGAGGTAAATGGGTCACCAGAAATTGTTGAAGCTCCAACACACTGTGATGTACACAGATGATGGTTATGTCCAATGATTCTATATTTCTACCAATGAACAAGAGGAGCATTTTACATTTAGCTGCAGGGAATGTCAGCGGAGATGTAGCTTTTACTTAATGGATGGATCTACACATACAGCCAACCTTGTTGTACACTCCCACACAGCACTGGCAGAGATCGACGCTTTTCTTCTCTCTGGGAACAGTTGAGGCTCAAGGGACAATGTGAAAGCAAACGAAACATATGACAACTTTTATGTTCCAGTTTGTGAAAACAAAGGCCATTCTCCTGACAGCTGAACAAGTTTTCTCAATGTTCTATGCTTTATCAGGTTTTAGTTGGGTCTGCAATGGGAATGCTAAAATTAGTTTCAACATGCCAGCATTCCCAAATCTGAAGACTCTTTGGCAACCTTACTGGAACTACAGTAACTATTTTCCATACACAAGTGAGAGCTACTAAGCTAAAGTACAGGACACCAAGTGAGAGAATGAAACTACAACCCAGCAATGCATACAGAAGGAATCAGAGAAAAATTGGTAGAGATGTTTGGTGAAAAAAGAAGCAAATAAAGAATGAAAATTCAAGGAGGAAGGGAATAGCTATCCAGTTTAAAAAAATCAATGAAGTGAATTATATATATTGTATAATTCATAAACTGGTCACAGAGCTTTAATTATCAAGTCAACAGCTGGTGTTGTTCCATGCCCACACAAAGGGAGGGCATATTTAGAAAAACCACAAATACCAGACAAATATTAATGTTAAAGACTGTCATTTTTCTGTATAAAACTAGATGCATGAGGTCAGTTTGTGGACAAGAATGAGGTTAGTGGCTTTTCAGGAGTAAATAAAATTATTCAAAGATTGAATTACCTCTATTTCTGTACAGTTTAAAATAGTTCAATGGTTTGCATCGGAAAGCACAAGAAAAAAACATAACTGAGTGACTATAATGAATCCCAATGCAAGTCCAGACAAACTTTATTCCAAATAATTTGCCTAAATCAATACAAGGATATTAGAGAATGAAACATCTGTATAATATTCACAGCGACTCTGTGAAATTAACTTCAAAATAGTCACGACTTCCAAGGAAAAATAAACTTAAAACATCCACATGAGCTTTTATTTTAATAAACATGTTTCTATCTATGTGTGAAAATGCAACTCACCTCGGAGATATTTCACTTTGAGATATTCAGAACTTGCTTTCTGACCTGGAAGTGGGTCATTTAACATCACTTTCGTCTGAGCTTTTATCCCTTCATAAAATTGACCCATAGCAACATGACCCAGGCCCCTCATGTACTGGCAAACTTCATTGTATGGTTCCAACTGCAGGCATCCCTATAGTTTAAAACAAAAGAAACCAAGCACAATGCTCAGTGATTTTTACAGCTTTCTTCTTTCAGTGGCATGGATAATCAAAGTAAAACCAAACACCAACCCCAGAATGCAGTCAATCAACAGTCAGCATGACCAGGAATTGGCTGTCAGTTGAGTTTTGCAACTTCATCTGTTGGACAAGAACCCTGCCTCTGTGGAACTCAGGGCCTTGACTGGGATATTATAGCCATTTCAAAAACTTGATGGGATGGGCAAGACCAGTAGCTCAAAGCTCCAGGGTACAGAAGCTACAGGCTTCATTGAAGTGGAGGTAAGAGGAGGGGAGATTGTGTTTTGATAAGGGAGAATGCAACAGCAGTACTCTAGGATATTCATGGAGGATTGTCCAGATAGACTACGAGTGGAACTTAGAAATTCGACAGAGGTAAATATGCGGATAGGATTGTCCCTCAATATAATTTTCCCAACAGCCAATAGGAATGAGAAGAGCACAGAAGTAAGAAGATCACAGATAGCTCGAAGAATAGGGTGGTATTGATAGGTGATTTTAACTTTCCTAATCTTGACTGGGACTGCCATTGCACTAAAGACTTAGATTGTCAGAATTTGTCAAATGTCTCCAGGAAAGTTCAGTAAAATCCCAGTTTTCCGGAATTCAAGCGATCAGCAAAAAAAAAATGTGGAAACTAAAAAGGTACGGAAGTTTAAATTTGGCACCCCCTAGTGGTTAGTTTGCCACGAAACAATCTTAAGCAATGGAAAATACACTTGTCCAGCATCTACCAATCCTCACGCTGGAGACCAGGGGGTTTTACTGTATTCTCGAGCTGGTTTGACCATTAGTGGAAGTAACCCAGCAACCTTGTTAAGGAGGCTGAAGCCCCACCTTGTCCAGACACTATTCACACAGCCAGCACACGCCAGGCGCATTTCCACAGCCTCTAATCTTGAGGGGGTTTGTGCTTTACACACAGTAACCAGTATATGTTGTGCTTCTCTTACCTTAATGAGGTCCCCAATTGTCTGGGAACATGCATGTTTCTTGGTTTTGGGTGAGGGAATCCTTCAGGAGTTCCAACAGCTGAGCTTTTATTAAAATATCCCAAGTTTTTGTAAGCTTTTAAAAACATCCCAGTCCTCTATATTCCCACCAACATTTGTTTCCTTGCATGCCCTTTTGCTTTTATTTGGCTTTGACTTCTTCTGTCAGGCACAGTTGTGCCATTTTTCCATTGAAATGATTATTTTTCTGGAAGAGACCTGCCCTGTGCCTTCCCTATTTCTCACAGTAACTGAAGCTATTGCTGCTCTGCTGTCCTCCCTGCTAACGTGCCTTTCAATTAAACTTCGGCCAGTTTCTCTCTCGTACCTCCATAGTCTCCTTTATTCCAATGGAAAACTGACTCATCTAATTTTAATTTCTCTCTCTCTCTCTCTCAAACTGCAAGGTGAATTCTATCATGCTATGACCACTGCCTCCTAAGGTTTCCCTTACCTTATCAATTCTGGTTCAATGCACATTACCCAATTCAGAATTGCCATTTCCCTGGTCAGCTCAGCCACAAGCTGTTCTAAGAAGCCATCCTGAAGGCATTCGATAAGTTCCTTCTCTTGTGATCCAGCACTAGCATGGTTTTCCAAATTAAGCTGCATATTGAAATCCCCCATGACTATTGTAATATTGCTCTTTTTGCATGACTTCTCTACCAATATTTCCCTCTGTAGTTTGCACACCGCATTCTGACTACTGTTTGGAGGCCTGTACACAACTCCCATCAGCATCTTAATTCAACCCACAGGGATTCTGAGCTTCTTATCCAATGTCTCCACTCCTCAAAGATTTTCAGTAATTCCATTTTTAAACCAGGACCACCCCACCCCTCTGCCTACTATCATGTCCTTCCAATACATTGTATATCTCCACAAATATTTAGTTCCTAGCAGTGATCTTTCACCTACAAATCAGTGATGGCCACAATGTCACACCTGCCAACTTCCACCTACACTACAAAATCATCAACTTCACTGAGTGTATTACAAACAAAACCTCCAGTGATCACCCTTTTAAATTTTGCTTCCAAAGTACCCCAAGTTAAATCCTTGATATTGTGCTTGCAATTTTTCTCTGTTGACTGCCATTCTTTCCTCCCAATCTCACCACACAGTGTATCTACTTGTGTATCTTCTGCCTATTCATGGCCCTCTCACTCTGGTTCTCAGCCTCCTGCCAAAATAGTTTAAATGTTCCCCAGCAGGTCTTGCAAACCTGCTCACCAAGATATTAGTCCCCTCCCTTTCAGATGCAACCTGTCCTTTTGTACACGTCATACCTTCCCCAGAAGATGATCCAAAAATCTGAATCTCTGCGCCCTGCATAAACTCTTCAGCCATGCATTAATTTGCCATAAATTCCTATTCTGTCCTCACTGGCATGTGGCAAAGGCAGCAATCCAGAGATTACCACATGGTGGGGAAGGCAGTGAAGAAACTGAAGGGGCTCTAGTGGAGTTAATTAGGTCATCGTTAGACAACAGGGTCACTGGAAGGCTGTAAGGTAGCCAATGTTGTGCCTTCATTCAAGAAGGATTGCAAGGACAAGCCACAGAAACTCATCAATGAGTCGAACACCAGTCGTAACACCAAGGCTTCTGAGAAACAGGTTCTCCCTGCACTTGGAAAGGCAAGGACTGATTAGGTATAGTAAGCATGGCTTTGTGTGTGGGAAATCATGTTGTATGCATTAATTTTTTTTTAAAAAAAAAGGTTACCAAAAGCATCAACTAGGGCACGGTGATAATTGCCTACATGTACTTTAGCCAAGCCTTTTACTAGCTTTCATGATAGGCTGGTCTGGAAGATAAGATCATATGGGATTCAGGATGAGATAGCCAATTGGATACAAAATTGGCTTGGTGGAAGAATAAGAGTGGGGGGGGGGGTGTAGTTAGTGGAGGTTTTTTTTTTACATTACAGTCCTGTGAACAGTGGTGTGCCACAGGATGGATGCTGGGTCCAATGTTATTTTCCCTCTTTATAACAAATTGAAAGAGAGCATGGTTAGTGGATGAGAACATGGTTAGTTACTTTGTGGGTGACACCAAAATTGGTAGTATAGTGGACAGGTGAAGGTCATCAAGATTGCAGAAGGATCAAGATCAGCTGAAAAGTCAGACAGTGCAGGACCTGGAGTAGGTTTTAGAACAGAGACCTTGGGCTGCAAGAACATAGTTCCCTGAAAATAGGGACACACGTTGACAGGGCAGTGAAGGCAGTGTTGGGGATACTTGTCTCATTGAAAAGCAAATGGAGTACAAGAATTGGAACATTGTACAAGAGGTTGATGAAATCACACCAGAGAATATTGTGTGCATTTCCAGTTGCCTGCCTATAGGGTGTCAATAAGCTGGAAAGGGCACAAAAAAGTTCAAAAAGGATATTACAGGATTGGGAGGCTTAAGTTACAAGGCTTTTTCTCCCCCCCATAGAGCATGGAGACTGAGGGGAGACCTTGTATTGGTTTATAAAATCATGAAGGGTATAGAGAAGGTAAATAGTCATATTGTGTTCAGTCTAAAACTTGAGGTCATGGGTTTAAAATGAGAAAACTATTTATAGGGGCTCTGAAGAGCAACTTTCTCGCACAGAGGATGGTGGGTATATGCAATGAGTTACCACACAAAGTGGTAGAGGTGGGGACAACTACAACGTTTAAAAGGCATTTAGACAGGAACATGGATAGGAAGTGTTCAGAGGGGTTTGGGCCAAACACAGGCAAATGGGAGAATCTCAAATAGGCAATTTAGTCGGCATGAACAAGTTGGCTGAAGAGTTTGTTTTCATCCTGCACAATCATGTGATTCAACCACCAAATAGACATTTAAGCCTGCAACCAAATGCTTTGATAGCTGTAAATGAATTTCGAATGGAGCCCAGTGCTGGCAGTTGATGTTAGTTTAGATGAGTGCCACTGGTCATGCAGACCAAATGGTCTCCTTATAATTAAGAAATTATTCTGATTCATGGTGCAGAGTGGAAGACCATTTCCCAAAGTATTTCTAATATTGCCAAGAGGATATTGTTGGAAGGCAAAGAACAATCCAGTTTTCCCCACTTCAGAGAGAAGAAAAACGAAT
This sequence comes from Narcine bancroftii, assembly GCF_036971445.1. NCBI lineage: Eukaryota > Metazoa > Chordata > Chondrichthyes > Torpediniformes > Narcinidae > Narcine > Narcine bancroftii. Next base: position 16,762,019 of record NC_091472.1, read on the forward strand.
TTAAAAAAAAAATGAAATAAACAAAATGTACAAATACCCTGTACCTTAAAGTCTTTCAATGCCTCCTGAAGACTACCATGGTGATAAAGCATCATTCCTCTCAACTGCAGAGATTGAATGTGGTTCTGATTTAGCATCAGGGCCTTCTGAAAACTTTCCATGGCAGCTTCAAAATCACCCAACTCTCTGTGGAAAGATGCATCGTCACAGCAGAACAGATGAAGTTTTCGTGAAGATGGAATAGGAGCCCATATACAATGAAGGAACTTTCCTAATTCAAAATGATCACATTTTGAAATTATAACCCAAATTTGAATTTCTTTTCACAGGATAAGAAAACACATGCCGATTTCCTAAAAGAATTTCTGTGCTGTGACCACTTTGCGATCAAAAGAATCAGCTGAAATGTAATTTTCCCCTCCCCAGAGAAATTAAAAGTAAACTAACCTGTAGGCTTGCCCTAGACTTCTATAAGCATCTGTAAAATCGGTTTTTAGTTCAAGGGCATCTTTGAATGCATCTATTGCTTCCTATAAAAGTAAACATTTTTAAATACAAAAATCATATGAAAACAATTTTTGCAGCAAAAATTATTCTAGATTTTTTACATGATCTATCTAGTTGATTATAAATCTCACGTACTTTACAAAATTCACAAAAAAAATGCCCTTTGCAAATATCACATTCCATGTTACCAAGCATCAACAGATGCCTAATGTAAAAAGGTGATGGTGTGTGCTGAGACCCTAAATGTGAACTCCTATCCCCCATTCATGCAAATTACAGTAAATGGAGTTGATTGACAAGTGCCCTAGCAGTTCACATTGAGGAATCTCTCATATACAGGCAAGTTTTCTACATCAATATGTAGAGGTACCAATGAAAAAATTTTGGGAAGATCTAAACCAGATATTAAATAAAATCACAAAAAGCAATATACCAAAAAACCCAGAGATCTTCCTCCTAAGTAGCATAAAAAACAAAGAATTTGGACTCGATTTGGATGGTGCACAAAAAAGATTTGTTATGATAGCCCTAGCTGTAGCAAAAAAATGTATTATGAGAGCCTGGAAATTAGAAGAAAACTTGAGAATACAACAATGGTATATAGAAATGAATAAATGTATTCCATTAGAAAAAAATAACATATAATTTAAGAAATAACATTACAATATTTGAACAAATATGGGAGCCATACATGAAACATAATAGAGAAAACCTACCGTGGACATCTACCACCTAAAATGACAGAAGGAGAAGAGAATGAAAAGAACTGACTCAGTGGAATTTCTTGTTTATTTTTATTGAGTGACAACATTGTTTGATGGGTTTAATGTATCTTATTTTCTGAAGGTAGGGAGGGGAGGAGGGAAGGGGGGAGAAAAATGACACTGTATACATTTAAGAAGGAAAATGTATGCATCTTGATCTACATGGTTTATAGTGTGAAAAATAAAAAATTTAAAAAAAAATATGTAGAGGTACCAACAAGAGAAGATGCAATACTTGATCATCTTTTTAGGGAACCAGGCAGGTCGGGTAGCAGAAGTATGTGTAGGTAAACATTTTGGGTCTGTGACCATAATATCATTAATTTCAAGCTAATTATAGAGAAGCATAGGTCTGGTCCTCGAGTTGAGGTTCTAAATTGGAGAAAGGCCAATTTTGAGGAAATGAGCAAGGGTCTTGGAAGAGTCAATTGGAGTAAGTTATTTTCTGGCAAGGATGCATCTAGCAGGTGGAAGACCTCCAAAGACAAAATTTTGAGAGTGCAGAGATTGTAAGTTCCTACGAGGAATAAGGGCTAAGTTAACAGACATAGGGAACCATGGTTCTCAAGGGATATTGGAGAGCTGGTTAAGAAAAGGAGGGGGCTATACATGCGGTATAGACAACAAGGTGGAAATTAGCTACTTGCAGAGTAAGAAAATGTTAGAGAATGATTTAGGAAATTAGGAAACCAAAAAGAAGACACGAAGGTATTTGGCAGATAATGTGAAGGAAAATCCAAAGGGTTTCTACAAGTATATTAAAAGTAAAAGAATAATAGGGGACAAAATTGAACCTTTAGAAATGGGGGAGGTCATAAAACAATTTTTTTTTTTTTTTTTTGGCATCGGTATTTACGCAGGTAACTGGCATAATGAATATGGATGGAAGGGAAACAAATAGAAGTGTCATGGAGCATATGGAGAAGGAGGTGCTTGTTGCCTTGCAATGAACAAATATTGATAAATCCCCTGGACCGGATGATATTTCCCCCCCCTGCACCTTAAAGGAGACAAGTGCTGAAATTGCAGGGCTCCATGCAGATATATTCAAAATGTCCTTAGTCACGGGGGAGGTGCCGGAGGATTGGAGAGTGGCTCATGTTGACCCGATGTTTAAAAAGGGCTCCAAGTGTAAGCCTGATGTCAGTAGTATTGAAATTTGAAGGCTTTCTGAGAGAGAGGATATATAGTTATTTGGACCGTCATCAGCTGATTAAGGACAGTCAGGATGGCTTTGTGCGTGATAGGTCATGTTTAACAAATCTTGCACAGTTTTTTGAGGAAGTTACCAAGAGGGTTGATGAGGGAAAGCCTATGGATGTTGTCTATATGGACTTTAGTAAGGCCTTTGACAAGGTTCCACTTGAGAAGTTGGCTCAGAAGGGTAGGACACTAGGTATATATAGTGAGGTTACAAACTGAATTTGAAATTGGCTTGGTGGAAGAAAACAGTGCTGGTGGATGGTTGCTTCTCAGACTGGAGGTCTGAGTCAAGTGGTCTGCCTCAGGGATCTGTGTTGGGACCATTATTGTTTGTTATCTATATAAATAACCTAGATGATAACATGGCAAATTTGATCAGCAAGTTTACTGATGACACAAAGATAGGAGGCGTCATGGTCTGTGAGGGAGATTTTTCAAAGCTTGTAGAGGGATCTGGGCCAGCTGGGAAAATGGACCAGTAAATGGCTAATGGAATTTAATGCAAATAAGTGTGATGTGTTACACTTTGGAAGAACGAATCAGGGTAGGACATACACAATAAATGGCAGGCCATTGAGGAGTGCAGAGGAGTGAAGCGATCTGGGAATACATATGCATTGTTCCCTGAAGGTGGTATTGCACGTGGACAGGGTTGTTAAGAAAGCTTTTGGCATCTTAGCCTTTATAAATCAAAGTATTGAGTATAGACGTTTGATGATATTTTGGAGTTATTCAAGTCATTGGTGAGGCTACACATAGAATATTTGGTGCAGTTTTGGACACCCAGCAGCAGGAAAGATATCAATGAGATTGAAAGAGTGCAGAGAAGATTTACTAAGATGTTTCCAGATCTTCAGGAGTTGAGTTACTGGAGAAGATTAAACAGGTTATGACTATACTCACTGGAACAAAGAAGAATTGGGGGAAGATGATAGAGGTTTATAAGATTAGGAGGGGTATAGACAGGGTAGATGTGAGTAGAATGTTTTCACTTATTGGGGAGATAAATAGAAGTCATAGCTTTAGGCAGAAAGGGGAGAGGTACAAGTGGAACACAAGGGAAAGTTTTTCCACTCAGAAAGTGGTGAGAGTGTGGAATGAACTGCCATTTGATATGGTGAATGTATTCAGTCTTGAGTTTTAAAAATAAATTGGATAAATACATGGATGGGAGGGGTGTGGAGGGTTATTGAATGAAAGCAGGTCAGTGGGACTAGCTGGTTTTACTGGTCAGCACAGACCAGAAGGTCAAATGGCCCACATTTCTGTGCTGTATGATTCTAAATACAACAAAAATGCTGGTATCCAGCATCCAGAATTGTTACGATGCCGGATAAGTGAATTTTTCCGGTTGGTTGAGACTGGATTGGCGAACTGATGGCAAGACATGCCAATTTTAAACTTCTGTATTTTTCACTTATTTATTTTCTGCAATTTTTTAGCTGGGTGCTTGAATTCCAGATAATTTGGGATTTTACTGTTGTCCAAATTCAAGGTAAGAGTTTATGCTGTTAAACCATGAAAGGTGAAACATCCAAATGCAGCTTCTGGCAGCAAAGACTTGAGGCAGAAGGGTAAATGAGCTTCTTGTCACAGCAATGAAATCTTGGCACCTAGATATGAGGTTGTTCAAAATGTTTTTGGTTATTCTTGGTGCAGACTTCTGTTAAACATGTGGAAGTTATTTATTATACAGGTGTAGAAAGGAATCCTCAGGTAATAGCTGCCACGTGGATGAGAGATTTCTCCAAAATCAAGAGAGATAATATTATAGTTAATCATATGTACAGAACCTACATTGAACATGATTGGACCCAGGACTAAAAGATTCAGGAGGAATAAATAATTCTATGGAAAGGTTAAATACCTTCCCATCTCAGAAGGCTTACTCTGTTCTTGTAGTGGAAGGCACGACATCTATCCTGAGAAGTACTGTAAACTTACCCAGGTGCAAATATTTAAATCAACTTAGAAGCTATTTCGAAGATTTATCAGACACTAAAGTAGACCCACACTGACTTCAAAGCTTCCATCTTTGTGCAATATACTCACCTTCAACATACCCCTGTGATAGAAAGTTAGACCCTTATAAAGCACTGCAATTGGCTGATATTTCTTCATTTCTAAAGAGAGTTGGAAGTCATCATGAGCTTCTGCATAGTCCTGGACAATAAACCACAAAGATATCAAAACCCTATTTAGAATATTGTGGTGCATTTCTTTTTATTTATAAACAGATATTACCAGCTTGTCAATTCTATTACATGAATGTATCTGGGAGGTACAGTTAGCGAGGCACTAATACAGCGCCAGTGACCGGGGTTAGAATCCAGTGCTGTCTGCAAGGAGTTTGTTCGTTCTCACTGAGTTGTGTGGGCTTTCTCCCACCCTTCAAAACCTACAGAGGTTGTAGGCTAATTGGAGTATTTGGGTGGCATGGGCTCATGGGCCAGAAGGCCTTGTTACCATGCTATATGTCTAAATTTAAAAAAATCTTCTTTATACAACGAGTTCAATTGAGTGCCAGAGTGATTGGATATTAAAATCTGCCCTGCCTTCAAAAAGACAATGGAATGAGACAAGCTTACGAAAAATCTAAATATTTAAGTTCCAAGGAATCATTTCAACTTTCAAAACACTTTTTCTCTAACTGTAAGCATTTTCATTACACCAGCCACTGCATCCACCATACTACACCGCCACCAACACAAACAAGAGACTGCAGCTAATTTTTCATTCTTCAATCAAGGGTTACTGCACTGCAGAGAAATACTACAACCCTCCGCTTTGATGATAACATTTAATTTGCAAAGTCACACAGGAGAGTTAGGGATTCCCAGACAAGTGTGGCTCAGTCTTGAACCAGTTGATCCAAGAGAGAAGATTAACAGACACATTTCATGTTTGAGTAAGAAAAATTATGCCTGCCTCAAGGAATCCGGTTTCAAATGAAAACCTTGTTGATTTCCATTTATGGTCATAGTTTTCTCTACAGCCTCTGCAGTGCTCGAGGTTTATTCTTGTTGCACGCTTCAACAGTTTACACATTTTGCTAAACTGTAAACAGCAAGTTTATTTATATTTCTACAGTGGCCAAAATATGTCATAATTTGGCAGAGAAAGTTTTCCAGAATTTTCTTTTCATGGTTGAATATTGGACTGTTATTGAATACCATAATTAAAAATAACTGCAGGAATTATGATCAACTACTCACCTCCGATATAAAGTAAAGGGTGCCTCTATGCCTATACAATCGCGCAGAAGGACGCAACTGTATAGCTCTACTGAGGTCATTTAAAGCTTCGCTTAACCGTCCCAGTGGTGACAGAATCTGAAGGGAAAAAAATAAGAGCAAACACACTATATGATGGAAGTTGAGTAAATGATCTCTACTAAATGACCTATTATAAAGTTCAAATCAAAAATAATTAAGGAACCAATAATTAAAGACAGAACCTACCTCTGCTCTCTGTTCAAATACCTCAGGCGCATTAGGTTCTAGGGCTATAACTCTATTCAACTCCAACAAGGCGAGTTCTGCATTTCTGATATCCTGAAATAAAAAGGCCATCTACTTCATCATTTTCTTCCATTGTTCTAACAAGCATTTCTCATGATAATTGGAGCAAAAACTACAGATGATGGCAATCAAAAAAAACCCCACAAACCAAGGTTGTCCAAAAGTACCAATGGGGAGAGAAACTGAGCTGTGTTAGGTCTGCTTTGTTCATGAATGAGTGAATCAGACACCAGACTGAGTCGAAATCAACGTTCTTTATTACCGGATTGTAACACTTGCAACTAACAGTGTTAGTTGGAGAAGGCGCATTCTGCCGTTATCAGCAAGTGGTGTTTTTTATATACCTTAGGATACGTCCTTAGTAAATTATCATACCATGACATTGTCCAATGAATAAACTGTTGCTGTCCCTCTCTGCACATCAATTTGTCATCCCCACTCTTATCTTGAGAGTACAAGGTCACAACTGCATCTTGTTACGGCCCAGCACTGGGTGACTCCCTCTACATTCCCAGCTCATGATGTTTTTACCTAACAGCTGATACATCAGGTCAGGCCCTATTCATCTGTTCCTGTGATGGTGTTTGACCTGCTAAAGCACTTCTCATATTTTCTGGTTATGTTTGCATTTTAATGGGAGCTTGACAAAAAAAAATATCAATTTACGACGAATGACAGCTTGACTTATTGACAGTAAAGAAATCTTTCAAAGTATGTAAGTAGAAATTAAAGCTCACAATGACTTAAAAGAAATACCACCAGCATTTTAGAATTGCAAAGGAGAGAGAAAAAAAAAAATCACTGACCTGCAAGCCTTTCTTTCCATATGCTATTCCCCTTCCATAGATGGCACTCACAAGTTCAGGATTTCCCTACTCTCGTACAAAGACACAAAATAGAGTAAAGGCAAGGAACAGAAATGCGGCAGGTTAACTCAAACGAGAATCATTAAGAGTAGTTTCATTAATGGTATGGTGTTGAGGGTTCCCATTTTCCCATCCATAATCTCACAGCAAATATGAAATATTACCAAAAACTAATTAACAATAACAGCAAGGTCCCTTAATGTCAAGAACACAAGATGTTAAGTAATGTTTGACAAGCAAATTTGAGAAGTGTCTGCTAGATGTGTAAAGAATCCCCACCTTTCACCCTAGTAAAGCACATGCAGTTATGCAATGTAAAATACTTCCATGCAGTCCTTGTTTTACAGATACATAATTGTACGGTAGACAAAAAAAATTGTATAAATAATTCCTAAAAAGGATGAGTGGAGTTTTTGTTACAGAACAAGTTAATAAAATTATGCTAAAATCAATCTTAAAAGGATAAGATTGTGAGGTTTAGTTATCAGGTCACATCTCACAATCAAACATCTCATTTGCCATGCAAGAGCAATGCAAAGGTAGACTTCGTATCTACAGTTGGCTTTGCAGAGATAATGGCAAGTGCTTGTGAGAGTTTCACAAGTAGGTGTCAATGGACCATCATGTTTGAACAGTGTCCAAACTCAAGAACTGAAAAATCTTTTGCTGCTATTCTGGTTGAAGTTTGTTGTCCTAAGAGGGGCCACATAGTTTTGCAAACAGAGAGAAAACATCCATTGTGTGGGAGAGTATTGTGCAGCAGTTTGTGGTGAAGGCCATAAGTTAACAGACCTGCTGCAAGACCCCATTTCAATATGGTTTTTGAGCCTATTTCAGCCTATTCTAAATCTCTGTAGTCAATTGCAGAGGTTGCAGCTGGTTTTTGTGTTTCTCCTGAAATAGGGGTGTTATGGACCTGGACAATTATTTTTTTTGACCGAGGACAGGACAAAACCTACTGTGGAGGAATTTGACAGCTGCTAGGTGCTAGGTGCTGTGGTAGTGCTGGGTACCACCAGGGGATTTTGACAGCTGTCAAAGCATGGGAACCACACGCTGGAAGTCCATGGGTTCGCAGGAGTGAGCCCATGGCTGTTAACCTCTCTCCATCAATAGGGAGAGCTGCAGGCGCTAGCTAGGTGATTTGAAAAGCCCAGCGTGTTGGTTTTGGAGAGGTTAGTCAGTGGATTGGACTGCAGGCAGTCAAGACAGTGAGTGCTCACCCGGCAGCTTCAGCAAGCCACAAGCCGAGTTGTTTCGTTCATGGTGCTAGCACTGCCGTCTGGAGCTGAATGTGCTCACCCAGTAGTTTCAGTGGGAAAAGAAAGACTGAGCTACTTTGTCCACGGGTGCCAGCACTGTTTTTCTGACAACAGTTTGGGGAACTCTGATACCCAGAGTGTGTGTGGGATTGACCAGTGCCTCTCCCATCCCCTTTCAAGAGGAGGACTTCGTGCGACAGGAGTCAAGGGACCACTCAAGCCAGGGTGTCCAAAGAAAAGGACATGTGTGACAGAAAATCACTTGTTAACCCTAAGGAGGGCTTGAGAGGTGTGAACCTCATGTGGTGACTAGGAGGTCACTGTGAAAATTACCAGGTGAAGGAAGCAAAGGTGGTTATTGCCACATTTGAACCTCAAAGCAGTCCCGTGTTCCCCTGAGAGGGGAAAAAGTCAATAGGGACCACAGTCATCTGGATATATAGCCTCAAACTAAAAGAAGTGGTCAAGGAAACAACTAATTCAAAGCCTGGAGACTAGATCTGTGAGCTGATCCTTCTTGACTGACAGATTTGATGTGACTGACTTGGGGGGTTTTTGTTTTGGGAATTTTAGTGATTTTTCAGAGCATTTCAGCCTGGACTGTAATGGTCTGGGTCCCCCCACATACGCTGTATAATAATCTATTGTTTATATAGAGTTGCCATTAAGGCTGGTGTTTGGCTGTTACGTTTATCAGGTTAATGCTATTATTGCTAGCTTGTTAATAAATTTTGTGTTAAACTTAACCCATTCGTTTGTGTGCCTCCCAATTGCTTATGGGAAGTGTAACAGGGGAAAAAGAACTCCTTGTGATAACCTGCAAAGAGAGGTTATCTTTTGGAAAAACCCAAGAGGGGGCAAGTTTATTCAGTTGCTGATTGAAGGAGATCAGTTTGTGTCCAAAGAACAACGAATTATCTCTCTGAAACCAACAAAGACCTTCTTGAGCAGTAACATCTTAAATTAAAGCACCAGAGCCTGGTGAATATACTAACTGCTTAATTCTGTGCACAGTATGGAAGATTGCCTGATACCAGTGAACGTGGAGAAGTGAAAACCAAATGATTGGAAAAAGAACTTTCCTGAACACATAAACATTACATGCACATGTGCTTAGAATTAGAAAGGGGTTATTAGGTTAAGTAAATAGTAATAATGTATTAAGAAAATAAAACCAGTTTGTTTAAGTAGCCATTGTCTTGGTGAATTTCTGTTGCTGCTGGTCTTCAAGTCCTTTGGGCTTGTAACATTTTAATAAAACATACGTACCTGTAAAAGGGCTGAGAAGTGTTTTATTGCTTCATCATACAAGCCATTTCCAATCAAGGCATACCCAAATGCTAGGAAAATGTTGGGAACAAACACACAGTGATTAGCAATAGCTTAAAAAGCCTTTTATTTTTTAAGTATGCATTTTAATCCCAAGAATTCTGAATGTTATTTTCTTTTATCTGTGCAATTGTATGAGAAAGAACTATTTATATCAGCTAGGACCCAGGAGAGTTCAGCAAACATTTTATTTCAATTGCCATCATTTCATAACTGCTTCATAATTGCTATTTAGCAATCTCAATGAGTTAAGAGTACTTGCAAATATTGAACATCAGTAAATTGCATCACTTATTTTGTTCTTTTAGCCCGACTTCTAAAGACAGTAAAATTAACTAAAAATTAAATGGAATGCTGAATTTAACAGTCTGAGGGTCAACCCCTGGTATAAGAGGGAACAATCCATTTAAGAAGTTCATGGTAATGGAGGTTATGGAAGGAAAATGAAGGAGAAAGATTGTATTTTTCTTTACAAAGTCACGCTTGCCGCAATTTTCAAGTCACTAACTGTTCAAACGAACCACACTAAATTTTAAACAGCCATGCAACAAAATAACAGAAAATGGAATGGCACAGAGGTTCAGCTGGTCAAGCTGTTGCCTCTTAGGTCCAGAGACCTGGGTTCAATCCTGATTTTTAATCTTGATTTTTAGTGCTTCCTGTGATTGGTTTGTACATTCTCCCTATGACTGCATTGATTGCCTCCTGCAGCCCAAAATAATGCAGGTTGATAGGTTAATTGGCTTTTGCATATTTCCCTTAGTGATCAGGTGACTGATATAATCTGGGGTGGGGAGTTGTCGAGAATATGGGAGAATAAAAAATGGGATGAATGTAGGATGTCAAATGGTGGTCAATGGTTTGAACAGACTCAATAAGCCAGCGGGTCCATTTCCATTCTGAACATCTCTAAGAGTCTATGATTACATTTCCCAAGTGTGCATTCAATTTCCAAATCTAGCTTGCTTAAAAAATAATTTACTTGGATTTGTTTGGTACTTCCCTACAAATGAATGGTATTGCCCACTTTCAAGTCATCAATTGGGACACTTGTCTTATTCGATTGAGGACTTAAATACAAGCATTGTGACATCATGCTGAACTTGTACAAGACGTTAGTGAGACCATACAAAATATTGTATGCAATTTTAGTCATCTTGCTGTAGTAAAGATATTATAAAATTAGAAAGGGTACAAGAGAAGTTTGTGAAGTTGTTGCCAGATTGGTGAAGTTGAGTTATTATGAAAGACTGGAAAAACTGGGCCTTTTTATTTCTTAGAACATAGGAGGAGGTCATGGGGGATCTCATTGAGGGGTAAAGATCAGTAAATAATGAGTCTGTTTCCTAGAGGAGGAGAATCTAAGATGAGAGAGCATAACTGTACAGTGAGGAAAAATGGGAATTAGAAGGGAGGTGAAGGAACAGTTTTTCACTCAGTGGATGATGGGCATATGGAACAAACTACCAAAGAGGTAGAGGCAGGTATATGAGCTTTCTTTAAGAAACACTTGGATAACCACATGGATGGAAGGGATAGGATAGGTATGGGCCTAATGCAGGCAAGTGGGACTAAAACAGGAGAGGTTGTTTGGCATGAACAAGTTAGCCTGTGGGCCTATTTCCATGCAGTACGACTCTATGACTCCAAACCAGCCATTCTCAACCTTTTTTCCCCTGTGGCCCCCTTAGGACATTGTTCAAAGTTAATGGGCCCTTTCCCTCTGAGACAGTTGTTTAGTTGGTTTCTTCCATACTTCTACTGACTGCATGAAAAAAACATCAAAAATGTTTTAGGATTTCAGTCTGTGACCCTCGTTGTGGGTGGTTGCTCCAAATCATTGCAGACAATCAGAAAAAGATATCACTGAAGATATCAAGAACCAAAGAACTTTGCTTTTTCCTTTTAAAAAAGTGTTTTCTCTTCACCTGATACAAAACATGAAAATGAACAATGCCTACCTAATTCCTCATTTGTATTCGTATCAAAGGTAGAAAAGGGAAACCTCTTTTGTTCAGCCAAAACTTTAGCTTGATTCTAGAAGAAAAATAATGCATTACGGCAAGGAACATAAACAAAGAAACCATAAAGTAAGGAATTTTGAACAAGGAATAATCTCCATTATTATCTCAATAGTTTAACCATCCTAAATAATCAATAAAACATGCTTCAACTATGTAGGACATTTTACATTTATTTCCCTCCACATAAATTTTAAAGATTGACTAATGTATTTTAATTTTTTGGTTTAATATGCTTCTTTGTGTTTTAGACAAATGCTATTTATAATTTGCCTGAAAAATAATTTACTGTCTCGTTAAAATCCAAGGAAAAACACTCAGAACAACTGTTTGAATACAGTAATGTTGATACTGCCTGGACTCAATAAAAAATGATTTTTTGGCACTATTTCTGAAAATCACCACTATTTCATCACTTGAAGCACAATTTCTAGAGAAACGTACAATCAAATAATGTCTTCTTCTTTGGCTTGGCTTCGCGGACGAAGATTTATGGAAGGGTAAAAGTCCACGTCAGCTGCAGGCTCGTTTGTGGCTGACAAGTCCGATGCGGGACAGGCAGACACGGTTGCAGCGGTTGCAGGGGAAAATTGGTTGGTTGGGGTTGGGTGTTGGGTTTTTCCTCCTTTGTCTTTTGTCAGTGAGGTGGGCTCTGCGGTCTTCTTCAAAGGAGGTTGCTGCCTGCCGAACTGTGAGGCGCCAAGATGCACGGTTTGAGGCGATATCAGCCCACTGGCGGTGGTCAATGTGGCAGGCACCAAGAAATTTCTTTAGGCAGTCCTTGTACCTCTTTGGTGCACCTCTGTCTCGGTGGCCAGTGGAGAGCTCATCATATAACACGATCTTGGGAAGGCGATGGTCCTCCATTCTGGAGACGTGACTTACCCAGCGCAGTTGGATCTTCAGCTGCGTGGATTCGATGCTGTCGGCCTCTGCCATCTCGAGTATTTCGATGTTAGGGATGAAGTCGCTCCATTGAATGTTGAGGATGGAGCGGAGACAACGCTGGTGGAAGCGTTCTAGGAGCCGTAGGTGATGCCGGTAGAGGACCCATGATTCGGAGCCGAACAGGAGTGTGGGTATGACAACGGTTCTGTATATGGTAATCTTTGTGAGGTTTTTCAGTTGGTTGTGTACTCACAGTTATCAGTTAGATAGCAATGGTAGTTGTCCAAGAATACAGCAGGACACAGATAAGATGGAAGTTGGGCAGAGACATTAAAAGCATACAGAGGCCTTTGGGTGCAAGTCTGTAGCTTCCTGAAAGTAGTGACATGGGTGGATAGGGCAATGAAAAAGCATTTAATAGGTTTGCTTTCTTATGTTTAAGTATTGTGTACAATATTCAGAACTTCATGCTGCAGTTGTACAAAACAATGATGAAACTGCACTGAGATGACTGTCTACCGTTCTGGTTACCACACAACTGGAAGTGTGCAGTAGTAATAGAGAGTACCAGAAGAGATTCACCTGGACAGATTGGAATGGAGGACTAGTTTTGTCGACTGGACAAGGCTGGGTTTATTATCTTTGCATCACAGAAGGCCAAGGGATGACCTTACAGAAGTTTATAAAATTAGGAGGGCACTGATTGAATGTTTTTCTAAGAGCAGGGAAGTCTAAAACTAGAAAGGATTACAGTAATACATGGTCATAGAGCTTGAGGTCATAAAATGAGAGGGCAGAGGTTTAAAGCTAGAGGGAGAAATTTAAAGGCGGTCTGAGGGGTAGATTTTTCCCACAGAGGGTGGTGAATATTTGGTAAAGGTGAAGGGTAAAGGTTCCATAATTGTCACGCAATACTACATTTAGAATGTAACATACATGAAATTCTGTAACTTTGTCTACCATAAGGAAGACAGAGAGTTGCCACTTTGTCAAGCACCCCTCACAGAAATGAGGCTCCAGCAAGGAACAAACTCACAACCCCTGGTTTACAAGACCAGGGCTCGAACCACTGAGCTATTGGGGCCTCTAAGTAAGCTGCCAGAGACAGTGGCGCTGGTACATAAATTACAACATTTAAAAGGCATTCAACAAGAATTTGGATAGGAAAATAAGACAGGTCTTATGCAAGAAAATGGAATAGGCATGTGCGGGCACCACGGTGGGCAAAAAGGGTCCATTTCTGTGCTATACATTTCTGATTTGAAATACAAATCACCAGTCCATACCTGGAACATAGGTGGGCGATGAAATCCTTTTCAGCTAGTATCTTAATGACAAATTAAGCTACTCATGAGCCAGAGAGTAATAAACAGGTTTAAATAAATGGAATTCAAGTTTGGCTTTATCTTTGAAATTCAAGATCTATATTGTCCTTTTAAATAAAAAAAAATGGATATCCAACTGTACACTTGACTGCAGCACTTTCAGGATTGGTATTGTTAAGACATTATTTATAATACTGGATAACATACCAGAATCTTTTCTGTATCCAAAGATGGCACTGGTTCACATGGTGGAGCTCCTCGAGGCACACAATCAGTGTCTTCAGGATTCAAAAATGAAGACTCTAAGGCATTAAACAAAGCAAATCTTCCACTAAGTAAGTTAAAATAGCCATGCACTGTTTTCCAACAGATGAATATAGAAAGATATATAGCATTGACTAATTAACAAAATCTGCAAGCATTCACAGGCAGCAGTAATACATGCTGATAGCATAGCAGCCATGAATCTTTTGGCCTGACTGCACACACCATAGAAACAAATAGTTGTTGGTACTCAATGGATCAAGCTGCATCTGTAGAGGCAAAGGGATTGTCAATGTTTTGCTCCAAATTCCAGTATCTTGATAATAACAGACCACATGACATTAGCGAAAAAACCATGATCCTCTCTGATGGCTGTAGGATTCAGCCTGAAGCACAGATACCATGTTGCTTTGCATCATAATCCACCAATTGTGTGAATTGTTTGAATATGGTAAAAATAATATGGAAATGCAAGTATTATTCTCCTACTAAATCCAACAGTACAACTTCAAGTTATCTTTACTAAAATCTGACAATCAGGTAGCACCTCTGCAAAGGGAAAAGTTGACAATGCAGATCTGGGATCCTTCAGAATACATGAAGAGAGGGAGATGGGGAGACAAAAAAAGGGTTAATCCAGGTAGTAGAAAAAGTGTGTATGTGGGGGGTGGGGGGGGAGGAAAGGAAGGGCAGTTGGTGGAATAAAGGAAAGTTCTGAAAGGTGAAAAAATATGCAGAGAATATCCCATATGCGCCAGTGTACAAGACAGTACTAGAATTTTTTTTAAAAAAAGTCACCCAAAACCGGATCGTCTAATACGCCAAGTATAAAATCCGAACCTTAGCAGCAAAGTCTCTGCACTCCACTGCAGGTCCATTAACCCAGTCCGACTGCCGTCGGCTCTGCACTGGCTTCGAATGGGCTGTTAAAGGAACCGAACTGTTCCCTTGATAGTGCTAACAAAGTCTCTAGTCGCTAACAAAATTGTTAGTTCATGACTCATTGTCCTCAGAATGCAACCAATACCAGATTGGACAAAATTGAGCAGCAAGGCAGTAACATTTAAAATTAGGAAGATTTAATCCTCCCTTGGCATAAGGGGCCTGAAGGGTTGAGAGTTTGTCTCTAGGGGCTTTACCTTTCCATAAGAAGCTGGACATAGACTTTGGAGAATTTTAATTGGGACACATACGAATAAATATAGAAATTTGGGGAGTATATTCATTTTAATTTAGTTTACTCTACCAATTAAAGATAATGGCAGTTCCCTCCATTTTTTTTATAGATCTAATTTAACCCAAATCAAATAATTTGATATGATTGTTTTTAAGAATTTTATCTGTGGATCTCCTCATCTCTATGCCCAAATATTTAAATCCATTCAGGCACCATTTCAAGGGTTTAACTAGTTTCTTGAGGTTATTGTCCTGTACATTAAAAGGCATGACTTCACCTTTTAAAAGGTTTAATTTATATTCAGAATCAACACTATGTTGTTGGAAACATTGTAGAAGGGAGGATAATGATCTTGTTGGTTCAGAGAGGAAAACTAAAGGGCTAGTTTGTGTTCATTTGAGCCAAATTTAATGCCTGTAATAGTGGGATTAGAACAAATAGTCATAAACAACAGTTCAATAGCTCTTGAGAACGGTAGCGGAGCACTTGGGCAACCTTGGCCAGTGGGAAGACACCTGATAGGACTCCATTAGTTAGAATTTGAATTTAGGCCCAGCAAAAAAATGTTTCAATGTTTTGAATAAATCTCTCTCTAAAATTCATGGCTTTAAGAGTTTGCAAAAAGAAGCCAGGTCCAATCCTGTCAAACACCTTCCCTACATCCATCAACATTATCAGCACAAGATCTTTTTGCACATGAGCCGCTTCCATTATGTGAAAAAGTCTCCCTACATTGTCAGATCCATATCGATTTTTGACAAAGCCTATCTGGTCAGCATTAATAATTTTAGGATAATGTCATCTATTCTTAATGAAATTAACTTTGATAAAATTTTGTAATCTGAATTCAAAAGGCCAATAAGTACACTTTTGACAGACCTTGTCAGGTTTTGGCCGTAATATTATTGTAGCCAATTCCACAGAACTAGGCAGAGTTTTATTAGTCAGTGCCTCCTTAAAAAGGTTTGTTAAAGAGGTTGTAATGGTTTATAAATATTTGGGAGAATTTGGTAAGATTTAGAGTAAGGTTACCTACATACGCACATTTTAAAACAGATCTTATTTGAGAGACTGAAGAATTCATATTCAATAACATTGCAGAAAGAATGGAGAATGCTAAGCACATTTCACAAGTAGGTGTTAATTGAAATGATGTCATGAAATGAATGGACTGGACTGGAGACACTTTGGCTGTTGGAAGCTCTTTTCAAGGGGTTTTGATAGAGTGCACAGAGAGGTCACTCCTGGGTTTTCTTTATTTAAGACAACACCTTGACCAAGGAGAACTCCTGTTGTTTGTTGAAGATGGTGGGGGTTTTGCAAGTGAGAGAGTCACATGGGCTTTCTGGCAGTGGCAGTTGGAGAGGGAGAGAAGAGAAGAGAAGAGAAGAGAAGAGAAGAGAAGAGAAGAGAAGAGAAGAGAAGAGAAGAGAGGAGAAGAGAGGAGAAGAGAGGAGAAGAGAGGAGAGGAGAGGAGAGGAGAGGAGAGGAGAGGAGAGGAGAAAAGAGGAGAAAAGAGAAGAGAAGAGAAGAGAAGAGAAGAGAGAAGCCCTCTCAGCTAGTATGTGTGACACTGAAAAGCAGCTGAACAGGACAAGCCAGGAAGCTGGTTGAAACTGATGAAAAGCTCCAGAGTGGCAGATGGCTGGAAGTGCTATCTGTCTGATGTTTCTCTTGGAATAAGGGAACAGAAAGGAACTCTGCGATAGCCTGAAAGAAAGAGGATACCATCTGGAAAACCCCGATGGGGCAAGTTTCATCAGCGAGACATTGAGGTGACTAATGGTGGTACCTCAGTTGTGGAAATCCTGGAACAACAAATCTCTCCCTGAAAAACCCTACAAGAACCTTCCTGAGCAGAAAACATTTACCTTTCAAGCACCTGTAATGGAGGATTAAAACCATGTACCCAGATGCTTTTTGCTTATGTGGAACTGACGACACTGGGTCCACACGCAGGTCACCTTACTTTCAGAACTAGCAGATGTAATTAAACTCAGCCATGGGGACTTATCTGAAGATACACTTTGAAATGGAATTCCACCGTGAGGCCCAGGGAAAGCAGTTGTCAAATGCAACACTCTGAAATTGACGAATTGGTCACAACCTGTCTTGCTCGAGAAGTTTTAATAAGTCTTTGTATCTACGAGATAAACCAGGAAGTTATAACATCCTGGTTCCAGAATAATTAATCTTCTAAATTGTAGAATGTAATGTTCAGTTTTGATTTTGACTGACAAATATTAGAAGGAGTAGGCGCATGATTAATTGTTTTTGGGGTATATAAGCCTGTGGTCCTGCTGCTGAAGTTTAGACTCTCCGAGGGGTGGGAACACCCCTTGTCAAGAAGGAAGAACAGCCAGAGTCCGAGCAACGTCCCAGTCGGGGGAGGTGGAGAAGCTGCTACCAGCGCCCTGACAACCTACTACAAGTGTGCAGTCGTTGCCTCGCTTCGGCAGTTGGGACCAGTCCAAGCGTTGATAAGTATAGTTGGGAAGGGCTTGCATATTGTAGTGTGAAATCAGCTTTTGAATTAGTAATAAACATTTGTATAAACTGAACTGCTCTCGGTGTGTGTGTCTATTTTCTTTCGGTAGCTCAAACACTGTGACCAATCTAAAATGAACAAAATGAGAGGTATAAGTTTACCCAAGACAGCACCAAAGCCTGGTGAACTTTATACATGTTAAATTCTGTGCACAGTTTTAAGAATTGCCTGCAACAAGAGAACTTGGAAGAAGGAGAAGTGAGATTGAACTGTGAACCAAAGAACTTTTCTTAAATTTATACACACATTACATACACGTGCACTTAGAATTAGAAGGGGGTTAATTCAGTAAAAGTTTAATTCTGTTTTCATGTTTAAAGTTGATGAAAAATAACTTTTTAAAAAAAAAACACTCATCTTGGTGAATGCCTATTGCTGCTGGGGTTTGGAGTCCTTTGGGCTCATAACAGGGTTATAAGCTTATCTGAAAAGTCTTTAAAGAATTCAATTGGAAAGCCATCAGGCCCGGAACTTTATTGTTCTATAGAGAATTCATAGCGCCTAGAACCTCTTCTTCAGATATATCAGCGTCAAGACAATCTTTGTTCTTCAGATCTAAGGCAGAGTTAATGAGTTCAAGTAGTTGGTTTGATATATTCTATATCTTGATCTGTCTTGTATAGTGTTTCATAAAACTTTCTAAATTATTTTTTTAATATATAATCATGTTACATGATGGCTTTTAAAACCCAAATCTAATCTACCCTCCCCATCTCCCCTCTTGTCAAACGGAAAAAGAAAAATAAGAGATCCCCAAAAAGAAATCAAAAAAGAACAGAAAAAATAGAAAGAAATGTCTTAGAAAATATCATCCAAACTAGAAAAATCTGTTTTTCTTGACTTTACCAGGTCCAGGGGCATCAGCATGAATTTCACAAATGCCAAAGAGCCAAATTAAAATTACAACATTATGTTATCAGATTGTATTATATATCTCTTATCATCATTCTATTTAATTTTACAATATTACATCTCATTAATTACATTCCTTAAAATTTTATAATTTAATATCTAAGTAAATATATAAATTCCACCCAGAGAAAAACATTCTTATCATTTAAAATCATTCTGTTCCCCCATTCTACACTATTTCTCTTCCTTCAAGATAGGACTCAGCAAGATTGATACTTCCCAAGATAAAAGTATGAAAAGGTACCATTACTAAATGGTAAAGACCTCCCTCCCCCTCCCCAGTGTAAAATGAGAAAACTCATTAAACATGTCCATATAGATTCTGAAGGCTAGCTCCCACACATCCCCGACCCCCTCCGCCCCCACACAACCCCGAGTAAAACAATTTCAAGAAAATTTTACTCTTTTTCCAAAGGATTAATTTCAAACAATTACAAATACATAGAAAGATAAAATATGATTCAGACTTAAAAAATGTCAAGTTCAAAGAAGATCTCTCATTAAAATTTCTTCAAAATTGAACTTTTTCCTCAAGAGTTCATTGCAACTTTGACATCAGTAATAAACTTACTTTACCCATTTGGCACCATAATTTTCAAAGCAGCTGGTTGATGCCACGGAGTTGTAACTGTTTTTCCCCAAAGGGTCTTTTCAATGGATTAAATTCTCTTCAGTTTTGAGAGGTTCTCCTCTCTCTTTCCTTGTCCTTCTTTGCTGCTGCTCTTAATATTTTTTCCACAATTTTAGTATTTCATGCATCTAAATTAATTTAGAGTGTGGTTTTTGATCCGGTCCTGGATGGGAGATCTGTATGCCTTCTCAATTTCCCCCTCCTTTTCCTCTATTTTAACATTATTGTGCCTGATAAAATTTTCTGAAGAATCCATCTTTTCCCATATTTTTGCTTTTAATGTGGCCCATTCATTTAATTCTTTTTTCCTCACAAGGACCATTCTTTCCGTTGTTTCATCCACCTTTTCTTCCACTTCAGTCATTCTTTCATTTAAAGTCCCAATTTCTACCTCTAATCTGAACACAACTTTTAAAATATGATCTAATTTATTATTTGCATTTTGATCATTAATTAGAAGTGCTTTTATTAGTATATTTTGCTTTAACTTATAGTATAACTTTCTTAGCCTTGGTCTCTAAATCGCCATTTCAAAAGAGTTCTTTCTTCTTGCTTCTGTCGATGATCTTGCACATCACGCAGGTGCACAACAGTGCCCCTGCTCAGACTCCTGCTTTCTTCTTCCAGAGTTTCTCTTGGCCCCAACACCGAAGATGCTCGACCATTTCTCCCAGATGTCGGGTTATTTGCACGGTGGGCAGGATGGGTGACAACCCCTGGCGGCTTCTTGTAGGTAGGCCTTCCTTGCTCTTAAAGTCGAGGAGCATCGCGATTATAGGTCTCAGTATCTGTGAGTCATCACCACCGGTGGGGGATTTTCCCAAGCATTGAGCCCTCTCGCAGATGATAGGATTAAAAAAGTTTTCAAAGCTGAGAATTTCTGAAATGACTTGTTCCAAAAATTCAGTTGCATAGTGACCTTCAGCTTTCTCAGGGAGATTAAGTATCCAAGTATCGTTTTGCCTGCTCCTAATTTCCAGGTCGTCCACCTTGTCTTTCAGTGACTGCACCTCTTTCTCCAATTTCTTAATGTGCATGATGGCTTCTTTTATGTTGTCTTCATTGGCCAATACTTGCTACTCCATTTCCTTGACTTAGTCAACTAGTGTTGATAGTGCAAATTCTACTTTAATTAGTGAGGAGTGGATGTTAATTGTTTTAGTCTCGACGGGAAAGCTTTCCACCTTTTACAGAGTCGGTCGCCATCTTTGCAAAGTACAAGAGTCTGGTTGTTCTTTCAGTCAACAATAAAATATCCTTCTTACTCCTAAGATTATACTGAGCCATGCAGCACCAGCAAGTGAGGTTTGTTTTGAAAGTTTTAGGAATGCAGTTTTAACAAGATTGCAAAATGAAGTAAAACCAGGGAGCTCATATTTGCATGTCATTCCTTGTTGCTACCTCACGTGATTCCCCCTCCTCCAAGACTATGACTATTGTTAGGTCTGCTTTGTTCATGAATGAGTGAGACAAACACCAGGCTGAGTCGAAATCAGGGTTCTTTGTTCTTTATTACCGGATTGTAACACTTGCGACCAACCAAGTTAGCCGGAGAATGCATTCTGCCGTTATCAGCAAAATGGTGATTTTTTATACCCTTGGATACATGCTTAGAACATCATCATATCATTACTTGTCCAATGACTAAAACTGTTGCTATCCTTTCCCTGCTAGCTTCCTGCCTCTCAATCCATCAATGTCTCTCTTAAACTGTTGCTATCCTTTCCCTGCTAGCTTCCTGCCTCTCAATCCATCAATGTCTCTCTTATCTTGTAAGTACAAGGATGCATTCTGTTACTCCTTAGTACTGGGTGACTCCTTCTCCGGTCCCATCTCATGATGTTTTACCTAACAGGAGTACAAGGACACCTCCCCTTCTTGTTACTGCCCTGTACAGGGTAACTCCCTACACATTCCCATCTCATGATGTTTTACCTTACACTATTTAACTAATCTTAATCCCCTCATGACTTTATATACCTCCATAAGGTATGCCCTTAACTTCTCCTACAGGAAGAAGGTACCAGCCTTTTCAGTCTCTGCTAATAGCTTAAGCCATGATATCGCTGCTCTCCATTGCAGGCAAAATCTTCGCTAGGATTCTCCTTAATAGACTAATACCTAGTGTCGCCGAAAATGTTCTCCCAGAATCAGTGTGGCTTTCGCGCAAACGGAGGAACTACTGACATGGTCTTTGCCCTCAGACAGCTCCAAGAAAAGTGCAGAGAACAAAACAAAGAATGCTACATCACCTTTGTTGACCTCACCAAAGCCTTCGACACCATGAGCAGGAAAGGGCTTTGGCAAATACTAGAGCGCCTCGGATGCCCCCCCCCCCCCCCCCAAGTTCATCAACATGATTATCCAACTGCACAAAAACCAACATGGTCAGGTCAGATACAGCAATGAGCTCTCTGAACCCTTCTCCATTGACAACGGCGTGAAGCAAGGCTGCGTCCTTGCACCAACCCTCTTTACTATCTTCTTCAGCATGATGCTGAAACAAGCCATGAAAGTCCTCAACAATGAAGACGCTGTTTACATCCGGTATCGCACAGATGGCAGTCTCTTCAATCTGAGGCGCCTGCAAGCTCACACCAAGACACAAGAGCAACTTGTCCGTGAATTACTCTTTGCAGACGATGCCGCTTTAGTTGCCCATTCAGAGCCAGCTCTCCAGCGCATGACGTCCTGTTTTGCGGAAACTGCCAAAATGTTTGGCCTAGAAGTCAGCCTGAAGAAAATTGAGGTCCTCCATCAGCCAGCTCCCCACCATGACTACCAGCCCCCCTACATCTCCATCGGGCACAAAGAACTCAAAACGGTCAACCAGTTTACTTACCTCAGCTGCACCATTTCATCGGATGCAAGGATCGACAACGAGATAGACAACAAACTCGCCAAGGCAAATAGTGCCTTTGGAAGACTACACTTTTAAACTTTTAAAATATGATCTAGAAAAACAACCACCTGAAGAAACACAAAGATCAGCGTGTACAGAGCCGTTGTCATACACGCTCTTGTTCGGCTCCGAATCATGGGTCCTCTACTGGCATCACCTATGGCTCCTAGAACGCTTCCACCAGCGCTGTCTCCGCTCCATCCTCAACATTCATTGGAGTGACTTCATCACCAACATCAAAGTACTCGAGTTGGCAGAGTCTTCAAGCATCGAATCCACGTGGCTGAAGACCCAACTGCGCTGGGTGGGTCACGTCTCCAGAATGGAGGACCATCACCTTCCCAAGATCGTGTTATATGGTGAGCTCTCCACTGGCCACCGAGACAGAGGTGCACCAAAGAAGAGGTACAAGGACTGCTTAAAGAAATCTCTTGATGCCTGCCACATTGACCACCGCCAGTGGGCTAATATCGCCTCCAACCGTGCATCTTGGCGCCTCACAGTTCAGCGGGCAGCAACCTCCTTTGAAGAAGACCTCAGAGCCCACCTCACTGACAAAAGACAAAGGAGGAAAAACCCAACAGCCAACCCCAACCCACCAATTTTCTCTTGTAACCGTGCCTGCCTGTCCTGCATCGGACTTGTCAGTCACCAACGAGCCTGCAGCAGATGTGGACTTACCCCTCCATAAATCTTCGTCCACGAAGCCAAACCAAAGAAGAAAGATAACAATTCCATGAATCTTTTTTACATACTTACCAGTTTAGTGGGATAGTTCCTATAGCTGGGAGCCTCAAACTGGCTGTTGGAGCTGACAATAATAGTAAATGATTATCTGTTGTACATGAAGGTAGGTGGGGTAGATCTGGGGAACTCTGTTCTTACTATCTCCAGGAAAAGGGGTGAAAGCAGAGGAGTGGGAAATAGATTAGATACAGTCAAAGGCTTTGTCCACTGCAGATGAGGGGGACCAGAGATTTCAGATGCAGCTTAAATGAAATCACAGAATATAGCACAATACAGGCTCTTCAGCCCTCAATGTTGTGCTGACCTATACATCCCTTACTTTAAGTACTAAACCCTCCCTAGCCCATAACCCTCTATTTTCCTCTCACCCATATGTCTGGCTTAGAATCTCTTAAATGCCACCCAATATTTCAGCCTCCACAACCATCCCTCGCAAGGTATTCCAGGGTCCACTCACAACTGTCTGTATTTTAAAAAATACTTACCCCTGATGACTTCCCTAAATTTCCCTCCCTTAACTTTGTAAGTATATCCTCTGGTGTTTGCTGATCCTGCCCTGGCAAACAGGTGCTGGCTGTCCACCCTAACTATGCCTCTCAATCTTGTCGACCTCTATCAAGTCTCCTCTCATCTTTCTATACTCCAAAGAGAAAAGTCCCCGCTCTACTAACCATGCCTCATAAGACTTGTTCCCAATTCAAGCAATATCCTGGTAAATCTCCTCTGCACCCTTTCCACAACCTTCCTATAATGAGGTGACCACAACTGAACACAATACTCTTTAAGTGTGGTCTCAGTAGAGATTTGTAGAGTTGCAACATGACCTCTCTACTCCTGAACTCAATCCCCCATTGATGAATCCCAGCAGGATTAACTATCCTATCAACCTGTACAGCGACCTTGAGAGATGTATGGATTTGAACCCCAAGGTTCCTCTGTTCACCCACACTCTTAACCCAGCCTTCTGGTTTGTACTTCAAAAATGCATCACCTCACACTTATCCATCTGAAATCCATCTACCACTTTTCTGCCAAACTCTGCATCCTATCTCTATCATCTTATAACCTTCAGCAACCTTCAGATCCATCCACAACTCCTCCAACATTTGTATCATCTGCAAACATCTTGACCCTTCCTTCTGCCTCTTCATCCAGGTCATTTATAAAAATCACAAAGAGAGGGGGCCCCAGAATAAATCCTTGCAGCACTCCACTAGTCATCAACCTCCAGGCAGAATATTTTCCTTCCACTCCTACTTTCTTCCAACAAACCAATTTTTAACCACACACCCAAGATTCCAATGATCCTGAACCTCATGACTTTCTGGGTGGTTTTCTTGAGGGGGGACCTTGTTAAATGCCTTGCTAGAATCCATGTAGACCACATCAACCATCCAACCCTCATCAATTTATTTTGTTACCTCCTCAAAAAACTCAATTAGACTCGTGAGGCATGACCTTCCCTTCACAAAGCCATGCTGACTATCCTTGAGTAGACTGTACTTCTCCAAATACTCTTAGATCCTATCCTTAAGAATCTTCTCCAAAAGCTTGCACATCACTCATGTAAGACGTACTGGTCTATAATTCCCAGGATTATCCCCATTACCTTTTTTAAAAACAAGTGGACTACATTTTCCATTCTTCAATCCTCTGGCACCTCCCCTGCGGCCAAAAAGGATTCAAAGATCATAGCTACTGCCCAGCTACCTCTTGTCTCACTTCCCACAACAGCCTGAGCAATATCATGTCCAGCCCCGGGGACTTAGCAATCTTGATGGTTTTAAGAGCCTCAAACACTTGCACTTCCTTAATCTCCATATTGTTCAGCACACAGGCCTGCTCAATTTTGACTGCTCCGTGATCATATTTCTCTTGTAAATACTGATGCAAAATATTCATTTAGGACCTCCCTAACCTCCTCTGCCTCCAGGCACATTGCCTCCTTTATCCTTTCGTGGCCCCACCATTCTCATCATCCTTCTGTTCTTCAAATACACATAGAACGCCTTGGGGTTCTCCTTAATTCTACATGCCAAGGCCTTCTCATGTCGCCTTCAAGCTCTCCCAAGTCCTTTCTTAAGCTCCTTCCTGGCTACCATATACTTCTCATGAGCTCTTTCTGTTTCCTGCTTCCCATACCAAATGTATACTTTCTTCTTCCTCGACAAGTTGCCTGACCTGTTTCGTCAGTCACGGCTCCTTTTTCCAACCATATTTTTATTGTCCCAGTGGGACAAACCTATTTTGAACCCTGCACAAGTTTCCCTAAATTTCCTCCACATTACTTCTGTGCTTTCACCCATAAACACATTTCCAATTTATTCTCGTTAGTTCCTGCCTCATCCCTTCATAATTAGTCCTTCCCCAGTCTGACTGCTTTTATCCTTTTGCTTAGCTATGTAGAAGCTAAGGGATTTGTGGTCATTCTCACAAAATGTTCCCCCACTGGGAAGTCCGCCATCTGACCAGGTTCATTCCCCAGAACCAATATAGCCTCTCTTCTCATCAGCCGGTCCACAAACTATGTCAGAAATCATTCTTGTACGCATCTGATAAATTCAGCTCCATCTATCACTCTTGCAGACAGTAGGTGCCAGTCAATATCAGGGAAGTTGAAATCACCTATAATGACAACCCTGCACATTTTCCATACCATTCCAAAATCTGCCTTCTTATCTATTCCTCTGTGTCCCATGGGCAAGTTGGAGGCTTATAGACTACTTCCTTCCTGTTTCTGACTTCCACCCACACCACCTCAGTGGACTCCCTCTGCAGTGTCTTCCCTTTCTATATCCATAATACTATCCCTGACCAGTAATGCTGCTACTCCTTCTCCTTGTCTACCTCCCATCTATTCTTTATAGAACACTTAAACCCAAGTATCTGCATCAGCCAATCTTGCCCTTCCTCCGGTCAAGTTTCAGTAATGGCCACAATATTGTAGTTCCATGTACTGATCCATGCTCAAAGTTCATCCCCTTTATTCCTAATACTCCTAGCGATTAAATAGATGCATTTGAATCCCTCTAACTTTATGTTTTGTCCTCTACCTGTCCTCCCTCACCAACTTAGAGCACAAAGCATCATTCTTTTGTCCTTCTACCCTAATCTCTGCACTCACATTCTGATTCCATCCACCCCCCCCCCCCCCTGACCAAATTAGTTTAAACCCTCCTCAACAGCTCTTACAAATCTGGCCGGGATATTGGTTCCCCCTCAAGTTCAGGTGCAGCCCATCCTTTTAATACAATTCAGACCTTCCCAGAAGAGATCCCAATGATCCACAAATCTGAACCCCTGCTCCCTGCACCAATTCCTCAGCCATGCATTCATCTGCCACATCTTCCTGTTCTTACCTTCTCTGGCACCTGGCACAGGCAGTAATCCTGAAATTACCACTCTTGAGGTCCTACTTTTTAAACTTCATTCCTAACTCCTTTTATTTTCTCCTCAGGACCTTATCCCTACTCCTATCCATGTCATTGGACCCCACGTAGACCATGACATCTGGCTGTTCACCCTCCCCAAAGTTATAAAATCAGAGACATCCCTGACTTTGGCACCAGGCAGGACACACACCATCCAGGAGCCTTGATCTTGTTCACAGAACCTCCTATCCACTTGTCTGAGTCCCCAATCACCATCGCTCTCCTCTTCTTCTCCCCCACCCCTCTCTTCTGAGACAGAGGGTTATCAACAGAGTAAATGTGACAGACCCAGAGGAACAGAGAGAGAATAAAATGTAGTCCATTCAGTGTGGGAGAAAGGATTACATTTAAACATGTGGGAATTGTGAGTTTAAGCAAATTTTGGTAGGAAGCCTACTTCCGAGATAAAGCAGAGGAGAGAGGGAAGGAAAGAATTAGATGGACCATGTGAAAGTGAGAACAGGGTGGAAATTAACTGCAAAAGTGATGAATGTTGTTGATATTCCAAACACTAATACAAACTGACAGGGTGATATTGACAGGTTCACTTCTTCCATTGCAATGATTCCTTTTGATCTACACACCCTCTGAACCTGCAGGACCTCATTAATCAGATATTTTTAGTTTTCACGGGCTTTTATCATTAATTTCTGCCCTCCTGAGTGTTATCTACCAAAATAAGGAAAGTTGTCCAAGTTTTCCAGTCTTGGGGAATTGCTCTGCCACGTTTTGAGCCACAGCCCCAAAGGCTAAAGCAGCCGGCAGGGCTGTCACAGCCCACACCGACCCCAGCCCTGAGGGGGTCATGGAGGAAGAGGGGTGAGTGGGTGGGAGAGAGAGGGAAGATGGGTCACTGGGTGACGGCATCACCGTGACGTCATCAACCCACCCCAACCAGCTGCTTGCAGTGGTGTTACATTCATGTGAGGCGGCGGAGTACTGTACTCTGCCCATTATCCTTCCCTGAGAGGGATTCGAGGTGGCCACGTCGCATTCATAGAGGTAGGTCTCCCGACATAAGGACAGAGAATCTCCGTCCTTACAGAGGGCCTTTTCACTTCATGAAAGGGCCTATTGAGTGCTTTCCCCCCCCCTCCCATGAGCTTGCCAACTTTGAGTCCATCTTCCAAAAGTGCATGCAAAAAAGAATCGTCTCAGAAGTCCCAAAATGTTTCGCTGAGTCAATGATAACACTCATGCCTAACGAAGGTTGTGGGTTCCACTTTTGGTATGCAAATTCAATCTCAGCCAACAAAAACTGCCCTGACTGAAATCTATGCTGTCAGAGGTGCTATCTTTCAGATGAGATGCATAATGAGGCACATCTGCCCATACAAATTGATGTAAAGAATTATTGAATTGGAATGAACATAGAAAATGCTGTAAATACTCACCAGGCAGACTAACCTGCTGAGTATCCCGTTTCTATTTTAGATTACCAGTATTCAGTTTTTAAAAAAATTTTCAACAAGCTGGAATAGCTAGTTAAACAACTGTACTCTGGAAAACTGCGGCACTGCCCAGTTCAGGAATCGCACAATAAACTATTGCAATGGATTAGCTTGATTAGAACTTTAGTAAGCCAGTATGAAAGCATCTTCACATTTCACGCGATCATTTACTAATCTTTGCACAAGTACCTAGACGAAGGGCTCAGACCTGAAACATTGCATTATATATCTTTACCTCCTGTGGTCAATGCAAGACCTGCTGAGTAAGCACTTTTACAGTTTTACTCCAATCACAGGGTCTGCAGACTTTCATGTTTCGTTCAACCCTCCACTGATTATTTATTAGACTATGACAGTCTGCGCCAACAGGTGATTGATGTAGCATACGTAGACTTTATTAAGGCTTTTGTCAAGGTTCAACATGGATCCCATGAACTCAGATCCAAAAAGCAAGTTGGCAAATTGGATCCAAGTTGGCTTGGTGAGAGGAATGGTGGTGGAGGGTTGGTTTGATGATTAGAAACCTGCTACCTTGGGTTTACTACAGTGAATCAGAATTTATTATCATAAACAGGTCACAAAATTTGTTGTTTTTGCATCAGCATCGCATTGCTATAAATTACATTTCAAAAATAAATAAATAAATATAAAACAGGAGAAAGTGTGGTTCATCGTCCATTCAGAAATCTGATGGCAGAAGGGAAGAAGCTATCCTTGGGCCACTGGGTGTTGGTCTTCAGGCTCCTGCACCTCCTTCCTGATGGTGGCAGTGTGGAGGACATGACCAGGGTGGTGAGGGTCCTTGAAGATATAGGTAATCTTCCTGTTTATTATATAAATTAAGAATTTTAATGATAAAGAAGGAAGCATTGATAAACTAATGAAATGAACTGGTGGATTTGATTGGGAGGATTGTCGTGTCCTGCAGCAGAATATGGATCCGCTGCCAATGTGGGCAGAGTGTTGGCAGATGAATTTTAATTCTGATAATTGTGAAGTGATGCACTTTAGGTGGGTTATTTCACATGGTTGTTTAGGAGGAGAGATTCTGAAGGACTGGGTGTGAGGAAGAGGCCTAATGGAGGTAATCAAAACTAGGGTAGATTGTAGAAAAATACTCCCCAGTGGAGGATACAAGTCTAAAGTAAGAGGAAGTTTAGAAGCATTCTAAAGAGGAGCTAAATTGCCAAGCCATAGAAAGCAAGAGACCAAAAGCACTGGTGAATTGGATTAGTATAATGGGAATGCGATGCTTGGCATGGATATGATAGGCTGAAGGGCCCTTCTCTGTGTTGTATTACATAATTGAACTGAATTTTGAATGAGTAACAAAGACCCCGTTTGTCCTCTCACATCACACCAGGTAAAGAAAAGCTGCTGTGTTTATCCTGGCCAATTTTTCTGTCACAAACAACATCAGAAAATTATTTTATTTTGTCATTGTCAAATTGCTGCTGGTGTCACCTGGTGCAGATTGACTGACAATAAAATGAAATTCCTTTGGAATTCCAAGGCTCGTTAGAGTACATCACTTTTTTATAATAAAGAGGGAGAGCACGAGACACATCCTCAAATAGAAAAGCAAAACAATTCCTAATTTGTTTTATCTCTGCTGGATTATGGGAGGAAAATCGGTGAGTTTTCCTATGGCTCACAGTCCTGTTGTGAATCTCTAAATTAGACACTGTGCATGAGCAACAATTGGTTTGGCTCTGCTATCTTTAGAGCTAACCCACCAAAATTCACAGTAAAAGACTTACAGCAAAATGAAATTCCAGAAATGAAAAGTATAATGGAGAAAATAACTTTTCTTATCGCATGAAAGTGCTATTATTAGTATCTCATCATGTGCAAATAATTGACAATTAGTCTGCCAACAATTCTCAAAGAATTTGATGCTTTTTAATGTAGACAACAAACATGACTCAATTGGTATTAATTCCACACTGTGCGTGTCATTGATAAATGGGTTTACACCTGTTATCCTCCTCACATGACAGATGATCCTAGACACCAAGTCCTCATTTTCCAGAATGGATCACAAAAATAATGTGGATACCATAAAGACCCACTTCTTCGTAACCAATATGCCCTCAACTAAACACAAGTGTGCCATAAAGCGTTTCAAAAAGCATTTAATACGTACACGAAAGGAATTAACATTAGCAAACTACTTTCACGAAGCAAGAGGATCCATTTGAAATCACAAGGTGCAGCCACGCAAAGTGACTTCTCTATTAGGACAGTACACATCAGGGATTCACTTGGCACAAGTGGTCTTGAAAGTTACTCTTCAATGTCCATCAATATATTTGTAATAAAAAAGAGATGGGACCGGTGGTCCACCTGGCAAGCATACAAATCTGTGCCTAACAAATCAGTGGATTAAAAATAATATCTTGTTTACAAACATTTAGTTACAGTGATTCAGTATTACATTACTCCCAAGATACCAGACATAAATGAGACACATATGGTTGCGTCAAAAAAAGTGGTAACTTTCATTAGTGTTGAATCTAAAGGTCAATAATAATTCACTTCTCTGATAACCTCATATAAAACACTGACTTTAAAAAGAAAAGCGTCATCCTTGCCAGACTCGTATTTCTTTCGTTGCCTTTGAGAACCTTAGCAAAGCCCATTTGAAAGTGTCCTGCAAACAAATAAATCAAAGCATTCTTCTTGCGGCTGAGCCTTCCTGACATGTTTAGGACCCGAAAAGACTCCGTGTTTTGCTGCTACCAGGGACGAAGAAACAATGCATGCCGACAATGAACAGGTAACTCCAAGATCTGAGATTGTACACGAATAACGGGCAGGCTGTTTCTCGAACTGTCATGACTGAGAGGGAGGGGGAGAAGGGGGGGGGAGGGGAGGGGGAGAAGGGGGGGGAGGGGAGGGGGAGAAGGGGGGGGAGGGGAGGGGGAGAAGGGGGGGGAGGGGAGGGGGAGAAGGGGGGGGAGGGGAGGGGGAGAAGGGGGGGAGGGGAGGGGGAGAAGGGGGGAGGGGAGGGGGAGAAGGGGGGGAGGGGGAGAAGGGGGGGGAGGAGGGGAGGGGGAGGAGGGGGGGAGAAAGGGGAGGAGGAGAGGGAGGGGGAGGGGAGGAGGGGGAGAAGGGGGGGAGGGGGGGAGAAGGGGGAGGAGGGGAGGAGAAGGGGAGGAGGAGAGGAGGGGGAGGGGGAGGGGAGAGGGGGGAGGGGGAGGGGGGGAGGGGGGAGGGGGGGAGGGGGGAGGGGGGGAGGGGGGAGGGGGGGAGGGGGGAGGGGGGGAGGGGGGAGGGGGGAGGGGAGGGGGAGGGGGGGAGGGGGGGAGGGGGGAGGGGGGAGGGGGGGAGGGGGGAGGGGGGGAGGGGGGAGGGGGGGAGGGGGGAGGGGGGAGGGGAGGAGGAGGGGAGGAGGAGGGGAGGAGGAGGGGAGGGGGAGGGGGGGAGGGGAGGGGGAGGGGGGGAGGGGAGGGGGAGGGGGGGAGGGGAGGGGGAGGGGGGGAGGGGAGGGGGAGGGGGGGAGGGGAGGGGGAGGGGGGGGAGGGGAGGGGGAGGGGGGGAGGGGGAGGGGGGGAGGGGAGGGGGAGGGGGGGAGGGGGGGGAGGGGAGGAGGAGGGGGGGAGGGGAGGAGGAGGGGGGGGAGGGGGGGAGTTCAGCGCTTGCGGAACACTTCACAAATACAGAATTAACAGGGACAAGTGCAGGCTATTTGAAACCCAGTGGCTTTGCTGGCCGCGGATGAGGAAGTCGTCAGGAACTCACAATGGATCGAAAGGGGGGCGCACACCTCACCTCTCCCCCCCATCTTACCACATTCCACGAAGTCCTGCGAGTTCCCCAACTCGGATTGGGTGACACAGCCTTGTTTCTGCAGGTGGCTGTCGCCGTTGAAAGACAGGAACGAGGAAAAATATTCCGCGCAAGCCAAGCCGTGCAAGGTCAACAATAAAAGTTGAGCGGCCGCCGCCGCCGCTCTCTGACTGGCAGCTGCCATGTTTGCGCTGCTTCTCGGCGGGAGGGCAGCATCCGGGTAAAGCGGACGGAGGGCAGCGCGCCGAGCACGCCGGGAGTTGTTGTTCCTCCGCCGGCGGGGCGAGAGGCAGAGCCTTTCGACTCGGACTCCGTTGTCCGTGATGCTCCGCGGCGTCACGCCCACCTCCCTCTGGCACGGCTTTTGGCGCGCGAGTCGGTAACCAAGCAGCGGGACCCCCCCACCGGGTTGGGGGCGGGGGAGGGAAGGCAATGGCGGCGCCGTACCGATGCGTGGAGTGCAATGAGGAGGCCTTGGAACTGCACAGGGACTACAGCCACGGGATCATCAAGACCACCATTTGTGTGAGTGCAGGGAAACGCCAGAGCAACAAAGCTGACCTTGCTGCCCCCCTGCCATTTTATTTCCCCAGCCTCCCACTTTCCCCCAGACTATCCAACTGATTCAGGTGGAGAGGGCGCAGAGAAGATTTACTAAAATGTGGCCTGGATTGCGGTGTCTAGAATACGGAGAAAGATTGAGTAGACTGGGTCTACTTGTTTCTGCAGGTGGCTGTCACCGTTGAAAGACAGGAGCGAGGAAAAATATTCCGCGCAAGCCAAGCCGTGCAAGGCCAACGTTGAGCGGCCACCGCCGCCGCTCTCTGACTGGCGGCTCCCATGGCGAGGGGGGGGAATTTGATCGAGGTGTTTAAAATTATGAGGGGGCTCTTCCCCCTGACGGTAGGGGAGATTGGAACGAGGGGTCGTAAGTTGAGGGTTTGGGGGCAAAACTTTAGGAGTAGTACTTCTTCACTCAGAGAGTGGGATGACCTTCCGGAAGAGGTGGTTGCGGCAGGGTCAAATCCGTCCTAGAAGAGGAGGTTGGATGAGCGCATGGATGTCAGGGGGTTAGAGGGTTATGGGCAGGGAGCAGGTAGGGGGAACTCGTGGAGTTCACTTAAATCGGTGCGGACGAGAAGGGCCGATATGGCCTTTTTCTGTACTGTGATTCAACCGTGCATCTTGGCGCCTCACAGTTCAGTGGTCAGCAACCTCCTTTGAAGAAGACCGCAGAGCCCACCTCACTGACAAAAGACAAAGGAGGAAAAACCCAACACCCAACCCACCAATTTTCCCCTGCAACCGTGTCTGCCTGTCCCGCATAGGACTTGTCAGCCACAAACAAGTCTGCAGCTGACATGGACATTTACCCCTCCATAAATCTTCCTCCGCGAAGCCAAGCTAAAGATATCATCTATAGAGAAATCAGTTTGGATTAATGGCTTTTCATTTGAGCGGTTTGGCAACCTATCTGATGCTATAGCAAGTAAATTATTTTTAAAGTAAAATGCTGGAAATCTTTTTAAAAAACACAAAATCCTGGAAATACTTGGGACAAGCCACCATCTGTAGGAAGGGAAACATGATTAATGTTTCAGGTCAACCTGAAAAATTAACCGTTTCTCTTCCCACCAATGTGTCCTGACTTGCTGAGTATCTCGGGGATGTTCTTTTTTTATGTTGTGCTGCTGTGACAATAATTCTGCCTTCAATGAGGTGAGTCAAACTTGTAAATTGTATTTGAGTCTTCTATGAATGATGAAAGTTTAAGAATCCAGGCCAAACTGGGAAAGAGACTATAAAACAGGAAGAACAAAAGCATTCTTTACAGATTTCATTGTTTGGGGGACTGGATTTGTAGTTGAGAGCCTGGAATCTATATTGCTTCTTTGATGCCAGGATAAAGTATGAAGAATGTTCAGCTTACGAGCTAGAGATGTGGTACAGCTAAGGACTAAAAACATAAAACAGGTACTGAGATCCTATGGTCTGACTTTCAGGAACAAGGAAGCAAGTTAAAAGTAAGAATCTCGGGATTATTCCCAGTCCCATGTGTCAGGAAGTGTTGAAGTTGGAAGGTGAGGTCAATGGTGCTTCAGGGGATGGTTCAGGAGCAAGGGCTTCAGATACCTAGAACATTGGGACTACTAGTGGAGCAGGACTCATTTACTGGTAATCAAAAAGGGCGTGGTGAATCTCAACAAGAGTACAATCAATGTTCTTGTGGGGTTGGCGAGCTTTGGAACATAAGAGGGAGGCTGATGGGTGACCTATGGGGTAACTAAAATAATGACCAAGATGGATAAGGTGGTTAGCCACAGTACTTTTCCCCAGTGTAGGGGAGTCTAAATCTTGAGGGTATAGATTTAAGGTGAAAAAGATTTAAAGGGGAACTTTTTCCACACACTCAGGTGAAGGATATGCATATAAATTTGTTGAAATGTGGTATTGTGGCAGTTATGAAAGGGTGGCTTTCACAAATGTGAAATGATGAGGAGTAGAACTTACTGTTCACAGATACAGTGTACAGAAAAAATAAACAAGGGATAAAAGTTTTTTTCTCTTTTTTGGGGGTTTTTTTTCTCCTTTCTTTTTTAAGAGGATGATGTCACAGAAGATAATAAGTCAAAAATTGAGGATGTTGAATTAGATGAAGAGGAAGATGAGGGGAAAGGTGATAAGAAGAAAAAGAAGAAAATTAAGTACAAATACATTGAGGGAGAAGAGTTTAATAAAATTAAGTTAATTTTGATAGAGAATTTTGAAGATGTTATAAATGGAGAATTTTATAAGAGTTTGAACTTTTTTCTTTTTCTTATATAAGGGGAGGGGAAGGGAATAAAAAGTTTATCTGATTGTTTTTCTAAGGGATGTTTTGTTCTCTCGATGAATTATAAAGGAAACTTGGTATTAATGGAAATTCTGTATTTGTGTATTATTATGATTTTTTGTATAACAGATATGTGGTTGATATATGATTTTAATATTTGAACTTAGTTTTAAAGTGGATTTCATTTGTTAAATACATGTATTATGTTTGATTTAAATATATGTTTAAGGGTATTATTTTAGTATTGATTTTTTTTGTTGTTAGTAATTTTTTTTGTTAAGTTTTATCCTTTTTTTTGTAAGTGGGGTTTTTTCTATTTTGTTTACAACATTGTTAATTAATTCTTCACTCTTTATTTTGGGGGGAGGGTTGGACTAATTTTAGATTAGATGATTAATGTTGTGTTATAATTATTGGGAGGGTTAATTTGTGTAGTTTAATGATGTAGTATTCTAATTTTTATTATCTTATTTTTTATTATTTCTTTAAATGTAATTTTTATTTTATTCATGTCATAAAATTTTAAATAAAGTTTAAAAAAAATTAGAAGTTATCTAATTAAAACAGAGTGGAGGAAGTCAGAGGGTTGTGGATCTGTGGAACTCACTGCCGTACAAAGCAGTAGAGGCCAGATCACTGGGAATATTTAAACAGGAAATGGATAAGTATCTCATTAGTAAGGGTATCAAGGGATATGGGGAAAAGGCTGGAAATTGGAACTAGGTGTGAGCATAGTTTAGTATAGAGTCACGGAACAGACTATGGGCCTAGTAGCCTGCTTCTGTTCCTTTATCTTGTGAACTAAACACAATGCTTTAAGTGTGGCTTAACTCACATTTTTTATTGCAGATCTTGCATGTAATATGTCTTCATCAGCCTATCTGTTTGTACTTGAAGATTGAACACCATCACCCAGGGCCCTGCTATTCACTGTCTTGTTTTAACTTTCCAAAACGCATCATTTCACATTTGTCTGAATTAAATATCATGTGCCATTCCGTTTCCCATTTTACTAGTTGATTTTATATCCTGTTGTAACCTTCTTCACTGTCTACTACATCACCAGTTTTGGTGTCACCTGCAAACATAACAACTATACAACCTACGTACTCGTCCAAATAATTAATATATAGTTCCCTCCATAATTTTTGGGACAAAGACACGCTTTTCCTTTATTTGCCCTGTGCTCCACTGTTTTAAATTTGTAATCAAACAATTCACGTGATTAAAGTGCACATTCCAGATTTTATTCAAGATTATTTGTATACATTTTGGTTTGACCATGTAGAAATAATAGCACTTTTTATACATAGTTCACCCATAATGTTTGGAACATTTGGCTTCACAGGTGTTTGTGATTACTCTGGTATATTTAACTGCTTCAGTGGTGCAGGTATAAGCGAGCTATATGTGCTTCTAAGCTTTTGATCACCTTTGAAGTCTGTAGTTACCAATTTTCAACGAAGGCCAGAGTTGTACTATCTGAAAAATGAGAATAGAACAATAATAGATATCACCCAAACCTTAGGATTACCAAAATCAACTGTTTGAAACATCATTAAGAGGAAATCGCATACTGGTGAGCTCAGTAATTGTAAAGGAACTGATAGGCCAAGGAAGATCTCCACTGATAGGCCTAGGAAGATCTCCACTGATAGGCCAAGGAAGATCTCCACTGATAGGCCTAGGAAGATCTCCACTGATAGGCCTAGGAAGATCTCCACTGATAGGCCTAGGAAGATCTCCACTGATAGGCCTAGGAAGATCTCCACTGATAGGCCAAGGAAGATCTCCACTGATAGGCCAAGGAAGATCTCCACTGATAGGCCAAGGAAGATCTCCACTGATAGGCCAAGGAAGATCTCCACTGATAGGCCAAGGAAGATCTCCACTGATAGGCCAAGGAAGATCTCCACTGATAGGCCAAGGAAGATCTCCACTGATAGGCCAAGGAAGATCTCCACTGATAGGCCAAGGAAGATCTCCACTGATAGGCCTAGGAAGATCTCCACTGATAGGCCTAGGAAGATCTCCACTGATAGGCCTAGGAAGATCTCCACTGATAGGCCTAGGAAGATCTCCACTGATAGGCCAAGGAAGATCTCCACTGATAGGCCAAGGAAGATCTCCACTGATAGGCCAAGGAAGATCTCCACTGATAGGCCAAGGAAGATCTCCACTGATAGGCCAAGGAAGATCACCACTGATAGGCCAAGGAAGATCTCCACTGATAGGCCAAGGAAGATCTCCACTGATAGGCCAAGGAAGATCTCCACTGATAGGCCAAGGAAGATCTCCACTGATAGGCCAAGGAAGATCTCCACTGATAGGCCAAGGAAGATCTCCACTGATAGGCCAAGGAAGATCTCCACTGATAGGCCAAGGAAGATCTCCACTGATAGGCCAAGGAAGATCTCCACTGATAGGCCAAGGAAGATCTCCACTGATAGGCCAAGGAAGATCTCCACTGATAGGCCAAGGAAGATCTCCACTGATAGGCCAAGGAAGATCTCCACTGATAGGCCAAGGAAGATCTCCACTGATAGGCCAAGGAAGATCTCCACTGATAGGCCAAGGAAGATCTCCACTGATAGGCCAAGGAAGATCTCCACTGATAGGCCAAGGAAGATCTCCACTGATAGGCCAAGGAAGATCTCCACTGATAGTGGAAGAATTGCCATCATGATAAAGAAAGATTCCCAGGTGTCTGTCTGACAGATAAGAAACGCTCTTCAGGAGACAGGTGTAGACGTGTCGATGACTAATGTTCGCAGAAGACCTCGTGAACAGAAGAAAATGAGATGCAAGCCACAAGTTACCCAAAGAGACAGGATGGCCAAATTACAGTTTTCCTGCAGAATTCTGGAAAAAGGTCTTGTGGGCAGATGAGACAAAAATTAACCTGTATCACAGTGATGGCAAGTGCAAAGCCTGGAGGTTTAAAGGAACTGCCCAAGATCCAAAGCATACCACCACATCTGTGAAACATGGTGGTGTAAAGTCCAATTTTCCCTCGTACTTGGATCCCAGACATTGAATCTGGTTTATGGCTCATCTCAGCAATGTCGACTATAGTTGAATGACTCTCTTGTTTGAGTTCTTCCCAAACTAGACAGCTCTGCTGGCTTAAAACTTCCCTGCCATTTGGTCCCTTTTGGTTTTGGTGATTTCATTATTTGTACCTTCAGCACGAGTTTGGCTGGTACCTGACAGGTACTAGTGCACTATTCCTCGTTACTACTGCTGATGCCAGTAGCAAAATGAATTCTGAGGTGTATAAAAACAACTTATCTGTTCAAGTTTGAGCAAATGCCTCCAAACTCATTGGACGGTGCAAGACAACGATCCTAAATGTACAGCTAAAGCAATAATGGTGTCTTTGAAAGCTAAAAACTGAAAAATTCTTGAATGGCCAAGTCAGTCATCCAATCTAAATCCAATTGAGTATGCCTCCTGTATGCTGAAGAGAAAACGTAAGGGAAAAGCCCCAAAAGAAGCAGGAGTTTGAGATGGCTGCAGTAGACTCCTGGCAGAGCATCACCAGAGAAGATACTCAGCACTTGATGATGTCTCTGAATCATAGACTTCATGTTGTCATTGCATGCAAGAGCTATGCAACAAGGTACTAAACATGACTACTTTAATATATATGTATGTATGTATGTCTGTGTATTATTGCTATGTCCCAAATATTATAGTACCTGAAATGAGGGAATATGTATAAAAAGTGCTATAATTTCTACATGGTCAAACCAAGAGGTATACAAATATCCTTGAATAAAATTTGGAACATGCACTTTATTCATTTGTGAATTGCTTGATGACAAATTCAAAACTGGAACACGGGAAAATAAAGGAAAAATATGTCTTTGTCCCAAACATTATGGAGAGTACTGTATATGCCAAACAACACTGCTTGCAGTACCCCAACAGTTGCAGAAATCCAATCTGAAAACAAACCACCACCCTCTTCCTCCTACCACCGTCAATTTTGTATCCAATATTCAAGCTCACCCTTGATCCCCCATGTTCTGAACCAGCCTACCATGTGTGACCTTTTTTTCAAAGGCCTTTCTTTTATCACCCGGGACAAGGACAGTCTTGCAGAGACAGGTTTTGGGGAAGAGAGACAGTAAGAATATGGGAGAGTTAGCTTGCTACCCAAAGTGTGACAGAAGGAGAGAGAATAAATGATTTTGAAAGGAATCCAAAAGCAATATAGTTTAGATGCTGGAAATATGAATTAAAACTAAATGCTGTTGGAAGAACTCAGCAAATCAGGCAGCATCTGGGGAAAAAAAGAAACAGATTTAATGTTCCAGCTTCATAACTTTTCATCAGAATTGGAGAGTTAAAACAAGGTTGAAGAAGAAAAGAGACTTTTGAGGTTGTAAATATTCTTTGATCAAGTGACAATCAGGAGAATAACCCAAATGGTGTGTTACTGTCTGAAAAAGAGAGAGTGGTAAATACAAGAAAATTTTTTTAAAAGTATGAGTAGGCCACTGGGCCTCTCAAACATTCCTGACATTCAATATGATTGATCTCTGCTGGCCTCCATTCCTTTTCTGTGCCAGTTCTCCATGGCGCTCAGCCTTCCAAATATTTA
This sequence comes from Narcine bancroftii, assembly GCF_036971445.1. Taxonomy (NCBI): domain Eukaryota; kingdom Metazoa; phylum Chordata; class Chondrichthyes; order Torpediniformes; family Narcinidae; genus Narcine; species Narcine bancroftii. The sequence goes on from NC_091472.1 coordinate 16,801,002, forward strand.
TCTATCTCCACCTTATGATCTATGCCACCCCATTGGCCAGATAATTCCCCCTTTCATATGAGAGTCTCCTGCCAGTGAAAACTCCAGTCCGTGGTGCTTTTCTTCTTTAAAATTCGATCTCATAATTTCAGGGTCACTCTAGTGGGCATGACATGAAGTTCCTTCACAAATCAATACATAAATTTGAATCTAATTGAGAAATTAATGGTTAATGGGGCTGAAAACATATTTTTCTCTTGCAGAAATCATGCCAGAAGCCAGTTGATAAATATGTTGAATATGACCCAGTGATCATTCTCATTGATGCAATCTTGTGTAAAGTTCAAGCTTACAGACATATAATCCTCAATGCTAACATTAATGTAAGTACTTTAAACTGCCAAATTTTGTTACTGTAAATAGTTCATAAGTTAGAGCAAAAAGTTTAAAAATATTGTATATAGGCAATTGACATCTCTTGGAAAATTTCTTATTTGTCTTTATTATTCCATCGGTTACACCAAATAGGGATCTGATAACATTGTAGTTACCTTATTTGACTAATATTTTAGAGGCTTTGATGAATCTGATTAGACTTTGCCATGGAAGTTCAGTTAATTCAATAACCCTGCAATAAAAATCATGTATTAGTTGGGGAATCTTTTGAGTTATCCTAAAAATGTATCTGGTTTGTTATTATTCTTTTAACTATCTTTGTCCTGTGTGCTAAATGCAACTCCAAATTGAAAGGACTTCACTCTTAAATGCACTTAGCGAAGCCTGCCGAGCCATCTAGTTCAAGGGTAGTTATGCATCTGCATAAATACATTCATTCCTTTTAAACATCCTCGACATCCTGTGAATTAATAATGTTTTAAAATTCAATGTAGTTTTATCCATATCCCTCCACAATTTCAATCCCAGTGGTCAGTGGTGCTGATAATCGTTGAATTTTACACTTCTCCTTCAGATTCACTGGAAGCTATGCATTTTCTGTTTGATATGTGAAGCATATCTTAGGTGGTCACAGCTACAAGATTCACAGCGAACAATTGATCCTACAGATATAATCCGTTACGCCAAAGAATGGGACTTCTACTTAATGTTTGGATTAGCTAGCTTGGGTAAGCTCACTTTTTTTTTTAACTTGTTGGGGAAAATAAATTTTTTTTCATTCTTTATGATTCATCTGAGTCGAAGTTCGCATTTACACCTTAGAGCCAGCGTGTTTTTAACCCAGTTTGTCCCTCCCCATTTCATTATCGGTCTCGACCTGAAACATTTACCCTTCTTTCCCCCACCACCAAACCCCCAACCACAAATGCTGTTAGTTTCTCCATTGGTTTGCCTTTTGCTCAGCAAGGAAATATTCAGAATATAACAGGCACATTGCTGCAAAGCTGAAATCTAGATCGCCTACCTACCGAGAGAGGACATGTAAATGGGAAAACTAGAGTAGCTGAAAAATATTTTGTACAGTCTACTTATAATTTAAAGTAACTTTTTGCTTTGGAAAAATAAATGATCTGAATGCTTGAGAAATCAATTTAATTAATAAACTTGAACTAGGGAATAGAGCTTCAAGATTTGGGGGAGTAGATTAAGGATGGTGATGAGGAGGTATGACCTTTCCCAGAGAGAAGTGAATCTGTGGAATTCTGTCCAAGAAATCAGTAGAAGCTGCCTTGTTAAATAGATTTAAGATTTTTGCATAGTAGGGAAATTAAGGGTAAAGGGAAAAATGCAGGGGAGTGGAACTAAGTCTGAGTCAGAACAGCCATGAGTATATTGAATGGAAGTGCAGGCCTGACGGGTAGATAGCCTGCTCCTGCTTGTGTTCTTAACAATTGTGCCCAGCCACACCATTATGGTGTAGATGTAGAGAGAGTAGAGCAGTGGGCTAAGAAGCAAGCATCCTTGAGATGCGCCTGTGTGGATTGACAAATGAGGAGGAGAATTTTGTTAGCGATCTCCACTGACTGTGGTCTTCTGATGAGGAGGTCAAGGATCCATTTGCAGAGGGAGGACCAGAAGCCTTGGTTTTGAAGCTTGCTGATCAATACTGGGAGGATGATGGTGTTGAAAGCTGAGCTATAATTGATGAAAAGCAGTCTGAAGTATGTGCTGTTGTTGTCCAGATGATCCAGGGCTGAGGGCAGAGCCAGAGAGATTGCAAATGCTGTGCAATGATTGCTGCAGTAGGCCCAGATGTTTACTTAGGTAGGAGTTAATTCTGTCCATGACCAACCTCTCAAAGCATTTAATTGAAATAGATGTGAGGGCTACAGGGTGATAGTCAATGAGGCAGATCCCTCTATTTTTTCTTGGGCACCAGGAGGATTGATGCCCTTTTGAATCAGGTGGGAACCCCCGACTGTAGCAATGGGAGATTGAAAATGTCTGTGAACTCTCCACCCACTTGGTTGGCACAGATTTTTAGTACCCTGCTAAGTATGCCATCAGGGCCTTGTGAGGGTTCATCCTCCTGAAAGATAGTTTGACAATTTAAATTGGTAATGTTACAGAAATTCAAGCTATAAGGTAAATCCTATGAATCAAATGGAGGAAGAGACTATTTTCAAAAGCTTATAGTACTTGCATGATGTCTTGTTCATTATTGTTAAAGCAAGAGATTAATCTGTGTACCTTTCCCCTTTGTTACCTCTGGAGCAGTGCACTGTTCTAACTCTCATCTGCATGCTGTGGAACTATTAGTTTCTCCAATTCAACATTGGGAAAACTAAAATCATGCCTTGTATTTCCCTGTTTCAAACCCCTACTTCCTCACCATAAATTCCATCCTCTCCTTTTCAGAGGGCACCCACTTGACCCCAATGAACATGCCACAGTTAAAGCCATCTGTTTCCACCTGAATAACATCCTTCAACACCATCCTGTTTTTGTTGATTAGTTCATTTGTGCCTTTGTTGCTTTCAAACATGACAAGATAAATCCTGTCCTGATCAGCTTCAATCTGCACCCTTAAATTTAGTCATTCAAATTCTGCTGCTCCTATCCAAATTTGACCTTGTGCCATGTTGACTCCCAATCTGGCAACTGTAAAGTGTTAAAATCTCATCCTTTTGTAGAAATCCCTCCACGATTTCATTTCTCCCTATCAGTGCAATCTGTTGCAGCTCCACAGGTTTATAGAGGTGGGTACAAGATCGAAGGCTGAAGGACCTGTGCTGCACTGTTATGTTCTCTTTAACCTTTTGATTTATCTGCAATGCTCGGATTTTGGCTTTGGTAGCTACCCTAATTTAATGGTTCCACTGTTGGCAGCTATACATCAGCTGCCTCGATCTTAAGATCTCAATGGTTTTTGTTTTCTATGGTGTATAACCAAGTTTTTGATCATATAATATTTTCTTTTTGAAGCTTGTTGTTAATGTTTATTTTATAAGATTATTATAAACTTTTAATAACCCATTACCAAAATATGAATGTAAATATTTTTGAGAATGAGTCACTTGGCCTTAATAAATATAGGCAATTTGATTTTTTTTCTTCTTCTAGAGTTAACAGCATTCCTGAGTGGGGTGTTTTTCTTCTTGTGGTTACAAAAAAATGATTTCATCCAGAAGAAATCCAATCTCAGCACATTGTTAATAGCTTTATTGTTATCTGGTTACGGGAAACTCCTTGTGATTCCAGTTGTGATCTGGGAACACGACAACTCACCTCTGTACATTAACCTCATCAAGTTCTTTGTTCTTGCGTCAAATGCACAAGCAGTCAGAGGTAAAAAAAAATTTCAATATCGATTGACTGCTTTAAAATTGAGTTGAAGATTTGTAGCTTCCATGTTAATCATATTTCACTCTTTTAGATGCTCTGAGCTGATTACGTACAGATATTATAAGTAGTATTCTGGTAAAAAAGGTTGATGAGCTGAAGGTGTGGATTGATACTTGGAAGTATGATGTGGTAGCGATTAGTGAGACATGGTTGCAGGAGGGATGTGATTGGCAACTGAATATCCCTGGGTTTCGTTGTTTTAGGTGTGATAGAGTCGGAGGGGCAAGAGGAGGTGGGGTTGCATTGCTTGTCAGGGAAAATATTACAGCGGTGCCTAGGAAGGATAGATTAGAGGGCACATCCACGGAGGATATTTGGTTGGAATTGAGGAGTAGGAAAGGAGAGGTTACACTTGTAGGGGTGTATTATAGACCACCCGGAGGGGACCGAGACCTAGAGGAGCAAATCTGTAGGGAGATAGTAGATATTTGTGATAAGCACAGGGTTGTAATTATGGGAGATTTTAATTTTCCACATATAGATTGGGAAACACATTCTGTGAAAGGACTGGATGGGTTAGAGTTTGTGAAATGTGTGCAAGATAGTTTTTTACAACAATATGTAGAGGTGCCGACCAGAGAAGGAGCAGTGTTAGATCTACTGTTGGCAAATGGGATGGGTCAAGTGACGGAGGTTAGTGTTGGCGAGCACTTCGGGTCCAGTGATCATAATGCCATCAGCTTCAATGTCATTATGGAAAGAGAGAAGTCAGGGCCAAGGGTTGAGGTTTTTGATTGGGGAAAAGCTAGATTTGAGGAGATGCGAAAGGACTTGCAGGGTGTGCATTGAGACAATTTGTTTTATGGGCAGGATGTAGTAGAGAGATGGAAGTCTTTTAAAGATCAGATTTTGAGAGTGCAAAAGCTTTATGTTCCTGTTAGGTTAAAAGGAGGGGCAAAAGGTTTGAGAGAGCCGTGGTTTTCAAGGGATATTGGAAACTTGGTTCGAAGAAAAAGGGAGGCGTACATTAGATATAAGAAGCATGGAGTTAAGGAAATGTTTGAAAGATACATTGAATGTAAGAGGAATCTTAAGAGAGGAATTAGGAAAGCTAAAAGAAGGTACGAGAAAACTATGGCAAGCAGGGTGAAAACTAATCCAAAAGAGTTCTACAAATATGTTAATGGTAAGAGGAAAGCTAGAGACAAAATTGGTCCCTTAGAAAATCAGAGCGGAAAACTGTGTGTGGAGCCTAGAGAAATGGGGGAGATATTGAACAGTTTCTTTTCTTCGGTATTCACTAAGGAGAAGGATATTGGGAGATGTGAGATAAAAAAAAGCAAATTGGGTAAATATGGGGAATATAGAGATTACAAAAGGTGTAGTTTTAAGGCTTTTTAAGAATATAAAGGTGGATAAGTCTCCGGGACCAGACGGGATCTTCCCCAGGACATTGAGAGAAGTGAAGGAGGAAATAGCAGAGGCTCTGGCGGTAATTTTCCAAATGTCATTAGATATGGGGATAGTGCCGGAGGATTGGCGCATTGCGCATGTGGTTCCGTTATTTAAAAAGGGTTCAAGGAGGAAGCCTGGCAACTATCGGCCTGTAAGTTTGACGTCTGTGGTAGGTAAATTAATGGAGAAAATTCTTAGAGATAGTACTTATAAACATCTGGATAGACAGGGTCTGATCAGGAGCACTCAACATGGATTTGTGGGAGGAAGGTCATGTTTGACCAATCTGATTGAATTTTTTGAAGAGGTGACTAGGAATGTGGTTGAGGGTGGCGCTGTGGATGTTGTCTATATGGACTTCAGTAAGGCCTTCGATAAGGTACCACATGGAAGGTTAGTTAGGAAGGTGCAGTCTTTAGGTATAAATTTTAAGATAGTCAAATGGATTGAACATTGGCTGAAAGGGAGAGGCCAGAGAGTGGTAGTGGATAATTGTCTGTCAGGTTGGAGGCCGGTGACCAGTGGTGTGCCTCAAGGATCTGTATTGGGCCCATTGTTGTTCGTCATATACATTAATGATCTAGATGATGGGGTGGTGAATTGGATTAGTAAATATGCAGACGATACTAAGATAGGTGGAATAGTGGATAATGAAGAAGGTTTTCAAGGATTGCAGAGGGATTTGGGCTGCTTAGAAAAGTGGGCTGAAAAATGGCAGATGGAATTTAATGCTGATAAGTGTGAGGTGCTTCATTTTGGTAAGAAGAATCAGAATAGGACATATGTGGTAAATGGGAGAGCATTGAGGAATACAGAAGAGCAGAAAGATTTAGGAGTAACGGTACATCGTTCCCTGAAGGTAGAAACTCACGTGAATAGGGTGGTGAAGAAGGCTTTTAGTATGTTGGCCTTTATCAATCATTGCATGGAATATAGGAGTTGGGAGGTGATGTTGAGATTGTATAAGACGTTGGTGCGGCCTAATTTGGAGTTCTGTGTGCAGTTCTGGTCGCCTAATTACAGGAAGGATATAAACAGAATGGAGAGAGTGCAGAGAAGGTTTACCAGAATGTTACCTGGGTTTAAGCATCTAGAGTATAGGGAGAGATTGGACAGATTAGGTCTTTATTCTTTGGAGCGTAGAAGGTTGAGAGGGGATTTGATAGAAGTATTTAAGATTATGAAAGGGATAGACAGAGTGGATGTGGATAGACTATTTCCGTTAAGAGGAGGAAAGATTAAAACAAGAGGACATGAGTTAAGAATTAAGGGGCAGAGGTTTAGAGGTAACATGAGGGGGAACTTCTTGACTCAGAGAGTGGTAGCCGTGTGGAATGAGCTTCCGGGAGAAATAGTGGCGGCGGAGTCAATTGTATTATTTAAGAAAAGGTTGGACAGGTATATGGATGAGAAGAAGATGGAGGGTTATGGGCATTGTGCAGGGAGGTGGGACTAGAAAGGGGTGTTTGGTTCGGTGCGGACTAGAAGGGCCTAATGGCCTGTTTCCGTGCTGTAATTGTTATGTTGTTATTATAAAACTCGAAATTGAATTCACTGTTTGTAGTGGATGCTGGCATTTGATATAAATGCACTTTGCGAAATTGGTGAAGGATACAAAGCCAATCCCCATGTTACTGACCTGACCTCCAATTATCACCATTGAATAGTCTTCGACCTGAAATAATGACTTTTTTCTCCCCTTCCCACAGGCGCCATCTGAACTGATGAGCATCCTGAGAATTTCATTCTCTTTCGCCTGTACTGATTAATAATGACAGAAATGGAAAAGCAGTAGGGGCCCCAGTAATATACAAAGAAGGAAGATATTTCTCAAGTCTACATTTGACTTGGTTCCAATAATGTAAGGGGCCAGGCAGAAATGGGAATTGGATAGAGAAGTCAAATGACTTAACATTGTCAGGCTCAAGAGTTTATTGAGATGGTACAAGGCGGGGTGGTACTGAGGCTTCTGCAGGGAATGATCATTCAGGATCAGAGAGGGATAGATCACCAGGTAATATAAATGCATTCTAAGGGGTAAGACTTGGACGGGAAGGAGACAGGGGTAAGAGGAAAGTGTTTGATTTTTCACAGTTCCAGCAAGATTCTATATGTGACTATTCTCTTCATCCCTTCCAAGAAGATCATCTTCTCTCAGTTGACTATAATCTGCCATCCATTTTCTCTTGGTCTGTATCCTTTCAGAGTCATTCCACTGGTCTCTGTATTACTCATTATTATAATATTGGGAACATTTCACAATCTAGTGACAGACCAAGGCATTTTTGCCACTGAAATGTAGTTTGTGGTGCATCGAAAGAAATGCAGCAGCCAATTTCTCTGCTCATTTCTGCTAATCCCTGAGGCTGAATGAAAAGGTTGGGAGTTCTGGACCCATTACAGAGGTCTGAGTAGCGAGTGCTGAGCTGTCAGAGGTGACAACATCCATGGAAGATGTTAAACAAGCACTTCATATGTTTTTGAATTTTAAAAAAATTTAAATCCCATGGAAATACTTCAATAAAGAGCAGTGGCATTCTCATTCATGTTCAGATAAATATTTATCCATCAACCTGTCATTTGAAGAAAGGTTGCAGAAATTAGTGGTCAACTTCTCAACAGTAATATGTGTAGGACTTTTATAAGTGATTAGAAGTACCGATTCTTTAAGTTCTCAAGGTCCAATAAAAATATATATTTAATTGTGAAACATGCAACTCATGTAATATTATGATCCTGTCTTTTTTAATAAGCATTGAGCATTTAATTTTTTGGTTTGTTTCCTCTTGCAGTAGTGTTGAATAGCACCAGACGATTTGCATTGTCTGCTATTTCTGTTGGATGGATTATGGAGCATTTTACAGCCCACATTTTTCAACGACTTAAATGGAGGGCATAGAAGGCTCAAGCTGGAATACAACTCATGATCTCTTTTTGTCTGAGAAAACTTGAATACTTTTTGCTGACGCTGAACAATGGAGGTAAAAAGAAAGAAAATAAATGAAACTTTCACGGACAAAAGGCAGTTGCTAGTAAACTCCAAGATTATATCTAGCTTGGCTGCTGTTCTTGGTAAGAACATTTTGCAAAATTGTTTTTGTCTTGCATTTTATTGGAAGATCTCAGTTTTATTTTGATTCGTAGTTATCACATCATACAGGCCCTCTCGCCCACAAGCATGTGCCACCCAATTGATCAATTAACTTCCTAACCCGTGCATCTTTGGAACATGAGAGACAACCCACGTGATCACGGGGAGAAGGTGCGAGCTTCTTACAGACATGGGTGGGTTGGAACCCACGGCACCTGCGCTGTCCTATCATGCTCTCCACCGTGGTAACAATGCTGGATTCTTAAAAGAAATTTTATAAAATAACAGGCAAAGTTAGCATGAGAATTTACCATAGGTTTTGCAATCTATTTAATTTTAACTTAAAAAAAACCATTTAAACTTTGAATAGTTTCACTTTCTCTATTTAATAAAACCCTTACAAAGTAACACTCTGTTTTTTGCCTTGTATCTTAAAAGGAAAAGATTTCAACTAAACAAATTTACATCTGCCATAATGCTAGATCTAAATATCTTGCAGGCAAGTTAGCTTTGATTTCATGCAGATAACATAATGACATTATTATCTTGCTGCTACATGAATGTTGGAAACTGAGACTAGACTTTTTTTTAAATGGTAAACAGTTATTGCTTGCTTGGTGTCAAGAGATAAGAATGAAAGTAAGAGTGGCACTGGAATATAATCATACATTTAAATATCAGTGCAAATTGGGTAGATGAAATATCCACTGGAGTTTGAATTTTTGGTTTATGTGATCACTTCTTTAGAATTGGCAAGATTTCGCTTTTTTAAGTGGTATATTTTTTGTTATTTGATAGAAAATTGAGACACAATTTGATAGAAACATAAGATTCTCAGTGTTTTGACAGGATAGTTGTTGAAAGAATGTTTCCCTTTAAATTTAGACATACAATCTTTAAATTTAAATTTTTTATTTAGACATCCAGAATGGAAACAGGTCTTTTCGGCCCACGAATCCATGCCACCCAATTAACCTACACACCCTGTACATTTTGAACAGTGGGACGAAACTGGAGCCCCTGGGGAAAACCCATGCAGGCTTGGGGAGAAAGTACAAAATCCTTGCAAACAGTTGTGGGATTCGAACCCCGGACCTGGTTGTTGGTGCGATAAAGACGTTGCGCTAGCCACTACGTCAAACATGCCACCCAAGATCTCAAACTAAGGGTCATAGTATAAAGAGATTATCCATTTAACAGTAGATATAGATGTTATTTTCTGAGATAATTCGTTTTTGGAGCTCTTCCTCAAAGATGATAAAAGCAGAGTTTTAAAATATTTTTAAGGCAGATTCCTGAAAGATGATAAATTACTGCAGGTACATAGTCACCCAGCACATGCTCTGTTCTTGCTACTACCATCAGGAATAGGTGCGACAAGACTCTCACCACTAGGTTCAGGAACAGCTGCTACCCCTCCACCATCAGACTCTTCAACAATAAACTCAATCAAGGACTCATTTAAGGTCGCTTACTTTTGCACTTGATTGACTTTTTTCTCTCTCTGGAATTCACGCTCAGTTTGTTTACATTTCTTTATTTGTTTACATGTATACACTGAGTACAGTTTTTTTTGCACTACCAATAAGTGTTGATTATGATTGGCCTGCAGGAAAAAAAATCTCAGCGTTGTATGTGATGTCATGTATGTATTCTGAATGGGGAGTTGTGGTCACACTCTTATTGGCCACAGTTGTGTTGAATGGAAGTGCAGACTTGAAGGGTTGAGAGGCAGTGACCTGTTGCTAATTCATATATTCAACTACTCACCCAAACCTTCCACTCTGGAGAGATTGCATGGGATACACAACTGGCATGATTGGAGTCAGAGGGTGGTGGTGGTGGAGGGTTGTTTTTTCAGAATGGAGACCTGTGACCAGTGGCGTGCTGCAAGAATTGGTGCTGGATCCTCTGTTGGTTGTCATGTGTATTAATGATTTGAATGAGAATATAGTTGGCATGATAACAAAGTTGTAGATGACACTAAAACTTTGGAAGACTGCCTGGTCAAAGGAGAAGACTGGCTGTCTGAAAGGAACTCTATGGTGACCTGAAAGAAAGAGGATAATCTGGAGAACCCTGAATGGGGGCAAGTTTCGTCAGCAAGACTGATTAAAAAGGAATCAGGCGTAGTAGACAGTGAAGAAAGTTATCTGAGATACAAGAATATCCAGCTCAACTAGCAAAGTAGGCAATAATGTATTTCAGTTGGTTAAACCAAGGCAGGACTTTCACAGTAAACAGTTGGGGCCCTAGGGGTTGTACTTGAGGGTACAGATACCAGAAAGTGACAACGCAGATCGACCTGGCATTTTCCTTCATCAGAATGGATATTGAGTTCAAAAGTTGAGAGACATCACATTACAACTGTACAATACATTCAGAATATTGTTTGCAGTCACCCTGTTGCAGCAACTATGCCAACTAAGCTGGAAAGGAGGTAGAAAAGATTCATGAGCATGTTACCAGGATTAGAGTGATTGAATTACAAGAAAAGGCTGGATAGTGTGACAGAGTACTTAGAGATGGTTTTCGGATGATTGTTAGAGCAAGTTGCATACAGACATTTTAAAACACAGAATTTTTGCAGGACTTTTGCAGAATGCTATTTTGCAAAAGGCAACAAAGTAGCAACATACTACATACAACAGACAAGATGACAAAGCTTGTCTGTAAGAGCATGTGATCTTTGCAGGAAGAGGAGAACAGTTTTGCTCTCAGAGAGGGAGGGAGTGAGAGAGAAAGAGACTTTGGTTCCAGAGGGACAAGCTGGCAAACTTTGGAAGACTGCCTGGTCAAAGGAGAAGACTGGCTGTCTGAAAGGAACTCTTTGGTGACCTGAAAGAAAGAGGATAATCTGGAGAACCCTGAATGGGGGCAAGTTTCGTCAGCAAGACTGATTAAAAAGGAATCAGGTGTGTATGTCCTGGAACAAAAGGAATTTCTTTCTGAAAAACAAGAAGAACCCTCCTGAGTGGTAACCATTTGCCTGTTAAACACCAAAGCATGGTGAACTTTATTAATGCTAACTTCTGTGCACAGTACAACAATCACCTGCAACCAGTGACATTGGACTGTGAACCAAAGAACTTTTCAACACTTATATACACATTACACACACGCGCTTAGTATTAGAGGGGGGGTTAAGTAAGTGGTGTTAGGTCTGCTTTGTTCATGAATGAGTGAGACAAACACCAGGCTGAGTCGAAATCAGGGTTCTTTGTTCTTTATTACCGGATTGTAACACTTGCGACTAAACATGTTAGTCGGAGAATGCATTCTGCCGTTATCAGCAAAATGGTGATTTTTTATACCCTTGGATATGTGCTTAGAACATCATCATATCATTACTTGTCCAATGACTAAAACTGTTGCTATCCTTTCCCTGCTAGCTTCCTGCCTCTCAATCCATCAATGTCTCTCTTATCTTGTAAGTACAAGGATGCATTCACATCTTGTTACAGCCCTGTACATTCCCATCTCATGATGTTTTACCTAACAGGAGTACAAGGACACCTCCCCTTCTTGTTACTGCCCTGTACAGGGTAACTCCCTACACATTCCCATCTCATGATGTTTTACCTTACAATCCCTCCTTTGTCCTCTTTAGAGGACAATCTCGCCCTGACTATGCTACCACCGCGTTACATTAGTTCGCCTATTATTGCCAAGCTCTATACGGGTTCTGTTCACAGGGCAGTTCGGCTGGTGGGCGAGGGCTCCCCCAACCCTCCTTTGCGTACACCCCCCATCCGTCACCCCGATCCCATTGCCCGTTTACAAGTTTCATCCCATTTGCCCCCAAGCAAAAAACTAGCTAACCCCCCGTACATTAGTAAATACCCAAGTTAACATATGGTCTACAATCTGATTAATAATGTTTGTGTTACAATCAATGTTATAATATTTGTTCTACAATCAAGGTTATAATATTTAGGTTACAAGCAAGGTTAAAATTATATGTGTAACAATCTAATTCACAATCCCTCCTTTCCATCACATTCCCCTTCAGACTCCAGATCGATCTCAGCAACTTTCTCCGTCTCCTGTAATGTGAGATAGTCTTGCTCCACAGCCTGCACAGCTTGATATTTCGGAGGCAGTTCATCACGGTCAGCAAAGGCTTTCTCTATGGTCCTCGTGACCAGCGTTCGAATGCATGGAATACAACAACAGCCACAAGTGATAAAAATTGATACAGAAATGAACAAACCCAGCAAAAGTTGTCCTAACAATGTGCTCCATCTCCCAAACACTCCCTGTAACCAGGATAAAACAGGATTGGAGACTCCAGACTGGGCTTTTAATTCTTTCGCCAATGCCCTAAGTTTCGTTAACCCCTTAGTGAGTGATCCATCTGGCCCTGTGTTATTAGAGATAGAAGTGCAGCATAGATCTCCAAACATAGCACACACTCCACCTTTCTCTGCCAGGACCATATCAATCGCTATCCTATTCTGAAGTGTCATAAGGGAAGTTTCTGACAGTTGTTGATGTATTGCCTCAACAACGTCCCTGGTCAAATTTGCAAGGCGCTGGACATTATAGTGAATAAGGTTGATCCTATTAACATTCTTATTTACAGTGATGGGAAAAATTGCACTAAAAACAGGAAAGCTTTCAAACCCAGCTGCAATCTCATCGGCTAATTTAAATTCGTCCGGAATATTCCGGGCTTGGCCAATGGCATCAATCCATACCCCATCAGGGTTCCTTCCTCCCGGCCCCAAGAGTCGAACACTCCTCCTTTTTCTCCACAGCCAACTCTCTGTGTGGCGCAATTCTAGGGAATCCTCGTCTCCCTCCTGCCTTTTGACAATCAGCACTGGCGCATTAAGGGTTACTAGAGCACACCGACCATCCCAGTTAGCGGGGAACCAGTTGTACAGCACTCTTCCTCCACAAAACTCATCTGTGTAGTCATTCAATCTGCTACAAGTCTCCTTAGTTTCAGATTCATTTTTTTGTTATGGGACCTCAAAATCATCCCCTGTATATGTTCATGATAACCAGTAACCTGTTTGGCTGCCCTGTCAGGCACCCATGTGGCGTTTTCCCTGCTAATAGTAGGTCGTCTACATACTGAATCAGTGTAACATCTTCTGGGAGCTTTAATTTCATTAGGATTTCGCTAAGGGCCTGATTGAACAGTCCTGGACTGTCCTTATAACCCTGAGGTAATCTAGTGTATGTGTACCGATGTGCTTGGTAAGTGAAAGTTAACCAGTCTTGCCATTCCTCAGCTAAATTCAAGCAGAAGAATGCGTTTGCCAGATCAATGACAGTATAGTATTCGTGCTCCGGACTCAGAGCCCTAAGTGCTACATATGGGTCTGGGACTGGTCTCCCGATGGTCTTGGTAGCCAAGTTAATCTCCCGGAGGTCGTGTACCATCCTCCAGTCTTTTCTACCCGGTTTGGGAACAGGCATGATGGGCGTGTTCCACATACTGTCAGGTGCCGCCCTTAAAACCCCTGACTCCATTAACCCTTCTATCGTTCCTTTAATACCCTCCTCCTGACTGGGCGACAAGCGGTATTGTTTTCTCCATATTGGTTTCTGCCCGGGGTTGGCCAATTCTAGAAATACCTCTCCTTTTATTACTCCCACATCATAGGGCCCCGTTGTCCATATATGTGGACTCAGATTAGAAAGATATTTGTCTGAGTCTCTGTGATCAATATTTTCTCCTTCTATGGCTCGGTCTCTTTCTACTTTCTCATTCACTACCTGGTCCCATGCTTCAATATTCAGTCTGACAAATTTTCCTCCCTCCGAGGTGGAATATCCCGGGATTTCTGTCTGCCTGTATTCACACCCTATCGCTTCCTTTACCATCGGACCCAGCTGTCGAGCGTGATGATCTTTGTCAATACCCAAGGTCACATGAGGCACACTTTCTACTCCTAAGCAGAACCACTCCATTTGTTCTTCTGTCATGACAACCATAGCAGCTATTCCCTCCTTACCTACAAAGATAAATGGACAATGTATCGTTTCTGTCTTCCCTTCTTTTAGAGAGTCCCACCTCTCCTCATATTCCTGGTCCGGGTGGATGGTGTAGTTTAATGTAACATGCATAGGATCTAGTGGATAATGGTAATCCCCATACCGAGGAATACTGGCCCTCCACTCAAAAAACTGTTTAATCAGCCCTGGGCCTGGTTCATCATACAGTAGCCGACTCCAGAAAATACTAACCTCCACAGAGTCTTCTGAAGCGTTAGATGGGGTCATTACTATAAACTGTCCTCCCCTTCTTATTGTATCCCCTGGGTATGTTAACCGAAGGCCCTTCTCAGAACATTGTATGGTTATTCCTAGTTTGGTAAGAATGTCCCTTGCTAATAAATTAATGGGGCAACTTGGCACAACCAGGACAGGCGTTTTAACCCTTTGTCGTCCAAATGTCATGTCGATGTTATCTGTATAGGGCTGTGTTTCCCTTATCCCGGAGAATCCTATTGTAGATAATGTTTTGCCCGAAAATGTGCTCCCTGGGGGTTTTTTAATCACTGTCGTAACTGCTGCCCCTGTGTCAACCATAAATTCAATTTTTTCTCCATTTACCGTCCCCCAAACTTTTGGTGGCTCCCAGGGAGGCGTGATTTTTGATTCTCCAGGGCACCTTCAATAATCAAATTCAGCACCTTCCTCAATATAGTCATTACACTGAGGTGCCTGGACTTGTTGATCACTCTGCCACCCCCCGATTCTCTGGGGCCCATCAATGTGTCCACCCCTACCCCTTGCTTGTCCTCTTAAGTTTCCTCCTCTTCCCCGATAGCCTCTAATAGAGGGTAATCTTTTTCCCCTTGCTCTCCCAGCCTCCGGACAGTTCCGCTGGTAGTGTCCAGGATTTTGGCAGTACCAGCATACTGCATGTTCCCCTCTATACATTGTACCTAGCTGTCTTTCCCAACCATTTCTTACTTGGGGTCCCGGATTTATCACTGGCCCCATGACCTGTGGGACTATCTGTTGGGCCGCTAATTTAACCCCTATATGTTCTATGGCTCTCACCAATTTATCGGTTGTTTTGTCCACCTCCTTCTGGGACGCACTTTCTGACTTAGCATGCTCTGATTGACGATGTCGTTTGATTGCATGTGTCAGGTGTCTTTTCCACAAATCCTCTGACATTGTCTCTAATCCCACAATGTCCCTTAATTTTGCTTGAACCGTAGCAGGTAGTCCGTTTATTATCCCATTACGAAAGTGAGCCCTTCCTAAGGGGCTGTGGTCAGGTCTTTCTCCAGTCCCTGTTTCCCATAAGTCCCATGCTCGAGTGAAATACTCGTGTGCAGTCTCTCCTTCCTTTAGTTGAAGGGTTACCAAGGCATCCAAACTATAGGGTGTAGGAAATGTTTCTCTAAGTGCTTCCCAAAATTTATTCCGAAGTGGGTTAAATTCTATTTCATCCCCCAATTTACTGCTTCTTACAATTTTCTCTATTTGCTTCAGGGCCCCTTCTGCCTTTAATTTTATCATGATAGTTCTGACATGTGCGAGTGCTAATTGTTCTTGGCAGGTTTCTCGCTCAAAACAAGAAATCCATGGACTAGCCCCATTACTCAACGGAGGTAGTTTTTTCATTAAACTCTCTAAGTCCATTCGTGACCAGGGTAAATATTTTTGAGTTCCCCGTCCCGTGATCAGTAATGGGCATTGATATCTCAATTTTGGGGATTTCTGCTCCTTCTTTACTCTTGGCATGCATTTATTTATCCCACCTTGTTCTGATTCTTCTTCGTCACTGTCACTGTCCCTATCAGCTTCCAATGTCTCAGGGTCAAAGGTATATTGGTCACGTTCATCTCTAAGATAATCTTTTCGGCCATAGTTTAGTTGTTTCACATCTTTCTCTTTTGTCCTAACTATGTCCAGGTAGGCATGTCTATTTTTCTCCCTCCCGAGTCTTTTCCTTCTACTTTCCTCCCATGGTGGATCGTATCTCGTTTCCTCTTCTGTACTACACTTTTCGTCCTTTACTCCTATTACCATTCCTTCAGCTTTAATTTCTCCTGACAGTGTTGTAGTTATCTTTTCCACTTCCTTAAATACACCTACCATTAATTCTTTTTGATCCTCACTGATCTGCCCCAGCACATTAATATCTCTGTTTAAGTTTTTAATGTTATCCTGAACCTTTTTCATGTTCCATTTCTGTATCTCTAACTCCTTTTCTATTTTCTTGGACTCCAGAGGGGTCTCCACATCTATTACTCCCCCTTCTATTTTTATTAAAGGGGCCTGTACCTCGTCTGATGTATCTCTATTCCCGAGGTTCTTGTCACACCCCAGTGTCTCAATATCTGGATATAAGGGACGTGACTCCAGGATCCCATCTGGGGTGTCAGAGAGAGAGAGAGAGAGAGAGAGAGAGAGAGAGAGAGAGAGAGAGAGAGAGAGAGCATAGCGAGAGAAAGAGATAGAGAGGCAGATACACAGAGCACAAGAGATAGAGAGAGAAAATGCCTTGCACTGGCCCCACTGGGAGAAAAGTCTTCAGATTAACACTTTCGTTTCAAAGGTTTTAAAAGGTTCTCATCCTGTGATCACTGGTCTGGATCAGATTGGGTCTCCCACCACTGGGAACTATCACTCCTTCCTTCCCTCCCACCTCGAGTGAGCTACACGTCAGCCCACAATGTCTGCCCTGATCCCGCAATGGTGGGGGTGCGGGAAAAAGGGAGGGAGAGAGGATAAAACAGGATCCCATTTGATGCGGAGCTGGAATTGTGGGCACAAAATTAAAACCAAATTGTATTTCTCTGCCCTGCCCAACCTGGGGATTTCAGGGCAGCACCACCACAGATTGGGATTGGGAGGGGGAGTGGGTGAGAGAGGAGGGGGGGGAGAAGAGAGAGAGGGGGAGAGAAGAGAGAGGGGGGAGGGTGAAAGGAGGGAGGGAGAGAGCAAACCCGGACACTTCGTGGCTGGAAACTGGAAACAGGCACTTTTCCTTTCCCTTCTGTGTTTTGTTTCTTCCAGCTTATGTAAGACACTACGCTTTAAAATTTTGTTTCCCTCACCTGTCAGGAACATCTCAGTGCCCCCGGGTAACCAACCCCTCTTCCTCCAGCGGTCTACACATTTTCGGAGCATTTTTTGTTTTTCCAATGCCGCATTACTGGTATTTCGCTCCTCTAATTCCTGATTAATTTCCTTAATAACTTGGTCAAAAGTCTTAGCAGGCGACTGTACAGCCATAGCTGCGGGACCGCTTTCTAATGCCTGTTTTAATTTAGGTTCTTGTCCGTTTAGGGGATCTATGTCAACGAAAATTGCTTTTAAAAATGTCTCCTTGCAAGTTGGATGACTAATATCTTTTAAAGGAACAGTCTCTAAGTCTTGTCCTCCAATTGACTTCAGACTGTCCTGTATACTCTGATTGCTCGTTTTCCACTCTCTGTTTTCCCAAAGGGGTCTGAAAGTTAAATTACAACTAGAAAACCAAATATTTGGGCTATACTTTTGTCCTGTTTCCCTGTACCAATCTATGAATTTACGTAACTTTATCTCCTTGGTGATGTTGGGAATACCCTCATTTAACTTATCAAAAGTATTTCGAATAAACTGGGTGTCTCTTAGGAGTTTGTCAACTTTTTCATTAATATCTCCTACCTGATCCGGACACAGCTGTCGCAGCCTTCTGTCGTCGTTCTTGTTCACCAGGCAGGCGTCCCTGAGTACTTTTTTTGTTGTCTCAAGGTCTCTAGTGTCTGCTGTGGTATTCCACCACGGCGAATTGGGGAAATAAATTCTTAACTTCTCAAGTGTACAGACATTATCATACCTACCGGACATTTATAAGTCAGTCTCTCAGATACAATTGAGGCCAATAAGCCTGAACCTTTGTTTTCTTTCAAAGCCCAACCTTCACGTGGGAGATTTCTCCTCTTAATAACCAGTTTAGGGCAGAAAACTCAGGTCCTCAATTGTTTATAGACCACCTTCTCACTCTATTGGACTTTGCAACGACACAATAAAGACTTTTAAACTCTAGTAGTTTCTTGCGAAGCACTTAATAAATGTCATTCAAACACCTTAAGGACTTTTATCTTGTCTGTAATCACTTACGTGTTACAATCCTGGCATGCGACCTTCAATTGTGGTCGTCTAATTTGTCCGATCTCCAGTTCTTACTGACAATCATAAAGATTTTTTAAAAAAAAAGAGAATTTTGTTAAAACAGGCTTCTCTGGACCTTTTTATCAGCCGGCTGAGATGATTGTCAGAAAAAACAGAAACCGTCGTCCAGTGTTCACTCACCCATCACGTCGGGGTCACCAAATTGTTAGGTCTGCTTTGTTCATGAATGAGTGAGACAAACACCAGGCTGAGTCGAAATCAGGGTTCTTTGTTCTTTATTACCGGATTGTAACACTTGCGACTAAACATGTTAGTCGGAGAATGCATTCTGCCGTTATCAGCAAAATGGTGATTTTTTATACCCTTGGATATGTGCTTAGAACATCATCATATCATTACTTGTCCAATGACTAAAACTGTTGCTATCCTTTCCCTGCTAGCTTCCTGCCTCTCAATCCATCAATGTCTCTCTTATCTTGTAAGTACAAGGATGCATTCACATCTTGTTACAGCCCTGTACATTCCCATCTCATGATGTTTTACCTAACAGGAGTACAAGGACACCTCCCCTTCTTGTTACTGCCCTGTACAGGGTAACTCCCTACACATTCCCATCTCATGATGTTTTACCTTACAGTGGATAGTAATAAGTTAAAGTTTGATACTGTTTAATTAAAAGCAAAGATAATTAAAAGCAACTTTTGTTTAAGTAACCCTTTGTCGTGGTACATATCTATTGCTGCTGGGATTTGGGGTCCTCTGGACTCCGTAACAATAGACTGGGGCTTTTTCTTTGTACTGTGTGAGGCTGAGGGGTAACAGAGAGACGTACACATAGGTGGGGGGGGGGGTCCTAAAACTAGATGCCATGGATTTAAGGTAAGAGGGGAAAGGTTTAAAAGGCATCTGAGGGGCATGTTATTCACACACAGTAGTAGGTGCTCCTGTCAGGAAAGAGATACAGGAGTATCAGAGCCAGAACCATCAGGCTTCTTCCCACGGGCAGTGAGACTGCTAAATGACTGATGATCTGCTCATACAAATCCTCTGACTCAACTATTTACTTAACAATATTTATTTATATTAATATTTCTATGTAAGAACTGTGCATTTGTATCGTTTATCTATATGTGTTTGGAGTGTGTTGTGCCAAGGACCAGTGAACACTGTTTCATCAGTTTGTACTTGTACAGTTGGATGATAAATAAACCTGAATATGAATGAGCTGCCAGAGTAAGTTGTGGAGATTGGCACAATTACAGCATTTAAAAGACATGTACATGGTCAGGAAATGTTTAGTGCAATTTGTGCCAAACCCATGCCAATTGGACAATATCTCAGACAGCTTGGCCAATGTGGCAGGTTGGGCCAGTATCCATGCTGTATGATTCATCCATCTGAGAAGACAGTCTGGAATATCTCTGAATTTAACAGGCAGCAAAGGCGAAGTATCTGCGTTATGCACTTATAAAGGATACCATAGTTAGGATTTCAAGTAGCCAATTCCCCGTTAACTCAACTTCTGGCTAACAGAATCCTTGTTTATCCCTTAGTTGTTTTCCCTGTCAGATTAAGATGAGTAAGTTTTTTTTCTTTCCTTGCATAACATGGCTACAAAGGAAGAGTTGAGACAAGTAGTGAGGCAAAGACCTTGCAAACAAGATAAGAAAGATCAGTTGGAACCAAGCAAGGGCATCATGATAGCACTGTATGGGACTCATTCAGGAGTCTGATAGCTGCAGAGAAGAAAGTGTCTTTGAACCTATGGTGCACTCTTTCAGACTCTTGATCCTTCTCCCTGATGGTGGTGGGGGGGGGGGGGGAGGGGAGGAGAAGTGAATGTGGCCAGGGTGTAATGGTCCTTTAGTATGTTGGCAGTGAGAGATACAGATGGAGGGGAGGAAAGTTTGTGAGATGTTTTGAGCTGCATTCAGTTGCTTCTACTAATCTTGAGCAAAGCAATTGCCATATTAAAAAAATTTAAAACATGGCTTAATGGTGAAAGATTACAGAGCAATTAATATGATTAACAAAGAAAAATCTTCTAAAGAAAAACTGCAGGTGTTGGATTGATTAACCAAAGGTTTGTGTGCAAGTACACAAAATAATTAGGAAGGCATAACAGAAAATATATTTATATAAATAGTAAATGGGATGAGGCCCCAGCACCAAGCATGGTGGCATACCGCCCTGTGGTGACTGTCTGCCAATCTGCCTGTCTCCCTTTTGGCGAGCCTTGCTGTACTAACTTTGGCTGTGCATTATCTCTACTGTTAAGGACACTACCCTTGGATATAACTGTAAATGTATCTATTCTCTTTTATTATTGTACCATGAATTTGTGCTAATAAAAGCCATGATTATTGTTTGACCACATTGTCTACTTCATCAACTGGCACTTCAATTTTATTAGCAGAAATGGATGCAGCACTCAAGCTAGAGCGGCTGATAATTGACCAGTCTGGCCCAAGGGCCAGAGAAATTTTCAACCACTGGATTGCTTGTTTCGATTACTACATAGCTCGAAACAACGTGGTCGATGAGGCGATACAGTTGGGCCACCTGAACTCTCTGCTGGGTGAGGTCCCTTTCGCTGTAATGCAAGGAGCTACCACTCTGTCTACAGCCCGGGAACGGGTAGCTCTGTCGCGTTGAACACACATTTGCTCTCGTTAAATGTAAGGTTGAGTTCTTTAGCTGTTGCTAAACATTTCTTTAAGTTGTCGTGCTCAGCCTGTGTTTTCCCACAGATAGTGACATTATCCAGATAGGGATATCTGCTTACTATGCAGTGCCACGGAATGTGGTGCTTGCTCAACACCAGTTGCTGACTAGATGCCAGAAACCCGGGGAAAGTGATGCTACCTAAAGGCTCTCGACTCACTGGCAAATGAATGTGATGTCAGGGTAGTCAATGTGCAACAACACCGCAATGCCTTGAAGCTGGATGCTTTAGTCAACGGGATTGACTCCAGTTACATCTGACAGAGGCTGCTGGAGACGGAGCCCTTAACTTGGCAGTCACTCTAGCCAAAACACAGAAGTGCCATGTGGTCCAGTGAAATGCTAGAAACCGAAAAGGAAACATCCAGGAGTGCTGGAACCCTAAGAGAAAGAAAAAGGTGAACTCCTGAAAAATGGTACTTCTGTGATAAGACCTGGCACTCCAGACAAGTGCCTGGCTCGATTTGCCACCTGCAGCTATTGTGGGAGCTCGGCTACTTTGCTAAAGTGTGTAAGGCGAAAAGAAGAAGAAGAGAAGCACCAAGAAAATGTGTCCTGGAGCTGCAGGAATGGAAGACAACTGAAAAGGGGGAATCTTCAGACGAGCAGGCTGAATCGATTTCAAGTGACGGCGAGGTGAGATCCCCTATGATAGTCGACCGTTCCAGTCCGTAACATCCCCCAAGCTTTGGAGTCAATTGAGCTATGAAGGCGGGGGGGGGGGGGGGGTGAATGGTGAGACTCTTGATTGTCTAATAGACTTGGGGAGTGCTGACAGCTACATCCACGAGAGAGTTGCCAGAGCCTTAAATTTGTGGAGCTATCCAGCGAACCGAAAGATATCGATGGGTTGTCATGAACTTACAAAAACTGTATGGGACAAGTGTAAAGTTATTTTAAATTTGCAGGGACATTGCCTGGCTGATGTGTGGCTCTTTATTATGCTGGAGCTCTGCACTCCTGTGGTAGTGGGGTTAGATATTCAATCTAAGAAGAACAGTGTAGTGTTAAATTTTGGTGGGCCACTACCCACACTTACCATCCCCCACGCTAGTTACTGCGGTCTGTCCTCATTAAAGATCAAAACTCCCTCCCTTTTCAGTGATTTATCCCCCGAGTGTTGGCTGATTGCCACTAAGAGCCGTTCTTACAGCAAAGAGGATCGTGAGTTCATCAAAGCTGAGACCCAGAGATTGCTTAAAGAGGGAGTAATTGAACCCAGTCAAGTCCGTGGTGAGCCCAGGTGGTAGTTTTGAAAAATCACACTAAGAAACGACTGGCTATTGACTAAAGCCAGACAATCAACCGTTACACTAACCTGGATGCCTACCCCCTGCCATGCATCAATGAAATGATTAATCAGATAACGCAATACAAAATGTACTCCACTATCGACCTCAAAGCAGTTTTATATTAAAAAAAAAGGAATTACCCTATACAGCCTTTGAGGCTGATGGTGGGGGGGGGGGGGGGTTATATCAGTACCTTTTGGAGTCACTAATGGAATGTCATTGTTTCAGAGGAAAATGGATAAGTTTGCTAGGACGTACGAGTTACAGGGTACGTTTCCCTATCTGGATAATGTCACTATCTGTGGGAAAACACAGGCTGAGCACGATAACTTAAAGAAATTTTTAGCAACAGCTAAAGAACTCAACCTTACATTTAACGAGGGCAAATGTGTGTTCAAAGTGACAGAGCTACCCATTCTGGGCTACATTGTCCGCAAGGGTGAAATCCGCCCCGACCTGGAAAGAATGGCCCCCCTTAAGAAGTTATCTCTCCCAAACTCAGGAAAAGCCCTTAAAAGATGTATGGGATTCTTTTCTTACTACTGCAAATGGGTTCGGGACTATGCCACGAAGGCACGCCCTCTGTTTGATACTAAATCTTTTCCTCTCTCCAATGGCCTTGAAGGCTTTCGATTAAAGCTGATATTGCCAAAGCTGCACTCTCGTCCATTGACGAGGATGTCCCATTCCAAGTAAAAACTGATGCCTCAGATTGTGCCTTGGCAGGAACCCTTAATCAAAAGGGCAGACCTGTGGCATTCTTCTCCTGCACGTTACGCAGACCTGAACTTAAACATCCTGCCATTGAAAAGAAGCCCAGGCTAATATTGAAGTTGTTCACTATTGGAGACACTTTCTAGCCGGCAGAAAATTTACTCTTTTTTTGTCACTGATCAGAAATCTGTAGCCTACATATTCAGTACTAAACACAAAAGTAAAATCAAGAACGATAAGATGGCATGCTGGTGAACAAAACTCTCAACTTATAATTATGAGATCCAGTGCAGGTTAAATGATCCCTCTGACGCATTGTCACGATCTGCTGCTGGTGCTCAGCTGGAGGGGCTAAAAGAGATCCATAGCAGACTGTGCCACCTAGGAGTCACGAGATTCTTCCACTACATAAGGGCTAACAACCTTCCTTACTCTCTGGAAGAAGTCAGGAAACTGACTAAAAGCTGTCCTGTTTGCGCAGAATGCAAACCGCAATACTTCAAAGCTCCAGAGGCCACTCTCATCAAGGCAACCTGACCTTTTGAGAGGATTAGCTTGGATTTTAATGGGTCGTTACCTTCCAACAACAAAAATATATATTTCCTGTGATGGTACCGATTCTATCACCAATGTGTATATGTACATATGTACAGATGGTAGTGTAGGATGACTGTGATTGGCTGAGAGAGTAGGCACACCTACTGGCACGTCTTAAAGGATTGCTCCTAGCCAGACCAGGTCATTCTGGACTGGTCGACCTACTTGTGATATGCTCCAGTCTTTTAATTAATAAAAGCCTTGGTTTGGATCAACAAGTCTTTGGTTCTTTTGACGCGCATTACAATTTTATTAACTAAAAGTAAATTTTGAAGGGATGGAGCGTATGCTACAGCTGGAACGCCTTGACATCGACCAACAGTCAGCTACAACCTCGAATGACTTTAAGCATTGGGTGAGGTGCTTCGAAACATACTTACAGCTCTCTGATCCTGCCGTGATAGAGGACAGCCGTCAACTACTAATATTGATGACTATGGTGTCCCTGAGAGTCTACCAAAGTGTCCAGGACGCGACCACTTATGCCGCAGCCATGAAGATGCTGAAAGGGCTCTATGTGCGACCAGTGAACAGAATCTATGCTCGGTAAAAACTCGCTAACAAGGAGGCAACAGCCCAGTAAGTCGTGTAAAGCTTATATTCAGGTACTAAGGGCATTGGGCAGGGATTGTGCCTGCACGGACAAGTGCTGCGGAGACCACAGACGATCTAATTTGGGATGCCTATGTGGCTGGGGTTCGATCGAATGAGGTGAAGCAGTGCCTGCTAGAGCACGGGGGAGAAAACCTAGAGGACGTGATCCAGCTCGGAGAGATGATGAAGGCTGCGGTCTTAAGTATGGACATGTACTCTCGGGGCTGGACCCCACACTTTGATGTAAGTAGGATGTCCTCTCTCTATCCTACTACTGCCGCTGTGCTGCCCGATGCAACCCCAAAGTGTTATTTCTGTGGTAAGAACAAGCACAGTAGTTCTCAGTGCCCGGCAAGAAAAGCCAGATGCCAGAAGTGCCTTAAAAATGGCCACTTTGCTGCAGTCTGTCACTCCAAAATGGCCGCCGTCAAACACCGTGCCTCGTGTGAAGCCAAATCGCCACTCTCCATTTCAAACACTTCTTCCTCAGAGCTCTCGTCCACTGAGAGCGAGGACTCCACCGTGCGGCAGCGCCTGACATCACGGGGCAGTCGCCGAGCGCGCAAGGTACAACCCACCCTCGCTGCAATGGTGTTCACCCTAACGTCCGACCAGGCCCCAACCTCAACACCCGCAGCTGCCGCCGACCGGTGACCCACCATTGACCCAGTACCTGCCACCACTGACAGACCCCCCCCCCGCTGACCGCCCCATCACCAACGGCAAGCAACGACCCCCAACACTTACCTTTGGCTGCAGGCAGCAACACCATCTCCCCGACACTGTTTTTCCAGGCCCCATTGTTTGGGTGACGTCATCACGCACACGTTGCGTGATGTCATCACACAGGACTCCACTGTCTACGTTACAAGTCTCTGCATCAATAACCCTTGACCAGGACTTCCACCAATCCCTCACAAAAACAATGGAACTGATTAAAGTGCATGGACACTATACCACTTGCTTATTTGACTCGGGGTCAACTGACAGTTTTATCCGCCCGGACCTGGCTCACCGTTGCGGACTTGCTATTCTCCCCACTACACAGAAAATTTCATTGGTGACCAGATCGCTCTCAACGAGGGTAAAGGGGTACTGTGTGGTGACCCTGAAAGTCCAGGGCATCATGTTCACAGACTTCAAACTATTAGTTCTTCCCCAATTGTGTTCCCATGCTCTGCTAGGACTGGATTTTTAGTGCCAATTTCAAACCGTTTCCCTGCACTTTGGGGGGCCTCAAGCCCCACTCTCTGTCTGTAACCACTCCACCCCGGAAACCTCCTGTCACTGGCAGCCCGAGTCACTCACCCCCACGCCCTGGGGCCTCACCTATAGTTTCTCCACCCTCTGAGTTGCTCTGCCAGCACTTTTCGCAAATCTTACCCCTGGCTGAAAGCCTGTGGCCACCAAAAGCCGGCAATAGAGTTCTGAACACAGGAAATTTATCACAACCGAGGTGCGCAGACTGCTGGACGAGGGCATTATCGAACTTAGCTCGAGTCCATGGAGGGCCCAGGTAGTGTTTGTTAAAAATGGGGAGAAGCCGCAGATGGTGGTTGACTATAGCCAGACTATCAACCACTTCACGCTTCTGGATGCGTACCCCCTTCCACAGATCACAGATGTGAAGAAGCAGATTGCCCAATAACGTGTATTTTTCCACCATTGACTTACATTCAGCCTATTTTCAGCTCCTGATCCACCAAGAAGACTGACCTTTCACGGCCTTCAAGGCGAATGGGCGGCTGTATCAATTAATCAGGGTACCCTTTGGGGTCACAAATGGCGTCACGGTCTTCCAGCGGGAAATGGACCGGATGGTAGACCAGAACGGGCTGACTGCTACTTTCCTGTATCTGGACAATGTCACCATCTGCGGCCATGACACGGAGGATCATGATGCCAACCTTGAGAAATTTTTCAGACTGCAACTTGGCTGCACTTGACCTACAATTTCGACAAGTGTGTTTTCTGGACCAATTCTGGGTTGTGTGGTGGAAAACAGGGTGGTCATGCCGGACCCTGACCGCATGCATCCCCTCATGAACTTGCCCCCCACACCAACACCCAGAAGGCACTCAAATGCTGCCTGGATTTTTTCTCTTACTATGTCCATTAGATTCCACACTATGCCGACAAGGCACGGCCACTCATCAAGACCACCTCCTTCCCCCTGTCAACCGAAGCCAGAGCGGCCTTCGACCGCATCAAAGCGGACATAGCTACTGCAATGCTGTACGCCATTGACGAGTCACTCCGTTCCAAGTCAAAAGCGATGCATCTGACCTTGCACTGGCAGCCACTTTGAACCAGCCCGGCCGGCCGGTAGCCTTCTTCTCCAGAACCCTCCAGGGTCCTGAGAGCCGACACTCCTCTGTTGAGAAGGAGGCCCAGGCCATAGTCGAGGCTGTACATCGTTGGAGACACTGCCTCACTGGCAGGCGCTTTACGCTGCTGACCGACCAACGTGTGGTCTCCTTCATGTTTAGCAATACCCAGCGAGGTAAGATCAAGAATGACAAAATCGCCAGGTGGAGAATCGAGCTCTCCACTTTTAATTATGAGATACTATATCGGACAGGTAAACTCAACGACCCTCCAGATGCGCTCTCCAGGGGGACTTGCACCAACATGCAACTGGACAGGCTGCAGAAACTCCACGAGGAGCTCTGTCATTCAGGGGTCACTAGGTTCACGCACTTTTTCAAATCTTACAACCTGCCCTACACGGTCGAGGAGATTCGCTCCATGACCCGAGCCTGCCCAGTGTGCGCTGAGTGCAAGCCCCACTTCTGTCCAGAGAACACACACGTCATCAAAGCCACCCGCCCCTTTGAGTGTCTCAGTGTAGACTTCAAGGAGCCCCTACTGTCAACCAACCATAACACCTACATCCTTACAGCCATCGATGAGTACTCCCGCTTCCCATTTGCTGTGCCCTGCTCAGACATGACTGCCTCCTCAGTTATAGAGGCCCTGCACAGCATCTTTGCCATCTTCGGGTCCTCGTTTATGAGCGCAGAACTGCGGCAGTACCTTCTGGAGTGTTGTATTGCTTCAAGCAGGACCACCAGCTATAACCCACACGGTAATGGGCAAGTTGAAAGAGAGAATGCCACCATCTGGAAAGCGGTTACGCGTGCCCTCTGGTCCAAAGGTCTCCCCACCTCTCGCTGGCAGGATGTGCTCACTAGTGCCCCACACTCCATCTGCTCTCTCCTATGCACCGCGACCAACGCCACCCTCCATGAAAGGATGTTCTCTTTCCCGAGGAAATCCGTCAGGTACGACCATGGCTCACGGTTCCCAGTCCAGTCCTTTTACACCACCATGTCCGGTACTCTAAGAACGACCCCTTGGTTGACCGAGTGACTCTGCTCCATTTGTAGGCATTATGCCTATGTTGAGTACGGACGGGCGGGAGGACACGGTCTCGGTAAGGGACCTAGCCCAAGCCGGATCAGGCGCAGCAGTCCCTTTAATCCAACCTCCCCCTATTCCTTCTCCCCCAGGTCCTGAGCTTGAACAGAGGGACCAGCACCACCCCACCAGCTCAGGCCAGACTGTCGACACGCTGTTGAAGCATTGAGCGAAGCAATGGCCGCACCCGGCAACACTACTCTGGCGACCCCAATCCCAGCGTCACGGCGGTTACGCCGGATGGTCAGACCCCCTGACCGGTACAGCCCCTAACCTCCATCCACCCTGAGGTCGGTTCTCAAAGAAGGAGTGAATGTGATAGTACAGATTCTATCACCAATGTACTTATGGTAGTGCAGGATGACTGTGATTGGCTGAGAGTGTAGCCACACCTACTGGCAGGTCTTAAAGGATTGCTCCTAGCCAGACCAGGTCATTCTGGACTGGTCAACCTACTTGTGATATGCTCCAGTCTTTTAGTTAATAAAAGCCTTGGTTTGGATCAACAAGTCTTTGGTTCTTTCGACGCGCATTACATTACCTAACTGTAATTGACAAATATTCCAGGTTTCCCTTTGTGATACCCTGCCCTGACGTCTCGACAGTGTCTGTCATTAAGTCACTTGACAAGAATTTTCAGCAATTTTGGTTTTCCCAATTGCATTCATACTGATAGAGGCTCAGCATTCATGAGCGCTGAACTGCGGCGAGCCCTGCTACGAAAGGGAATTGCCACCAGCCGTACCACGAACTGCAACCCGCAGGGCAATGGCCAGGTTGAAAGGGCTAATGCTACAGTCTGGAAGACTGTTAATCTTGCTTTAAAAACACATGGTTACCCTGTTACCTGGTGGCAGGAGGTGCTGCCTGAGGCATTACATTCTATTCGGTCTTTATTGTGTACTGCAACAAATCAAACACCTCATGAAAGTATGTTTGCCTTTCCTAGGAAATCAGGAACCGTGATGGAGTGGTCAGCCTGTTTATCTGAGCCTGGAACCGTGCTGCTGAAGAGCCACGCTCGGGTGCGTAAAACAGACCCCCTAGTCCAACCAGTTCAGCTACTGCATACTACCCCAACTACGCTCATGTTAAATTCCCAGACAGAAGTACTGACACTGTACCCCTAAGAGATCTGGCCTCGCCTGGTTCGCCCCTTCCTCGCACCCCTACTCAGAGTGAGCTTGAGAGGTTGGACTCACCCCCGCCCCCCAAGCCTGTGACCCCTAGTAAGCTTTCAGATGGCCATGCTGTGGCTCCACTGCCTCACACTGGCCATTCTGGAGTGGGTCCAGAAGCCAGTCCTTCCCACACTACAGACCTAGGACCTGTACCAGTTCCCAAGGTTGCAAAGGACCCACCTGTTTTGAGATGAAGCACCAGAATTCGTAAACAACCCGATAGGCTGAACATATTCATAAAACATCTCATGATATTTTGATTGCTTGCTCGACACTGGGGTATTTTGGCTGTTAGAGTATCTCAAGGCCAAAAATGGTACCCATGTATTGCTTACTTCGGTCTTTCCTAGCAGCTGCCCTTTTGATTTTAACCTTTCTTCTGCCGGGGGTGGGGGGAGACTGTGGTGAATGTCTGCCAAGCTGCCTGTCTCCCCTCTGGCGAGCCTTGCTGTACTAACATTGGCTGTGGATTATCTCTGCTGTTAAGGACACTCCCCTTGGATATAACTGTATATGTACCTATTGTCCATTATTGTACCCTGAGTTACTGCTAATAAAAGCCATGTTTGACCACATTGTCTTTGTCTACTTCATCAACTGGCAATTCACACCCATTACAACTTTCTAACCAAAGAGAGACCCATTTACGTCTACTGTTTCCTGTTGCAGTCATTTCTTTTAACCACAGCCGATGTTACCTCCTACACCATGAACTTTTATTTTCCGACGTAGCCCTTTGATATAGCACCTCAAAAATGCTTGCAGCTCGTTTCTTCTTCTAAAGGATAAAGTGAATTGGTCAACCATGATTTCCATTTCACAAAAACACGTTCAATTTTCTTGATTACTTAGGATGATTTGTATGTGCCCAGCTACTTGCATAGCTGTAGTACAAATAACAGAACAGACCCTTCAGCCCACAATGCCTGTGCTGAAGATGATGCTCAAATTAAATGAAAAGTCTGTTGTTTACACGTGGCAAGTATCCTTCTATATCCTGCATCTGTTAAGGAGCCTCTTAAAGACACCTATCATATCTGCTTCCTCCATGAATGTGCTGTGAAACTGTATAGATGTACAACATCTTTGATGATACCATAGTTTCCATTACACTAGACAACAATTTTTTTCTTTAAAAGGTTTGCCTCTTGGGGGAAAAAGATGAGGGATTAGGATAGACAAAGATAATTTCAGTTTGTGTCCCGTCGGCATTTGGAGAAGCATTAAATTAACTTTTATTGAATTTAGCAGGTTTAATTGCATAATCATGCTGACACATTGCGTTAGTTCAACTGACCTAAAAATGTTTTTTTAATTTTTTTATTTTTCACACTATAAACCATATTGACCAAGATACATACAGACATTTTTCTTCTTAAATATATACAGTGTCATTTTCTCCCCCTTTTCCCCCCTCCCTTCCCTCCCTCCCTCACTCCCTTCCCCATTTATTTAAAGTTCAATCTATAAGATACATTAAACCCGTTAAACAATGTTGTCACTTAATACAAATAAACAAGAAATTTTACTGAGTCAGTTCTTTTCGTTATCTTCTCCTTCTGTCATTTTAGGTGGTGGAAGTCCATGGTAGGATTTCTCTATTGTGTTTCATGTATGGCTCCCATATTTGTTCGAATATTGTGATGTTATTTCTTAAAATATATGTTATTTTTTCTAATGGAATACATTTATTAATTTCTATATACCATTGTTGTATTCTCAAGCTGTCTTCTAATTTCCAGGTTGACATAATACATTTTTTTGCTACAGCTAGGGCTATCATAACAAATCTTTTTTGTGCTCCATCCAAATCGAGTCCAAATTCTTTGTTTCTTATATTACTTAGGAGGAAGATCTCTGGGTTTTTTGGTATGTTGCTTTTTGTGATTTTATTTAATATCTGGTTTAGATCTTCCCAAAATTTTTTCACTTTCTCACATGTCCAAATTGCATGAACTGTTGTTCCCGTTTCCTTTTTACAGCGAAAACATCTGTCTGATACTGTTGGGTCCCATTTATTTAACTTTTGAGGTGTGATGTATAGCCTGTGTATCCAGTTATATTGTATCATGCGTAACCTTGCATTTATTGTATTTCTCATAGTTCCGGAGCATGGCTTCTCCCATGTTTCATTCTTTATCCTTATGTTTAGATCTTGTTCCCATTTTTGTTTAGGTTTACCGTTTGTTTCCTCGTTCTCCTTTTCTTGCAGTTTGATGTACATGTTTGTTACAAATTTTTTAATTATCATTGTGTCTGTAATTACATATTCAAAATTGCTTCCTTCTGATAACCTCAGACTGTTTCCCAATTTGTCCTTCAAGTAGGTTTTCAGTTGGTAGTATGCAAACATTGTATCGTGAGTTATATTATATTTATCCTTCATTTGTTCAAAGGATAATAATTTATTTCCCAAAAAACAATTTTCTATTCTTTTGATCCCTTTTCTCTCCCATTCTCTAAAGGAAAGGTTATCTATTGTGAAAGGGATTAGCTGATTTTGCGTCAATATTAGTTTTGGTAGTTGGTAATTTGTTTTATTCCTTTCTACATGAATCTTCTTCCAAATGTTGAGCAGATGATGCAATACTGGTGAATTCCTACGTTGCACCAATTTTCATCCCATTTATATAGTATATGTTCAGGTATCTTCTTCCCTATTTTATCTAGTTCTAATCTGGTCCAATCTGGTTTTTCCCTTGTTTGATAAAAATCTGATAGGTATCTTAATTGTGCAGCTCTATAATAATTCTTAAAGTTTGGTAGTTGTAAGCCTCCTTGTTTGTACCATTCTGTTAATTTATCTAGTGCTATCCTCGGTTTCCCCCCTTTCCATAAGAATTTCCTTATTATTTTCTTTAACTCCTTGAAGAATTTCTCTGTTAGGTGTATTGGTAATGACTGTATCCTTGGGAAAATATTCATTTTAATACAGTTTATCCTTCCTATCAGTGTTAGTGGTAAGTCTTTCCAATGCTCTAAGTTGTCTTGTAATTTTTTCATTAATGGATGGTAATTGAGTTTATATAGATGGCTGAGGTTTTTATTTAGTTGTATACCTAGGTATCGCATTGCTTGTGTTTGCCATCTAAATGGCGATTCTTTCTTAAACTTTGTGAAATCCGCATTATTCATTGGCATTGCTTCACTTTTATTTGCATTGATCTTGTACCCCGATACTTCTCCATATTCCTTCAATTTCCTATGTAATTCTTTTATTGATATTTCTGGTTCTGTTAAGTATATTATAACATCATCTGCAAATAGACTGATTTTATATCCCTTCTCTTTTATTTTTATCCCTCTTATTTTATTTTCTGTTCTTATCAGTTCTGCTAGTGGTTCTGTAGCTAACGCGAACAGTGAGGGAGATAGTGGACATCCCTGCCTTGTTGATCTGCTTAAGTTAAATTGTTTTGATATAAATCCATTTACTGTCACTTTCGCCAATGGCCCCTTATATAATGCTTTAATCCAATTAATATATTTCTCTGTTAGGCTGAATTTTTGTAGTACTTTGAATAAATAATTCCATTCTACTCTGTCAAAGGCCTTCTCTGCGTCTAAAGCAACCGCTACTGTTGGAGTTTTATTTCCTTCTACTGCATGAATTAAGTTAATAAATTTACAGATATTGTCTGTTGTTCGTCTTTTTTTAATAAATCCAGTTTGGTCTAGATTTACTATTTTTGGTACATAGTCGGCCAATCTGTTTGCTAATAGTTTAGCTATTATCTTATAATCTGTGTTAAGTAAAGATATTGGTCTATATGACGCTGGTGCAAGTGGATCTTTCTCTGTCTTTGGTATTACTGTAATTATTGCTGTTTTGCATGAATCTGGTATGCTTTGTGTTTTATCAATCTGGTTGATTACTTCCAGAAGGGGAGGAATTAATAAGTCTTTAAATGTTTTATAGAATTCTATTGGGAATCCATCCTCTCCTGGTGTTTTATTGTTCAGTAGTTTTTTAAATATCTCCTGTAATTCTTCTGTTTCAAATGGTTTTATTAATTTATTTTGCTCCTCTGTTTGTAATTTCGGTAGTTCAATTTTAGTTAGAAATTCATCTATTTTGTCTTCTTTCCCTTCGTTTTCAGTTTGATATAGTTGCTCGTAGAATTCCCTGAAGTTTTCATTGATTTCTGTTGGATTATATGTAATTTGTTTGTCCTTTTTCCTTAATGCCAATACCATTCTTTTAGTTTGTTCTGTCTTAAGCTGCCACGCTAGAATTTTGTGCGTTTTTTCTCCTAGCTCATAATATTTCTGTTTTGTCTTCATTATGTTTTTCTCCACCTTGTATGTTTGTACTGTTTCATATTTTATTTTTTTCATCTGCCAATTCTCTTCTTTTAGTTGTATCTTCCTTTATTGCTCATTCTTTTTCTATATTTGTTATTTCCCTTTCCAACTGTTCTGTTTCCCGATTGTAGTCCTTCTTCATCTTAATTACATAACTTATTATTTGCCCTCTGATGAACGCTTTCATTGCGTCCCATAGTATAAACTTATCTTTCACTGATTCCGTATTTATTTCAAAGTACATTTTAATTTGTCATTCAATGAGTTCTCTAAAATCCTGTCTTTTAAGTAGCATGGAGTTTATTCTCCATCTATACATTCTTGGTGGGATGTTCTCCAGCTCTATTGCCAATAACAGGGGTGAGTGGTCTGATAATAGTCTAGCTTTATATTCCGTTTTCCTAACTCTCCCTTGAATGTGGGCTGATAACAGGAATAGGTCTATCCTTGAATATGTTTTATGTCTACCCGAATAATATGAATATTCCTTTTCCTTTGGGTGTTGTTTCTGCCATATATCCAAAAGTTGCATTTCTTGCATTGATTTAATTATAAATTTGGTTACTTTGTTCTTTCTGTTAGTGTTTTTTTCCAGTTTTATCCATGTTTGAGTCCAAATTAAGGTTAAAATCCCCTCCTATTAGTATGTTCCCTTGCGTATCTGCTATCTTCAAAAAGATATCTTGCATAAATTTTTGATCTTCTTCATTAGGTGAATATACATTGAGTAAATTCCAAAATTCTGAATATAACTGACATTTTATCTCCCTGCTGGATCTATTATTTCCTCTTCTATTTTGATTGGTACATTTTTATTGATTAATATAGCTACTCCTCTGGCTTTTGAATTATATGATGCTGCTGTTACATGTCCTATCTAATCTCTCTTTAATTTCTTGTGTTCCACTTCAGTTAGATGTGTTTCTTGTATGAATGCTATATCAATTTTTTCTTTTTTCAGTAAATTTAACAGTTTCTTCCTTTTGATTTGGTTATGTATTCCATTAATATTTAAAGTCATATAGTTCAACATAGCCATTTCATACTTTTTTTTATCTTTCCTTTTCATTTCCTCATCACCACCTTCCCTTCTTATCCATTTCTGCTTTCTTTTTTTGAACACATTATAAGACAACATTTCTAAAACATAAAATATTTCCACTATTCTCATATCTAAAATTCCTTTAACCCCAATAGTCCCTCCCCTTTCTGAGTTGCCCTTTGTCCCTTGTCGGGCAACCACATCTCCCCTCTCCATTTGGATTTGCGAATCCGCTCGCAAGCGTCAACTGATTTCGCAGTGACTGTAATTCTTCCCCACCCAGCCCCCCCCCAGAAAAGATTTTAATCTTCATATATAACAAAGGTCACTCTCTTAATTCCCTCCTTACTTCCTTTCTTCCCTTTCTTTCCCTTCTTAGTTCTTACCTATACTCTATTTTATATATATATATACCTACATACACACATACATATAGTTTGTTGTCATTTTTGTTCTTGTTACATCTCTTCATCTCTCTGTCTGTTTTGTAGTTGTTCTGCAAATTTTCGTGCTTCTTCCGGATCCGAGAATAGTTTATTTTGCTGCCCCGGAATAACTATTTTAAGTACCGCTGGGTATTTTAACATAAATTTATAACCTTTTTTCCATAGGGTCGTTTTTGCTGCACTGAACTCCTTTCTCTTCTTCAGGAATTCAAAACTTATATCTGGATAGAAAAATTTTTTTTGATCCTTGTATCCAGTGGTTTTTTGTCTTCTCTTATTTTTTTCATTGCCTTCTCCAATATATTTTCTCTTGCTGTTTATCTTAGGAATTTTACTAGAATGGATCTTGGTTTTTGTTGTGGTTGTGGTTTAGGGGCTAATGTTCTGTGTGCCCTTTCTATTTCCATTTCATAACATAAGTAACATAACATAACAATTACAGCACGGAAACAAGCCATTAGGCCCCTCTAGTCCGCACCGAACCAAACACCCCTTTCTAGTCCCACCTCCCTGCACAATGCCCATAACCCTCCATCTTCTTCTCATCCATATACCTGTCCAACCTTTTCTTAAATAATACAATTGACTCCGCCGCCACTATTTCTCCCGGAAGCTCATTCCACACGGCTACCACTCTCTGAGTCAAGAAGTTCCCCCTCATGTTACCTCTAAACCTCTGCCCCTTAATTCTTAACTCATGTCCTCTTGTTTTAATCTTTCCTCCTCTTAACGGAAATAGTCTATCCACATCCACTCTGTCTATCCCTTTCATAATCTTAAATACTTCTATCAAATCCCCTCTCAACCTTCTACGCTCCAAAGAATAAAGACCTAATCTGTCCAATCTCTCCCTATACTCTAGATGCTTAAACCCAGGTAACATTCTGGTCAACCTTCTCTGCACTCTCTCCACTCTGTTTATATCCTTCCTATAATTAGGCGACCAGAACTGCACACAGAACTCCAAATTAGGCCGCACCAACGTCTTATATAATCTCAACATCACCTCCCAACTCCTATATTCCATGCAATGATTGATAAAGACCAGCATACTAAAAGCCTTCTTCACCACCCTATTCACGTGAGTTTCTACCTTCAGGGAACGATGTACCGTTACTCCTAAATCTTTCTGCTCTTCTGTATTCCTCAATGCTCTCCCATTTACCACGTATGTCCTATTCTGATTCTTCTTACCAAAATGAAGCACCTCACACTTATCAGCATTAAATTCCATCTGCCATTTTTCAGCCCACTTTTCTAAGCAGCCCAAATCCCTCTGCAATCCTTGAAAACCTTCTTCATTATCCACTATTCCACCTATCTTAGTATCGTCTGCATATTTACTAATCCAATTCACCACCCCATCATCTAGATCATTAATGTATATGACGAACAACAATGGGCCCAATACAGATCCTTGAGGCACACCACTGGTCACCGGCCTCCAACCTGACAGACAATTATCCACTACCACTCTCTGGCCTCTCCCTTTCAGCCAATGTTCAATCCATTTGACTATCTTAAAATTTATACCTAAAGACTGCACCTTCCTAACTAACCTTCCATGTGGTACCTTATCGAAGGCCTTACTGAAGTCCATATAGACAACATCCACTGCGCTACCCTCATCCACATTCCTAGTCACCTCTTCAAAAAATTCAATCAGATTGGTCAAACATGACCTTCCTCCCACAAATCCATGTTGAATGCTCCTGATCAGACTCTGTCTATCCAGATGTTTATAAGTACTATCTCTAAGAATTTTCTCCATTAATTTACCTACCACAGACGTCAAACTTACAGGCCGATAGTTGCCAGGCTTCCTCCTTGAACCCTTTTTAAATAACGGAACCACATGCGCAATGCGCCAATCCTCCGGCACTATCCCCATATCTAATGACATTTGGAAAATTACCGCCAGAGCCTCTGCTATTTCCTCCTTCACTTCTCTCAATGTCCTGGGGAAGATCCCGTCTGGTCCCGGAGACTTATCCACCTTTATATTCTTAAAAAGCCTTAAAACTACACCTTTTGTAATCTCTATATTCCCCATATTTACCCAATTTGCTTTTTTTTATCTCACATCTCCCAATATCCTTCTCCTTAGTGAATACCGAAGAAAAGAAACTGTTCAATATCTCCCCCATTTCTCTAGGCTCCACACACAGTTTTCCGCTCTGATTTTCTAAGGGACCAATTTTGTCTCTAGCTTTCCTCTTACCATTAACATATTTGTAGAACTCTTTTGGATTAGTTTTCACCCTGCTTGCCATAGTTTTCTCGTACCTTCTTTTAGCTTTCCTAATTCCTCTCTTAAGATTCCTCTTACATTCAATGTATCTTTCAAACATTTCCTTAACTCCATGCTTCTTATATCTAATGTACGCCTCCCTTTTTCTTCGAACCAAGTTTCCAATATTCCTTGAAAACCACGGCTCTCTCAAACCTTTTGCCCCTCCTTTTAACCTAACAGGAACATAAAGCTTTTGCACTCTCAAAATCTGATCTTTAAAAGACTTCCATCTCTCTACTACATCCTGCCCATAAAACAAATTGTCCCAATGCACACCCTGCATGTCCTTTTGCATCTCCTCAAATCTAGCTTTTCCCCAATCAAAAACCTCAACCCTTGGCCCTGACTTCTCTCTTTCCATAATGACATTGAAGCTGATGGCATTATGATCACTGGACCCGAAGTGCTCGTCAACACTAACCTCCGTCACTTGACCCATCCCATTTGCCAACAGTAGATCTAACACTGCTCCTTCTCTGGTCGGCACCTCTACATATTGTTGTAAAAAACTATCTTGCACACATTTCACAAACTCTAACCCATCCAGTCCTTTCACAGAATGTGTTTCCCAATCTATATGTGGAAAATTAAAATCTCCCATAATTACAACCCTGTGCTTATCACAAATATCTACTATCTCCCTACAGATTTGCTCCTTTAGGTCTCGGTCCCCTCCGGGTGGTCTATAATACACCCCTACAAGTGTAACCTCTCCTTTCCTACTCCTCAATTCCAACCAAATATCCTCCGTGGATGTGCCCTCTAATCTATCCTTCCTAGGCACCGCTGTAATATTTTTCCTGACAAGCAATGCAACCCCACCTCCTCTTGCCCCTCTGACTCTATCACACCTAAAACAACGAAACCCAGGGATATTCAGTTGCCAATCACATCCCTCCTGCAGCCATGTCTCACTAATCGTTACCACATCATACTTCCAAGTATCAATCCACACCTTCAGCTCATCCATCTTTTTTACAATACTCCTGGCATTAAAATATATGAATTTCAGAGATTTCCCAATTTTTAATCCCTGTTTTCCCTCATCTTTCTTTGGCTTGGCTTCGCGGACGAAGATTTATGGAGGGGGTAAAAAGTCCACGTCAGCTGCAGGCTCGTTTGTGGCTGACCAGTCCGATGCGGGACAGGCAGACACGATTGCAGCGGTTGCAAGGGAAAATTGGTTGGTTGGGGTTGGGTGTTGGGTTTTTCCTCCTTTAATAACAATATTATTTACTTTTCCTGCCAATTGCCCTTCATCTTCTTCCAGAGCATTTCCCTTCTCTATCACCTGCCCATCCATATTCAAATACTTACTACAAACTTTCTTTGTTTGCATTCTAACCTTCTCCTTACTGCTCTGTACTATTTTGTTCCCTTCCCCCAACCATTCTTCCTGGACCCTGGGGATCCATTCTTTTATAAATTCTTTCATATTTTTGCCTCCTTCATCTTCCTTAAGGCCCACTATCTTTATATTGTTTCTTCTATTATAATTTTCCATTATATCTATCTTCTGAGCTAACAGCTCCTGTGTCTCTTTAACTTTTTTATCAGATTCTTCTAATTTCTTTTTTAAGTCATCTACTTCCATTTCTATGGCTGTTTCTCGTTCTTCCACCTTATCTACTCTTTTTCCTATATCTGTCATGATCATCTCTAATCTATTCACTTTTTCTTCTGTACTTTTTATTCTTCATTTTATATCACTGAATTCTTGTGACTGCCATTCTTTTACTGTTTCCATATATTCTTTAAAAAAATATATCCATGTACTTGCCTTTCCCTTCATCTTCCATTTCTCTGTGTTCTTCCTCCTCTTCTTCTGAGTCCACTCCAGGATCTGTGTCCTTTACCTCTGTCTCTTCTGGTTTTCTTGTCGGGTTGTTTGTTTTATTTTGTTGGGTATTTTTGGTCTTCTTATTTTTATTAGAAGTGTCTTGGTGTTGGTCTTCCTCTGGGTTGGTCATCTGTTGTTTCTTTGATTTCTTATTTTTATTCTCTTCCTTCTTGTTCTCGTTATTTTCTATGTTTTCCTCTTGCTGTTGTGTTGTAGTTGTCTGTTTCAGCTGTGGAGATCTACTCCTCAGCTGGTCCCCCCTCCCGTCAGTGTTATTTTTGTCTTGCGCATCGCGCATGCGCGAGGATTCATGCATGCATGGTTGCGCAATTTTGTTTGGCTCCGTGAGCCATTTTTGTAGTCCCGAGTTCGGGGCTTCAACTGACCTCAGGGAGCGGGCTTCTCTCTCCACAGCGGGCCTCCTCGTACCACCGGTAAGGCCTTCACCTTTCTCCTCTGACGTCCTTCCTTCTTCTTTTCTTCCCGTTGTTTTTGGTTTTTCTTTCTTCGCTGCCATTTTCTCCACACTTTTACTTTCACTTTGTTATGGTTTTTATGTTTGTGCCTTTGTTTTTTCTCTATCTTTTTTTTACTTTTCTGGAGAGGGCTGGAGTTCCCCTACTGGCCACTACTCCATCACGTGACTCCTCGACCTAACCTAAAAATGTTTTGTCGCCTATTTTCATTTGGACTCAACATCGTGTCCGTGTCCAACGATATTTGGCCAGCATTGATGGATTCCAGTTATCCTGATACTGCTTTTCCATGGTCCTGGTGAAACCTTTCATCATGTTTGACACTGACTGCACCAAGATCAATGGGGAAGATGTCAAAGTGTGAATGCAGGAAATTGAATTTCAATGGCATGTTGCACTTCATGGTTGAAACAGACTTCGAATATGACAGGAAATCACAAAAATAGGTTGTATCTAAAAGATGGTATGTGATAGGAAAGTCTAAGGTGATTTTCCTGATCAGTAGCCCAAAATACGTAAGTCTTCAAGAAGCAAAATCTTCATTGTGCAGAGTTGTAGTTCCTCTGGCAGATGTTGCTAACTGGTCTGTGGTTTCTTACTTTCTGCCTCCTTCACTTGTTGAATAAAGAAGCTGCATTTGTTACTTTCTAACTTGAAGGAACCTTCCTTAAATCTAAGGAATTTTGAAAAACTAACATCTACACACTAACTATCTCTTTCAGACTTCCGAGGAAAGTTTTGCATTTAACTATTAACTCTTCTCTCTGCACGGATGCTGCCTGGCTTGCTGAGTGTTTCAAGAATTTTCTTTTTTTTGTTTTAGTTTTTATTTTCATGAACTATATAGGGCTGTTTCTTTTAAGGCTTCTCTCATACAGATCCTGAAAGCTTCTGTAAATTAATTAAAAGATTAGCTGAGGAAAGAGGAGGTCTTTTTCAGGTTAAATGTGGTAATATATGTGTGGAGCCACAGGAAATGGCGTGAATGAAGTAGTTAGTATTTACTATGAAGAAGGACATTGAATCCTAGTGAATTTAAAGGAGGAAAAACAGGCGATGGTGTTGGAAGTCTGAAATGTACAAAGGTGAATACAGTGCCCTTCATAATGTTTGAGACAAAGACAAATTTTTCCTTTATTTGCCCTTGAGCTCCCCAGTTTTAAATTAGTAATGAAACAATTCACGTGATTAAAGTGCACATTTCAGATTTTATTAAATGGTATTTATATACATTTTGGTTTGACCATGTAGAATTTACAGCACTTTTTATACATAGTCCCCTCATTTCAGAGCACTGTAATATTTGGGACATAGCAATGGTATGTATACTAAAGTAGTCATGTTTAGTACTACATCGCGTATCCTTTGAATACAATGACCGCTTGAAGTCCATGATTCATAGACATCACCAGGTGCTGAATATCTTCTCTGGTGAAGTTATGCAGCCATCTTCAGATCCTGTTTGTTTAAAGGCTTGTCTCCTCAAGTTTTCTCTTCAGCATATGAAAGGCATGCTCAATTAGATTTAGTTCAGGTGACTGACTTCGCCATTCAAGAATCTTCTAGTTTTTAGTTTTGAAAAACTTTTTTGTTGCTTTGGGGTCATTGTCTTGCTGCAGGTGTCTGGAGTGGAACTTGCTGTTCTAAGAGGGTCATGTGGTTTTTCAAGCAGAGAGAGTCAAACAGGGTTTTTTTCTCTGAGAAAAAGAATTCAGTTCTGCAGTGCTACGGTTAGCAGCAGCAGCTGGGACTGGATTAGGACAAGCTGGCAAGCTTGTGGAAAACCCCATTTGGAAGGTGGATTGTGACTGCTTAGTTCAGCCTGGTCAAAGCCCTTGTGGCTCATACAAGAGGAGAGGACTGGCTGCCTAATATTTAACTTGAAATAAGAGAAACAAAAAGGAACTCGTACCATCGGAGATCTTAATAAACACTAAGAAGGCTTGTAAGTTTAACAGTACAATTCTTTACTCACGTTAGGTTACTAGTCATGTATTGATACAATGTCACACTGAGCATGATCACCACTCAGGTGTGATGTGTCTCTTACAGTGTTGCAGTGTTCATGCTCCAGTATAAAATAGTCCCAAGTTGCCTCAGTATATAACATCCCTTCTTCTTAAAAAAATTATTAAAAATTAAAAGATTTATTAAGATTTAAAATTTCTTTAAAATAAATTGTTACTGCTTCTTTACCTGCAATTACCATTCAGAGTTAATTATTCTAATTACACAATTGTAGTTCTATATTCTTTTCAGCGGAATTGCGCTGGTGGTAGGATGTTGCTTCTCCACCTCGTAGACCTTGTTGTGTCTTTTTCGTTCGGTGGTGTTAGTACACTTGTGGGGGGTGATGTTGTTTGCCTCAGTTCTTCTGTTGCCTGCTGTGCAGTTGTTACGGTGTTTGGGGTTCTCCTCGCATTCCCTCACAAAAGTTGTTGGAATTTAGAAGCTTCTGGTGCTTTCCGTGTCAGATCTGGAGTTGGGCAAATGCGGGTCCTGTTTTGTCTCAGATACCTGCCAGATTCTGTCTCAATGATGTATGTCCTTGATCAGCTTCTCTAACAATCTTTGCTGGACTCCAGGTTTTTATCTCTGGCTCTTGAACATGCACATGCTGCCCTCAGAAGAGTTCTGGTCGTGTTTGTGCATGTTTATTATCATGTTGATGACTTCCCTCTTGTTTGTTAGTCAACTTTCTTCTTGTTTCCTCTTGGTCGTCTAGTGGATGGATTTGGCTTGGCAGGGTTGTCTTGTACTTTCTGGCATTCAGAAGCTCTGCCAGGGATTTCATGTCGGCCCTCAAGGGTGTGGCTCGCAGTGACAGATGAGCAAAATAGGGATCTTCCTTTGTCTCTCGACACTTTGTGTGATT
The DNA here is from genome assembly GCF_036971445.1 of Narcine bancroftii. Lineage (NCBI taxonomy): Eukaryota > Metazoa > Chordata > Chondrichthyes > Torpediniformes > Narcinidae > Narcine > Narcine bancroftii. The sequence goes on from NC_091472.1 coordinate 16,843,162, forward strand.
GCACTTGATTGTCAGTACATGCCTCTCAATTAATCCATGGCCCTTGGGGTAATGTGGTGATGAAGTAGTGATGGTGAATTGATATTCTGCAGTTATTTCTCTGAATTCACGCAATGGGAATTGGATCCCATTGTCACATATCACTTGTTCGGTTATCCCCTGTTCTGTGAAGAGTGCACATACTACAGCAGTGATGGTCGATGCTTTCAGGTCCTTCACTTTCCTGATGAAGGGGAATTTGGAGTAATAGCAGTACACAATCAGATACCATTCTTGGTTTTCTGTGAACAGGTCTGCTCCCATTGTGTGCCACGGCCTGGCGGGTATTTCCGCGGGAATCATCTCTTCCTTTTGTTGTGTATTTCTGGCATGCCGGACATGTAGCCACCATATTTTCGATGTCCTTATACATGCCTATCCAGTAAACTACAGACTTTGCTCTAAGTTTGCATTTCTCCATTCCCATGTGGCTTTGGTGTATTTTCTGGAGAATTTCTTTTTTCATTGTCTCTGGTATTATCAGCCGAGACCCTGCCAGCAGTACACCATTCTCCAGAGATATGTCATCCCTGACAGACCAATACTGATGTAGGCTGTACCTGTTTTATCCTTTCTAGGAGAGCAGCTGCAGCACTTCATCCTTTGTGGTTTCTTCTTTAATCAGGTTTAGTTTGTTACTGGTTACCCTGATGAGGGGATGTACCTTGATCTCCACATCTTTCATTTCATATTTTTCATTTGGGGAAAGATGTGACAAAGCATCAGCAAGCACCATTTCCTTCCCTGGCCTATACTTCAAGGTAAAGTCGTAACATTGGAGTGGGAGGAATAGCCTCTGTCGTCTGGCTGGTGCCTTGTTGAGGTTCTTTTTCTGGATGTGTTCCAGCAGGCAATTATCACTCTCTACCTCAAACTGTCTCCCATAGAGGAATTTGTGGAATTTTACGCATCCATATACGACTGCCAATATTGGCATATTGGGTCTCTGCTGTTGTCAGGGCTTTTGAGGCAAAGACTACCGGTTTTCCTTCCAGCACCAATGCTGCCCCAAGGCCTCTGAAGGAAGTGTCTACTTGTAATGTGATAGTTTTTTTTCTGTCATAGTAGCTCTATTCTACTTCTCTTCAGACCACTTCCTTAAGCTTGTCGAAATTTCGTTGATGCGATGGTGACCACTGAAACTCCACATCCTCTTTCAGCAACTCTCTGAGGTTGGCTCTATGGTCTGACATGTGTGGGGTGAAGGAACTCATATATTGGACCAGGCTGAGGAAGCTTCTTAGTTCCTTTATGTCCTTTGGGTGTTCTATTTCAACAATGGCTGTTACTTTCTCTGGGCTTGGCCTGACCCCTTCATGTGTGTACACCATTCCGAAGAACTGGCACTCCTCCACCTTAATGATGCATTTGTCTGCATTGAGTTTGATGCCGGCCCTTCTTGTTCTCTTCATGGCCTCGTGTAGGTGGAGATCGTGGGTTTTACTGTCTCTACCATTGATCTGGATGTCATCTGCGATGCAGACAGCACCCTCGCATCCCCTGTAGGTCTCATCTATCTTTTGCTGGAAGATATCTTGGCTCACCTTTAGGCCAAAAGGTAGGCGCAGGAACTTGTACCGGGTGCTGAATGTTGTTAGCAGTGTCGGTTCTTCATCCAGCTTCACATTCTAATACCCATTCTTGGCATCTCGCTTACTGAAGATATTGGATCCCGCTAGTTCAGAAATGATGTCTTCCAGCATTGGTATTGGGTAGTGCCCTTTTTTGATTGCTTGGTTTAAGTCTTTGGGGTCAAACTTGAATTTACCAAGTCAGTTGACTCTATTGCTATTTCTCGTTTTTCTTCCATTTCTTCCAGCTCCTGCTTTAGCCTTCGTTTCAGCTCTATTGGCACCTTCTGTGGAGCATGGATTATTGGTTTGTACTTTGGGTCTATGGTAATGTGGTATTCAAAGTTCTCAAAGCACCCGACTGTGTCATCAAAGCATTCAGGGTACACGTCCATGAGCTCAGTCTTGTTTGTGATCGGAGGGCGTTGCTCAAGCGGGGTGTCGCTATTGATCTTCTTGGACATTTTCTTCTCCCTTAGCTGTAATTCCTGACAACTATTCAGCCCTAGGATTGCTGATCCATCGGCGTCAACCACATAGAATGTGCATATGGATGCTGTTTCCTTAATGTCTGCCTTTTATTTGAACTTTTCCTAGTTGTTTAATCACGGGGCCACCACTGGCTGTGAGTGTGACATTTACAGCTTCTCGTGTGCCTTCCTCCGGGTTCCCATTCTTTGTGCTCAGGGAACATCTGTCGGTACAGTCTAAGCAGGAGGACGTTGCTTTGTGATCCAGTATCCAACTTTATTTTCAAGTTGAATATTGTTGGTTTATTTCCAATCTTTCTTTTTACTTGGATTGTGGTGCGCAATTAATTTTTTTCTCCCTTCCCTTTCTTGGACGTCTCATGGAAGAGTATTGTTTCGATGCCGAGTGTCAGTGAGTTGAAGTCACTGCTGTCACTTCACTCGACGTGGTGCACTTTCCTTCTGTTCTTGGTTTCTCTCTTTTTGTGTCAGACCTACACATCGTTTTCCCAGTGATTGACCGTCCCACAGGTCCTGCACTTCGAACCATACGCGGGGCTTTTCTTGCGGATATCGAAGGGGTGTATTTTTCCCTGCAGTTCTTGGATGTCTGCGACTTTCTCTGCGTGTGCTTTATGGCATCGACCCTTCTATTTCTGTGCTGCATGTTGGCCTGCACGGAGAGGGACTGCATTTGCCTCCTAAAGCATCTGCTAGTTTCAAGCTGTCTTTTCCTATGAGAGCTTTCTGCTCTTCAGGATGAGCGCTTCCCCAGATTAGTTGGTCGATTCTTCTCTCCTCTATTTATTTGAACTTGCATTTTGCAGCAATGTTCTTCAGCCTTGTAAGGAATTTATCTACTGACTCATCAGGCTCTTGTTTTAATCTCAGGAACTCGTATCGCTTTATTCTATGGTTGGATTTCGGTTCCAGATGAGAGGAAAATTTTTCTAATATCCTTTCTGGGTTATTTTCTTCCTCTTCTGACAGCTCCCAGCTATTAAACAGGTCTAGTCCTTGCTCCCCCGTCCAAAGAGGATGTAACTAACCTTTTCCTCTGGTGTGATTCCCTTGAGGAAACTTTTGAATGCCAGTTGCACCTCTGCTTGAACTTTTTAAAAGCCTCTATGATGTCGTTGGCTTCCCAGTACATTATTTGGTACAGTGCTGCTGCTGCGGCCATTTTATTCTCCAGCACTGGTAGTCAGATAATGGTGCTTTTTCTTTGTTTCCTTCTCTTCATGTTTATTTTGGTTTATAACCATATAACCACTTACAGCACAGAACAGGCTAGTTCGGCCCTACTAGTCCATGCCATAACAAATTCCCACCCTCCTAGTCCCACTGACCAGCACCCGGTCCATACCCCTCCAGTCCCCTCCTATCCATGTAACGATCCAGTCTTTCCTCAAATGTAACCAATGATCCCGCCTCGACCATGTCTGCCGGAAGCTCATTCCACATCCCCACCACCCTCTGCGTAAAGAAATTTCCCCTCATGTTCCCCTTATAATTTTCCCCCTTCAATCTTAAACCATGCCCTCTAGTTTGAATCTCCCCCACTCTTAATTGAAAAAGCCTATCCACATTTACTTTGTCTGTCCCTTTTAAAATCTTAAACACCTCTATCAAGTCCCCTCTCAATCTTCTACGCTCCAGAGAAAAAAGCCCTAGTCTGCACAACCTTTCCCTGGAACTCAAACCTTGAATTCCTGTCAACATTCTCGTGAACCTTCTCTGCACTCTCTCTATTTTGTTTATATCTTTCCTATAACTTGGTGACCAAAACTGTACATAGTACTCCAAATTTAGCCTCAACAGTGCCTTGTACAATTTCATCATAACCTCCCTACGCCTGAATTCAATACTTTGATTTATGAAGGCCAACATTCCAAATGCCTTCTTCACCACACCATCTACCTGAGTATCAGCCTTGAGGGTACAACTCCTAAATCCCTTTGTTGCTCTGCACATCTCAATAGCCTACCATTTAATGCATATGACCTATTTAGATTTGCCTTTCCAAAATGTAACACCTCACACTTATCTGTATTAAATTCCATCAGCCATTTCTCAGCCCACACCTCCAGCCTTCCTAAATCACCTTTTAATCTATGGTAATCTTCCTCACTGTCCACAACACCACCAATCTTTCTATCATCCGCAAACTTGCTTATCTAATTCTCCGCCCCTACTTTCAGATCATTAATATATATAACAAACAATAGTGGACCCAGGACCGATCCCTGAGGAACTCCACTAGTCACCGGCCTCCAATTGGACAAACAATTTTCTACCACTACTCTCTGACACTTCCCATCCAACCATTGCTGAATCCATTTCACTACCTCCTTATTTATACCTAATGCCTCCACCTTTTTTCCTAACCTCCTGTGGGGAACTTTGTCAAAAGCTTCACTAAAGTCTAAATAGACAACATCCACAGCTTTCCCTTCATCAACCTTTTTTGTAACCCCCTCGAAAAATTCAATCAGGTTTGTCAAGCATGATCTACCCCTGACAAAACCATGCTGATTACTCCCTATCAATCCCTGTACCTCCAAATATTTGTAAATACCATCCCTCAGAACACTTTCCATCAACTTACCCACTACAGACGTCAGACTCACGGGCCTATAATTCCCAGGTTTACATTTGGACCCTTTCTTAAACAGCAGAACCACATGTGCCACCCTCCAATCCTTTGGCACTACCTCCGTGACCAGTGACATCCTAAATATCTCAGTTAATGGCCCCCACTATCTGTCCACAAGCCTCCCTGAGTGTTCTTGGGAATATTTTGTCCGGTCCCGGAGATTTATCCACCTTTATCTTTTTCAACACAGCCATCACTACCTCCTCGGTTATCCTTATATGCTTCATGACCTCCCCACTATTTTTCTTTACTTCAACTGTTTCAATATTTTTTTCCCTAGTGAATACCGAGGCAAAGAAATCATTCAAAATTTCCCCCATTTCCTCTGACTTCTCACTCAGCCTACCTTCGCTATCTACAAGGGGTCCAATTTTATCCCTCACTAATCTTTTACTTTTAATGTACCTATAGAAAGCCTTTGGATTTATTTTTACTCTGTCTGCCAAAGCCTCTTCGTGCCTTTTTTTGGCCTTTCTAATTTCTTTCTTAAGATTCCTTCTGCACTCCTTGTTGCCCTCCTTCAAACTCTCAGCTCCCTGCTCTTTATACCTCTTGTACACCTCCCTTTTTCTCTTAACCAAATTTCCAATATTCCTCGAAAACCAAGCCTCCTATGACTTCCAGCCTTTCCTTTGATCCTCACTGGGACATATCTACTCTGTAACTGCAAAATTTATTTTTTGAATATCCTCCATTTTTCATTTACATCCTTACCTGAAAATATCCTGTCCCACTCAATACTCCCCAAATCCCTTCTTATTCCTTTGAAATTTGCTCTTCTCCAATCCAGAACCTCAACTTTAGGCCCCTCAACTTTAGGCCCCTCAACTTTAGGCCCCTCAACTTTAGGCCCCTCAACTTTAGGCCCCTCAACTTTAGGCCCCTCAACTTTAGGCCCCTCAACTTTAGGCCCCTCAACTTTAGGCCCCTCAACTTTAGGCCCCTCAACTTTAGGCCCCTCAACTTTAGGCCCCTCAACTTTAGGCCCCTCAACTTTAGGCCCCTCAACTTTAGGCCCCTCAACTTTAGGCCCCTCAACTTTAGGCCCCTCAACTTTAGGCCCCTCAACTTTAGGCCCCTCAACTTTAGGCCCCTCAACTTTAGGCCCCTCAACTTTAGGCCCCTCAACTTTAGGCCCCTCAACTTTAGGCCCCTCAACTTTAGGCCCCTCAACTTTAGGCCCCTCAACTTTAGGCCCCTCAACTTTAGGCCCCTCAACTTTAGGCCCCTCAACTTTAGGCCCCTCAACTTTAGGCCCCTCAACTTTAGGCCCCTCAACTTTAGGCCCCTCAACTTTAGGCCCCTCAACTTTAGGCCCCTCAACTTTAGGCCCCTCAACTTTAGGCCCCTCAACTTTAGGCCCCTCAACTTTAGGCCCCTCAACTTTAGGCCCCTCAACTTTAGGCCCCTCAACTTTAGGCCCCTCAACTTTAGGCCCCTCCTTGCTCTTCCCTAAAACTACCCGAAAACTAACAGAGTTATGATCACTAGACCCAATTAGTATTACACCATCCCGAGTTGGTTCTTCTACTAATTGATTTAGAAAACAATCTTGAACACATTTAACAAACTCTAGCCCATCCAGCCCTCTAACTGTATGGGTATCCCAATCAATGTGAGGGAAGTTAAAATCTCCCATGATTTTTTTTCTTTATGGTGTGGGTTTCTATCTATCCTACTGCTGCCACCATGTTGTGGCCTCGTTGTACTATCTGAGGTCTTAATGAACACAAGAAGGCTTGTACGTTTATCAGCATAATTCTTTACTCACATTAGGTTACTGATCATGTATTGATCAATGTCACACTGAGCATGTTCACCACTCAAGTGTGATGAGGCCCTTAAAGTCTTGCAGTGTTCATGCTCTAGTATAAAATAGTCCCAAGTTTCCTCAGTATATAAGTTATCATCTGGAAAACCCTGAGGGGGCAAGTTTCTTTGGCAAGACACTGACGTGGCTAATTAGAAGGGATCAGTTTGTGTCCTGGAACAAAAAAATATCTGTCTGAAAACCGACAAGAACCTTCCATTTATCTTTCAAGCACCAAAGCCTGGTTTACTTCATAAATGTTAAATTCTGTGCACAGTATAAGAATTGCCTGTAACCAGTAAACTTGGAGGAATGAGAAATGAGATTGGACTGTGAATCAATGAACTTTTCTAAACTTACACACACAATACACTCACATGTGCTTAAGAATTCGAAGGGGGTTAAATTAGGTTAGTTAAGTTAATAGTGATAAGATAACGTTCGATCCTGTTTTTATGTTTAAAGATAATTAAAAGCATCTTTTGTTTAAGTAACCATTTGTCTTGGTGAATATCTATTGCTGCTGGGTTTATGGGTCCTCTGGGCTCGTAACAAGGTTTAGTCTCCTCCATATATCAAGTAAGTTCATTTCCTTCATTAACATTGACAATCGTTTTGCCATTTTAGTATTAATTACCATTTTTGGGATTTATATAATAATGGATCCAAACAGCAATTAAAGTCAACTCCAATCATAATTTTCTCATGCCTTCGTCAAATTAACAAAAGAAATCTAGCAAAAAATTCTCATCGTCTACATTAGGGGCATAAACATTCATCAGTGTCCAAGACTCTGAATAAATTTTACAATTAACAACCAACAATCTACCCACTGACTCAATTATTGATTCCATTTTAAATGATAACCTCTTATTAATCAATATGGCTACCCCTCTTGCTTTAGAGTGAAAGGAAGAAGCTATAACCTGGCCAATCCAATCTCTTTCATTTCTGATGTTCCTTTTCAGTCAAATGCGCCTCTTGCAAAAAAGCAATATCAACCTTCAATTTTTTGATACAAGTCAAAACTCTCTTCCTCTTAATTGGGTTATTGAGCCCATTAACATTAAATGTTGAAAAATTTAAATTCGACAACATTTTAATCTATACCATTAAACCTCTATGCCTGATATGTTGGGGTTCCAATCCATGGTCAATCTAAAATAAACATTCCATCTCCTTACTAAAAATAAAAAGATAAACCTAAAAGGAAAGAAGAAATCATAAAACAAAGTACTGTAACAGTACTACCTCCCTCTACTATGCGGGAAGTGACCAACACCACAAAGTGTCCAACCACTTCAGAAGGAGAAATGAACAATACCACTTCCCCTGAACAAAACAATAAAGGAATCATCAAAAGTAAAACATTTCAGGTATGATAAACTTCTTCCAAATCTCTATGAACTTGATTATCATCAATAACAATTTCAACTATTTGACAATGTTCCTTCTCTTGCAAACCATTTTTCTTCTCTTCTTGAGCTGGTTTCGATTGCTAAGAAGAATGTTCTGGACTTTTCTTCTGCCTATTATCCAGCAAGGAATTTAGCAAATGTAGGAGCTTCAGCATCATCAGTAAAAACAAATTGAGATTGATAATCTCCATAAAAAAACTAAGAATAGCAGAAAATCTAAAGGCAAATTTATATCCTTTAACAATACAGCTTTGGCAGAATTAAACTCTATAATGTTTAATAATAGATTGACTCAAATCTGCATTAAAAAAAATCCTTCACTATTCTTAACCACCAATGGGCCCTGATGCTTCCTTGCATTTTGAACTGCTACACATAAAATTATCTATCTATCTTGGTAACACAGATATCTGATCAGAATAGAGCATGGCTCCTGTCCAGGAAGAGGCATTTTTCTAATCGCTCTATGAGCTCTATCCAGTTCCAAACCATTTGGAAAATATTCTTCCCCTAAAACTTTTCTGAATAAACTGAAGCAGACCTGGACCCTCAAAATCTTCAGGTAAACCAACTATTTTAACATTATTTATTCAGTTTTGATTCTCCAAAGCATCAATCTTCTTCAATAAATAATTTCTCTGAATTCCCATTCAGTAAATGAATCTTCCATCTGTCCCATCTTTTTACATTGCTCTACATCATCCTGACAATCATGAAAATCCTCTTCAATCTACTTAAATTTGTCTTGCACTTTATCCACCAGCTTCACACATTTTGCCACATCAGACATTAATGTCATTTCTTCTTTCATACCAGTAAATTATTTTTTCAAAGATAAAAAAAATCTTGATTGATGTGATTTGCCATAGTCTGTTTGTTTAGATAATGTATCAAATTGACTTGTTGAGCCTGAATAATGAGGAGCAGATTTAAACTTTCCTTGCACCTGCTTAGCTAAAGGCCTACCCTTATTTATTACAGTTGCTTCCTCTTCTGTACCTGGGTAGATATACTCATCTTCCAGTCCCTCTACGATGTCTCCTTCCTCCTCCGTCAATACTGACAGCATTTTGACTTGCCCATGGGTCCTGGTCCCCCCTCCTGACGGTCCAGGTTCACTGGGCCGTGAGAGGTTGGATTCCCCCACTACACGGGCCAAACTCAGTCTAGCGTGCATACGAGAAGGACATCTTCGGGCTCTGGCGCCATCTTCCCCAACATTCCGCTATGTCGGTGCTGGGGTCAACTGAGGCTTATACAGGGACTTCCATTTTGATTTTGGGTGAACAGGAATAGACTCCCCAGGCTCCATCTCGAAGTTAGGCCCAAGTTCTTCAGCACTTGAAAGTTGCTTCTGAATTGTTTTTATAGTTTGTGCTTTTGCCTTCCTCATTATTACCTTTAAAAATGTATTAACTTCATACTCAATATTTATTTTTAATTTCAAAAACTTTAAAATTGGGTTTTTAATAGAGGTGTCTTCCCGTTTCCCACCAACGCCATCGTGCCATGCCCCCCATTGGGTCCCTTGCTGTTTGTCATTTACATTAATGATCTCTATGATGGGGCAGTATATTGGATTAGTAAATATGCAGATGATACTAAAATAGGTGAAATTGTGGATAATGAAGAAAGTTTACAAAGATTGCAGAGGGATTTGGACTGCTTAGAAGAATGGACTGAAAGATGGCAGACAGCATTTAATGCTGAGAAGTGTGAAGTGCTTTAATTAAAACATGACATAAATAGTAAATGGGAGGGCATTGAAGAATGCATTGGAGCAGAAAGATCTAGGAATAACAGTTCATCGTTCCCTGAAGGTAGAATCTCATGTGGATAGGGTGGTGAAGAAGGCTTTTAGTATGCTGGCCTTTGTAAATCAAAGCATAGAATACATGAGTTGGGAGGTGATGTTGAGATTGTTCGAGGCAATGGTGAGGCCAAATTTGGAATACTGTGTGCAGTTCTGGTCACTGAATTATAGGAAGGATATCAATAAGGTGGAGAGAGTGCAGAGAAGATTGACAAAAATGTTGCTGAGGTTTCAGAATCTAGATTACAAAGAAATATTGAGCAGATTAGGTCTTTATTCCTTGGAGCATAGAAGATTGAGGGGGGATTTGATAGAGGTATTTAAGGTTATGAGGGGGATAGATAGAGTTGATGTAGACATTTACCCCCTCCATAAATCTTCGTCCGCGAAGCCAAGCTAAAGAAGGAGGAGAGATTGAAACAAGAGGTCATGAGTTCAGAGTTAAGGGGCAAAAGTTTAGAAGTAACACGAGGGGGAACTTCTTCACAGAGAGTGGTGGCTGCATGGAATGAGCTTCTGGGAGAAGTAGTGGTGGCAGGGTTCATTTTGTCATTTAAGGACAAATTGGATAGGTATATGGATGGGAGGGGAATGGAAGGTTATGGGCAGGGTGCAGGTAGGTGGGACTAGAGGAGAGTATGGTTCGGTGTGGACTAGAAGGGCTGAGATGGCCTGTTTCCATGCTTTAATTGTTATATGGTTCAAAGGTTCCTTTTATGGTCACATAATAATAATGCATTATACGTCCAAACAGTTGATTTTGGTCATCCTAAGATTTTGGTGATGTCTCTTACTGTTTTATTCTTGTTTTTCAGCCTCATAATGCCTTTATTTTACTTTCATTGGCGCAATGAAAAATGGTAACTACAAATCCCAAAGGTGATCAAAAGCTTAGAAGCAAGCCTTGCTCTTTTGTAGCTGCACCAATGATACATATCTAAGTTGTCACAAACACTGTAAAGCCAAATGTTCCAAACATAGTGGACAGAAATGGGGATGTCATTTCTACATGGTCAAACCAAAATGTATATAAATAACCTTGAATAAAATCAAAAATATGCACTTTAATCACGTGAATTGTTTGATTACAAATTTTAAATTGTGGAGCACAGAGGCAAATAAGTGTCTTTGTGTAAATCCATGGGCTTGACGAGATATATCCTTGTATGTTATGGAACTATGGGAGGGGATTGCTGAGGCCCTGGAACAAAATTTACATCTTCATTATCCAGTACTAGATGAGTGGGGGATAAATAATGTTGTTCCTTTCTTTAAGAAGAGCAGTAAGGATAAGTCTGGGAACTAACAGCCAGGGAGCCTTACACCAATAGTAAGAAAGATGAGATAGGGGAAGCATTGGCCTCCTTGCAAATTAATAAATCCCTGGGAGAGGATGGATTTCCACCAGAATTTTATAAAGAATTTCAAGATTTATTAATACCTCTGTTTATGGAGTTATGCAGCTCTTTTCCTCCTGGCTATTGAACTGTTAGCGCAGTGGTTCTCAACAGTTTTTGTCCTAGGCCCCACTTTAATTTTTCAAAAAATGTTAAGTCCTGTGGCGGCGCAATCTCTCGTGGCGAACTGGCCCCGCTTGTACCGCCGCGTGGCGGGGCAGCCATGAGAAGATGGCGCCATCACCTCATGCTTACGGCCCAGCATGCGCCTTGGGCAGCTGTTATTGATGTCACTGCACACACAGTGGCTGAGCTCACGCTGTCTTCAAAGGGCCGCGTGCGGGATTTGAATAAAACAGTCATTAAGGGCATCCAACATGATGGGTGTGAGTTACTTCATTGTAGCTTACGCTACATTGGTGACCCTGAAGAGCCCAGACGTCTTTCTGGTGTCGCAACATGGATCCTGCCAAGATCAACGCCGTTGCCATCAAACTGCCCCCCTTCTGGACCCATCACCCGCATACGTGGTTCAAGTAGGCAGAGGCGCAATTTTGCTCAGGAACATTTCCACAGATGGCACGATGTTGTACCACGTTGTGAGCGTGCTGGACGAGGAGACGACAGCCAGGGTGGACAATCTCATCCACAACCCATGAGCCAAGGGTAAATACCCTGTCCTCAAGAACCTTCTCCTGGGCATGTTGCGGCCAATCATTAGTTCTGCTGGGGTGCATTTTGTGGTAGAATGCGGCATGTTTCCAATAGGAAACCTGTGATTTTATGTGTCCAGGAGGTATTTCATTGCTGTTTTGAATGTTTGTAAAAAAACGTTTCGCCTCCCCAATAGTACTTGGGTGATAGGGTGCGGACAAAATATGTCCAATAAATTTTTTAAAATATTCTGATCTAAATTGAGGCCTGTTATCCATAACTAATCCATGGGACAATCCATAAGTGGCAAAGATAGCTCGTAGACAACCAATCATGGGTTCTGCTTTGGTGTTTTTCAGCTGTGAAACTACTGGCCATTTGGAGTGTTCATCCACAGCTATTAGGAAAGTCTCACCCATGAATGGTCCAGTGAAGTCTACATGAATCTGATACCAGTGTTTGGATGGCCATTTCCATGGGTTAGCTTCAGCTTGCGGCATTTTTGGCTGCATTGACTGACATACTTTGCATTCTCTTACTGTTGTTTCAATGTCTCCGTCTATGGAGGGCCACCAGACATGCATCCAAGCCAGTCCTTTCATTTGTACCATTCCTGGATGGTTGTGATGCAGTTCTGATAACATGGTAGTTTGCCATTTGGCTGGAATAATTGTATGGGTAACCCATAGTAAACATCCTTCTTCAACTGATAGTTCATGGCGGCGTGTATGGTAACGTTTTAGATCTTCTGAAATGACTTCAGATTCGGGCCACCCATTAAGGGTGAAGTATAGGATCTTGCTTAATGTTGCCTCTTTTCGGGTTTCCTTTGCGATCATCTGGGCTGAAATGGGCAGTTGTTGAAGTTGGTCTTGGTTGATCGCTGCTGCCTCTGCTCTCCATTTAATAATTTCTTCTCGTTGTTCTATCTCGGATAGCGGGATGTGTGATAAGGCATCTGCATGGCTGTTGAGTGTTCCTGGTTTTTGTTTTATAACATAATTATACACTGCTAGTAGCATGGCCCATCTTTGAATTCTGGCTGCAGCTCATACTGGTATATCTTTGTGTGGCCCTAGGATTAAACTAAGAGGCTTGTTGTCTGTGATCAGGGTGAATTTTCTTCTGTAAAGGTATTGGTGGAATTTTTTTACACCAAAGATTATTGCTAATCCTTCCTTTTCTAGTTGGGAGTAATTGCGTTCGTTTGTGGTTAATGTTACTGGTTGCTCACGTTTTTCTGTGATTTGGGATAGTACCGCTCCTAGTCCCACTGGTGAAGCATCCACGGCTAGTGTATCTTCTTTACTAGGGTCATAGTAGAGCAGCACCTTATTTGTTGATGTCAGTATTTCCTTTAGTTGATTGACTTTTTAGTTTCTGTGTTCCAATACCATGTTTGTTCTTTCTTGAGTAATTGGTTCAGTGGGCTGCATAGTGTAGACATGTTAGGGATATGTTTTCGGTCGTGATTAACAAGTTCTAGGAAAGACTGTATTTCCGATTTGTTGGTTGGATATGGGGCCTTGCAACGGCTTCTGTTCCTGCTGGATTCATTCGCACCCCCTCATTGTCGATTGTAAACCCAAGGCATGTTACTGAGGGGCGCATGAAGACACATTTGTCCTTGCGTAATCGTATATTAGCCTCTTGTAGTCTGGTTAAAACCTTTTTAAGGTTTTGTAAGTGTTCACTGTCGTTTCGGTCGGTGATGATGATATTATCTGGGTAACACCCAACTGAGAGTCCACGTAGTAATTTGTCCTTTGTTCCGTGAAAAATCCCAGGGGCTGCTCAAATTCCGTAAGGCCCGTGTGTACAGGTGAATAGTCCCAGGTGGGATCGATTGTCACATATTCCCTTGGTTCTGTATAATCTTTTAATTGTAGTTTGGCAATTGATTTTCCCCAATTCTTGTTGAAAAATTACTGCATGGTTGTTGAGGATTTGGTCGAGTTCTGGCTGGGAGGTGTCTGTGTGGTTTACATTTAGTATTGAACCAATTTCCAGCTAATCTAGGGGAATGTGCTGTAGCCAGTTTCTTCCAAAATGTCCTGGTCCCTGGGTATCTATGATGTCGAGAGAGAGAGAGAGAGAGTGTTTTTGATTGCTGTCGTTTGTATTGTACTTGGACCCTACATTTTCCAAACACTTTGATTCTGTCTCCTGTAACAGATCTTCGGGTTATTTCAGTTGTTTTTACCGGGAGGCATGGTAGCAAGTGTTCCTTTACATGTAACGGCATTAGGGACACCTCTGCCCCTGTGTCTAACTCCATCTTCAGGGAGGGTGTCCATTTATTTTTAGTTGTATAAAGATCACTGTGTTTCCTCTGTTTATTCCTCGGATGTGTAATATCTCAGGAGCTGAAATTTCTGGAGCTTGAGTGTTCCGCCATTCAAGGTCAGCCGTGGGGCTGTTATCATCATCTTTGCTAGGTTGCCTCTCTCTCTGCAATTGTTTTGACTTTAGCTGACTATTTATTTGCAGGCCACTTGCACTTTAGAAGCGGACACTTAGCTTTGATGTGTCCTTCTGTTTTGCAATGGTTGCATTTAGAATTTTTGAAGAAACAGTTTTCTGGTCAGTGGTTGTATTTCCCACAACGGAAGTATTTTTGGTGGGAAAACCTCCCGACCAGTAGGCTGCAGACAACCCTGTATGCAATATGTAATGTAACATCTTCATCCATTGCTAATAATTTCTGCCTTGCTTGCCGATTTGCCAACCCCATTCACTAACCTGTCTCGGAGTGCCTGATTTAGAAACTGCTTGAAATGACAGCGCTCCACCAGTTTGCGCAACGATGCCAGGTATTCTCCTGGTCCATGTCTCCATGCATAGAATTGTTGCCTTTTTGCCATAACTGGTAGTTTGGGCTTAAACGCTTCCTTAGAGCTGTGCATAATTCGTTGAATGTCTTCGTCCCTGGATTTGCCGGGGCCAGCAAGGCCTTAAGGAGGTCGAATGTTTTGCTGCCCATTATACTGAGGAAGAGGGCACATTTGCAGTTTACTGGACCTTCCACAATATTGTGGGCTACACAGTAGAGGTTAAACCATTCTACATAGTTATCCCAACTTTCTTCTACTTCGTTGAATCCCCTGAACTTTCCCTCCACCATCTTGGTGCACTTTCGCCTTGATCTTTTGGCCGGAATTTGTTCGGTAGTCATTATCTACCTTTCTTCATGGAGTATGTGCAGGGTTCAGTTTGTTCCTCGTTGCCACTGTTATGTATGCACTCACACAATTAAGACTCGGAGACGTGATGCTTTCTCATCCTTGTATTAGATCTACTGACACACAGGGTTATATATACGGAAGGGTGACATCATGACATGGGTGTGATGTCCAGCAGAGGGCGGGCTTATACCCAACACACACTGTACCACACTGTAATGCAGCAGGCTAGAACGCTCTCAATAGAAGGTTAACATATTGCTTTGTTCACCAGTGTGTGAGCATCTGCAAAAAAGTTACCTAGATAATAGTTGTGAGGGGATTTAAAATGTAAAGCTCATACATTGATTAAGTTATTACATCATTACATATAACCTTTATCATCCAGTTGTAAGGATACACATTATTGATGAGCATTTCCTCGACAAATTTAACCATCTGTGATTCCCTCTCTGCTCCTGCTCAGTGTCTTTTCATAATGAAACATACCTTTGATTTAACCAATTGATTGGAAATATCAATGTCAGACACTAATTCAAGATATTGTCTTAAAAGACCCTTAGGAGCCTGGTCAGATCTCTTGTTGTTTCCTTCAGGCAGTAAGGACAGAAGTCTGAAGTCCAGCCCTTCTAGGTTTATTTTTATTTTCCAACAGCTCTGTTATAACTGGTGTAACTTGGGCCATGAATAAAGCACAATCTTGATGACTGGTAAAGTAAGCAAACTGGACGCTTTCTTCAGTGTTAAAATGCAAAAGGGAACAGAAGTTCAAATTCACGGGGCAGCATGGTTAGTGTAAGGGGCACAGTTAGTACAATGCTATTACGGCATTTAGGATGGAGATGAGGAGGATTTTCTTGACCCAGAGGGTGGTGAATCTGTGGAATTCATTGCCACAGAGAGCAGTAGAAGCAGGTTCAATTCATATATTTAAGAGGGAATTAGATCTATTTCTTCAGTATAAGGGAATTAGAGGTTACGGAGAGAAGGCGGGGACGGGGTACTGAACTTTAAGATCAGCCATGGTCTCATTAAATGGCGAGCAGGCACGAAGAGCCGAATGACCTACTCCTGCTCCTATCTTCTATGTTTACAATAATTGTGACTAGAAGGGCCGATATGGCCTGTTTCTGAACTGTAATTGTTCTATGGTTATATCTGATGCTGAATGTCATGACCGCTTTGAATTTAACCTTTAAGGTAATATGAAGTTCAAAATAACTTTTTGAACTTGCACCAGGGACATCTCCATTAGTTCCAGTCCTGTGCATCAATGTCCATTCAGAATAAAAACAAGTGAACAAACCCAGTTCAATATGGGCCAAAAAAAGCGAAGCAACATTGGCAGAAGTTCTTCACAAGCCCGTGGAGTTAGATAAAGGAGAAAGTAAGAGACGGCACCTGCTGATGCTTCCAAACGTGCAAGGAGCAGGCAGCAGGACGCAGAACAGCAGCGATAACTCCATCTCAGTGCTCAGGCCTCCAGACAGGCAGGGAAGGTCAGATGTTGAAGGTAGCTGGACTGTAATTGGAAGAACCCTGCTTTTCCCATGGAAAAGTCCGCTCACGTGTTGGAAACCTGAACAGTCTTTAGGAAAATGCTTTAGGTGGAAAAACTAAGAACGTTGTTTATTATGAAGCCCTTGGCTGAGGATTATTTGTCTATATTTTGCCAGAAGTAAAATTTGAACGGGGTGTCTCTAGTACGAAGGACATAAATGTTGTCTTTGAAAAAATATATTTATGCAGAATTACCATGAAGTTTTTTGGGTATTTTGTTTCAACTACGCAACAACTGAGTGTTTTGTTTCCTGGGCCACACCTGGTATCCTGTTAGTAATAAATAATGGCATATGAGTCCTTAAATAAGTCTCTAAATGAATATATTCCCTATTATTTCTGACAGTTGGGGAGTAGTCGCTATTCCTGAACCTGGTGGCCCCTGCACCTCTTTCCTGATGGAAGCAGCTGGATGGTGCGACGCTTTGATACTTGATGCTGCTCTCTGAAGACAACATTACACACAGATGTGCTCATTGGTGGGGAGAGTTTTTCCTGTGATGAACTGGGCTGAGCCCACTACCTTTTGCAGGATTTTCCTCTCCGAGAAACTGGTGCTCCCTGGCCAAGCCATGATGCAGCTGGTCAGCACGCTTTTCACCGCACGAATATAGAAGTTTACCAAGGTTTTCGAAACCTCCACAAACTCCTGAGGAAGATGAGGCACTTTGACGCTTTCTTTGTAATGTCCGCTGACATCGTGACTCCCAGGAATATGGAGTTACTGATCTTCTCCACCTCTGATTCCACAATGATTAATGGGGTCATGTACTTCTGGTTTTCCTTTCCTAGTCTACAATGAGCTCCTTTGTCTACATTGAGTGAAAGGTTGTTGTTGATTCACCATTCAGCCAGCTTTTCAATCTCCCTCCTGTATGCTGACTCATCGCCTTTTATGCAGCTCATTGTCGTGGTATCTTCAGCAAATTTGGAGATGGTGTTGGAGTTGTACTTAGCCACACAGTCATAGTATATGGTGATTATAGAGCAGAGATCTAAGTATGTATCCCTATGTTGCTCCAAAGCTGATGGAAATTGTGGAGGAAGATGCTTTTGCCAATCTGAACTAACTGGGGTCCAGATTAAATGAAATCCAGATTTCAATTACACAATGGGGTATTGAAGTCCAAGATGAGTTTTGAGGGGATGATGGTGTTGAATATAAATGGCATCCTGATACATGAATCTTTGCTGTTCAGGTATTCCAGGGCTTTGTGGGAAACCACTGATGTAGCATCTGCCCATAGACCTGTTGCTTTGGTAGACAAATTGGAACGGATCCAAATACCGTCCTATCCACCTGCATGTCCAGCAGGTTATTTTCAATATTCTGTAAACGTTTAGCAAAATTAGATATAAAAGAACCTTCAAGAGGTACAATACTTTCAATCATGACTGAAGTGCAACTCAGTTGGCATCAGTAATAAGACATGGCCATTTGAATTCATCTTAATATTAGAACTTCCCACCATGTAACACTTCACCATTGTGGTCTCCTCTACATCAGATAGACTTGATGCAGATTGGGAGATCACTTTTTTGCACCTCAGCACAGTCCACCGCAATAGCGGGGCTCTTCGAGTGGCCACCCATTTCAATTCCCCACTCCATTCCCTTGCTGACATGTCTGTTCATGGTCTCGGGCAATTGCAGACTGAGACCACCCACAAATTGAAGGAGCAACACCTCATCTTTCGTCTGGGCACCCTCCAACCAGATGGCATTTACATTGACTTCTCCAGTATCCATTAACCCTCTGTTATCTGGAGAATTATCCAACAGGTTGAATCTGCTCTGAACAAAGGATAATCCATGTGCTTGCTCCTGGAGAGCCATCTGACCAGGCAGGTCAAAGGTCATTTCCTCATGTCATTCAAGGTTAGCCCGCACACCTTAGGTGGTGAAACCATTATTGTATATATTTGCATGCCATATGTAAATGTCGTGACCTATCCTGGTTTACCCTACTCTCACTGGCTGGCTTGTGATTTCTCCCCCTTTCTTCCCCATAAAGGGTGTCATGCCACAAACCTGTTCCCCAGTTCAAGTCCGGGTCAGTGTGAGCAACCAATACAGGGATGCTGTCCATCTCTTGTAAATAATACCCTTCACTCTCGGCAACTTCATTCTCTGTGTAATTGATCCTGCATCAATTTTATTTACAAGAATTTTTTGAGAACATGGACAAGTACATGAAGTTGGATCACCTAGAAATCGACCCGAGAGAACCCCAGGCAGCCAACAAGTTCACGTTCTAGTGCCACTGCTTCGAAAAGTTCCTCACAGCCTCCATAACTATTTGTATTTCAGTGTTCAATCTGTGTATCATTATAAAATTTTCTGCTTTCCACGTTACTGCCGCACATTTTTTTGCTACCGCTATTGCTATACTCAAAAATTGTACTTGATATTTATCTAACTTCAATTTTATATCTGTTTCATATATATTACCAAGTAAAAATATTCTCGGGTCTTTTTGTATTTTTATCTTCATAATTTGTCCTCATAATATACTCAAATCCTTCCAAAATTTTTCCACTTTAACATAGGACCAAACTGAATGTAGAACGGTCCCTACTTCCATGTTACATCCAAAACATTTATCGTAATAATTTGAGTTAAGTCCATTTAATTTATATGGAGTATAGTATAATTGATGTAAAACACTATACTGTACCATTTGATATCTAACATTAATTGTATTTGTTACAATCTCTGGCACAACCTTTCCCAAAGTTTTCTTAAATTTGCATTTCTAAATCTTTTTCCCATCTTTGTTTGGATTTATTTAATTCTTTTTTTTCTTTGTATCTTGTAATTTTATATACGTATTAATAATAAATTTCTCAATAAGTTTATCTGTAATTAAATATTCAAATTGACTTTGTTCTGGGTGTCTTAAATTTGCACCTAATTTCTCTTTTAAATTTGATTTAAATTAATAATATGAAAAAATTGTATTATCTTGTATTTCATATTTCTCTATCATTTGTTCATAAGTCATAAAAAAGGAACCTAACAAAACAATCTTTTATTTTCTGTAAACCTTTACTTTACCAAATATCAAATAAAGAATTCCTCAAAGTAAAAGGAATAAGTAGATTTTGTTTTAACATCATCTTAGATATTTTTAATTCCTGTTACGATATGGATTCCATTTCATACCTTAAGCAAATGCTTTAAAATCGGTAGTTCTGTCTTCTTTTTCAATAACTCAGTGTCCCATTTATGCAAAAAATGCTCTGAATTAATTTCTCCTATTTTATTCATTTCAATCTGAATCCACAATGTTTTTAATCCAGTTTGATAACAGGAGGACAATAATCTTAATTGAGTTGCTTTATAATAAGTTTAAAATTTGGTAATCTTAATCCTCGTACAAATTTCCAAGTCAGTTTTTCCGAGGCTATTCTTGGCATTTTATCTCTCCAATTAAATGTCCTTATATTTTTATTTAGTTCTTGGAAAAACTTCTCTGGTATAGGAATGGGTAATGATTGAAATAAATACTGTATTCTTTGAAAAATATTCATCTTAATACAGTTTACTCATCATGTTAATGTTATTGGCAGATCTTTCCATTTTTAAAAATCATCCTCAATTTTTTAATAGTGGTAAGTAATTCAATGTAAATGAATTATTTAAATTTCTATCTATTTTTATTCCTAAATATTTAATTGCTTCTTTTTGCCACTTAAATTTTGCCATTTTTTAACTTTGTGTATAATCCATATCAACAATATCACCCTTATCAACATTTACTTTATAGCCTGATACTAAACCATATTCTGCTAATCTTACATTTAATTTACACAATGATATTTCTGGTTTTGTTAAGTAAACTATAACATCATCTGGAAAAATCATCGCGTCAGGAAGGAATGACCTTGCTAGCACGTCGAGCTGGCCAAATCATTGGAACAGGCCAGTGTCGAGAATGATGACCTCGAGGCCAATGAACTCGCGCTTTCGGGTGAGCACCTCCAAGAACCAGCTGCTTCCGCTTTGGCAGCCCCCGCTCTAATGGTCACTGCTTCCTGAGCCCAGGAGTGCTTTTTCTGTGGCAAAGGACAGCATCCTGTGCCCGCTGCCCGGCCAAAGACTTGGCATACTCCAACTGTGAGAAGAAGGGACATTGGACAAGGGTCTGCTGCCCGAAGGGCAGTCCAGGGAAGTCCATGGCCTGTACCGCTCCTGGATCCGATTCCAGCCTCAAGCCTTTTGCCCTGGACTCACCTGAGATCACCTGCTGTGCAGCCCATCACCTATGGAAATGGCACAAAAAGGCCCGGTGGCCATCTTGAAGCCGCCTGATTTTTGAATAGAGCACCATCATCAGAGGAGGAGGAGAAAGGAGGGCGGCCATCTTCCCGCACCATGAGGCGGACCCCATCTTACCTGCACAGGTCGATTCAGGACCGAGGGAGCCACTCGAGGCAAGAACAAGGCATCTCCGTTGACCTGGCATCGCTGGTCCTCGACCAGAATAGACCTCACCATCTCAGCAACTCGATGGTGATGGTGAAGGTAAATGGACATTCGACCAAGTGCCTGATTGACACAGGCTCCACGGAAAGTTTCATAGACTCATGGATTGTGCAAAAATATAACTTAAAAATGTACCCCTCTAATTATCGAATCTTTCTAGCATCCCAGTCCCAATTAGCACGTGCACAGAAACATTGTATAATTCATCTGTCATTTGAAGGGGGTGAATTTTGTAAACTTCGCATTTACATTTTAAATGAATTGTGTGCTCTAGTATTGTTGAGTCTGGACTTCCTGTGTCACCTTAAAAACGTGATCTTGAAGTTTCCTGGTCCCCTTCCCCCGGTAACAGTTCAGAACGGAGGGCCCTCAAAACCAGGACTCACTTGCAGCCTCTTATGCTGAACATCGACCCACCCCCACTCTGTTCCCAAACCTGACTGCCGACTGTAAGCCCATCACCATCAAGAGCAAGAGGTTCAGTGCAGCAGACAGGGAATTTATAAAGACGGAGACCCAGCACCTGCTGGAGGAAGGGATCATCGACCCCAGCACCAGCCTGTGGAGAGTGCGAATGGTGGTAGTAAAGGGGGAAAACAAGTCCAGGTTAGTGATTGACTATAGCCAAACAATTAACAGATACACACCCTGGACGCATGTCCCTTCCCTCGCGTTTCGTATATGGTGTACACTATCGCACAGTTTCGGGTCCATTCGGCCATTGACCTAGCCTATCACCAGGTGTATAATTCATATCAACAATATCACCCTTATCAACATTTACTTTATAGCCTGATACTAAGCCATACTCTGCTAATCTTACATTTAGTTTACACAATGATATTCTGGTTTTGTTAAGTAAACTATAACATCGTCTGGAAACATCGTCGCGTCAGGAAGGAAGGACCTTGCTAGCACATCGAGCTGGCCAAATCACTGGAACAGGCCAGTCTCGAGAATGATGACCTCGTGCTTTCGGGTGAGCACCTCCAAGGATCAGCTGCTCCCGCTTCGGCGGCCCCCCACTCTAACAGCCTATCACCAGCTGCCAATCCATTCCGAGGACCACCCATTCATGGCATTTGAGGCTAACGGTCGACTCTGTCATTTCCGGAGGGTCCCTTTCGGTATTACCAATGGGGTGCCTATTTCAAGAATGACAAAATTGCTAGGTGGAGGATCGAACTCTCCACCTACAAGTTTGGACATCGCCTACCAGCCAGAGGCCCTTGACAACCCTCCAGATGCCTTGTCCAGGGGGTGCCTCTGGAAAAAACTGGTCAACTGCAGGCCATACACAATGAGCTCTGCCACCGAGGGGTCATCCGTATGGCTCATTTTGTCAAGTCCCACAATTTGCCCTACTCAATAGAAGATGTCAGGGAAATGACCAGGTCATGCCAGGTCTGCGCTGAGTGCAAGCCGCACTTTATTCACCCCACAAAAGTGCACCTGATTAAATCATCCAGGCCCTTCGAACGGCTCAACGTTGATTTTAAGGGACCTCTCCCCTCCATGAACAGGAGCATCTACTTTCTCTCGGTCATCAATGAGTACTCCCACTTCCCGTTTGCCATCCCATGCCCAGACACGTCCGCCTCATCCGTTATGAAGGCCCTAGACTCTATTTTCACCCTGTTCAGGTATCCTGGCTATATTCATAGTGACCGGGGCTCAGCATTCATGAGCAACAATCTGCTGATGAGGGGCATCACATCCAGCAGGACTACCAGCTATAACCCCTGGGGGAACGGGCAGATTGAAAAAGAGAACGCCATGATCTGGAAGGCTGTCAAACTTGCCCTGAATCAAAAAGGCCTCCCAGACTTGTGCTGGCAGGATGTCCTCCCCATCGCGCTCCACTCAATTCGGTCGCTACTCTGCACTGCGACCGATGCTACTCCTCATGAGCTCAAGTTTACATTCGACAGAAGGTCGGCATCAGGGACTACACTCCCAGCCTGGCTCACTAGTCCTGGTCTGGTCCTTCTCAAGAAGCATGTGAGGAGAAGCAAGACCAACCTCTCCAGTGGAAAGGGTAAAACTGCTCCATGCCAATCCTATGTATGCCTACTTGGAGTACCCGAATGGCAGGGAGGACACCGTGTCCATCAGGGACCTGGCACCTGCTGGAACAGAGGATCCATTGCCTCAGGTGCCCCATGAGCTACTGAGCTTTTTCTTCCCATCCTAGCTCAGGACCTCAGGGGACCCAGTTCAGGAGGAGAGTGAAAACTCCCCCTATCGACAAGCCAGAGCCCCAGCCCACTGCCCTTTCATCACAGGTGGACCAGGAGACTCAGGAGCCCAAGGCCCCATGGTGCTAAAGTGCTCCACCAGAATCTCCAGACCCCTGGACCACCTGAATCTGTAAATAGTATTGTAAATATTTCTCTTCTATGTCTATTACCGGCTTCTGATCCTTGTTCTCTTCATACACAGACCCTTAATTCTGTCAGAAGGGGTGAATGTAGTGAATTGGGATTCACTAGAAGTATGCTATACTGATGACTGGTCCCGCCTCCCAGCTCCTCTCCCTTGGGCCCGTATATAACCCTGGTTTCCTCCCTAAACTCAAAACCCCTCTGAAACCGGTTTGTGAACCCTACCTGTGTGGTAAGCTAATAAAAGCATTAGTTCTCCATCCTGTCGAGTGTTAGATTTTATCTATGCTACACATATACATTAACAATTTTTTTCTGTTTTTATTGGATTCTGTATTCCATTTATGTTGATACTAAATAAAATTCAATTTCCCTGGCATCAAGTACCTTTATAAAATCCTTTGTCCATCCACTCAGCCTCTCCCAGTCCTCCCACTTTCATAGTATTAATAACATAATATTCTTGATTAACCTAGGTGTTCAATAGAAAAGAGAAAGAAAGAAAAAAGGAAGGAAATCCCCCCCCCCCCATCAAAGGCACAAGATGTTGTAAAAACACTGATCTATGCAGGATGTGGTTGAAACCACACTTGTTCGCATGATTCTGCAGTAGTCAGCTCCATTTTCCCAACTAACTTACTCGAAATGCAATACAGTCCCCTGTTGCATTATTACTATACATCCTTATTCATTCATAATTCTTTTAAACATATATAGATCATTTGTAAGTTAAAACTCTCCTCCCAATTAAACTCTCAAAATTTTCTGATACATCTTAACTCATTCAGACATAGACTCCTTTCAAGTGTCAACATCCACCTGTCTCTCTTTTTCTGGCAATGAATCAGCATACACCTTTGCCTCGTTAGGCTCTGTAAAAAAACCTGCTTTTCCCATCTGGAACAAAAATTTTCAAAACTACCAGAAACATCAAGACAAAGGCATAACTTTCTTTCCATGATACATTTTTAACTGCGTTAAAATTCTCTTTTTTAACAAATCAAAATTTATATCAGGGTAAAAGAAAATATTATTCCCAATGTAAATCAAAGGTGACTGTCTTTCTTTTGCTTGTTTAGCCACCAGTTCCAAGGTCTCTCTTACTTCATAACTAAGAAATTTAACCAGTATCGGATGAGATCTCTGATCTGGTTGTGGCTTTGGTCTCAGTGCTCTATGTGCTCTCTCAATCTCAATGTCTCCTTGAAATTTAGTTACCCCCCAAGGATCCGGAATCCAACGCTGTAAAAACTTCTTAATTTCCTGTCCTTCATTGTCCTCCAACAATCTTTATGTTATTTCTTCTGCTCAAATTTTCTAAAATGTCAATTTTTTAGCATTAATTGATCTTTTGTTGCAGCCACTTCAAATTGTCTCTTCTTTATTTGTTCCTTAATGCCTTGAATTTCAAATTTATTTCCTTTAATTTTTTCATCCAGAACTTCAAATCTTCTGTCCACCTGCTGCATCATTTTTCCACTTTCCCTGTAAAATTCTTGATTTCAGCTATACTCTCTCCACATTTTTTAACTTCTTCTATTAATAACATCATAGATTGCTGGAAATTATCCATGTAATTTTTAATTTCAGCTGCAGAAATAAATGACTCTTTCATTTTCCTCATTATTGTGTCCATAAATCCTTCTTCAGAACGTATTTCTTGCACTTCTTCCTGTCCACTGGAGCTGGACGCCTTGTCGTTTTTAAAACTGTCTCCCTTTTTTTTCCTTGCGCATGCGCAGTCACTTCTTCATCTGTAGCGGGCGGCCATTGTCGGGAGAGGCCTTGCACAGCAGTATCAAGGTCTCTCCGGCTCCTGGCTGATCTCCTCTGGGCAGTACCTTCCAAACAGCTCCTGGATCCTTCTTCAAGGTCGGCCTTTCTTCTTTGTCTTGATCTTTTTCTGGCTTGGTTTCTTGTATTACTATTTTTTCTTTCTTTGGTGACATTTTAAATTATTCTTTAAATCTTCAGACATTTCTTTAACTTTTCCAACCATTTTTGACTCTTTTTTTCAACTTTTTTGAGGAGAGCAGTCTAACCCCCACGTCATCACGTGACACGCCCCTGTTCTTCCACACTGTTAAGTATCCCACCATTAACTCTGTACTCAGCCTCTGGTTTGACCTTCCAAGATGCATCACCTCACATTCATCGGCCACTTTTCCGCCCAATTGTGCATCCTGTCTATATCTTTTTGTAATCTACAACAACCTTCAGCTCCTTCCACAACACCACCAACCTTTGTATCATTTGCAAACTGACCCAGCCCTCTACTTCTTAGTCCAGGTAATTCATAAAAATCACAAAGAGCAGGAGTCCCACAGCAGATCCCTGTGGAACTCCATGAATCACTGACCTCCAGGTAGAATATTTCTGTCCACTACTATGCTCTGCTTTCAACATGCAAGCCAATTTTTCATCCACACAGCGAAAGCTTTGAGGACCCCATGCCTCATGGCATTCTGAATGAATCTCTCATGGAGGACCTTGTCAAATGCTTGACTAAAATCCATATTCTTTTTTCTTTGGCTTGGCTTCGCGGACGAAGATTTATGGAGGGGTATGTCCACGTCTGCTGCAGGCTCGTTGGTGACTGACAAGTCCGATGCGGGACAGGCAGGCACGGTTGCAGCAGTTGCAAGGGAAAATTGGTTGGTTGGGGTTGGGTGTTGGGTTTTTCCACCTTTGTCTTTTGTCAGTGAGGTGGGCTCTGTGATCTTCTTCAAAGGAGGTTGCTGCCCGCCGAACTGTGAGGCGCCAAGATGCACGGTTGGAGGCGAGATCAGCCCACTGGCAGTGGTCAATGGGGCAGGCACCAAGAAATTTCTTTAAGCAGTCCTTGTACCTCTTCTTTGGTGCACCTCTGTCTCGGTGGCTAGTGGAGAGCTCGCCATAGAACACGAACTTGGGAAGGCGATGGTCCTCCATTCTGGAGACGTGACCCACCCAGCGCAGTTGGGTCTTCAGCAGCATGGATTTGATGCTTGCGGACTCTGCTAGCTTGATTACTTTGATGTTGGTGATGAAGTATTTCCAATGAATGTTGAGGATGGAGCAGAGACAGCGCTGATGGAAGCGTTCTAGGAGCCATAGGTGATGCCGGTAGAGGACCCATGATTCGGAGCCGAACAGGAGTGTGGGTATGACAATGGCTCTGTACTCACTGATCTTTGTGTGTTTCTTCAGGTGGTTGTTTTTCCAGATTCTTGTGTAGTCTTCCAAAGGCGCTATTTGCCTTGGCGAGTCTGTTGTCTATCTCTTTGTCGATCCTTGCATCAGATGAAATGGTGCAGTCGAGGTAGGTAAACTAGTTGACCGTTTTGAGTTTAGTGTGCCTGATGGAGATGTGGGGGGGCTGGTGGTCATGGTAGGGAGCTGGCTGATGGAGGACCTCAATTTTCTTCAGGCTGACTTCCAGGCCAAACATTTTGGCAGTTTCCACAAAACAGGACCTCATGCGCTGGAGCGCTGGCTCTGAATGGGCAACTAAAGCGGCATCGTCTGCAAAGAGTAGTTCACGGACGAGTTGCTCTTGTGTCTTGGTGTGAGCTTGCAGGCGCTTCAGATTGAAGAGACTGCCATCCGTGCGGTACCAGATGTAACGAGGATGTATAGTGCAGGTTTAAGTTAGATTACAAAAGAAAATAGAAATTGAAGGAGTTTGACACTTTTAAAGAATGAATTACTGTTGGAGACTTTGCAAAAAAAATCTAATTTGAATTATTCTGTGTGTGAAGAGAAAAGGAAATGTCTCGGTACATTAGTAACCACATTCGAAATAGGAAGAAGACAATCGTGCACCCACCCAGTGTTTTCATGATGAATATCTGACTGCACCCTGTTGTTAAATACTCTCTTTAATGATCTTCTTTCTTCAGGCTGATGGGATTTCACTTGATAATATACTTCATGAAGGATGCAGCAAAAGTATTTAGGAGCGCAACCAACGATGAATTAGTATTTACTGATTGAGAGGCAGGTATGTATCGATCTGAAGAGATAGGAAAACTTCCTTTGACATAGATTTTCTGAATAAGTTCAGCAGAATTCAACAAGGTCCTAATTAGTTTAGAGATGTGCACATGATTTTTACTGACTGAGATTAGCTAAACGAAGAAGTTGTTCTCATAAGTAAATGGCTCAAGGACTGGGTCACAGATTTAAGATCTTGGGCTCGAGATACAAGGGGAATGCAACGGGAATATATTTCTACACAGTGGGAATATTTAAAAGACACATGGATGTAATATAAAATAGAGGGTTATAGGCTGCGAAGGAAGGAAGGGTCAGATTGATGTGGAGAAGTTTTATATCGGTTGGCACAACATTGTGGCCAAAGGGCCCATATCATGCTGTAAGGTTCTATGAACCAGGTCCTTCCTTACCTGTGGTAAGAAGGAAAATTGGGGTTTGGGGGCCTTAACTCTTTGAAACACAATTCTTTAAAAACATGCAAATAATCTTGAAATATTTTGAAGCCAAATATACTTTTTTTAACAATGTGACAAATTACAACAGATAGACTAGAATGCAATCAGATTATTCATAATTTTATTAAATGACAGAGTACATTTTACTACAACAACTGGTCTGTCCCTGCCTCTAATTTTTATTTGGCTCACTAAAACATTGATACCAGCTGGATCCTGTTTATTTCTGTTCTGATTCAAGTAAAACCTGTCCCTCTTTCACTTGTGCTGGTGGCAGTGCTCCAGGAATTGAAATACGTTCCTACTATAAGAACTTAAATTTAGACGTACAGAGGCCGTTCCCCCTAAATGCACCAATTAACCTACAACCGCCATACTTCATGAAGGGTTGGAGGAAACCGGAGCACCTAGAGGGAACTCACGCAGACACTGGAAGAATGTACAAACTCCTTACAGACAGTGCCAAATTCGAACCCCGGCGGCTGGTACTGCAATAGCGTTAGCAATCTCTGTACTAACCATAATCTTGTTGGACTGGTGAAACCACTATTGTACTATATAAATGACATGAGCTTTTGTTTGACCCTGCTCTCATTGGCCAGTTCATGGTTCCTCCCCTTTCTCCCCCATAAAGGCTGTCATGCCACAAGCCTGCTCCCCAGTTTGAGTCCAGATCAGTGTGAGCCACCAATACAGGGATGCTGTCCATCTCTTGTAAACAAAAGCCTTCAGTTCCGGTACTTCAGTCTTTATGCATTTGATGGTGCATCAATTTTATTAGCAAGATTTTGTTTTCCTCAGAACGTGGACAAATACTTGAAGTTGGATCGCCTAGAAATCAACCTGAGAGAACCCGAAACAGCCGACAAATTCATGCTCTGGCACCACTGTTTCAAAAGATTCCTCGCAGCCTCTGAAGCTGCGATCCAGGATGACGAAGATAAGCTCCATCTGCTATTTTCGTACATTGGGCATCGAGTCTACCGGATGGTCCAGGACTGCCAGACCTACGGAGACGCAATGGACATTCTGAAAGACTAGTACAAGATACAAGTGAACGAAGTTTTTGCGCGACCCAGGGAAACTTTCAATGACTTGGTCAGGGCCCTGCAGGAGCTTTCAAGGGACTGCAAATGCCAGGCTGTGAGTGCAGAACAGTCGTCTGCACCGACTATGTGAGGTAGAGGCTTCTCGAACAGAGGCAACTGAACCTACCTCAAACCATCAAACTGGTGAACACTCTGGAAGTAGCCAACCACAACGCTGAATCGTTCTCCAGCAAGCATGCGGCCACTCATGGGAAACACACCATCTTGGGAGGCAAGCCCCCTCCCGTCCTGAGCTGACCTCTGTTGCTGTTAGCAACCTCCTGGCATGCTGCTTCTGCAGGCAGGGCAAGCACCTGAGGAAATGCTGCCCTGCCAAGGACGCTGTCTGCCACAACTGCGGGAAGAAAAGACACTTTGCGAAGATCTGTAAGTTTAAACAAACCCTGAAGTCCAACAGTGCCGTATGCGAGCGGGGTCTGCCATCTTTGATGCAGTCACTTCCGGGGACAAGCGCGTGCACCACGGAGATCACCAACTGCGATTACATCACTTCCACCTTCCCCCTCTTTTCTTATGGAGAACAACGATGGGGCCATGTGCACACCATTGGGGCTGCCATCTCGACCACCATCTTAACGGACTGCCAGAAACCAACAGAACTTGTCAGACGATGAGTAGCCCTGAATCAACGCAGACCACATCAACTCTCGAGGGCTTTGATGGACATTCAGGTAAATGGTTGCCCCACCGCTTGCCTATTTTACAGTGAGACCACCAAGAGCTTCATTCACCCAAACACTGTATAGCACTACTCCCTCGGGGTGAAGACTCAGCAAAAGTTTGTGGCAGTTGT
The DNA here is from genome assembly GCF_036971445.1 of Narcine bancroftii. Lineage (NCBI taxonomy): Eukaryota > Metazoa > Chordata > Chondrichthyes > Torpediniformes > Narcinidae > Narcine > Narcine bancroftii. The sequence goes on from NC_091472.1 coordinate 16,872,939, forward strand.
ACAATAACACTGACTGTCCAGGGCACGGTCTACCATAACTTTAGGCTCCTAGTACTGCCACAGCTCTGTGCACCCATCCCACGAAGATTAGATTTCCAGTGCAACTTGAAGAGATTCATCATGGAGTACGACGGGCCCAACCCTCCCCTCACGGTGTGTAACGAGCAGTTTTTAAACCGGGCGCCCCCCCCACCACATGGCCGACCAGCAGCCCCAAACCCAATCACCGCATCAGACATGCGGCCTCTCCATGCTCCAGATCTCCCCCTGGCCCATTCACCAATCTCACCACTGACTGTAAGCTAAAAGTTGGTGATATAGCGCTGGGGACAGGGCATTTATTAAGTCAGAGGTGAGATGTCTCCTCGCTGAGGGGGTGATAGAACAGAGTACGAGCCCCTGGACAGCCCAGGTAGCGATGATAAAGAGTGGAGAAAAACACTGGATGGTCGTCGATTACTCTCAGACCATTAACAGCTTCATCCGGCTGGATGCATACCCCCTGCCTCACATTGCCAACGTGGTGAGCCAGATCGCACAATATAGGGTGTTCTTTACCATAGACCTTAAATCTACATACCACCAGCTCCCCATCTGACCCAAAGACCTGCCTTTGAGGGGGATGGCCAACTGCATCATTTCCTGAGAATCCCTTTCAGGGTCACGAATAGGAGATGGATTGGATGGTGGATGAACACGGGCTACAGACCACTTTCCCATACCTCGACAACATCACCATCTGCGGCCATGATCAGCAGGACCACTCTATCCGGTCCCTCCTGTGTACAGCCGCCAACAAGATACCTCATGAAAGACTGTTTACATTCCCCAGGAGATCGGTGTCAGAAACCATCCTACCTACCTGGCTGACATTCCCTAGGCCGGTCCTACTCTGCAGGCAGGTGGACCCGTACGTCTGACCCTCTGCTCGAGAGGATCCAGCTGCTTGTGGTGCACTGTCAGTCAGAAGCAAACAAACAAAACAAAATACTGTACAACAGGCTTTATTTGACATAAAACTCCACAGAGCCAGCTGTGAGAGTGTGCTGCTGTTTGCTGTGAGCTCTGAGAGTGTGACCTTGAAAGGCTGATGCAGGCTTATATGCTGGAAGTTGATTGACACCCGACCGGGTGGGGCTTGGTCCATTCAGGTTGGCTGATTGACAGTCAGCCAGGTGTTCTTTTGTCCCCATGCTGTTCTGCAGGTACAGAGGTTGCCCCCTGCAGTAGGCCAGTGGTGTATTACCACATTCACCACCTTCTTTGAGATTGACTCGGGGTGGGGGGTTTGCAGTAAAACAAAAAACCCCAATCTATACAATATTTACAAATTAAGACAGTCCAGCGGCCGTTGGAGCCTCTGCGACCGTTGCAGGACTGGCTCCTGGTCACTGGTCGGTGAGAGTGTGGGAGGGCTGGGGGCAGGGGCCAGAGTGGCTGGCATGGTGCAGTGTGGAGAGGTGGCCGGGGAGACCGGGGTGGGTCGTGTGCATCGCATCGGATGTGCATGGGTTCGGGCTCGTCCCCCACACGTAGCAAGTCCTTGGTATACAAAGAGGTCTTGAATGCCCCATAGTTGTTCAGGGTCGGGGGTGTGTGTCAGGCCAGTGGGTTTCTGGGCTGGTGGATACTGTGCTGTGGTGGGTGCTCCTGCCAGTGCCAGGACCATGGTTTCACTGCTGAACCTAACATGGGCATAGTTGTGGTTAGCATGTAGGAGCAATACCTGCTTGACCTGGGGTTCGGCCTTGTGCACCTGCATGTGTCTATGCAGGAGCACTGGTCCCGGGGATGCAAGCCATGTCGGAAGGGACACTCCAGTTGCCGATCTCCTGGGGAATGAAAACAGGTGTTCGTGAGGGGTCACGTTGGTAGCCGTGACCAAATGACATTGAGCATCTCCGGAAGAGCGTCCTGCCAGTACTCTATGGACCACCCTTTTAACTCAAGAGCCAAAAGAACGGCCTTCCAGATTACCCTGTTCTCATGTTCTACTTGCCCATTACCTCTCGGATTGTAACTAGTCGTGCAACTAGTCACGATGCCCCATGCTGTCAGGTACTGGCGTAGTTCCTCACTCATGAAGCCAAACCCCCGGTCGCTGTGGATAAATGCTGGGTAGCCAAACATGGTGAAGATCTATGTCAGGGCCCTGAAGATGGTGACCGTGGAAGTGTCTGGGCAAGGGATGGCAAAGGGGAGCAGGAGTACTCGTCTATGTCCATGAGGAAATAGACGTTGCAATTCGTGGAAGGCAGGGGCCCCTTGAAATCCATGCCAAAGCGCTTGAAGGGCCGAGTGGCCTTCATGACGTGAGCCTGGGGTGGGTGGAAGAAATGAGGTTTGCATCCGCACAGACCTGGCACGCCACAGTCATGGTCCTGACATCCCTGACGGTGTACAGGAGGTTCCGGGACTTGATGAAGTAGTATAAGTGGGTGACGCCTGGGTGGCAGAGGGACTCGTGCAGTGCCTACAGCTGGTCATCGTGGAGCGACGCGCAGGTCCGGGAGAGGGCATCTGGGCAGTTGTTAAACTTCCCCGGATGATACTGGATGTTGTAGCTATACGTCACCAGCTCGACTCTCCAGTGCAAGATCTTATCATTCTTGATCTTGCCCCTGTGTGTGGTATTGAACATGAACGCCACTGCCTGCTGGTTGGTGAGGAGGGTGAACCTCCTGCCAGCCAGGTAATGGTGCCAGTGACGGACCGCTTCCACAATCGCCTGGGCATCTTTTTCAATGGCGGAGTGCCCTAGCTTGGAGCCGTGGAGGGTCCTGGAAAAGAAGGCAACCGGATGCCCCCCTTGATTGAGGGTAGCGGTGAGGGCTACATCAAAGGCATCGCTCTCCATCTGGAAGGGAGAGTCCTCATCCACGGCATGCATCGTGGCGTCTGCAATGTACTGCCTGATGTGTGTGAAGACTGCCTGCGCCTCGGATGGGAGAGGAAATGTGGTGGTCTGGACCAGTGGGCAGACCTTGTCTGAGAAGCAGGGAACCCACTGGGAGTAATAAGAGAACAAGCCAAGGCATCTGTGGAGGGCTTTGAGCGTGCTGGGGAGGGGCAGCTCTATTAACGGGCGTATTCGTTCTGGATCTGGGCTGATGATACCATGTGCCACGATGTACCCCAGGACAGGATGAACATGCCCTTCTCTTTGGTGTATGTTAGGTTCAGCTCCTCGGCCATCCCATGAAATTTCTCCAGGTTGGCATCATAGTCCTGCTGGTCGTGGCCGCATATGGTGACATTATCCAGATACAGGAAAGTCGCCTTTAGTTTGTGCCAGTCTACTTTTCGATCCATCTCCCATTGGAAGATGGAGACCCCATTCGTAACCCCAAACGGAACCCAGCAGAACTGGTACAGGCACTCTTCCGCCTCGAAGGCGGTGTAGGGCTTGTCCTGCGGGTTGATGGGGAGTTGGTGATCGGCCAACTTAAGGTCAATTGTGGAGAAGACCCGGTAATGGGCTATCTAATTTAGCATATTGGCTATCCTTGGTAGGGGGTAGGCATCCATCTGAGTTTAACGGTTGATGGTCTGGCCATGATCATCCTCGGCTTGCTTCCCCCTTTGACCACTAGGACTTGGGCTCTCCAAGGGCTGTTGCTGGGCTTTATGACACCTTCTGCCAGAAGCCGCTGCACCTCCGCCCTGATGAACTCTCTGTCTGCTGAGCAATAGCGCCTACTTCTGGCGGCTATTGGCTTGCAGTCTGGCGTGAGGTGTGAGAAGAGTGCAGGAGGGGTGATGCGCAGGATGGAGAGGCACAGGTTGGCTGGGGCTAGTTGGAAGGCGCGCTGTGGAGCATGAGCAGGGGTAGAGGCCCACCAAAGATGAGAGTGATGCTCTGCAGGTGGCACTGGTAGTCTAATCCCAGGAGGACTGGGGCACAGAGTTTGGGCATGACCAGGAGCCTGAACTCAGTGTGTGTCCCCCTCCACAGTCAGATCGCCCGAGCAGCACTCGAGGGTATTGATAGTCTGGACCTTGGTGGCGAAGGCAATTGAGAAGGTGATGGGGTGGATTTTTAGCATCAATGAGTGGGCTATGCTCAGGTGAATGAAACTCTCGGTGCTGCCACTGTCGATTCAGCACTTTGCTACCTGACCATTGATTTTAATGTCCATCATGGAATGTCCAAGGTCATGAGGAACATTCCTGGTCAAGGTGGTGGCTGCTAGGACCATCTCGGAGTCCAAATTGTCGTTCCCCGATACTGGAGGCGAGGTGTGGTCATCGGCGTCCTCTGCAGGCTTCTGTGGGTCCTCTGAGAGGTGAGTGTTGACCGGTGATGCTCTCCGTAGTCGTGGGGTGTGATGTGCGGTGGTTGGCGGCATCCAGAGGCGTGGGGTGTGTCAGTAGGGTGGTCTGGTCAACACCCGTGTTGATTATGTCATCATCGCTGGAAGCTTGAGGGGGGGGCTTCAGTGATGGTGGCATCCGCGTTGGTCTGGCCCAAGGAGGCAGTGCCACGCGGGAGAGTGAGGCATGGCCGGCCTTTTTTGGCGTTGCTCGGTGCATTGGGGGAAGTGACATCATTCCACTGGCCATCGGGGAGGGTGACATCATCACAGTTGGCAGAAGTGACATCACTCCATAGACCAGAAGTGACACTGTTATGGTCTTTGGTGGGCAACGCTGGCGAGGGTTAGGGCTGGGCTGGGAGCAAGGCACGCACACAGCAATCGTTGCTGGCGAGGCCAGAAGTTGGGTCGCTGGGGCTGGGGAGGCCAGAAGTGGCTGCAGGGGCAATGGTGCTGCCAGGCAATTTCATGTGTTGGGGGCTGTGAGGGAGGGGGGGAGAAGATCGTAGAATGCTGCTGAGCTGCTGGCTGGCTTTGAGAGGCATACCTTAGCAAAGTGGCCTTTCTTGCTGCACCTTGAGGAGTACTGGGATTTGGCCGGGCAGTTTTGATGCGTCCGGACCCACACCGGGACCCACAGTACTTACAGGGGCGCTGGACGCCCGCACCAGCGATGTTTTCTTCCCCAGCTTGATCCATGGCCACAGCAGCCGATTGTGCTGACCATGAGGAGGCCTGAGGGAGCTTGGAATTGAAGGCTTCTGTGTGTAGGGCAACTGCTTCCAGGGTTCAAATTACCTCCATTGTTTTGGCCAGTGAGTAGATATTTTCTTCTAGCAGCTTCTGTCTGGTGGCCCTCGCACGTAGCCCTCGGACGTAGGCATCCCTGATCAGTCTCTCGACATCCCTTTCCCTTACCCCGGGTTCTACCAGATAAGGTCGGGCCAACTCACGCAGGGCTCCCAGGTACGACTCGGCCGCCTCCCTGGGTTGTTGAGCTCTGATACTCAAGAGGTACCTAGCAAAGACCACGTTTGTGGGAAGTTTGTACATGGCCTCGGGGGTGCTCATTGTTTCCGAGTATCCGGTGCAGTCATTGAGAGCCTGGAAGACTCGGGGACCCAGCTTGGATCGGAGTAGGATGAGTCTCTTCCGATTGGAGTCCAGGATGTCATCGGCATGAGCCTCGATGATCGCTTCGACTGTGTGTCACCAGATCTCAAAGCATGTCTGTGTTTCTAAGTGGCATGAGTCGATCTCGAGGCTCCTGGCACTCAGAAGCTTTTCCATAGCAGCTTGTAAAATTTTATGTCGAATAAATTGTGGTGTTCTGTCGGTCAGAAGCAAACACACAAAACCAAAAGACTGTACAACAGGCTTTATTCGATATAAAACTCCACAGAGCCAGCTGTGAGAGTGTACTGCTGTTTGCTGTAAGCTCTGAGAGTGTGACCTCGAAGGGCCAGTGCAGGCTTATATCCCGGAGGGTGATTGACACCCGACCAGGTGGGGCTTGGTCCATTCAAGTGGGCTGATTGACAGCAGGCCAGGTGTTGTCTTGTCCCCATGCTGTTCTGCAGGTACAGAGGTTGCTTTCTGCAGTAGGCCAGTGGTGTACCACCACACTGCTCCACACAAACCCACAGTATGCCTACGTGGCATTCATGGACGGACCTAGTACACGCAGGAGTATCTGGACCCCCATCCCCAACCAGCTGACGGTACATCCCCCGACACACACACCCACACACATACACACCCCATCCCCCCAGCCGGGCCAACCGAGATGGATCACGTAGAACTGACGGAGACCGCTATAGACCTGCGGACGGGACACGCCGGTCACAATGCTAAAGGAGACCGCAGACAGACTGAACTTATGAGGTTGGCTAACTGCACCACACTCCCTACCCACCCCCACCCCCCTCCCCCGGGACTTCTTTTTAAAAAGAGGGGTGAATGTGGTGAAACCACTATTGTACTGATGTGTATATGTAAATGACCCTGCTCTCACTGGCTGGCTCATGACTCCTCCCCTTTCTCCCCCATAAAGGCTGTCATGGCACAAGCCAGTTTGAGTCTGGGTCAGTGTGAGTGTTGCTATCCATCTCTTGCTAATAAAAACCTTCAGTTCCGATTACTTCAGTCTTTGTGCAATTGATTGTGCATCATGGACCTATGTCAATTTTTGTGTGACTCAGGTCATAAGCCATTGTGTTTCTGTTTTATTTAAAAATTGGATTTCTGGTCGCTCATAACTCTTTTATAGAATTTCCTCCTTTGCCCTATACAGTGGTTTTCATAAAAACATCCTGATCTGTCCCTTAAACCACTGTTCTCTTCCAACCCTGAGAAAATGTCAAGCAAAATTCCAATGGAAGAGAAACAATTTTTTTTTTTAAATTTTATTTTTCACACTATGAACCAAAATACACACAAACATTTCCCTCTTGAATAGACACAGTGTCTATTTTTCCCCCCCTTCCTTCCCTCCCTCCCTCCCTCCCTCCCACCCCCCTCCAAACCCATTAAATGTTCAACATATACAATACATTAAACCCATTAAACAATGTCATCACACATTGAAAATAAACAAGAAATTTGTGTCATCTACTTTTACATTCTGGGTCAGTTCATTTCGTCTTCTCCTTCTGTCATTTTAGGCGGTGGAGGTCCGCGGTAGGACTTCTCTGTTGTGTTCCATGTACGGTTCCCAAATTTGTTCAAATACTGTGATGTTATTTCTTAAATTATATGTTATTTTTTCCAATGGAATACATTTATTAATTTCTGTGTACCATTGCTGCATTCTCAGGCTATCTTCTAATTTCCAGGTTGACATAAATACATTTTTTTGCTACAGCTAAGGCTATCGTAATAAATCTTTTTTGTGCTCCATCCAAATCGAGTCCAAGTTCTTTACTTCTTATATTACTTAGAAGAAAGATCTCTGGATTTTTTGGTATGTTGCTTTTTGTGATTTTATTTAATACCTGGTTTAGATCTTCCTAAAACTTTTCCACTTTCTCACATGCCCAGATTGCATGTACTGTTGTTCCCGTTTCCTTCTTACAGCGAAAACATCTGTCTGATACTGTTGGGTCCCATTTATTTAACTTTTGGGGCGTGGTGTATAGCCTGTGTAACCAATTATATTGTATCATGCGTAACCTCGTGTTTATTGTATTTCTCATCGTTCCGGAGCATAGCTTTTCCCATGTTTCATTCTTTATCTTTATGTTTAGATCTTGTTCCCATTTTTGTTTGGGTTTACAGCTTGTTTCCTCGTTCACTTTCTCTTGCAGTTTGATGTCCATGTTTGTTATAAATGTTTGTTATCATTGTGTCTGTAATCACATATTCAAAATTGCTTCCTTCTGGTAATCTCAGCCTGCTTCCCAATTTGTCCTTCAAGTAGGTTTTCAGTTGGTGGTATGCAAACATTGTACCGTGAGTTATACCGTTTTTGCACTTCATTTGTTCAAAAGATAATAATTTATTTCCCAAAAAACAATTTTCTATTCCTTTGATCCCTTTTCTCTCCCATTCCCTAAAGGAAAGGTTATCGATTGTGAAAGGGATTAGTTGATTTTGCGTCAATATTAATTTTGGTAGTTGATAATTTGTTTTATTCCTTTCTACGTGAATCTTCTTCCAAATGTTAAGCAGATGGTACAGTGAAAAGCTGGTGCAACATAGAAATTCACGAGAGAAACAATTACTTCATGCAATGAAAGCACAAGATGAATATTCACTGTAAGGAATGCAATCGATGCTACAGGTGAAGGTAAAAATCTTCACATTAGTAAAGTTTAAGGAAGAATCAATAATTGTGACAGGGATATGAGTATTAATGCAGCCACAGCCTGTTTCAGTGTGGGAAGAGGTTTCATCAGGTGCCATAAGAGAAAAGGATTTAAATTTAAGTTTATACTCTGCCCAGTATCACCATAGCTTTGAAGCCCAAGGTCTGAAGTCAGGAGTGCCTCAGATACGTTCCGATATCTAGGTCTCTGTGTTAGTTGATAAAGCTGATGATTTTTTTAAAAATTCCAAATTGGGCTTGAATTTGGAATTGACAAGCAGTCAACATATGATTGCAATTCATCACAAGTCACACTGGTGAGAAAAATATTTTCCCCCACCTTTCGCTGTTCAGGTATGCACCACTTAACATCCATTCGGGCAATGTCCAACTGCGTATACATCCATTGTACCATAATTATTCAGTTACCGTGAACAAGTCCACAGCAATTTAGAAAAAGCAATAGTTAGTTATAGGAAATTGTATACTGTATGCCCCGGTCTCACCCCACAGCCTTGTGTCGGTCCCCAAACTGGTCCCACTGCACTGCTCTCTCCCCGCAGCCCCGTGTCGGTCCCCAGACTGATCATACTGCCCCACTCTTTCCCCACAGCCCACTGTCGATCCCCACACTGATCTCACTGCTCTGCTCTCTGCCCACAGCCCCGTGTCTGTCCTCATGTTGATCCCACTGTCCTGCTCTCTGCCCACAGCCCCATGTTGGTCCCCACAGTGATCCCTACTTACAAATATAGCTTTACAAAGTATAAAATATGGGATTCACACACTGTCCACATCGCATAATGCCCAATTTCATAGAACGTATCGTGGACATTAAGTGGCACATAACTGTATTGCCTTCTCTGACAAACTACCATCAACACATCACATGCAATTCCAGGGGAGCCAACAAATGACCAATGCTACACCACCATGAAGAATGCCTACTGACCCATACCTCAAACACACTTCAGCAAGTCTGATTACCTGCCTGTACTTCTACTTCCAATGTACAAGCAAAGACTGAGGACCACAGCACCAGTAGTGAAGACGGCAAAAGTTGAGGGAGGTGATGAGACCATCTGTAGTACTGCTTTGAATTGGTGGACTGGAAAATGGTTAAGAACTCATCCATAGATTTGAATGATTATGCAACATGTCACCAACTTCATCGAGACCTGCGTGAATGAGTGTATGCCCACGTGCATATACTGGGTGTTTTCCAACCAGAAACCTTGGATGAATCCGAGCATTTGCAACCTGCTGAGGGTGAGATCAAGGATGTTTAAGCCCAGGGATCTAGATCTCTACAAGAAGTCCAGGTACGATTTGCGGAAGGCCATCAAGTGGCAGTTCCAGAGAAAGCTAGAGACAGGGACAGATACATGCCAACTATGGTAGGGAGTGCAGGGCAATACAGTTTTCAAAGCGAGGTGAACACCATAGATGGTTGTCATGCTTCATTACCCAATGGGATGAACAGCTTCTATGTCCACTTTGAAAAGGAGAACCAAACAGAGCCGACTAGAATCCCTGCAAAGGCTGAGGACTCTGTGATATCTGTCTCTGAGGGTGACGTCAGAATATCATTCAAGAGGGTGAACCCTCGCAAGGCATCAGACCCTGACGGTGTATCTAACAGGATACAGAAAATCTACATCAACAAACTACACTACAATTTGTCTATCATCACAATCGCTCCACAGCCGATCCAGTATCACTGGCTTTTCACTCAGCTCTGGATCACCTCGAAAACAGCAACTCATACATACAGCTGCACTTCATCGACTACAGTTCGGCCTCAACACCATTATTCCCTCAGTGCTGGTCAAGAAGCCACAAACTCTGGGCCTCTGCACCCCCCTCTGCAACTGGATCCTTGACTTTCCCATTGGAAGACCGCAGTCAATTTGAATTGGAAACATTACCTCCTCCTCACTGATCATCGACACAGGTGCAGCTTAAGGATGTGTGTTTAGCCCACTGCTCTACTCATTATACACCCATGACTGCTATCTTATAAATTTGCTGAAGACACCATGGTTGTTGGCAGAATCACAAACAACAATGAAAAAGTGTACAGGAGGGAGATAGATCAGCTCGTTGAGAGGTGTCACGCCAACAACCTTGCGCTCAACGTTAGCAAAATCAAGGAGATGTTTGTGGACTTCAGGAGGAAGTCAGGGGAACATGACCCAGTTCTCATCAAGGGCTCAGTAGTGGAGAGGGCCAAGAACTTCAAATTCCTGGGTGTCAACATCTCCGAGGATCTATCCTGGAGCCTCCATGTCAATGCATTTATGAAGAGGGCTTTCCAGCGGCTATATTTTGTGAGGTGTTTGAGGAGATTCAGTATGTCACCAAAGACTCTCAAAAGCTTCTGCAGGTGTACCATGGACAGCATTCTGGCCGATTGCATCACTGTCTGGTATAGAGGCGCCAACTCTCAGAACAAGAAAAAACTCCAGAGGGTTGTGAACTTGGCCTGCGACATCACAGGCATCAGCCTTCACTCCATCAAGGTCATTTACAAGAGGCAGTGTCTTAATAAAGTAGCCTCTATCCTCAAAGACCCCCACCACCCAGGCCATGCCTCCTTCACTCTACTACCATCAGGAAAAAGGTACAGGAGCCAAAGGCGAGCACTCAGCGGCACAAGGACAGCTTCTTCCCCGCTGCCATCAGATTCCTGAATGATCAATGAACCAAAGACATTTTCATGCACGATTTGTTTTTTTAAATTTATTGTTTATATGAACGTTGGCACTGTAATGCTTCCGCAAAAAATCAAATTTCGTGACTTGTTCATAACAATAAATTCTGATTTTGTTCTGTTGCTATGTACATTTGGCAAGAATGTTGCATGCCTGATGCAGAAAATACATTTCAGAACTGAACACTTGTACAAACAGTTATGAAAAGAGAGCTGAGAAAAAAAATTCATTCATAAAACTACTTGGTTGCATCGTGGCAGAGGAATGATGCGTTTAAAAAAAAAATACCTGATGAAACCACAGTTAAATTCCAGTGACTTTGCCTTATGTTTGAGGGATATGGTAGAATAATAATTATATTACTGGAGTTACAAATACAAATATCTGCTACTGTTAATTCTTTGATATAGTGGAGTGTAAATCTGTTAGCAGGCATGAAATCAGTACATTTCCAGCTTTACCAACGTTTGATGCACTCACTAGAATCATGGTGACTTGCTTCCATTTCATATTTATGGATTTTGAGATGCCCTTTGCAGGCACAGTGGCAACTGCAGACTTCTCAGTGAGTAAGTGGTAGGTGGGAAATCCGGGAAGTATCTCACTCCATCCATCACCTCTGCAGGATCTCTGTGACCATAGCCTTAACGCTGAAGACTCCTTTTCCATTTTGAGGTACCTGTTATATGTAGCCCAGGTCTCAGAAATGTTCAGGAGAGCAGATATCTGGTACACCACAAGTTTCATGTCAGCTTTTGATCAGCAAACGCTCTTCTCCGTGGTGCATTGAAGGAGTTGGTGAATTTCCTCATTGATACCTGCAGACACGAAGTAGTTAAAGGCTTTATTAACAAGAAAAACTCGGTATGCCTCTACATGCTGTTGAAGAAGGTATGGAGGGAGACTAGGGCCATCAACCTTTATTAAGGATCTTATGCGGAGGAACTACAGGTACGGAAGGTGGGCCAGCCTGCCCAGTCCAGCGAGGTCATGCCTGCGGTGGTGCGCTCCACCATGTTCATCCCACCGAACTTCATCCAATAAAAGAAGGGGTGAAGCGGGTCAATGTCCATCAGCTGGTCATGTCGTCCATAACAGTTCATAGGTTCAGCCAATTCGATGGTTTTACCTGATGCTCACTGCAGCACCGTGGCTTGTTCAGCAGGCTGAGTATTGGAGACCTGAACTGTGGCTGTGTGTACCAGTTCCGAGAGGGTGGGGGACTTGTTGGTAGGGGTGGGTAGGAGGGCAACAGCCGTGGTGGTGGGTTCACTTTGTTGCTTGTTGGTGTGGTGCCTGGGGCCGACTGGTTGCTGACAGGTGCTACTGTGTGCACCTCCCGTGTCTGGGTCTCAGCTCCAGCCAGGTCCCGGATGGATACTGTGTCATCCCGTCCATCCAGGTAGTGTGCCCGGGCATACAGTGGGTTAGCATGCTGGAGGTGCATTTCCTCAACCAGTGAGTCTGCCTTGTGACTCCTAGCCTGCTTAAGTAGAAGCACCGGCCCTGAGGTCGTCAACCAGAGCAGCAGCGTGGTTCCTGATGCCGACCTCCTAGGGAAGGAGAACAATTTTTCATGTGGGGTGGCGTTAATTGGAATGGAGAGTAGGGACCTAGAGGTGTTCAATGCTTCTAGAAGGATCTCTTGCCACTGGGAGATGGGCATCCCTTTTGATTTGAGGGACAAAAGGACTGCTCTCCAGATCATGCCATTCTCCCTTTCCACCTGCCCATTCCCACAGAGATTGTAGCTGGTGGTTCTACTCATGGCCATGCCCTTGAAAATGAAATATTGCTACAACTCCTCATTCATGAATGAGGATCCCCGATCACTGTGAACATAACTGGGGTATCTGAACAGGGTGAATGACCATGGATGTGGTCATGTCGGAGCAGGGGATGGCAAATGGGAAACATGAGTACTCATCTAGGATATTCAGGAAGAAGACGTTCCAATTAGTGGATGGGAGAGGCCCCTTGAAGTCCATACTGAGATGTTCAAAGAGGCGAGTGGCCTTGATGAGCTGGGGTCTCTTGGTAAAAATGCAGCTTGCATTCCACACAGACTGATCAATTGCGAGTCAGTTCCCTGACCTCCTGTACTGAATAGGGGAGGTTATGGGCTCTCACAAAATGGTAGAACCTTGTGATCCCAGGGTGGCAGAGACCATCATGGAGGGCTTGGAGGCGATCTACTTGTGCCCTGCCACAGGTTTCCCTGGACAGGCATTAGTTGGCTCATTGAGCTTGCCCGGCCGATACAAGATCAACTCAATTCTCCACCTCATGATCTTGTCATTTCTGATTTCCCCTGCTGTTTGTTATTGAACATAAAAGCGATGGCTCTCTGGTCCGTCAGCAGGGTGAATGGTCTGCCAGGCAAATCGTGCCATCAGTGACGCACGGCCTTCACTTTAGCCTGTGCCTCCTTCTCAATGGTGAGGTGCCTGAGTTCAGGGCCTTGGAGGGTTCGGGAGAAAAATGCCACCAGCCTGCCTGCTTGGTTCAGTGTGGCAACCAGGGCAAAGTCGGAGAACAGGTGAAATGGGTCTTTGACGATTGCTGCTGCTCTCCAATGGCATCATTTCCTGTAGATGTACTCAATAATGGGAAGGGTTTTGCCTGTGATATCTTGGGCTGTGTCCACTACCTTTTGTAGGGCCTTTTACGCTCAGGGATATTGGTATCCCAAAACCAGACCGTGATGCAGCCGGTCAGCACACTTTCCACCACATATCTGTAGAAATTTGCCAGGGTTTCGGAGTTTGGCTGCTTCAATTCAGTTTCTGGTCAATGGTACTCCCACCGCAGGATATTGATATTGGTGAAATTCAGTAAAGGCAATGCCAAAGAATGTCAGGTACTGATAGGTGGATTTCCAATATTAGAGATTGTTGTTGCTTGCCATTTCTGTGGTGTGAACATTATTTCTAAATAAGACTTCCTGACATTTTGTGGAAATATGTAGTGATTTTCATTATCTGTTCAGAAGTAATGACGGTCAATAAAATGTCTTTATAATGGGACAATGAACATCTGGGCTCATGTTGCTGGACATTGCAAAATCTAGCTCATTTCTCATTTTTAATGCTATTTCATGAAGATTTATCTTTTGGCCACCTGAGGGTCTCCAATCAAAGCCACCAAGAAATCAAGGAGAAAGACTAGCTGCTAAAATAAAAAAAAAGAAAAGAAAAAAAGAAAATGCCTGAAATACTCAGCAGATCAGACAGCATCTGTGGTGTAAGATGCATTTAAGGTTTCAGGTCAATGACCTCAATAGAATAAATCAAGCATGTTTTATGCCACAGAGTTGTTGGGCGGGGGTGTGGGAAACAAAAAGAGTGTCTGTAGTGGAGGAAAACCATAAGACATAGGAGCAGAAATAGGCTATTCAGCCCATCGAGTCTGCCTCCCCATTTAATCATGAACTGATCTATTTTCCCACTCAGCCCCACTGCTCGGTCTTCTCCCCATAACCTTTGATGCCCTGGGTCACCAAGAAGCTATCAATCTCTGCCTTAAATACACCCAATGACTTGGCCTCCACAACTGCCTGTGGCAACAAATTCCACAGATTTACCACCCTCTGGCTGAAGAAATTCCATCGCTTCTCTGTTCTAAGCTGATGCCCTTCAATCCTGACATTCTGCCCTTATGTCCTTGACTCTCCCACCATAGGAAACAACCTACTCTGTCTATGCCTTTCAACATTCAAAATGTTTCAGTGAGATCCTCCTCCTCATTCTCCTAAATTCCAACAAATACAGGCCAAGAGCTGTCAAATGCTCCTCATATGAAAAACCCTTTCAATCCCAGAATCATCCCAGTGAACACACTCCAATGTCAGCACATCCTTTCTTAAATGAGGAGCCAAAAACTGCTCACAATTCTCCAAGTGAGGTCTCACCAGTGCCTTACAAAGCTTCAAAATCACATCCCTGCTCGTATATTCAATTTCTCAAGAAAGACTGAATGCACAAGTGGTTGCCAAGCCCGTTGAGGGAATGTGGTGAATTGATAATTATAATTGATCTGCCTTGAGGAAATGTAAAGAGAAGAGACTGAAGGGGTGGGGGGGGAATTCAATGCTGGAAGTGAATTACAAAACACTGCAGATGTTGGCAGTAAAACATAGAGTGTTGGAAATACTCAGCAGGTTGTGCAGCTTCTGTGGAGAGATAGGTAAAATTAATGTGACAGGTTGATCTTTCATCAGAGCTGAACAGTTCTGAATCAAACTGAAAAATGCTGGTTGACATTACTGTTAAGTTTGGAAGGCCACCACCTGCTCCACCAGAAGATTCAATGCTATTTCTCAAGCTTTGCCGATCCAGTGTGAAGAGGCAAGAGGCTGAGATCATCGGAATGGGAGTGGGATGGAGAATTAAGGTGATAGGCAACTGGAAGCTCAGTGGGTGGAAAAATCTACAAAGGGTACATTTTCCAAACATTGACCCCGTGAGGATTTTCTGGTAACCCCAGACTTTATGGTTTGGACACATGATGGGAGTT
Source organism: Narcine bancroftii (assembly GCF_036971445.1). NCBI lineage: Eukaryota > Metazoa > Chordata > Chondrichthyes > Torpediniformes > Narcinidae > Narcine > Narcine bancroftii. Next base: position 16,888,289 of record NC_091472.1, read on the forward strand.
GAACTATAGGCTTTCCTGAATGATCCATTGTATGATAAGCCTACTCGCATGGAGGAAGGTGTTCTGCTCTTTGTAAGAGACCAATTGGGAGAAGCATATTAGGTTAATATCCGATAGGACCCAGGAATATGTATCATTAATTTTAAATGAACTCCATTCTTTCCTGCATTTTATTAACATTAGACCCCAGTAATCATACAAAATCTTGATATGAAGATGAGCCAATACCCTCATGCCTGAACCCGTATCCATGTGAAAGATTACTCAAACTCATGCTGTAACCTCCCTAAAAACCTCACAGCCAGTTGAAAGAAGCATTTATGGGAGTCAATTTCAACCTGGGCAAATTTACATAGCAAATACTGAAACAGCAGCGTGCTTGTCTTCCTTCAGATCAACTTCCTCCCAGTGAAAGTAATAAAGCAGCAGAAAAAAATGGCAGCTACATTTAGTACAAATGCAGCAAAGATTTAGGAAGTTGCCAGTTATAATCATGCCAGCCTCTCTAAAATAAAATTATAAACTGTTTGCTATGTATGTACAAGAAACAAGTAAATACGTTCTGAAAATAGCAGATTCAGGTAGCATTCAGAAGCATAAAAAATGTCAGTTCAATTACACATGAAATAGTCCAACCAAGGTAGGATACTGCATTTCTGGGAGTATTTTATTGATATTTGTCATTGATATTTCAATAATTAATTGTGTGTAATCGAACAACTGAAAAGTGGCAAAGCAGCAGGTATGGATGGAATCCCCCCAGAGGTCTGGAAGGCTGGTGGCAAAACTCTGCATGTCAAACTGCATGAGTTTTTCAAGCTTTGTTGGGACCAAGGAAAACTGCCTTAGGACCTTCGTGATGCCACCATCATCACCCTGTATAAAAACAAAGGCGAGAAATCAGACTGCTCAAACTACTGGGGAATCACGCTGCTCTCCATTGCAGGCAAAATCTTCGCTAGGATTCTCCTAAATAGAATAATACCTAGTGTCGCCGAGAATGTTCTCCCAGAATCACAGTGTGGCTTTCGCGCAAACAGAGGAACTACTGACATGGTCATTGCCCTCAGACAGCTCCAAGAAAAGTGCAGAGAACAAAACAAAGGACTCTACATCACCTTTGTTGACCTCACCAAAGCCTTCGACACCGTGAGCAGGAAAGGGCTTTGGCAAATACTAGAGCGCATCGGATGCCCCCCAAAGTTCCTCAACATGGTTATCCAACTGCACGAAAACCAACAAGGTTGGGTCAGATACAGCAATGAGCTCTCTGAACCCTTCTCCATTAACAATGGCGTGAAGCAAGGCTGTGTTCTCGCACCAACCCTCTTTTCAATCTTCTTCAGCATGATGCTGAACCAAGCCATGAAAGACCTCAACAATGAAGACGCTGTTTACATCCGGTACCGCACGGATGGCAGTCTCTTCAATCTGAGGCGCCTGCAAGCTCACACCAAGACACAAGAGAAACTTGTCCGTGAACTACTCTTTGCAGACGATGCCGCTTTAGTTGCCCATTCAGAGGCAGCTCTTCAGTGCTTGACGTCCTGTTTTGCGGAAACTGCCAAAATGTTTGGCCTGGAAGTCAGCCTGAAGAAAACGGAGGTCCTCCATCAGCCAGCTCCCCACCTTGACTACCAGCCCCCCCACATCTCCATCGGGCACACAAAACTCAAAACGGTCAACCAGTTTACCTATCTCGGCTGCACCATTTCATCAGATGCAAGGATCGACAACGAGATAGACAACAGACTCGCCAAGGCAAATAGCGTCTTTGGAAGACTACACAAAAGAGTCTGGAAAAACAACCAACTGAAAAACCTCACAAAGATAAGCGTATACAGAGCCGTTGTCATACCCACACTCCTGTTCGGCTCCGAATCATGGGTCCTCTACTGGCATCACCTACGGCTCCTAGAACGCTTCCACCAGCGTTGTCTCCACTCCATCCTCAACATTCATTGGAGCGCTTTCATCCCTAACGTCGAAGTACTCAAGATGGCAGAGGTCGACAGCATCGAGTCCACGCTGCTGAAGATCCAGCTGCGCTGGGTGGGTCACGTCTCCAGAATGGAGGACCATCGCCTTCCCAAGATCGTGTTATATGGCGAGCTCTCCACTGGCCACCGTGACAGAGGTGCACCAAAGAAAAGGTACAAGGACTGCCTAAAGAAATCTCTTGGTGCCTGCCACATAGACCACCGCCAGTGGGCTGATATCGCCTCAAACCGTGCATCTTGGCGCCTCACAGTTCGGCGGGCAGCAACCTCCTTTGAAGAAGACCGCAGAGCCCACCTCACTGACAAAAGGCAAAGGAGGAAAAACCCAACACCCAACCCCAACCAACCAATTTTCCCCTGCAACCGTGTCTGCCTGTCCCGCATCGGACTTGTCAGCCACAAACGAGCCTGCAGCTGACGTGGACATTTACCCCCTCCATAAATCTTCGTCCGCGAAGCCAAGCCAAAGAAGAAGAGATAGATATATCTACATAATAGCACAAAATCTTTCAATACACATGTTAGAAATGGAAGTACCTTAACAGAAATTGCTCGAGACAAAAATTGAGAACAAAGAACATTTATTATAACAACAATGCAAAGTTGGGTGCTTCCCCTTACCCTGGGAATACACACACACACTGGGGCTCACCCAACTTTTATACAGCGAATTTCAGTATAGTAATACCCTCCCCCTTACATTCTTCTGCCTCCTGGATAGGTTTGGCATTAGGCAATCCTACCTGCCTACGTGCTGTTTCTGTGACTTGGAGGACCAGGGGGTATCCTGTCGGTGTCCCTTCATGTTATTATCCTCATTATCCTTATTCACAACCCTGCCCTTGTCCCCATTCACACTTTTCCGACTCTCAGAGCTACAGTCTCTTCATGTGCTAATCCTGTCTAGGGTTCACTAATTAAATATGTAGAACTTGGCACTTCTGTCTAGGGCTAGGAGACCCTTATCTCACCCAGACTACCTCTACTTCCTATTATTCCTTGCCTCTCCTTATCTTATTCATACGGTGGGCTCACTGATCCTGTCAAAAGGACTAGAAGGTTCGTATCTTACATAGGCTGACTCTGCTTCCTGCATCCTAATCTCCATGCTTAGCCTGTTCATACTGGTTTAATCCATCACTCCATGTGTCTGTACTAGTTTCCCCATCTTTCATATTTTCATGTCAAGTTTACTCATCTCTCACAATCCCCACTTCTCTTGCCTGTCCCGCATCGGACTGGTCAGCCACAAACGAGCCTGCAGCTGACGTGGACTTTTTACCCCCTCCATAAATCTTCGTCCGCGAAGCCAAGCCAAAGAAACTGATCTGTCAAATTAACTGTGCTATTGGCAAAGTTGGTCTTTCTCCCAGCGGGTCAATAAATGAATTGCAGTGTCATAAGCATCCATTTGGGAAACACACATCCTTTGGGTTATAGAAATAGGGGTCCGCAAAATCATGAAATGAATACAAGCATTTAGGTAGGGGAGCACCACAATGACCAGAATAGTGAGTCCTGCTGCTATAAGGGCTGTGAGTATCAGGCTCCAGTTTTCAGTAAAAAATCTAGTCCATCCCACATCAGTCCAAGGTTGCCAAGTCTGAACATGGGCATGGGCAGATTCTTGTCGAAGTCCTGAAGCAGTGTCTTTAACCGCCTGACTGTTGTAAGCATTGTCAGTACTGAGTCTGGCACAGACGCTGCCTCCAGCAGCCAACGAGCAATAGAGAGCCAGGCGGTTTCGTTGAATCATTGCTAGTAGCTGCCATCTTTCTTCAGCCCCTACATTAAGGGCCATCGCCGTCCGTTCGGCGACGATCTCCAAAGCCACCTGGAGTCTGAACAAACGATTTAAATGCCCAGCAGCTTTAGTATTCTGGAGCTGTTTACTTCGTTGACCATTGGAACTCCCCTTACAGTGGTGGTATTTAACATTTGGAATGGCTGTGTAACCCAAAGGATGCTTTAGAATAGCACAAGTTGGGGAGGGTGTTTCTTGTCACTTAATCTGTGAGTTGTAGCCTGTCTGTGAACACTAGCATATGCATCAACTCTCTCTCTGCCACATGTACAATCCTGACAATGATCCTGTCTGCCTTTGTGCCCACATCTGCTTTGTGCTAAACGCTTAAAACTGATCGTTAATATCTGTAGAGTCCACAATACCATTAAAATCATCATATTGAGAGGTGTTCTGTTCCCCTGGTCCACATTTGAAATCTATATTAACCCCTTCCTTACTATGATCGTACCCTATGTCTATGTCCTGTCTACATTCTAAAGTAAAATAATGGCCATCTATGCTGCCCCTGTTCCAGGAGGACTTAATACATTTTGAATACTTCAGTGATGTCTCAGAATTTGGGAGGTAACAATTAAACAGTACAATAAATAATAAAAACAACATTACAAGACTTTTTCCCGGCGTAGTGTAACTTTCAAGTCAGGATGAAGGACTGCACACCAGGTGGAGGGTGGATTTTGAAGATCTGTAGTCTGTGGTTCAGCAGCTCGTTTGATTCGTTGGATGTGGCTCCAACCCTTTTCTTTCGTTCGTACAGTGGTGTCTGTAATCAAAAGTACACAGTAGGGGCCATCCCAGACAGGTTTTAGTTGTGTATCTTGCCAAGCTTTAACAAATACCCAATCATCAGGTATAATAGAATGAATTGGATACTCCAGGGGGGGAGTTTGAGCTAGTAAACCCTTCTGTTTTAAATCAAGGAGCGAAGCAGACAGTTCCTGTAAAAATTTAGAGATATATTGGTCATTAGCCTCAGGGATGGGAGTATCAGTGTGGAACCCCATGTAAGGAAGACCAAACATCATCTCATATGGTGAGACAGCAAGGTCTTTACGAGGAGCTGTGCGAATCCTGATTAAAGCTAAGGGTAAGCATTTAATCCAGGAGAGGCCAGTTTCCTCATGAAGTCGAGTGAGCTGATATTTCAAAGTCTGATTCATTCGCTCAACCCGGCCCGAACTCTGGGGGTGCCATGGGGTATGGAGCTGCCAGTCAATGCCCAATCTTTTACAAACCCCCTGGAGTACCCGAGAAGTAAAGTGTTTACCACGATCCGAGTCAATGGTCTGGATCATCCTATACCGTGGAATCACAGAATCCAGCAGTACTCTGATAACGGTGCTAGCACGATCATTCGGGGTCGGGAAAGCCTCAACCCATCGCGTGAAATTGTCTACCATCACCAACAGGTACTTGTAAACACCTATCTTAGGTAACTCTGTGAAATCCACTTGTATCCGTTGGAAAGGGCGTACAGCGATATCGCGACCGCCAGGCATTACCTGGCGCATGACTTTCTTATTAGTTTTCTGACAAATTGGGCACCCCTGAGTACTCTGCTTGGCTATAGTGTATACGCCCAAACAATGAAAGGAGCGTACAAAAGAGTCGACAAGTGCCTGGGCTCCCCAGTGTGTCTGTTGGTGGAGCTGATCAAACATTTGCCGTGCCAATGTTTTGTTCAGCACTTGGCGTCCTTCGGCTGTCCACCACAACCCATCACTAGTTTGACGCATCCCCTGATCCCTCATATCAACCTCCTCTTCTCGTGAAAAGATGGGAGTCTTTTTAAGCTCCTGTGGGATGGGGAGTAACAGCTGCATGTCCACTTTCGCAGTGAGCGCTGCCTGTTTAGCAGCTGCATCTGCCTGTCTGTTGCCCTGTGCTTCAGGGCTGTCACCAGTTTGATGGCCCTGTACATGGACCACAGCTATTTCCTCAGGTAACGTCAGAGCCTCCAAGGATTGGACAATTAGATTCTCATGCACCAAATTCTGTCCTTTTCCCGTTATCATTCCCCGTTCCTTCCAGATTTTCCCAAAGGTGTGCACTACCCCAAAAGCGTATTTTGTATCTGTGTAGATTGTGCCCACCTTATTTTCCAGACCTTGGAGAGCTCGACAGAGGCCATATAATTCGCAAGACTGGGCTGACCAGTGACCGGGAAGGCGACCGGCTTCAATAACTACCCCCTCATTCCCATCCACTATACTATATCCGCTATAGCGAGTGGCATCAATATAGCGGGAAGAGCCATCAATAAACCACCGTTCTCCCTCCTGTAAAGGCTCATCACTCAAATCTTCTCTAATCTTAGTCTGCAGGTCTATCACTTCCAAACATATATGCTCTAACTCATTGATTGTGTTGGGAGAGGTTGGAGAGACTAAAAAGGCTGCTGGATTATGTTCTCTACTTGTAGTCAGAGTTAGATCATCCCTATCCATCAAGATCGCTTCGTATTTAGAAGATCAAAAGTTTATGCAAGATATTTTTTTGAAGATAGCAGATACGCAAGGGAACATATTAATAGGAGGATATTTCAACCTTAATTTGGATTCAAATATGGATAAAACTGGGAAAAAAATTAACAGAAAGAACAAAGTAACCAAATTTATAATTAAATCGATGCAAGAAATGCAACTTTTGGATATATGGAGGAAACAACACCCAAAGGAAAAGGAATATTCATATTATTCGGGTAGACATAAAATATACTCAAGAATAGACCTATTTCTGTTATCAGCTCGTATGCAAGATAGAGTAAGAAAAACAGAATATAAAGCTAGAATATTATCGGACCATTCACCCTTGATATTGACAATAGAGTTAGAGGACATCCCTCCAAAAATGTATAGATAGAGATTAAACTCCATGCTACTAAAAAGGCAGGATTTTAGAGAATTCATTGAAAGACAAATTAAAATGTACTTTGAAATAAATACAGAATCAGTGAAAGATAAGTTTATACTATGGGATGCAATGAAAGCGTTCATCAGAGGGCAAATAATAAGTTATGTAACCAAGATGAAGGAGGACTACTATCAGGAAACAGAGCAGTTGGAAAGGGAAATAGTAAATATAGAAAAAGAATTAGCAATGAAGGAAGATACAACTAAAACAAAAGAATTGGCAGATAAAAAAATAAAATATGAAACACTACAAACATATAAGGTGGAGAAGAACATAATGAAGACAAAACAGAAATATTATGAACTAGGAGAAAAAAACGCACAAAATTCTAGCATGGCAGCTTAAGACAGAACAAGCTAAGAGAATGGTATTGGTATCAAGGAAAAAAGACAAACAAATCACATCTAATCCAACGGAGATTAATGAAAACTTTAGAGAATTCTATGAACAATTATACCAAACTGAAAATGAAGGGAAAGAAGGCAAAATAGATGAATTTTTAACTAAAATTGAACTACCAAAATTACAAATAGAGGAACAAAATAAATTAACAGAACCATTTGAAATAGTAGAAATACAAGAGATAATAAAAAAACTACCAAATAATAAAACACCAGGAGAGGATGGATTCCCAATAGAATTCTATAAAACATTTAAAGATTTATTAATTCCTCCCCTCCTGGAAGTAATCAACCAGATTGACAAAACACAAAGCTTACCAGATTCCTGTAAAACAGCAATAATTACAGTAATACCAAAGCAAGGGAAAGATCCACTCGCACCAGCGTCATATAGACCAATATCATTACTTAACGCAGATTATAAGATAATAGCTAAACTATTAGCAAACAGATTAGCAGATTATGTACCTAAAATGGTAAATCTAGACCAAACTGGATTTATTAAAAAAAGACGCACAACAGACAATATATGTAAATTTATTAACTTAATTCATGCAGTAGAAGGGAGTAAAGCGCCAACAGTAGCAGTTGCTTTAGACGCAGAGAAGGCCTTTGACAGAGTAGAATGGAATTATTTATTCAAAGTATTGCAAAAAATCAGTTTACCAGAGAAGTATATTAATTGGATTAAAGCATTATATAAGGGGCCATTGGCAAAAGTGACAGTAAATGGATATATATCAAAGCAATTTAGTTTAAGCAGATCAACAAGGCAGGGATGCCCACTATCACCCTTATTGTTCGCGTTAGCTATAGAACCACTAGCAGAATTGATAAGAAAAGAAAATAATATAAAAGGGATAAAAATAAAAGACAAGGAATATAAAATCAGTTTATTTGCGGACAATGTTATAGTATACTTAACGGAACCAGAACTATCAATAAAAGAATTATATAAGAAATTGAAGGAATATAGAGAAGTGTCGGGTTACAAGATTAACGTAAATAAAAGTGAAGCAATGCCAATGAATATAGCGGATTTCTCAAAATTTAAGAAGGAATCACCATTCAGATGGCAAATGCAAGCAATAAGATACCTAGGTATACAAATAAATAAAAATCTCGGCCATCTATATAAACTCAATTATTATCCACTAATGAAAAAAATACAGGGCGATTTAGAGCATTGGAAAGATTTACCACTAACACTAATAGGAAGGATAAACAGTATTAAAATGAACATTTTCCCAAGGATTTTATACCTATTTCAGGCATTGCCAATACATTTGACAGAGAAATTCTTCAAGGAGTTAAAGAAAATAATAAGGAAATTTTTATGGAAAGGGGGGAAACCGAGGATAGCACTAGATAAATTAACAGAATGGTATAAACAAGGAGGCTTACAATTGCCAAACTTTAAAAATTATTATAGAGCCGCACAATTAAGATACCTATCAGATTTTTATCAAACAAGGGAAAAGCCAGATTGGACTAGATTAGAACTAGATAAAATAGGGGAAAAGATACCTGAACACATATTATACAAATGGGATGAAAAATTGGTACAACGTAGGAGTTCTCCAGTATTACATCATCTGCTCAATATTTGGAAGAAGATTCATGTTGAAAGGAATAAAACAAATTACCAATTACCAAAACTAATAATGACATAAAATCAGTTACTCCCTTTTACAATACATTACCTTTCCTTTAGAGAATGGGAGAAAAAAGGGATCAAAAGAATAGAAAATTGTTTTTCAGGAAATAGATTATTATCCTTTGAACAAATGAAGGATAAATATAATATAACTCAAGATACAGTGTTGGCATATTACCAATTGAGATCCTACTTGAAGGACAAATTAGGAAGTAGTCTGAGGTTACCAGAGGGAAGTAACTTTGAATATGTGATTACAGATACAATGACAATCAAAAGATTTATAACAAATATGTATATTAAACTGCAAGAAAAGGAGGATGAGGAAACAAATGGTAAAACTAAACAAAAATGGGAACAAGATTTAAATATAAAGATAAAGAAGGAAACATGGGAGAAGTTATGCTCTGGAACGATGAGAAATACAATTAATACGAGGTTACATATGATACAATATAACTGGATACACAGGCTATACATTACACCTCAAAAGTTAAATAAATAGGACCCAACAGTATCTGACAGGTGTTTTCGTTGTAAAAAAGAAATGGGAACAACAATTCATGCAATCTGGACATGTGAGAAAGTAGAAAAACTTTGGGAAGATCTAAACCAGATATTAAATAAAATTACAGAAAACAATATACCAAAAAACCCAGAGATCTTCCTCCTAAGTAACATAAAAAATAAAGAATTTGGACTTGATTTGGATGGTGCACAAAAAAGATTTGTTAAGATAGCTCTAGCCGTAGCAAAAAAATGTATTATGTCAACCTGGAAATTGGAAGATAATTTGAGAATACGACAATGGTATGTAGAAATGAATGAATGTATTCCATTGGAAAAAATAACATATAATTTAAGAAATAATATTGCAATATTTGAACAAATATGGGAGCCATACATGAAACGCAATAGAGAAAACCTACCGGGGACATCTACCATCTAAATTAACGAAAGGAGAAGGAAATGAAAAGAATTGACTCAGTGCAATTTCTTGTTTATTTTTATTGAATGACAACATTGTTTGACTTGTTTAATGTATCTTAGATTTTGTACTTTAAATGAGTGGGGGGGGGAGGTAGGGAGGGTGGGATGGGAGGGGGGGGGAGAAAATGACACTGTATATATTTGTAAAGGAAAATGTATGTATCTTGGTCAGTGTGGTTTATGGTGTGAAAAATAAAAAAAATTTTTTTAAAAATCGATTCGTATTTCAAAATTCTAGAATCTGTAAGCTACCTTCCAGCACGCTGTAACAGAATATTGCGAACGGTGTGAGGATTGTGCACTATCATTGGGGCACCAAATGTAATTTTTCGCGCTTCTTCAACTAAAATAGCAGTGGCTGCGATAGCTTTAACACATTCTGGCCAACTACGACAAACAGGATCCAAAACTTTTTAGAGAAAAGCAACTGGCTGCCTGCAGCCTGCCCTTTCTTGTGTTAAAACACCAGTTGCTACACCCCCTTTCGCGTTAGTATAAAGGTAAAAAGACTTATTAAGGTTGGGTAAAGCCAACACTGGGGCACTAATAAGGCACTGTTTCACCAAGTTAAAATTATTAATCTCTTCTTCCGTCCAAACAAGCGCTTCACCCCCAAGAATCGCGAGTTTATCGTAAAGGAATTGAACTAGATTCGAATAATTTTCTATCCAAATTCTACAGTATCCCACTAGACCAAGGAATTTCCTGAGTTCTTGGGCATTCTTAGGAGGTGGGATCTGTAGAATACCTTGTATCTTTTCTGGACTGATCTTTCTGGTTCCCTGACTTACCAAATTACCCAGGTATTTAACCTCTGATTATACAAATTGTAATTTGGATTCACTCATCCTGAGACCCTTCTTTTCGAGAAAATTCAAAAGTGCAATGGTATATAGTTTAGCTGATTCATACGTTCTTCCCGTAATTAATAAATCGTCTACATATTGAATTAACTGACAACTCTCTTTCCGAGGAGCCTCCTCTAATATTTGTTCTAGGACCTGGCCAAATAAGTTTGGTGATTCCGTAAAGCCCTGAGGGAGTACGGTCCACCTGTATTGATTTTTACGTCCCGTAAAAGGATTCTCCCATTCAAAAGCAAACATATCTCTGCTCTCTGTTGCTAACGGGCAGGTCCAGAAAGCATCCTTGAGATCAATCACACTAAACCATTTTACTATGGGGATCGATTTTACCCATTATTGTGTATGGATTAGGTACGACAGGGTGACGGGTGAGAATAATTTTGTTTAGTTCCCTCAAGTCCTGTACTAATCTATAGGTACCGTCTGGTTTTTGGATGGTAAGATTGAGGTATTAAAACGTGACATACAAGGTTCTAGAATGCCATCTTTCACCAATTGGTCAATTACTGGCTGCAGCCCCTTTCGGCCAGCCATTGGAATGGGATACTGCTTTCCGCCTAATAATCTGCTCAGGATCTTTTAAGGTAACTCGTAGAGGAGGGATATCTAACACTCATCTATTGCCTCTTCCTGCCCATACTTCAGGATTTATGAGTTCCTGATCCTCCTCACTTAATACATATAGGTTGACCCCAATACCTGATTCTTGTGGTCTGGTGCCGATCTTGTAAATCCTGTTTGGGGAACTAGTAAGAGATCCTCCGTTATAACCTTTTCTCCCATCTGTATCCTAACATCTCTAAATACAGGGACCGGGAAATCTCTTCCCCCTACCCCCGAAATCATTACTGTCCCTTCTATCCTCACACCCTCGGGTGGGTGTAATATACTAGACTGGGCTGTCCCGGAATCTACTAAGAATATCATCCTGTCACTGTGGGGTCCTATGCTTAAATTTACCAGTGGTTCTCCGTGCAGCCCCACAGTGTGTATTGATTGAGAACCGTGACTCCCCTATTCATAGTCTGTTTCCATCAGGGCATACGATCGCGTCTCCCTGGCTCGCATGGGGTACTCTCTCTTGAAGTGTCCCTCCTTGTTACAATAGTACTAGACCATTGTTCCCACTTCCCAATTCCTAGTTGGGTTTCCCCGGGGTCCTGGGAATGGTCGGCATCCCCGGAATCCTCCTCTACTCCTTCCTCTACTCTGGACCCTATTTCCCCCACCTCTGGCTCTCCTCCCAATGCCCAGGAGCTGGCACAAAGTCCCTACATTTTCCTTGCTGTCCCTCCACAGCTCCCTTAAATGCCTGCATTAAAATCTTAGCCTTTCCCTTCTGCTTATCCTCAGATCTCAGTACAAAGGCTTTTTGTGCAATTTGTAGAAGCTGGGTTATTCCCTGCTCATGCCAATTCTCAGTTATCTGTAATTTCCTCCTTATGTCTGGGGTTGAATTTGTAACGAAACTCGTTAATACTAATTGTTCCCCTGCTGGGGATTCTATATCCAGAGATATATGGCTGTATAGCCATACGCAATCTATTCAAAAATTCCGAAGGGGTCTCCTCGGGTCCCTGAGGAACTTCGAATGCCTTTTTAAAGTTCTGTCCCTTCAGAACAGATTCCCTGATTCCTTTAATCAGATTAACCCTATACTCTTCATTAATACCCGACCATCATTGGTATTTTTATCCCAATTAGGTCTAGCCAAGGGGAATTTAGCTTCTCCAGGTACCGCATCTGGTCCCCCTTGGTGATCCCGATCCCAGACTCTAATCCCTGCCTGGTGAATCATTCCACGCTCATCCAGGGTAAACAGAGTCCTAAATATAGCCGTTAATTCATCCCATGTATATATATTCGGTCCCAACAATTGATCCAATTGTTCAGCGCATCCCTGGGGATCCTCTATCAGGGAAATAATTTCCCTCTTAAAATTACGCACCTCCGTACTGGTCAAGGGCACATTTACAAAACCGAGACCCCCTCCACGGGAACCTCCCGCAGGGGTCTCATCCAGCTAACTTCTAGCTTATTATTTCTGAAATCCTGCTCTTCAGAAACTGACTCACAGTATCCTGCCCTTTCTTCCAGTAGGTTCTCACTCTGCTCAAAACTAACCTTGCCTCTGTCTCTCGTCAACCGTGGAGGCAATCTAATACTTTGCGAACGGGTTAACATGCCATCCCTATTCTCTTCTCCTTTCGTTAGTTGCGGGGGAGGAGGGGAAGGTGCGGAAGGGTAGAGCACAGCAGGGGGGGAGAGATAGGAGCTGGTAAAGGAGGGGCATAAGGTGGAGGAAGGGAATGTAACACATCCCATCCTTGCGTTTCAGGTACAAGGGGTTCCTCATCCCTCTTGTCCTCACTTCTCTTTTCATTCAGGACCAGTTTGTCAACCGATCACCTGAGCCAGCAGGCGGCATATTCCCTGCTTTCAATGTTATCCCTTTGAATTCTTATACAGCCAGATGTTCAGTTCCTGACACATCCAGTCATCCTCGGATCCGAACCTCGGCCAATATACCAAGCTCTCTTTAATAGGGCTTTTAACCCATTCCAGACAACAGTACTTAATCATGATAAGTTTGTCTTTTCCCCGGGTTTTCCCCTGAACCCCAGTCAGATAACATTACTCCTAACGGACTCTGTTTGGTTATCTGATCATCCAATCCTTCACTAGGATTCTCTTTCTTACTGCCCATACCTCCCATACTGGACAGGTATAAAAATTTCTCTTACCAGATCCAGTAGCTACTCTTATCGCGCTTCCTTAACACTCTCCCGTCATTTGTTCTCAATGCCTCTTCTCGGATATCACTCGCTTCTTCCACTGACCAGCCACCCGTTGTCCATGAATCCAGCTGAATCAGCTGGGGTGCACCTACACCCCGTCGTCGGGCACTCTGTCAGTGGAGGGAGTGGATCCCGGACGAGCCCCCATTTGTTAGAAATAGAAGTACCTTAACAGAAATTGCTCGAGACAAAAATTGAGAACAAAGAACATTTATTATAACATCAATGCAAAGTTGGTGCTTCCCCTTACCCTGGAATACACACACACACTGGGGCTCACCCAACTTTTATACAGCGAATTTCAGTATAGTAATACCCTCCCCCTTACATTCTTCTGCCTCCTGGATGGGTTTGGCATTAGGCAATCCTACCTGCCTACGTGCTGTTTCTGTGACTTGGAGGACCAGGGGGTATCGTGTCAGTGTCCCTTCATGTTATTATCCTCATTATCCTTATTCACAACCCTGCCCTTGTCCCCCATTCACACTTTCCGACTCTCAGAGCTACAGTCTCTTCATATGCAGAGTTCGCTAATCCTGTCTAGGGTTCACTAATTTAATATGTATAACTTGGTACATCCGTGTAAGGCTTACTAATTAAATATGTAGAACTTGGCACTTCTGTCTAGGGCTAGGAGACCCTTATCTCACCCAGACTACCTCTACTTCCTACATTCCTTGCCTCTCCTTATCTTATTCATACGGTGGACTCACTGATCCTGTCGAAAAGACTAGAAGGTTCTTATCTTACATAGGCTGACTCTGCTTCCTGCATCCTAATTTCCATGCTTAGCCTGTTCATACTGGTTTAATCCATCACTCCATGTGTCTGTACTAGTTTCCCCATCTTTCATATTTTCATGTCAAGTTTACTCATCTCTCACACACACATACTGATTGAGGTGTTCATTTTCAATTTGCATATGTAATGTTTGCACACAACTCACTTCTTATTTAAACCATCTCATTCTTATCTAGTATGGAGAAAGATTTGTCCATTTCTGAAGGTGCCAACACTATTAAGGTGTAGGGATGCTAGGGTTTGAACATCCAAGCACTGGTATTTGCCAGCAAGTCAGAGGGCTAACACATTAAAAAAAAAACCCAAAATGTATTATAATTAATGAGGTGAACAAATAATTGAAAGAATTGGACAAAATCTTTTAAAGTCTCTCTCTTTCATTTCACTGCAGGTTTGAATATTTTAAATTAGTGAGGAGTCGAGCTTCTAAAGGTTATCAGCAAGCACAAGTAGTTGCTCCTATTGCTGTTTCAGTTTCTCCTCATGAGGTTTCTTTTCAATCTAAAATTAGTTTGTGGGATGATGCTTAAATCTCTCTTTTATGTAACACATCAGGTTCACACTAACCTTGCCAAAGAAGAAATGGTGTTTGATGTTCTACAATGGAAGATTGCTATTAGGGATCATTTCAATAAGATTGCTTTCTTTGGGATATTTAATAAAGGTGCATAAAATCATGAAATCTGAAAAATGGCAGAGGTTAAACCTGGCATAAATCCTGAAAAAAATGTTTAGCTCTTTTTCCCTCTTTCAAACATATGTTCCAAACTTCCTTTTCAATGCACCATCTCAATGAAAGGCTTAGTTGAGAGACCATGTTGACCATTTATAACAAGAGAATGAGTTTATCGAAACCAATTCATGTCTCAGGATTGGAACTCACGGGGAAACTTCCATGACATTCTTGCAGCGTCTAGATGTCGTTCATTGGAGCAAAAAGCAGACCGCTCAAGGAATTTTGGTCTCAATAAAGAAAAATTCCTCAATATTAGTTAAAGATGGACAACTGAGCAAGGCGACACAAGGAGGCTTAGTGAAGTGTGAGCTTAGACAGAGTCTGGACCCGAAATAGCTACAAGTCCTTTCCCCTATAGATGCTGCTTGACCCACTGTGTTTCACAACAAACGAGCAAGTGGAGGGATTCAGCAGTTTTGGGCAGCATCCAGGGGTGGGGGGAGAAAATGGTGAGTAACGTTGCGGGGCCCTTTATTGAGACCAAAATTCCTCCAGCAGTCTGCTTTTTGCTCCAATGAACGACATCTAGATGCTGCAAGAATGTCATGGAAGTTTCCCCGTGAGTTCCAATCCTGAGACATGAATTGGTTTCGATAAACTCATTCTCTGCTATAAATGGTCAGCATGGTCTCTCAACTAAGCCTTTCATTGAGATGGTGCATTGAAAAGGAAGTTTGGAACAGATGTTTGAAAGAGGGAAAAAGAGCTAAACATTTTTTTCAGGATTTATGCCAGGTTTAACCTCTGCCATTTTTGGATTTCAAATTTGTTCATTGTCCCTCCCGATGATGTTTATCTCCTCCTCTGCACCGACTACTGATGGTCTGTCTGAACATGGAACAAAGACTGAGGATCCCACCTAACTCGATTGCCTCGCCTCCATCTCTGCTTCCGATTGCTTGCGCCTGACGGGTCGCCGTTGCCCTCAGCGGCCGCTTGGTGGCGCTTTGGATCTGCCGCGCCGCCGCCAATCGCGCCAATCGGGGCTTACCAATCGCCAGCTCCGCTGACGTCGCCGCCCGCGCGCGTGGTGGGTGGGAGGGGAGGGGGGAAGGACAAGCACCTCCTATTCTCGCCCCCCCCCCCCCCCCCCCCGCGCGCGCGCGGGAGGGGAGAGGCGGGCTCTCTTCGGCCGGGAGCGCGCCCGCTCCTCCCCTCCCCGTTTGGCGCGTCGGGCTGGAGCGGGCGCTTCTGGGGAGGGGGGCGCGCGCGTGAGGGATCAGGCAGGGAGCTGAGGGGGGTGGGGGGGAAGGGTTTGTGGGACGGGCGGGGGGCGGGGGCTGTGGGGGGGGGAGGGTTTGGGGGGGGGGGTGGGGAAGGCGGCGGAGGACGAGGACGAGCGGCCGCAGCCGGTGTCGAGAGAATGGCCAACGAGCCGGTGATCCTCAACGTTTACGACATGGTGAGTGAAGTGGCGGCCGCGGAGCCCCCACCCCCCCTCCTCCCCCCCCCACCCCCTCCTCCCCCCCCACCCCCCTCCTCCCCCCCCCACCCCCTCCTCCCCCCCCCACCCCCTCCTCCCCCCCCCACCCCCTCCTCCCCCCCCACCCCCTCCTCCTCCCACCCCCACCCCTCCTCCTCCTCCTCCCACCCCCTCCTCCTCCCCCCCCACCCCCTCCTCCTCCCCCCCCACCCCCTCCTCCTCCCCCCCCACCCCCTCCTCCTCCCCCCCCACCCCCTCCCCCCCCCACCCCCTCCCCCCCCCCACCCCCCTCCCCCCCCCCCCCCTCCTCCTCCCACCCCCCACCCCCCCTCCTCCTCCCCCCACCCCCTCCTCCTCCCCCCCCACCCCCCTCCTCCTCCCCCCCACCCCCTCCTCTCCCCCCCCACCCCCTCCTCCTCCCCCCACCCCCTCCTCCTCCCCCCCACCCCTCCTCCTCACCTCCCCCCCACCCCCCTCCTCCTCCCCCCCACCCCCTCCTCCTCCCCCCCACCCCCCTCCTCCTCCCCCCCCCCCCCTCCTCCTCCCCCCCCACCCCCTCCTCCTCCTCCCCCCCCACCCCCTCCTCCTCCTCCCCCCCCACCTCCTCCTCCCCCCCACCCCCTCCTCCTCCTCCCCCCCACCCCCTCCTCCTCCTCCCCCCCACCCCCTCCTCCTCCCCCCCACCCCCTCCTCCTCCCCCCCCACCCCCCCTCCTCCCCCCCACCCCCTCCTCCCCCCCCACCCCCTCCTCCCCCCCCCACCCCCTCCTCCTCCCCCCACCCCCTCCTCCTCCCCCCTCCTCCTCCTCCCACCCCCCCTCCTCCTCCCTCCTCCCCCCCACCCCCTCCTCCTCCCCCCCCACCCCCTCCTCCTCCCCCCCCCACCCCCTCCTCCTCCCCCCCCACCCCCTCCTCCCCCCCCCCACCCCCTCCTCCCCACCCTCTCCCCCCCCTCCTCCCCCCCTCCTCTCCCCCACCCCCCCTTCCTCCCCCCACCCCCTCCTCCTCCCCCCTCCTCCTCCTCCCACCCCCTCCTCCTCCTCCCCCCCACCCCCTCCTCCTCCCCCCCCACCCCCTCCTCCTCCCCCCCCAACCCCCTCCTCCTCCCCCCCCCACCCCCCTCCTCCTCCCCCCCCACCCCCTCCTCCTCCCCCCCCACCCCCCCTCCTCCCCCCCCCAACCCCCTCCTCCTCCCCCCCCACCCCCTCCTCCCCACCCTCTCCCCCCTCCTCCCCCCA